>NC_080671.1:7827342-8438904 GCF_030247195.1 Topomyia yanbarensis
AATGAAAAGTTTAAAATATAGGTCAACTACATGTTTGCTCCTATGATTATTCGTATTGGGTTGCTTGACGAGAGCAGTTGGTGGGGGAAAGCTGGCATATTCGTTTTGGTTATGCCATTAGAAGCCGGACGGAAAGGCTCATGCACGGCACGAGAACGAGCGAGAAAGCGATAGTAGTGCATATTAGCGAAAGCGTTACGTACATTTTGAACCTTAATAACTTCTCTTCTACTAAACGGATTGCTAATATTGTTTCATAAATCGGAAAGAAAACGTTCAACGCTTGCTACCGATACGTTGCTTGCTATATATAATTTGTTTAAATAGTTAAAAAGCTACTATAAATGAAAATCAACATCAATGATACTATGATATAGCATAGTAAAACATCAATGATAAAACCTATAAATAGGGGTGTCGCAGCTTTTCTCAAAGCCAGACGCGTGTGAGACGCAGTGCATAACGGACGTGCGTGCTAGGTCGTGAGAAGCTGCATCGGACGACCAATCAAATCGGCTACCACCGGAAGAAAAACGTTGGTGGAGGTGGTAGCGGTGAGAAGGCCAAAAAGCCAAAGGCTAAGAAACGCAGTCACTGAAAAGGCGATAGCAACTGCCACCAAAACATCGAAGGCTGCAGCGAACAAGCCGAAGACCTCAAAGTCAAAGAAGGCCGCCAAACCTGCTAAGAAAGCTGCACGAAGAAGATAAGTAAATTCACGCGTCTCTAATGTTGCCAACAGTCCTTTTCAGGACTAACAAAATATTTTTAAAGAATTAGTGGTGCTTGTTTCCCGTTAGCGCTGTCAATTGTAGATGGATCACTGGTTATTCTTTTCTCGGTGATCGAACTAAACTCACGCAATTACGGCAAAGGAACTTTATTTAAAAAGGCGATCTTCTAGCGGTGCAGAAACATGCGATCAAAACGACTGCTTTATTCGAACTAAAAACTGTGTTATCGAACCAATAGATTTTTACCCTCGTACCTTTGCTTCTATTACTACTACCACGCTGATAGTATTATCAAGTGATAGTGCGAGAGTGAGCTCCCGTACTCTCGCGATCGTCAGTGCACTGATGATCGTTGTAGGGTGGACCTGGTGGACTAACTATATCACAAATTACTTTCAAATATTTTACACCGACTTTAGGATGAATATATAATGGAAAAATAATTTTATTAGGAAGTTTCTATTAATAATTTGAATAATTAAAATAATTATCATATAAGAAAATATTTTTCGAATTAATCTACAAACCCGAAGGTTTTTGCAAATCTTTCCAAGAAAATCAGCGAAAGCTACACCAAAACGTATGATGAAAATATTTTCATTTATCGCAGAAAAGGATGACCTTCCATTTGCACCGAAAAGTTAATAAAAGGGATCATTCGGTATGAGCTGCGAAAGGAGAATGTTCATATGTGTGTACGCAGCAGAAACGAATCGCCGGCAAGGTTCGAATCGTTTTAAAAGATTATCGTCTTGTATCACCATAGTTGTCTACAAACCGTCCTTATTTGGACGAATACATAACGGAAAAACTAGTCTAGGACATAGCCGCGGTGTCGATGTAGAACTGTTCATTGGCGTGTCATATTATTAAAATTCTGCTTATAACTAGTTGTAGTTAATGTCCTGAACGTAACTGGGTTTATCTAGGACAATTATTTTAACATCAAGACAGTGTTAAATGATAATAACTAAACTAGCTAAACTAAACGGAGTAATGGAATTTTTGCACTATTCGATAGACAATTTGTACTAATTATCGCAGGAAAAATATTCCGATTGTTGTTTCAGGAGATTTTAATGTAGACATTTCAAAGCAGGAAAACATGAAATTTGTCCATTTCATGAATCAATGCCTTAAGCTTCGTCTTATCTCTGATCCCTCACAAGCTACTACACTTGGAGGTACATGCGTTGATTTAGTGTTTGTTAAAAACATTAATCTAGAAAGCCAAAGATATATTTCGTACTTTTCATATCACAGACCAATACTTTGCTTGATTGATCCAGTGATATAACATGTAATCTGCAATATACAACACAGTAAAATTATAACCGGTTGACAACCTACACCAATAATATCAGAATCACATTCATGAACAACAGATGAGCCTGAGCATAGTGAACAGAAGTCAGCAGCATCCAACGATCCAGCGCATCACCATCAACACCAACGCCGAAACCAAAGGTTCATTTCAGAACCACCATTATTACCATATTTGAATAATTTGAAAATTTCCCATTCAAGCTTGATTTCGTTGAATATCATTAGATTTAAATTAACGTCTCGAAGTGAAGTCACGACGCTCCGGTTATGCCACAGACATTACCCATCCATGTTTTTTTCGTTTGAAAACTGTACTATCATTTTTTTTCTCTCAAAAAGGTATATCACCCCTTAACAGAACTATTCTAATATTACAGAGAAAAAATCCGTTCAAAAATTCATGAACGAATGATCACGATTTCGTTAACAGAATCTTTTCCGCAAATCGTGACCAAGTTCCTGAAATTGTGAATAATAAACCAGAGACTCTTTGTGCTTACAAAAAACTAGTTCGCCGCGAATATATAAACGACGATACACTCGTATGTTTGGTATTATTACTGTTGTTGTTCCCAGGACATGTTTAGTTTCTGATATGATTTTCATTCATAACTTGGGAATACACAGACGACAATCAAACAGTTCATGATTTCAGCAGCTTATTCGCGATTTTTGTGATTTCACATCACGTTACCGTGCTATTTTATTCACGAGATTACTAGCGGATTTTTCTGTCAGACTGGCGAAATTTATGTTGATGATTTCAGGATCGCGAACTTCGCAATTTCTATTAACGTTACCATCACATGATGGTCATGAGGAGAGTGATTCATGTTCATGATTTCAGGGTATTAATCGCGATTTTTGATAATTTTATCAGAAGCAATGTGATTTATGTTCATATTTTTAGGAAATTTTGTTGTGAAATTTTAGTCACAAGAAGAGATTTATGTTTAATCATAATTGCATAATTTTACGATTTTCGACAATTTTTCCACAAGTTGTGTGATTTACATTCATGATTTCAAAATCTTAGTCAGGATTTTCGTAATATCTGTTCCAGAATTCATGCCTTTTTTCACGATTTTGGAAATTTTCTTTTCGTGTGTACCGAATTTTCAACATTAGCTACCTCTAATGCAATTCGCTAATAAAAATAATTTAATAAAAACATTTCCATGTGATGAACGTCCGAAATTCATGGTTCGTTCGAAGTTTGCGCATGTAGTAACCCACTGCACAATGGAAGAAATCCGACCAAAAAGGCAATTAAAGCCGCTGGAAAAGTATAACCAAAAGTTGCGAAATTTTTTAAGAAAAAAAAAATGCAAATAAAATTTGCTCACCGCTCGCAACTGTGGCTAGAGATGTGGGGTTTTGAAAATGCGGAACATTACCGGTTTTCATCAAATCAGAGACCCAATTCAGAAGCCGCTGCAAAAGTACAAACAATTATATGCAAGTTTTGGTCGTGTTTTCACCGCTAGGTAGTACTGTATACACTAGATTGTCACGACCAGACAATTTGGGGGAAAGGAGCGGGGTTACCCTATAGCCCCCTTCACCTTTGGCAGATTTCTATCTGATCTGAAGCTTTGGTAAAAAATGGACTACCTGAAACTAACTCAATTGCAATGAATGCGATCCGTCAGTGCATTAGCAGTGCGTAATATTCGCACTAATTTTTCACATACACATATTGTGATTCTGATGAAGAATGATGTTCATAATGCCTTTGATGGTTGTTGAAATGAATAAATTTCCTTTTCCTTTTGAATCTTGATGATTGTCATTCATATTTTTCGACTTTTAATAAATTTTCTTAGGGTGCCAGCAACCGACCACATTTTTCAAAATGGTAAAAAATTATCATTTTACTAAATTGTTAATAATATTTTTGAAGTTGACAGAATAAATTAAATTCTTTCATAAATTGTTAGGCCTCTAGCTTTCCATTGGTGTGCTTATTCCCATATATTGTTCAATTGGAGTAATGCTGTGAGCCAAAAACAAAAGTGTGCCGACAACCGAACACATTCCCCTATATTGTTATACTTTTTCAGCGGCTTCCAATTAAATCCTTTTTTGGTCGATTTTCTTCCACTGTGCACTGTGACGCTTTTTCAATCCCTTTCACTATGTTACTCATGGTTATCAGTGATCACACTTTGAACTAGTTTGTGATCAAGAGCTGCCGCAAGAGTGAACGAATTTTATACATATTTGGTTACTCGTATCTTCAGCAATACTGGACATAACAAAAATTTGACGAAATCATTTTTATCTGCAGGAATTCATTTGGCATATTTTTTATTTCATTTTGTTGTTACTAGCACGGATGCAATACAACCAGAACACAGCTCACAACACTGGCTTCCCAGTATCTTGTTGCATAGCCCCGGACCCGGAGTAAAACTCTGCTACATCCAAGCAACTAACTACATATAAAGGTTATACCATGTATCGAAACATGGTTCCGTAGAAAAAAAAACGCATCACATGAAAAAGCAGTATAAAAAATCGCATAAAGATGTTAGTGTATACGGGCTTGTTATTTGCTCACACTATGAGCCACAAAGAGCGAAATACACCGATTAAAAATAGAGCAGCACAAAAACACTGCGATGTGCAGAACGACCGCACAAAGAGAAACTTAAAAACGAAAAAGAGTAAGATCTGTGCACCAAGAGCTGCACAATTTCGGTCACCTTGAAGAGCTACTTTTTTGTGCCTCCCCTCACTGGAAAGGAGGTAGGAAGGCGAATCAAACTACAATTCAGATAAAGTTTGATCGGAAGAACATTTAAAAAATGTTTTTTGGTTGCCTTCTCTACTTACGTGGGCGTGGGACCAAGATACACACTAAAGAGCCTCTTTATTTCTACTCTTTGTGGCGTGCAGCCAGGGAGTAGAATACACGTGTGGGAGCAACACGCATCGGAGTGAAGAGGCTTATTGTGAAAGAGAAGAGCCGTTGTTCGCATGAAAAGTGCAAAGAGCGTTTGTTATTCTTCTCTTTATTTGCTCTGATGTGCATAACATCCCTGAATGTATATCGCTGCATTATTTCTAGCATATGTTTTGAAATCCGGTTTTTTCTGAACTCTTGGGCCCCTCCCGAAATTTGTTTCTGGCTACGTGCTTGTATAAGACTTTTTTCAGTTTGCTTCAGTTAAAACGGTTATAGCAGCTTGCTTTGTGAAAGTGAATATGGTAACTTGTGTGTACATAGTGCAGGAAGCAATCGCTTAAATTTGTGAGAAATACTTTGCTTTTCGTTGAAAACTTTGTGGGCGCTAATCGGAATATCATTCAGATAAGTATAGTGTGTAGTCATACAGACTATTATTGTTATGTGATTTTCGGATTTCATTTCGCTGCATCGGCTGGCTTTGTAAGTTTCCCAGCAGCGAGGTGACGCAGTGTTATATTTTTTTGTTTTTGTCCCGCTTCTCCAGCTGTTGTTTAATTTGCCTATAATGAGTGGCCTGTGTGCAAAATGTACGGGCATGGTGAGTCTCGCCGAAGGTTTTGTACTATGCCTTTTTTGCGGCGATAAATACCATCAAAAATGTTCCGGGTTAACAAAGGCCATGGTAAATTGGGTGGCTGATAATGCAAGTCTTTGCTACAAATGTGCAAAATGTTTATCAACCCAGTCTTCTGGTGTGCAGGATGTCAGTTCGATAATCATTGAGTTGGATAAGAAGATGGAACAATTCGCTTCCATTTCTGAATCTCTCGCTGATGCCCGAAAAAACATCGATGTACAGATAAACATCGCAGTAGAAAACGGAATAGAAAGAACTGATCAGGTCTTTCAACAACTCTCTCGAGAGTAAATTGGCTGGCTTGGAAAACAGTGTTGCCAAAAAGTTGGAAGATTTTAAAAGTTGTTTTAATGAAAATGTCAAGCGTGAAATTGAATTAGTTGGAATGAACAGAAAGAGGAATTTTAGTAATAGGAAGGTTCATTCTGAATCTGACGGGAATCCCAGTAGAAAACGAAAAATTTTGACGAATAAAGAAGATGAACCGATGTTAATTGAAATAGACGATGATGGAAATAATGACGAGGTTTTTGATAAAAATAGTAGAATTACTTACGCGAATGTTTTGTCGGGAGCTACAGGGACGAATAAAATTAGAACTAGAAGTCAAACGAAACGTAAGGCTCGCCCGGTCATTGTGATTAAACCAGTCGAGCCGTTGGAATCGAGTGACGACACGAGGAATGAATTGAAAAATAAATTAGATCCAAAGGTGCACAAAATTAGCAACTTTAAAAACGGTAAAGATGGCTCGATTATTGTGGAGTGTGCAACTCGGGATAATATTGAATCTGTGAAAGAAAACATTGTAAGCAATCTGGGTGAAAAGTATAATGCTGTTATACCGATACCCGGTAAACCGAAGATAAAAATAATGGGGATGAGTGATCGATTCTCTGAAGAAGTCTTCATTGACTTATTGAAGAGTCAGAATAAGGGTATTCCGTTTGAATATGTTAACGTTGTTGCCAATTTCCAAAATCCACGCTTCAAATATAACAAATACAATGTTATAATTGAAGTTGATAAGGACACTTATAGCAGCCTGATGTCAGCCCGTGCGGTAAACATTGGTTGGGATAGGTGTTCTGTTTTTGATGCCTTTAACGTGCTGCGCTGCTTCAACTGTGGAGAATGTGGTCATAAGAGCACGGGATGCGTGAATAAAGAAACATGCTACAGATGTAATGGAACACATAGAACATCTGAATGCTCGTCAACGGATTTTAAATGCGTTAATTGTATTAAAAAGAATAATGAACGTAAAATGAATTTGGACGTAAATCATGCGGCATTTAGTAAGCAGTGTTCAGTATATCGGAGACTGCTAGAATTGAAAAAAGCAACGTTTTGTCAAGTGAATAGCAACTAACAAACGAGAGGTTGTCTGAAACATTGTATTTAAATATAGCTGGGTTATCTACAAACTTTGTCGCAATGCGACATCTTGTAGAAAACAAACGTCCATTGTTGGTTTTAATATCAGAAACACATATTGTTGATGCTGATGCATTTGATCAGTATAGCATTCCGGGTTATAAAGTTGCTTTTTGCCTATCTCATTCCAGACATACCGGTGGAGTTGCTATTTACGCCAAAGAATCGATTAAATTCAACGTTCGGTTAAACGAAGCAGTTGATAATAATTGGTTCTTGGGTATATCAGTTGAAAGAGGCATGCAGATGGGAAATTCTGCAGTAGTATACCATTCTCCTAGTTCAAGCGATCGACGGTTTTTAGAAATTTTAGAAAACTGGTGGGAGAATTTCGTTGACTTAAGTAAACTTAATGTAATTTCGGGCGATTTCAATATTGATTGGCTCAATGATCAAAATTCGAATCAGTTGAAGCAGTTGGCAGAGTTTTTCAATTTCAAGCAAACGGTTAGTGAGTTTACAAGAATTTCCAGACACAGTAGAACATTGATAGATCACGTGTATTCCAATTTTGATGGGGTTCATTCGTATGTAGAGGCCGATTGTAAAATTTCAGACCATGAGACAATTTCAATTTTACTGGAGAATGAACCTAACCGTGAAGAGGATAAAGTTAAAATCAAGTGCTGGAAAAGATATTCGAAACAAGCTATGTCTCAACTGGTTTCGAGAAGCATGGATTTTACGGAATTGAATGGAAATTTGGATAACAAGGCAGCTGTTCTAACTAACGTGTTAAAAGAGTGTACAAATAGTTTAGTTTCTCAAAAGTTTGCTAATTCAAATAACTCGAAAAGCTGGTACTCTTTAGATCTTTTGCGCCTTAAACGTAAAAGGGATAAAAAGTACAAGAAATTTTGCAGAACTAATAGTGAACGTCTTTGGAATGGGTACACACACGCGCGAAATATTTATTCACGGGCCTTGAAGAAGACCAAATGTGAATATATTCAAAGGAAGATCGATCAACATCAAAACAACAGCAAAGAGTTATGGAAAATCCTAAAAAAATTAATTAAACCTAAACGTAGTTCCTCGCAGTCCATAACTTTTAACGGGATAGAAGAACAATCTGAACAAATAATAGCTGAAAAATTGAACAGTTATTTCGTTAACAGTGTCCAACTGATCAATCAAAGTATTGAGCTGGTCAGTGAACCTGTGGAAATAACACAGCCGATTAATATTAACTGTAGATTTGATGGATTTCACCCAATCACTTTTGAACAATTGAAAGATATTTGAATTTCTTTGGGAAAATCGGCTGGTATCGATAATGTCAATGCAAAAGTGATACAGGATTGCTTTCATGTCATCGGACACGATCTGCAGAAACCTTGTAAATGAATCGCTACAAACTGGGCACGTGCCGACAGTTTGGAAGGAATCACTTGTAATTCCTATTCCCAAAGTTACTGGGACGGATAAAGCCGAAGAGTACCGCCCCATTAACATGTTGCACACCAGTTTTCCCGAATATTCAAATATGTATACATAAATACTTGCATATTTGAACTGAACGATAACTGAGAAACTTGGGAGACAATTTGTTGTCCTCGTAACACTTCATTTCAACAACCTGCTTTTGATAAAGAAATCGATCTCCCATGTAAACAAACCACCGAGAACTGTCAAACGAAGTTCATCCAGCTCATTTGTGGGGTTATGTCGGTTGGTGCAAAACCTAGTTAGTATTAGTAGTAGTCTAGCCTCAAAAAGGCGCGCGGATCCTAGTTGAACCTCTCGTCCCCTCTCGGATCGTAGTTGAACCTCTCGTCCTAGTTGAACCTCTCAAATCTGTGCCGACATGTTCGTAAGGAACGGTGTGATGTCATTGTTGGTTATGGACTCGTGCACTTCACCAACGTAAGTCGCAACGTCGATATGGCTTCGTTCCCCCTACTGAATGATGACGCGCTGGAACAATCTACTGTACTGCCCATGATCGCATATCAGTCCCATAAAGATAGAAAATCCCATAGAAAACGGGACAACTATGCGATCATGGGTAGTGTACATAGTTCGGTCGGTCCTACTCGTCTGATTAGGAAGGAAAATATTTTCAAAATTTCCCTAAACAGAATGGTCGTAGTGCGCGACGATAGATAATTTCATGGTAACTAAAATGTTTTCTGGTAACGATGACGATTCTTCTACATTGTTATTTAAAGCAGAACTGCAAACACATTTCGCAAAGAAATCGGAACTTTTCTTGACAAATGATATACAAAAACCTTTTTTCCGCTCCTGTTGCACACTTTAAGCCAGAAAGCTCCACTTAAAAAGGAAAACGAAAATATAAAACAAACACTACTTACGGTCAGTTTTTTCCCAGTTCTAAATTTTTCCCGCTTTTTACCTGTCTACCGGCCTCCGTGATATGGGAGGATTTCATCTCCATATCTTCAATGTTACGGATTCTTTCGCCCGGGAGATTTCAGTCTGCAGTTATTCGGGCGTGGTCACCGGAACACCATTCACCACTAGTTGATTGTGCTCGTCGATCTCCATAGTCAGACCCTACGGTTCGTTCAGATTTCTCCGGATTCCGACCGTTTTGGTCGTTTCTCTGGTCATCCTGTTGCCAGCCGTGATTCCAACGGTCCCAATAAACTGTCGACCTCAGAATTGCTTACCGCTGCCGTGTGATCTTGTGTGCTGTCTTCTGGGATTTTAGCTTTTCCACAATAAGCTCTCCAACTTCGTCGTGCGATTCGATGAGCACCTGGAAGTGTGAATAACGGAATATTCGCGCTATTTCACGGGCATGTGGATTCCGCGAATGACTGCATCGATCGACCACATCCCGCACCACGGTTAACAGCTTCCATCAATTCTGTTTAATTTATCGATTACTGCGAGAGCTTCACTGTCGGTCATCTATGATGGTTGAGTTTTCCACAGGATTTGGAATTCTCGATCGAACGCTGAATACCTGCAGCATTCAGCAATATTTTATTCTGAATATGATTCTAAGGCTTTGATTTTTTTAATTGGTGAAAATTTACGTCCACTTTTGTCCACAGCCTACTTCAATCTCAAAATTGTCTCTTTGAAAACTCAAAACATTAAATAATAAACTAAATACATTTGCAGTCTCCATATCAGATACGTACAACTTAAAACTTCACTGCTTTCAGCGTATTAACTCAAGCATACGATGTCACTTTGTCGGTTGTGTCATTCATATTCCACGATTGTAAATGCTAGCGTGCGCATATTCAAAATGAAATGTCACTCGAATGTCAAATCATATCATCTCGCGTAAATGTGAACACTTTGATGTGATTTACATATTGATATCAGCCCTAATAAAAATATTATATGCGACCTTTAACACATAGTCCTACGATTCCACATATTGTTTGAACGATACCCTGAACAGGTCGTTAGGCTCTTGAATCATGTTTATTAAGGAGTGCTAATGTGAACATAGTATAACTGATATTTAGGCAAGTTTGATTGACAGCTCTCACACGAGTTCATCCAGCTTTCTTTACCAAGCAATGAACTACCGCTGTACATGTCATCCGTAGTTCAGCACTAAACGTTCTTTTGTCGTTCTTTGCTCATCTTGGTAGTAGGTTCACTAAAGTATGGATCTCCGAAAGAAATACAGTTTAATTCATGGCAGATAAACGACAAAAAACAAAACAACATTATTTAATTCCTTTATTTTGGCTTTAACCATGTATCCATCGTCGAGCATGTCTTGGTTATACTGTCCATAAGTTATCCATCCTAGAAGTTTTCAGTACGGACTCAATCACAATAACATAAGATCTTGTCGAACACGGTAGGCAGAACCGATGCAAATGCGAAGGGCAGAGTACTAGACAAACAAAATTTATGGCATTTTCGTTATTGACAATGTACTACACTGGTGTAGTCGGTGCTACATTCATTCAAAGTTAGGTGTAATCAGTCTATCTTTTTTCGCACTACACTGGTATAGCACTAAGTAAAAACCGAAAACGCTATTAGACACCAGACAAATTAGTTATGGTAGAAATTAAAACATTCTAAAAGTTTGACGGAGTAAAAAGTTTTTGAGTCTTGTGCCTACTATGATTCATTCCTGCTTATTAAATTACTGAACTACTTGTCGTTGAAATGGCGGCATAGGGTAAAACGGGGTTAAGACTGCCACTCTAAGCATCCAAATGATAACTCAAAATGGGTTAAGAATTTCACACATGCCGCGATACATTAGAAAGAACGTTAATTTAGTCACAGCCAAAAGTTATTGATTTTTTAATTTTATGGTACATTCATGAATTTTTCATGAATTACTAAAAAGATAACAAAAGGAGTTTTACCCTAGATATATTTCTACCTTTGAATATTACGTTTAAAAAATTCTACCAGAGTGAATAATCTATTACTACATCTTTCTTCAAAAGAAGAATTCGTTAAAACATTTAAAGTATTTAAAAAATGAATTCAACTGCGAAACTTACGCAATAGTTCAGATACAATACACTAGAAACTTCCAATTCAAGAAAAATAATTGCAATTATGATGTAGTCCCTGCTGTTAGTTTTAATCGTACTGCTCATTATACAAATGACGTATTCAAGAGATCAATTAATGGTTGCATTCATTCGTATGCCTTCATTTTCTTTCTCTCCTGCTAGCTATCCCCTTCATCGAGTACGATCAACCGAATGAATTCAACGTTGCTTTACCCGGCCTATCGCCTGCTATGGCATCTGAAATTGAAAATGAAATCGGCGACAATCAGTTCGATAGGTCCCCGACCGAAGTAGGCGAATTCGCAGAAAGCAACCACCCCCGGGGTGAGGGACCCTCGCCAAACGCAGGCAATAATCATCATCATAATAACATGGAAAGCATCGATCTGATACGGGAACGGTTGGAGCAAATCAAGGCGGAGGAGGACATCGAAATCAAATCGAACCTGCTGATGATGCTGGAACAACTGCCCGAGGGACCGCTGCCAATCGTGTACATCGAGGATGCCAGTGGAGACGGGATGTTGTCGACGGGAGAACAGCCACTGGAAGTTTCCGGTGGTGTCAGTGAGGAGGAAGGTAAAAGCAAAGATTCGGGTGTTGTGGTCGGGCGGGTGGAACAATTTACCGCTAGCGGTAACAAACGGTCCGGGCGGTATTATCGGAGATATCCATGGAAGAGACAGAATGCGAGAAGCAGGACGTGAGTTTTCTTTGATTCCTTTCAAATGTGACCTTTGCGTATTAAAAAAGTATCCTAATTTTTCCGTAGGTATGACGCGGATGCGCGCTATCTGTGCGTTCCCAGCCGGGAGGATGTCTTTAAACTGTTGGTTGGTCTACATGAAAATCGCATTGGAAACCACCAGAAAACGATTAACTTCTGCAACCGGAAGCGACCCGCCAAGGCTATTTTTACCAACATTAGATTTTTGGGATAAGCTGTTACACCGTCCCACGTTTACATCTGGTCCTATATCTTCCCCTCTATCTTTACGCCAGATGTACATACATAATTGGCCCCCCTCGCCAACCATCAATATCCAATCAGCATCACCTCTGCCGTTGTAGAAACAACCATACGTCGTAGATTTTACCTGTTCCTTCTGTGAAAAAGGACTAAACGGTTTGGCCAAGTTTGTCAGATTCAACACAGTTGTGCATCCCGAGAAAAAAAGAGTGGAGAACTTTGGGTGCTTTTTTGGCGAATAAATACATTTAAAAGGGCTCAAGAAATATATTAATACTTACTACATAAAGTTAAATGCTAACCAGTTTGCAGCATGTAAACTGTAGGTAGCTTTATTTTAATTCTTGTAAAATATACGTGAGTTAAACGCAAACAGAGCAAATTAAATACACTGCACTAAATAAATAAATAAGATGTGGTAAACTACATATGAGCAACTGAAGCCAATCAGTATTATTATGTATTATTTGAATGCCCGACGTATCATTTTTAATATTTGTTTTCAAGAATAAATTTGTTGAGAAATGAATCGCAATAAAATGTCAGGCGTAAAACTATGTGCTCATTTTTCATCCCGCCAAGCATGTAAAGTTGGTAGATTTATGCTGCTGCCCTAATCGTTTTTTTATGAAACAAGCTCACGTACGCTGCAATTATCAAACATGTACGATCAATACAAGTTTCCTCGCATATCCGATAACCTATAGCAATTATAAGCGTTCAACAGTTTACTCGTTCAAAAGTCTTGCGTTTTTCTTCTTAACCCAATCACTTGCTCGACCTTTGAATATTAATGCTGTCTGTATTATGTTACCTACCAGCTAATCTCGTTTCCATTATCGCACGAAATCTACGCCTTCGTAATATGCAGCACGAAAAACGGCTTCTTTGAAAGTTAAATAACACCCACATTATTTCCGGTAGTGTTTGCAGAGAAACAATAAGTCAAAAAAGTGCATCCGTTGGAAAATTTCTCTAATTATCGGAGAGATAGGGCATTTTCGAATGTCTTGCTTTTTGTGTTGTTGCTAGAGCTGTGGACTACTAAGCATATCCGTTTGATGCTTTTTGAGCAGAGATTGGATTATTTCCTTTGGTTATCCGAAACGGACGATGTCTTATCTACTACAGCGAGAAAAAGATAATCAAGCGTATACTAGGGTATTGTGCTTATTATATCAGTACAGCTAATTGTCATGATATTTCGCACCTCTTGTTTTCAGATTAGGAATGAGATAATGGGAATATCAATTTGGTTCAAGATGTGTCTACGATTTGTCTAAAAGTGGAACACCGTCAGAAGACCTATCAATGAAGCCGAAGCGGAAAACTGATCAAAATAATCACTGCTTAACACCAGGATTGAAATTCAGCAGACGAGCGGGCACTGGAGGTGGCGATAATAATTGATGAGATGGGGCGAAATTCGTAGGCGAACCAATTGGTCGATAGTCGAAGGCATGAGGTTAATAACCACCACAAACAGAGTCAATCAAATGCCCGGTGACTATTGACAACAATATTTGGGAAAACTATAAGTTGGAAAAGGTGAAGTTGATAAGTAAAAATAGCTACAGTTGGAAGAGCAATATGCTAAAAGGAGAACACGAAAAAGGAAAGTGGATTGGATTGCTGATAGGTCCCGACTTCCAATTAATTTAACATATCCTAAATAAAGTGATTTCAGACTCAGTGAAATTAGAAAAAATCAGTGGTGCAATGGAAGCGACAACAAGTTTCAGTGGGGGAGGTGTCCCAAGGAAAACAAGGTAGAGAAATGGATAATGTGCCTATTATGGCAATAGAGCATATTGTGAGCCTATTTCGCACCTGGTGGTTTTGAACTAAGCATATACGATAATGACAGGCCCGCCGATAAGGGGGTTGGGACGGGGTGTTTTCCCTCCCCTCAGGCCCGGAGTTCTGGAGGGGGCCTGGAATTTAAACAGAAAGTATATTTTCTACAAATATTATTTTGACAAAAATTTATATTGAAGTAGAATTAAAATTAAAATTAATATATTGAAAGCATTGAATTGCAGCAATTTTAAATTTCTTCGAGAAAGAGAAGCAATACTCTAGGACTACAGAAGCAACAAAGAAAATCTGTTGAATTGCGAACTAAGAATTGATTAATCAAAGTGTTAGCAAAGATGCTTATCTTCTCTATTTCGTTTATTGCACACAGCTCAATGCGTTAGCTTAACAGAGCCCTGGATCTTTTAATATTTACAATGTCTAAATTAAAATAAATAAATCGACTTTAATTATATTTCTATGGGATCTAGTGTACGCGATTTGTTACTTCTCATAATGATGTTTTTTCTTGTTCGAGGATCCATAAGCAGCGTCGTCTGGTGTTGTTTAGGGACAGTGATGCCAAATTGATACTTTTTCATTCACTAATCAAAGTCCTCATCTACTCTGTAGTGGCCAGTTTATGTTAAATGTTGACATGTTTAGCATTTTCATGCATACATGAACAGTGTAAAGTATGATCATGACAGTTTTGCTAGAAAAACCGCAGTCGAGAGATATTCACAGGGCTAATTGAATTGAAAATGATTGAGCGACGTGGCTATTTGAATAAATGATGCAACTAACAAACGGGTCGGTGTTAAGTCAGACCGAACTAAGTCGCAAAACATAAAATATTGAGATAATGATAGCACTGGATAAAGAATTTCTTCAGCTACATTCGACTTTTGACAGATTTGAAATATGAAACAACAAACAAGAATTATGACAATAATTATTTTCGATTTATAATGTAAAGGATACTGTGATTCAAGCTTTAAACTCGTTTTTCTCGAAATCAATATATTGTCACTTAGTCCGGTCTGACTTAACACCGACCAACTGTAGTTGGAACATAGCAGAGGTGAGTAAGAAAACCAACCGGTGCGTACATGTAGACCGGTACGGTCTATTAAAATATCAACACATGTAAAGGAATGTAAAATCAAAACGCAGTTTTGATTTAGCTCACACGGTAAACGAAACCAAAACCTCAACCGAGTCTCAGTTTCGAAAACACAACCGCTTCACTCAGCACCGTTTACATGTGTGCACGAGTTTCAGCTCGTGTTGATGTGTTTTCAAGTTCGGTTTTAGAAAACCGAACCTGGTTTCTTTTTGCTACACTGAAAGGAAAAGTATGATAGATAATACTATTTCGATGGTTTAACGAAAAACATTGCGCCATATGAATATTGTAGAGCATAAATCTTTATTAATGTTATTTATTAAATTCTCTATAGTAGGTTTCACCATGTCAATGTTCTGGTACATTCCACAAGATTCATATTGTTAATTGCACCATGTTTGTTTTTGAACACATATAGTATTTCAAACTGTAAATTGTAATTTGCACAAATCAAAATTTACCATATGTTGAAATATTTGATAGTTGGAAACACTATTATTAGTAAAACAATACATAAATTTTTACTACTTCTATATATTTGTAGTAAACACTATTTGTAGATCTATGTAGTTTATAGAGTTTCGTTAATTTATTTAAGTAAATATATTTTTTCACATGCATTAACGTATATATCTCCCTTTGCATAGTTTAAAAGTAGCATCTGCGTCTGATAGATTTTCCTGGGGGACATTCAAGTAAAAACCGGCTGGAACTAACTCTTCCGGCAGAGCAGCAGGTACTGGTTTAGTCAGAATCTTTGCGAGGAATATGAGATTGATGCCCACTTTTTAACCTTTACTCCAGATTATTGTAATGGAAACATTGATAACACCCTAAAAAGACTACTTTATTAAATATTCACAGTTGCTACTCATTTTAACTTACCAACAAAAAATGGAATGATTGGAAAACCATTGAAGCATCCAGGCAAAACACCAGAAGTTCTGGTAACAAGGAATCTGTAACAAGGCCACAAAATATTCATTTAGAGCGCGATTTGAATTTTGCTTTTGTTAAATAAATATATACTTGCCTTTGATTGAAACCTCAACTACAAGTATGACGATAACTCGCGAGTATTTTTAGTTTTAGAAAGAGGAATATACTGCTAGATTTCAATAAATATTTGACTCAGAAAAGTATATTTTCCAACAAAAAGTGCGCTGGTAATTTTCACTGCAATACTCCGTTTAATAATACCATGCTTGTGGTTGTGATAGTTTTAAGAACATTGACTTATTGGTTGAAAACCATAGTGATTGTGGTTTCAATCTCACTGTACTGATGGTAAAAACAAAAATGATTGTGCCAATACATAGGACGAATTTCGCGCCAAATCGTATTCAGGGTTGACAGCACCCTCTCAGATTCTAATGAAACTTTCTGTACATGAAGAATTTGTCACAAAAAGCCACTTTGCATATTTTGTTTTTCCAAAAATGATCTAGACTGTTTTTTGAAAAGGGCAAAACTTTCTTACCATTTTTTTTAAATGGCTATAGTCTAAAAATGACAAATCCCACAAAAAAAATGTTGTAGAAGTGGTTTTCACAAAATTAGTCAAATTTTCGAATTTAGAATTTCAAATTACTACTGCTCTTGGTAGACGAAGCGCGCTTGGAAGCGCTGTAACTTTCGATCTCGGATCTTTATAAAATTTAGGAAAACATTCTCAAGGAGTTGTACTTTCAGATAAAATAATTAAAAAAAAATTCGCTTTCATGAAAAATGAAAAAGTAGTTAACCCCTTAATAAAAATATGCTTAGTTGCTAAAGTAGACAATATCTTCTCACAAACTGAGTTTTATTGGATTCTGAGATGATTATGAGTTTCATTGGTACAGTTTTCGATTAAAATACACTGAAAAAAAAATTCAGTATGGACAAGGAAAAGTTTTCTTTCAAATAACTATTTTTTCTTAAAAGTGCCCAACTTGAATCTTTGACGGTAGGTGGGAAACATAATTACTTATCTTGGAACAAAATTTCATCCAAATCAAAAATGGGTTTTTTGTAAATCGACTTTAAATTTTTAAAATCGATTTTTTTCAGTGTAGGAGTCAATGAAGAATTTTTTCAATATTTTTATTCAAAGATTTGACTAATTT
This sequence comes from Topomyia yanbarensis, assembly GCF_030247195.1. NCBI lineage: Eukaryota > Metazoa > Arthropoda > Insecta > Diptera > Culicidae > Topomyia > Topomyia yanbarensis. The sequence goes on from NC_080671.1 coordinate 7,844,870, forward strand.
TGTAAACATCACTCTTACAACATTTTTTGCAGGATTTGTCATTTTTAGACAATATCCATTTGAAAAAAAATTGGTAAAAAAGTTTGGCCCTTTTCAAAAGACAGTCTAGATCATTTTTGGAAAAACAAAGTATGCAAAGTGGCTTTTTGTGACAAAGTTCTCATGTACAGAAAGTTTTATTAAAATCTGAGAGGGTGCTGCCAACATTTGTTCGAGTTGGCACGAAATTCGTCATAGTTAAATTGACTGAAGTGGTAGGATAATTTCAACTGCAAATTTTTATTCACTTTAATGTTAAATGTAGTTAAGCACGAGGTTAAACATACCATGTATTTCAACAGTCTATCATAGTATTTCGTACTATTATTTTGTTACGTTCAAAACATCTTCCTTGCTAAATACTATTTTAGCGAATTTTGAGATCGTGTATGTTGTCAGACCTACTAGAACATTATTTTCAGTGTACACACGGTGCTTCGGTTGAAAGAAGAAGCAGTAAAATTATATGCAGTGCTACCGAATAGACAAGCGAAATGAATAAAATTAGTTGGTCAGAGTCGATGGGGCAATATCAATATGTTTGGTTCTGGGAAGTTGTTCACAGTTCCACAATTGATGTTCTTCGCCATACTAAAAAGAAAATGGCGGAAACAAATTCTAAATGACCACCTTGTGTTGGCGATTATTCCTATCAAATGAATAAATGTGATTTTTATTGGTTTGGGAAAGTTGGCTAAAGAATGAAAATCGATGTTTATCGCTATTATAGCATGCAAGATGTGTATTCTTAACGGAAACAAGTTTCTAGATGCCGAAAATGTATTTATAAATATTTTATTTTTGGACGGAGAATATCTCTAGAGCTAAACAACAATTGTTTAGATCAACGTTGGACTACGTCCAAAAAAACGTTCAACAGACGTCCATCGTTGGATCCGTGTTGAACGATTTTGAATCGATTTTTTGGGCTTCTTATTGGATTTGGTTTTCAAACCTCGGTTGAACACAACCAAGAGCAAAACCGCACACGATGTAAAGCAATTGAAAATACGTGTGGAGATTTCATTTACCGTACCGGTACTCAACCGGTTTTTTCCCACCTCAGGAACACAGTAGGGCATGCTTTGAGATTCGTTCCTCTTTCATAGTCAAACAAACAATAATGTGGTGAAATTGGATTTCCGTAAGTCTTAGCAGCATTCGCACCTTTAATAAATATTCCTCTTCGCGAACACTAGGGCGGATTGGGCTGTACTGTATTGTACTGAAGATTGCTCACAGTTTGCTGATGATCTTTACTCATCATGAAATAAATTATACCGCAACGAGGAAAGTAATTGCTATTATTTGCTTATACCACTGGCGCAGTAAATGTAGACAGGTAGAAACCATTTGATACACTGCACTGTTAACAGACAGAGCGCGTTTAGTTTCAGATCTGATCGAGATGAAAAAGTAGACTGATGCTTACCTCATTTGCTCAGCTTACTATCGTAGTGATAGAGTGGTTTGATGCGAAGATATAGGTAGTTTTATTGCAAAAGAGTTTAAGATGCATTATTATACATACACTAGTTCCGCGAACTAAGATGATCCTTCTGAACAAATTTGCGGAAGGCCACTAGAGAAACGAAATAAAACAAATTGAAATGCTCAATGTAACATGCACACTAGCGCCGTGTGTGTACAATCCATTTCCCAATGCTCGGCAGTGCTTTTATGGAAGAAACTTGTCTGCATCTATGTAATGATATATTTGTTTTCATCGATAGATGTACACATATTTGGCCCTGGAAATGAAAGGCGATACATTCAATGACCCATTTCGAGAATGCCTGTTCCTACATGTACATTCTGAGGCCGGAATGATATACAATAAGCACCGCGCGAATACATCCACGTATCAATTGGATATTTGCAATATATTCGCACTTCCAGAATGAAAAATATTTTTGATTCTGGCACGTATTTACAAAAAGGAAAATATGTATGTAGACAAGCATTGAAAAATAACAAGAAACGATCTCACCAGCTCTAAATAAATAAATTTATGAGATTTCTGTGAAGAATTCTCCTCCATCCGTGAAATTGTTGCATCAGCTACTCAGGTCCAGGTGGCGCTAAGCGGAACGAACGGGCGTATTTTTCGCTTCTTGCTTCACATACTCCAATGGCAAAGGAGTGACGACAAATTTCTATGCAATTCACACTTTTCTCGCGATATTTCAACTTACTAACACGTAACTCAACAGGAAAAACTACCAACTAAACGATTGACTTCATTTTCCTGTTGAATATATTGTATATCACTGAAAAACTGTAACATGTCACCCTGTCCCATAACTAAAATTAATAATTAAAAATATCTCTAGTTGACTTTGTTCCATGACTGTCCATTTAAAATCCAACCGCTACCAAACCTCACGAGTGCGATCTTCTGTTACCAAATCAGAAAAACACAAAACGCCAACAATGATTGCGGTTGAAGATATTGGGGGTTCGAGATAGGCCTGCGGGATAGACTCGCTCTCTTTGGCATCAGCTTTCGATCAAGCCACACGTACAGTGTTTAAGCTCGTCCAGTGAATTCAAGAAAAAGGAAGCGATCACACCGTCAGGGAAGAAAATTAATATAAATAATTTGCGTTGTCTCCGTTATCAAGTCTACGCGGTATTCGGGTAGAAGTGACCGGTGAACCGAAAACCACCGGGTTCTGTACCGGCAGAGAATTAACAAAAAAAGGTGTTCCCTCGTAATCCCACCATCCCGAGCTCGGGTTTAATATTGTGCGCGCGCGTGTGACATATTGCCACCTTAAGCGAACCTACCGTCCGTTGATGACCCCGCGAGTGTCGGAAAATCGTGGTGCTATATAGAAAAAATCCCGCCGTGGTCAGTGTTGCGGATAGTGAACCCGTCCCTTAAACCACCCTGGAGTTCACCGAAGACGAGCGACCGTGAGTGTCCGAGCGTGATTGCGTGCGCGGAGAGAATAGCGGTCCACGTCCAATGGCAACTAACCTCTCTAAAGAGCTAGTTTAGGCAGCCCTCGAGAGAGTCAAAGTGAGTCTGCATGCTCATAGGTAAGCGAACCCTAACTTACAAAACTTGTCGACAACACGTCCGGGCGATTCGCCAGTGCTGCCACGATCCACATGCACACTAGCACCACGTAGTGACAAAATTCTGATCCCAACCGTTCACCTAACGAACCCACTTGGCCTTTAGATTAACTTTGCTGAAAAGAGATGCTTTGCATATAAGCAGGATCTCGAGGCAAAGCATCCTAAATTTACTCTTTTAAGGAAGTGCTAAACTGCAACAACATTGCATTTGTTGCAAGCGTCAGTGTGGGGATTAAGTTGTTTTTTGATTACATAGGTTGTAACCTTGGGGTCATTCATTTTTTATTCTCGGACCGGATTTCGGTGCGGGGTTGAGAGTCGAAGCCAGGTGAGCTGCGTACAGGACAATCCACTTACAAACTACACTATTTGGTCCGCACCCAAATTCAGGATGTGCGTTGAATATAATCGCTATACGTCCAAGTGATTGATTTCAGAACATTGTATCTTATATGATGTGCACCATAAACCACTGTTTGCGGTTTGTGCTTGAATAAATAAAAAATATCGTTCACGATACAACATATTTTTGTAAAAAACAACGTAGTTGTCATTGTATTAATAAATTATTATGCGTGCGAAAGTCGATACGTAATATTTTTGAGGATCTGACTATGAATATAGAGCTACAAATTATTCATAATATTGAAGACTACAATCAAGTAGAACTCTCTCTACACCCCATACAAATGAGAAGCGACACGTTACGGCGCCTCTTTTATGCGAAGGTACACTGAGAAATAAAAATGTATGCAGAATTTGCATATTTTTTATTTCCGTTGCTGTTGTGTTTTTTATGCATTTTCAGCATATAATTCTAGTAAGCATTTCAATAGCAAGCAAAGTAGAAGAAACAAGAGGCAGGTAAAAAAAATATACTATCGATGACTAAATAAAGTTCTCCACTGATTGTAAAAGTAGACATGTGTGCGTGAGTCATTATAGAAAGTACCACTTTCTCTAGGAAGAGGTGCTGCTCCAAATTCAGGACAGAGTTGCCAGTCTTCTTGATTTGTAGTCTTCTATAATATGTAAGAAAATTTCGTATATTCACGAAAGATAGTACGATACCTACTTACAGCAGAGTTACAAAGATATTCTCTCAGTATATAGGCAGAGCCGTAGCATGGTCTTCTGACGCCCTTGGCGGAGTCTCAGTTTTGCGCCTTTTTGGTGTTTACTTTGGCTTTCTTTTTCAGTTCGACCTTCTAATAAAAAATTTGTGTACATGGAAATGACACACCTACTCTCTACTTAATTCATATTTGACTGTCGCTCATTTCATGTAAATGCCAGTCACAAATCTTTTACTGCATATGTATGAAATCAGTTGAAGCTAGGTGTTTGAAGGCGACGGAGGGAGCATCTATTCCGAAGACTGTATATTAAGGTGCCAATGGCATGGGTAGGAAACAGGTGATCATCAAATTTAATAACCGGACGCACCTCGAAAAAAATCTCCTTGCAAAATTTATCTCAATCGGAAACAATTAACCCATTCATGCCCATGTTGTTTGTGGACAACAACGTTTTTAAACAGCTATAACTTTTGATTGAGCCAAAGCTTGCTCACAAAAACAAGTAAGGCTAATGAATGTGACTGTTGCCTTTCATATGAGTATTAACAGTTACAAGGATCAGCTCGCATTAGACGAATTGCATTCCGATGGAGCAGTGCTGCCAGGGACAGTTTATGCTGATGACGAAAAATGAATTTTTCAGATATCTTCGCTATGCTGCAATATTATTAAAACTGATAAAACTTATCAAGTTAGTCTGTCTTTGACTACGTTTTCCACGCAAGTGAACTTTTGTAAATATTCTAGAAGAATTGTATTGAGCATTGGAAGGTAAAAATTGAGCAGCTTCTAGCACTGCGAGGGAAGCACCTATCTTTATGAAAAAAGGTTTTTCATGTTTCTTGACCCTATCGTTTTCAAGGAAAAACAGTTTTGAATCCCTGCCTACACTAGAAAAAAGTTGTGCATGAAAGGGGTAAGAGATTGCACAAAACGGCTGTTGGGGGTAACACCACTGGGCAGTTCAGTACAGTTTGAGCAAAGAGATGCTTTTGGCAACACGACATCGAACCGGCGGAAGGAAACTAAACTGTCAACAGTAGAATCAGAGATAGAAGAGTAAGTGAATGATGAGAAGATATTTTAGAAACTATTGCGGAAAAGTGAGCTTGAGTTAAATTGTTTAAAGAAGGAGTTTAATTGGGAGAAAAGTAGGAGACTAAAGGTTTAGGTGGACGAGGAAGTAAAATAGTGCGGTTAAAGAGATGTGAGTGTATAAAATGAATCAGACTAAGAAAAAGATTATGACTAAAACATAACCTATTATCACAGTTCGGTATCATAGATCGTAAGTTGCGTGGAAATACGAACACGCATTCCCTAATTTAGATAAAACAGCCAACAGTAAGTAAAATAGACATTAATATGATACTATTGGTTAAAACACAAAAATTATAACTAGGTACAGAACAGTCGGGAGTCGTAAGAATCTGAGGGAGGAAAAAATTATTGAACACCGCAAAATGTTAGCCACTCTTCACTTAACCCTAAATGCTAATAAATATAATTATAGCTTTCATCTGCACATAACAAGTGTTCTTTAACTGTACACAACAACGGCCCAAGTACAAAAATTATCGACCGTAAAAAACACAAAAGGACCCTTAGAAGATTCAAAGAATGATTTCAAATCGATGATGCTGAATCGCTTAAGATGCAATGAAAATTTTCAGGCTTCGAAAAGGCTACTTTAATTAATTTTCTATGCCAAATGTCTTAGAAATGCATGAAATAACCGATCTTGTATCTTTTCGTAAAAAAATGTTTTGACAAAAAATGTGTCACTGATATTTTTAATTTGTAAACTGAGATGTTTTTTTTTACTTGACACCAAATTGCGACATTTCATGGATTTCTAAATGATTTAGCTTACAAAAAATAAAAGCTGCATTTCTAAACTCAAGTCCTATCTCAATTCAAGAATTTGTAAAAACTTTTGAGGTATGTCCGGTTCGAAATTTCAGGAAGACCATTAATATTGGCACTCTCCCGTATATCAAGTATACTGAGGAGACAGTTTTAGGAACTGATTGGTGAATTACGGTGCATATCATTAAATTTAAACTACCAGTCCAAGGGCCGTCACAGCATTTCGGTTATATTCCATATTGCACTCACTAATCTTTTTGCACAAGCAAATGAAACAAAAATGCTTTTATGATATATTGCTGATTAAGTTTTTTACATATTACGGTTTCTGATAAAATAGGTTGCATCCAGTCATATATCGTGGGAAGATAGATGACCACGTTATTCCTTTACTATCAAATTCAGATTGCTCTTCGAATTATATCCCCCATGATTTCTGTCTCTCCCTTCCTATTCTTCAGCTTCCACTCTGCGCCTGTCTCTAGGTCAGTGCATAAATAAACTCTCCTGAATTGACCCAAATGATCCTAAAATGGATATCCAAGAAGATTCGTCGCCAAAGACTCCAAGCTTCTATTTAAAATCAAACACATTGAACTGGGTTCGATCATAGCCCATAAGATATTCCGTGAAGTATTCTAATATTCCGCAAGATGCAGCAATATTCAGCTGTGCCAGATATCTCTAAAGTTCGCCTAGATAACCTCAGAATTGTGATATTTTGTCTAAAATGAAAAACAAATGACGTTATTGGCGGCAAGACATCCATAACGCGTTTAAATGCCCGCTCACAAAGTGAAGATCTATGATGTAGGACATGTTCGACAAGAATCGTCTGAATGATAGGTTGTTTGTGCTGCGCGTCATGCATGCGGTATTGCACTAATTACAAGCAAAAGAGAGCTCTGCCGCAAATCCGAAGCAAATAGCACATGGTCTTAGACCATTGAGAACCGGAGATTCAACTTAATGCAGGATTTGTTAGACCTAGGCTGGGAATCGGCAACTTTGTGATATTGCGGAACTCCTCCCGGCATCGAGGATTTCATGGTACGGCATGGGGTTATCTTCTCGATGATAATTGATGTAGCTTACTCTATGATCTTTGCTACAGCTTAAAAGAGGTGGCCTTCTTCACTGCCCATTGCCATATTTCCACTCCCCTTGTTCCTATGAAACTGAGAAAACGAGCGTAAAAAGTTTGCAATAATTTTCGCTATTTTTGTTGAAATTTGAAGTCTTTATCTTGTTCTTTGTTTATTCTGGACTAACAGGACTGTAGCGTAGTCTTCTGGCTCCTTTGGTAGCGTCTCAGTTATGCGCCTTTTTGCTGTCTGCTTTAGCTTTCTTTTTCGGTTCGACTTTCAAACAGTAATTTTGTGTGTACTTGGAAATGATACTCCCATCCTGATTTTTTTATGACTTAATCTCACTTATTTTATAAAGCAGATCAAGATTTTAGCGCGTGGCTGACCGCACGCTACGGCTCTGTATATAGGAACACCACTACAACTATTTTTTCATTCATTTCGTTTATTTGATAGGCACAAATGCGTTAGGTTGGCTGTGCCAAATTATTTTGTTTTTACATTTTGGATATCTTAAAACTAGGAGGTTACAATGCTGAAATTTTTTTTTTTATAAAAGAGAACATTTTTTACAGCTATCTTAAAACTAGAAATAAGATTCTATATACAAGAGAGACACTACAACACTACAACGGAGCATTTTCCCTTTCAAACATTTTTAGGTTAACGCTTTCATGCCCAACTTTTTTCTAGTGCATATAGAATCCCAAAACTAGTTTTCCCAAAACCTGCTTAGATAAAGAAAAAATTCAAATCTGTTTTGAAGCTGCTCAGTTTTTACCTTCACATGCCAAATACAGTTCAAGAGTATTTCCGTAGGAAAATTTCATGATAGAGATAGTCGAAGATAGTCTAAATCGATTTTTATCAGTTATTAATAATATTCAAAACAACGAAAATATATTAAATATCGTTTTTGAAAAAAACCAATCAAGTTAATTGCAAAAACTTTAGTTACAATTACTATGTATAACTCTTAGTACTCAAATGAAAGGTTATTAACCTAACTTGTTTTTGTGAGCAGATCTTGTCTAAACCAACAGTTATAGCTTTTCAAATAATGTATTGTTTACAAACAACATGGTCAAGATAGGGTTGTAAACTCACTTAAACATATTTTTCTTATTCGAAAATTTGAACAGGTCTCAATACTACTACGAAACATATGCGACTAAATTTGAGTTAGTTTATCATAAAAATTGCTGAAGGGGTGGTGTAGCTCATTCACTGTTGGGTCATTCAATTTTTAACAAAAATTAAATTCGATAAGAAATTCACTCCTGACGTATTCATTCTTGTTCGTGCAATGCACCGGTGCAACACAGATTAATTTCACACTAGATCGGTGAAGTACCAACGTAAAAACGAAGACACTATTAGAATACTCCAAGGTCATATGGCATAACATCCGTTGTCTTCGCATGCAAACCCTGCAAACAATGCATCATGCGGGGATATTCCCCTTTCCTTGTAGGTATACATTTTCCCACGATTTATCACCCACTCATCCATCAGTCGAGCAAGCGCCTAGTTCCGAACAATTCATGTTGGTACTCGGAAGTGTCACAACTATAAAAAAAACCAACACCGTTCACGTCACACAGTTCAAACAAAGGCTCAACTCATGGCTAAGCTTCCTTCCTCCTTCTTCGCTCTACCAACATCAGGCGTTGGCCGGGCGATACTTTCGTCACTTTTTTTTCGCTTCTATTTGATTTTCCAACTCCAACATAAGTGCGGCTATTTTAAATATTGATGAGCGACTAAAAGTTATGCATTCATCTTCGGCCGTCGTTTAGTCCGGATCGGGTCGTCGCAGCAATTTGTCATAGTAAAACTGTCACCGCATGTCACTCCCATAGTGTTGGGAAGGAAAATGGAAAAAGTTTAAACGGCGTGTTACTCATTATTTTGTAGCGTTTTGAGAATTGTTATGAGAATGGGGATTCTAATCGGACGAATGTTAATTTTCACTTTGTTGAAACTGGTGATTGTGTGTAACTTATTGTCTGCAGCTGAAAACGAAGATTTTCAGATGATTAACCTCTATGAGGAAGTGGAGAAAAATGACAATTATTCCCGCGTGAGTTGGTACGTAGCCAGCGAACGAAGTTCTGTTGAGTGTGGTGGAGTGTTCAAGAGACTTCAGACCGAGCTAATTTCGCCGGAATATCCAGATAACTACGGGGATGAGTTACGATGCGAATACACATTCAAATCCCCGTTTGTGTGCAGTAGTCAGTATCACTTTCAATTTCTAGACTTTGGGCTAGAGCCATCGAGGAATTGCTATAAGGATAGACTAGTTATCGGAGGCGAAGAGATTCTGTGTGGGACAGTTATTGGGTCGAAGAAATACAATTCGACAAATGGAATTCTGAAGGTGAAATTTGTAACCGATGGATGGGGTAGTGATAAAGGTTTCCGTATCCTAGTTACGAGACAACCTTGTGATGATAACGAAGTAGTAGAATCATCTACGGCTTACACGGTCTATTCAACAATTCAAGTATCTGATGAAACTACTCTGGCAAATAGTGGTTTAGAAGATGAGCTTTTACCGCCGAAGAAATCATTTACTGTTAACAGCCGACAAGATATTCCGCCAGATTTCAATCCCGGTAACAACGGATATTTACCCCCAGTAACACAAAATCCTCCGTCTTATCCCATTAATGCATGTCCTCAGCCCTGCAATTATTACTCTAACTGTTATCCTAATAATCCTGGATCTGTACAACCAACCTATCCAAGTTACCCTGTATATCCGAACTATCCTGTGATTCCTAATTATCCTACTTATCCAAGTTATCCACAAATCCCTGGGACGATCGCACCTAATAATCCAACCTATCCAAATGGAAACTATCCGACCAACAATTTCCCTATATACCCTAGCTATCCGATTACGCCGATCTATCCAAATCCCAATTGCCAGTACAATCCATCGGTCTGCTCCCCCAACTACCCTACATATCCCACAAATAACGGTGATGGAACCAACTCAATCGGAGGGGCTCCTCCAGGATATCAGCCGACCGTCAAAGACCCGGAGATAGAACTAGCCGAAAACACCACATCCGATCAACCCCAGCGTCAAGATATACCACCACCACCGGGACTGCCACCGGCCATCCCCGGCATACAACGGTGTTGCCGCAATGTTTATAACCAGAAACGCTTCTACCTGGTCAGCCCCAACTTTCCATCCTACCAAACAGCCAATATGGATTGTTACTATCAAATCTATCGGTATTCTCCGAATACTTGCCGGCTGATAATTTCCTTCAAATACTTCCTGCTCGGAGACGATCGCACGGGATGCAGTGATGCTTTTCTGGAGATCGATGGCCGTCGAATCTGTGGCTGTCGTACCGGAATGGTATACACGAGTCAGTGGAGCAATTTGCCAAAAACGATTCGAGTCCGCAGCAGAATCAATCGGTTTTCCAACGTTCAAGGTTTCGTGCTGGATGTGTATCAGGAAACTTGTCCCTACCGCTATATCCGCAGTCATCAACCCGCTGCTCAGGACAGACAGTGGACCGAGCGTCCAGTTCATACAGTGACACCGGCAAACGTTACCACGGTTCAGACTAACTCAACTTCGCTATACTCCTACTATTACTTCACCGCGGATCAATCACAACAGGAGGAAACGAAAGCAGTCCCCACAATAGTGCAGCGACATCCGGAAGGACCCTCGTCGCGGTTTTATTATCCGAATAATGTCAATTCCTACGGATCATGCACATTCAACGGGCTCGATTGGCTTCGGCTTAAAGTGGAGTCGTTGTGGATTGCTAAGCCGGGATGTTATTAGGATTGGGAAATTAAAATCGATTGGTTCACCTTGTTTCACGTGACATAATTAAAAGATGTTCTCAATTATTGTTAACTTTGTATTCTTTTCGTTCAGACATCTCCGAAACCGAGTGTGCTGTGCTCGCTAAATAGGACCATTTCAAATTTATTACATACAGCTATGAGCCAGTCTAATGACCAAACTTCTCCGGGGCTCTTGGCTACAGAGATCAATTAGTTCAAGGTTTGTGACGTCCTAAAAATTCCCACGTTGCATTTGTACCATCATTAAGTTTATTTTTTGTCTTACAAACACTCGTCATAACTTAATCCTAGCGAACAGTAAGATTCTAAAATCAAAGTTTACTTTTAACAGTGGACTTGCGATCCAGCTGCGCATAAATAATCCCGGCAGGTTTATCGACCGGTAGGAAAACCGTTTCCTCCTTCAGCTCATCTCCGTTGATGACTTTGGGAAATTTGCTAAAATCAAAGTTGAAGTAGTGCTTGTTCGGCATCGTCATATCGATGGACGAAATTTCCGGAATGCTTTCGAGAACCTGCTTCTCCGCCAGGTACAGCGTATTTTGAACACTTGGTGAGAAGATTCCCTTCACCGTTTCGCCGGCGAAGGTATTTAGGATGCAGTATTTCACTCTGTTCCAGCAAAAGTCAAAATCCACATCCTTTATGGTTGAGTACTGCCACGACGAACGCACAATGGTGCTAAAGATTCGATCGTGCTGATCTGGCAGTGAACGGTACTCATCGTTGACGAAGTTTACGAATGCCGATTGGGTCGTCTTGAGGACGCGTAAGTCAGTAAGGCCGCTGATGACCGTGGGTTTGAGATCTGCAAAATGAAAAACATTGAATTAGGATGCAAGCTCACTAGTAGATATATGTCAAAGTACACTTACCACCACGTTTCTGGGTTACATCACAGTACCGAATTGCAGTCGGCGTGAAGACAAAGGCGTGATTGTGCAGGTCTTGGTAGGGTCCCTTTCCGAATCCCATGCGAGACCACGGATACTCGTCGATGTGGATTGAGACTTCGTTGACGTGCGAATATTTTGTTAGGAAGTGGCTGCATAATAGAATGCCAAACTCCTCCGGTGATTTGAGACCATGCTTGCGAGCTAACAGGTAAACGGTATTCTTCTGCGAGTCAGTTGCCACGATGTCCGAGTTGTCGCCTATAGAAAGCAGATATGGAACAGATTAGTTGTAACCTACAAAACCTTTCCTGTCAGAATTTAAACTTTTTTGAATATTCAATATAACTGTGATGTCATCATTTTGATTGTATAAGCATAAACAAACACCCTCGTACCAAACGGTGTTCAGGACTTCATTCGCCATCATTTTTGATGATTTATCATATTAAAAAATTCAAACGAAACTTCTGAGGTAAAGACATTACCGCAAAAGGCACGTAGAAGTTCAACAGGTGTAGATCACTCCTATATATGACGCGTCAGGTTGGTAAAAGGTTTGTACCAGGGCCGGCGGAATACGTGGGTAGTATAAGTAGTACTACCCACTCGAAAAATTCTGAGTGGGGAATAACCCACTCGAAAGTTTCGAACAAGCCAAAACCTGAGATTAACCACGTATGCGTCTCGCGCACAAAATGCATGCGTCTGCTATTCTCGGTGTACAACAATTTCATATTTTTAATCAGATATAAATGTCTTTCCTTTACAATTTAAATTTCTAAAAAAATATGGGATAATAATTAGGTTTGGCTTGAAATTTGATTTTATATTTATATTAAAGGGAATACATTTTGGTACATCTTAAAACTAGAAGTGCAGATCGACATACAAAAAAATAATGCAATTTTAATCAGACTAATGGATGCTGTTAGAAATATTTTTATAGATTAATTTATGTAATTGTAATTTTTTGACAAGAACAATTATTTGATTGGAAATTGAAATAAGGAGAAACACTTGTAGGCTTTTCATAAGGAAGGCAAAATACATACACAAGAGGGATTGATTCAAACGTCAGTAGAAAAGACGGTATAAGGAAGGAGAGGGACAATGACAGGAAATAAAGGAAATTAAACTTGCAGCATTTTGGCAAACAGAAAATCACTGTGAGTACATCATGAACCCGATCGTTGGCTGGCCTCCTTGAATATGTTGGGAACTCGCATGTTAACTCAAAGAGAAGAGATAACTAAATTTGGATATCTATCGTGTTTAAAAATATGTATATGAGAGATCGAGGATAACCAGCACATCTCGGACTGGAACGAGGCCGAAACGATTCGTTTAACGGAGATCTGGCGCACGACCAGAGAACATGTTTAATGTCGCGATAACCCTCACCACAAGCGCAGAGACCACTCTCCACGAACGGAGATGAATGCGTATAATTATTGGACAAGACCCGAAGGAAGTCACGACCTTCATCTATCCTCTTCAACCAAGATTTTGTTGATACCTTTGGGATTCCTAAACTTCTATTATCCCACTAAATTTGTCAATTTTCGAGCGTCATCTGACAAGAAATATTGAAAAACTCGTTGAAGCTACTCGATCTTTCATTAATATTACCTTCTAATGTCTAAGTATCCGGCTTTTCATTACCATTATAATCTAAGTGTCCCTTTCCCATTACCCGGAATGGAGTAATATGAAAAAACTGAAACTAATAGTTGTATCTGGTAATTTGGAAAGATTTTTCAGATAAAGCGCTAAGGAACTCCCATATTTTCCCCAGGAAAAACAAGGAGTGCTTTCCATGCTCCATCGAACGGAGGGCCTCCTTGGAACTGTCTCAATGTGGGCATGGTCGTTGATAGGTAAATATAAAACCATAAGTTTTGTGAGGTGAATGTTTGCAGCACAGCCTCTTTTATGATCACCCTCACCACTACTGCCACAATAATTAGCAGAGAAGCTATTCATAGCTCTCATCATCTGACGAACGTTAGGGTGATATTCCCACTACGATGCTTATTCGTGAGCATCTTTGCTGTCAGATAAACGTGTGTATTGAAAAAACAATCATTACGTTTATATACAGTATTATCATTTCATAGCGAAACATCTATCGTTTGAATGTGGATCTACATGGAATGCTATTGTCGCCGAAAAAATATTCTTGGTTCCGTGTATTCCGAGCAAAGGTTTAATCGAATATACAACGTAGGGCCTAGTGACCAGTCGAAATATTATTTCTCTCCTTAATCCATCGACGAACCGGTGCCAATAACCGCTTTTTCCATTTGCGTTCTTATCGTCGCCTATGTTCGGTAAAAATCGGCCGATCCGATGGTCAAAAAGTTTATATGGGACTTTTTCGCGTACGATTCTGAGCAATCTCTGCCCACAACAGAGTGAGAGGCCGTCCATGGTTATTCGCGACGGGTACACGTTTCGTCTGACCTTTAACCGTTATGTGACCGACGGGTACCTTTTTAGGTTTCAATTTATTGAAATTCCAATGTTTTATCTATAGCTGAAAATTAAAACTTCGTAACATCTTAGAACTTCACTAAGTCAAGCTTTTGGGTTAATAATGTTGTTGATGTGGTAAGGAGGAGTGAGGAGGAGCTCCTGAATTTTTTACTACGTACCAGACCGACGAGGGTACCCGGGCACCCACAAAACTGAAATGCCAATAACTAAGGTAATCTCCAAACGATTTCGACACTTTTGGGTGTTTTGGGTTCGGGAACTTGATTTATATGCGGGATATGTCGACAGTTCATGCAGATTCTCTCCATCAACTTTTGAAGGGCAGATCTGGTGAAACGCTCGAAGTGAGGCTGATGGATTGCTTGGATACCAGAATTTCCACTGCCTGAAGCGAAGGGTACTGAAAGGAGCCAACCCCGTAATTGGCAAGTAAGCCCCTCTCGGAGACCACACCATCAATCTCTACTTCCCGGGGGGTACGTAGACAAAATACTTTTCGTACACGCCCGAGTATTGTGTGATTAGATCACATGATATATCGATGATGTTAAATACCTTATCTTTGGTCCGGAAGGTTTGTATTGAAAAGGAGATTATTCTGCATTATTTTTGCCTTCGGTATTCAAATCGTCCTCCATTAATCATGAAAGGATGTCGGTCGTCGGAAATACCTTTTCATTAGTCAACACTGTTATGCGGGCTTCAGTATCCACCAAATCGCAGCTCTTTCGCAGGGTATGAAAATGACTCCGAGTTTTACTACCCACTCGGGAAAAAAGTGTTCCGCCGGCCCTTGTTTGTACTCCAAGGATTGATCATGGTTTACTAACTCCTAAGCTGTCAAAATCAGTTGAACATATGCAAATGATTGGCAAAGCCGTCTTCACTCCACTCAGTCCATTGCTGCTTGTCGCCAGCCTCGCAGTCTTCGAAGGGATCGCAGGTCGTCCTCTATCTGGTCGATCCACCGTGCTCGCTGTGCGCCCCGTCTTCTTGTTCCTGTAGGGTCGCCCTCAAGAACCATCTTCACCGGGTCGTCGTCCGACATTCTTACGACGTTTCCAGCCCATCGCGAACGTCCTATTTTTGAGGGTTGCGCGATGGATGGTTCTTCCAGCAGCTGATGCTACTCATGGTTCATTCGCATACCGTCTTCCATCTGCACGCCACCATAGATGGTACGCAACAACTTTCATTCGAAAACTCCAAAGGCGCATTGGTACTCCACAAGCATAGTCCAGGTCTCGTGACCGTCGAGGACCACCGGTCCAATTAGTGTCTTGTAGATAATCAACTTTGTGCGGCGGCGAATTTTGTTCGACCGGAGTATTCTCCGGAAATCAAAGTAGGTAAGATCCGTCTCTGAATTTCTCTGCTGGTATCATTGTCGGCGGTTACCAGTGAGCCCAAATACACGAATTCGTTGACCATCTCGATTTCGTCACCCTCAATCCGAACTCGGGATGGGAGGTTCACATTGTCGTCTCTAGAACCTCTTCCTCTCGTGTATTTTGTCTTCGAAACGTTGATGGCAAGTCCAATCCTGCTGGCTTCAGCTTTCAGTCGTTTCAGTCGTTGATACGTTTCTGACATCGCCTCAAAGTTCCGTGCCATTATGTCAATGTCGTCGGCGAAGCCAAGAAGCTGGACGGACTTCCTGAAGATCGTGTCAATCCCCACTCTCCTTATTACACCTTCTAACGCAACGTTGAACAGCCGACACGATAGACAATCACCTAACCGTAACCATCTTCAAGATTCAAAGGGCCTCGAGAGTGTCCCCGATACTCGAGCAACGCACATCATCCGATCCATCGTCACTTTGACTAATCATGTTAGCTTATCCGGAAAATCGTACTATGCACCGTCTGTCATAGCTGATCTCGATCGATTATGTTGTATGCCGATTTGAAATCGATAAACAAATGATGTGTGGGCACGTTGTATTCGCGGCACTTCTGCAGAACCTGCTGAATCGCGAATATTTGGTCCGTGGTGGCGCGGAAACCTATGAATCCCGCTTGATAGTACCCCGCGAACTGCCTTGCAAATCGTGACAATAGGCGGCAAAGAATTTGGGAGAGGGCCTTGTAGACGGTGCTAAGTAGTGTGATCCTGCGGTAGTTGCAGCAATCCAACTTGTCACCCTTTTTGTAGATTGGGCAAACGACACCCTCCATCCACTCCTCCGGAAGAGTCTCCTCCTCTCAAATTTTGACGATTACCCAGTGCAGCGATGTAGCCAGTGTTTCACCATCCTATTTTAATAGCTCGCTGGGTAGTTGATCTACACCGACAGCTTTGTTGTTTTTCAGCCGACCGATCTCCTCCTTGACTTCTTGGAGATCATTGCTCATACCATACCGCCTTCGTCATCTGCTGCTTCACCGTTGAGGTGCTCGTCATAGTACTGCTTCCACCTCTCAATCACCTCACACTCGTTCGTAACAAGGTTGCCGTCAAAGTCCCTGCACATATCGGCTTGCGGAACGTAACCTTTGCGCGAACTGTTCAGCTCAACGTAGAACTTCCGTGTGTCGTTTACGCGGTGTAGTTCTTCCATCGCTTCGCGATCTCATTCCTCCTGTGAGGACCAAGGTTTGTTTGTTCCGTGCTTGTTTGTATCGTTCCACAATCTGTCTCGTTACGTGCTGCAGCATCCTCGCTCGAGCTGCATTCTTCTCCTCTATTAACTGCTTACATTCGTCATCGAACCAGTCGTTTCTTCGATTCGGGATCGCTGTACCTAGTGCCGCTATAGCAGTACTTCTTATTGCGGAACGGATCTCCCTATAGCCATAGCGCCATGCGTAGTATTGGGCAACTCCGGCGTCCCGAAGTTGCGCGATGTTGGGCCTTTGTGTCCGACTACGACGAGTGTTGTACACCGTCGAGAGTTTTGATCGCATGCGTACTGCAACTAGGTAATGGTTCGAATCTATATTCGCACTGTGGTAGGTACGAACGTTGGCGATATCATAGAAGAATCGCCCGTCGATTAGAACGTGATCGATTTAGTTTTCGGTGCGTTGATCAGATAATCCCCAGGTGGCTTCGTGGATATCTTTGCGGGGGAAGAAGGTACTTCGGACTACCATGCCACGGGAGGCTGCGAAGTTCACGCATCGATGGCCGTTGTCATTCGATACGGCGTGCAAGCTGTTTGGCCCGATTACCGGTCTAAACATTACCTCCCGTACTACCTGTGCGTTCATATCACCGATGACGATTTTCACGTCCCGTTGCGAACAGCCGTCGTACACCTCCTCCAGCTTTGCATTGAACGCTTCCTTTTCATCGTCGCGTCTCCCATCGCGTGGGCTGTGTACGTTGATGATGCTGTAGTTGAAGAAACGGGCTTTGATCCTCAACTTATAAATCCTTGCGTTAATCGGAGTCCATCCAATCACGAGTTGACGCATACTACCCAGCATCACAAAGCCGGTTCCTAGCTCGTTGCCAGTGCCACAGCTCTGGTAGAAAGTAGCCGCCATACCTTTTGTCCTGTCAAGCAAAGCTTCAGCAGTGCTATGACTTCAAAGTTGGGTGGTTGGAGTTCTTCGAAAGCTGCAAAGCAGAGTAGGCTTGTTGGGCCTTCCCCAACCCCCTGTCTCGCCGGAAGACCATCGTGTCAGTTCTGTTTAGAGTCCCATGCTGACACGAGGACGATACATCAGCCGCCCCTAACATGGAGAAAAGACACTGTTTTGAGCCGCTCCAACATGGGGAACAGACGCTCGGATGGACTCACCCTCCGAAAAGAGGAGCCCCCTTCCCTGTCAGCATATGACCAGCTGGCTCCGCGGGGAGGTTGGGATAGGAGCTACTGGACAAGAGGCTAAGGACTACTGTGGCGAACCACCAGGTCTATATTACGCATTGCCCAGCCATTTATCAACCTAATTTTGAAACCGATGTATTTTGTGTCTAATCGTTACAATATGATTCCATCCACATTTAATACAATAAATTCAAATTTAGTATATAATTTATAATTTAGTTTTTTTGTTTATTTGTTGTTGGCTCTTCATTATTGTAGTTTGTTTGTTAATTTATTGGAAAAAAAATATTTGTTGTTATTTTTGTTTAACATAGGATAAGTTTTTGTACTAACCAATAACCCCGTTAAAATTCAAACCACTGATAAAATAAATTCGTAAATTTAATGAAATCGATCATGCAATGCACGAATTCATTCGTCGTTTTCTGCAACGAAGTATTTTCGTGCATTGAAAATAGTAGGTTTCGTTTATTTCATGAACAAGAATGGCCGCTTGGTGAACGAAAGCTTTCGTAAATTTTACACATTTAATATACACTGCACAATGTTATCGTTGATAATAACATTATTTTTGGTGAATGAAACGAAATGTTTTGTTTATTTTAATACACGTTTGTGTATATTACGAACCATTTCGTTGGTCGCACCAATTCATTTCGTTTATCTTAGAAAAGTTTTCAGTCGATCTTTTGGGATCGATGTTTGACAACATCGATTTTTTTAAATTTCAAAAAATCGATGTGGCCAAATCGATTTTATTGTAGTACGAAGAAATGACCGCTTGATGAACGAAAGTTTTCGTAAATTTTACTTATTTAGTTTGCATTGCACGAATGTTATCGTTGATAACGACATCATATTTCGTAAATGAAATGTTTCGTTTATTTTAATAAACGTTTATGTATATTACGAGCGATTTCATTGCTCACACGAATTTATTTCGTTCATCTTAGGAAAGTTTTCGTATTTATTAGCATATTATTTTTTCAATCGATATTTTAGGATCGATGTTTGACAACAACGATTTTTCAACTAACTAAAAGGATCGATCTAGCAAAATCGATTTTATTTCAACCTGCTCACCTCTGTTGAGGACTAGAAAGATTGTGATGTGATGTAATGGCCGCTTGATGAACGAAAGTTTCCGTTAATTTTGCATATTTGGTGTACATTGCAGGAATGTTATTGTTGATAACGACATTATTTTTCATGAATGAAACGAAATGATTCGTTTATTTCAATAAATGATGAACGATTTCGATGGTTCGATGGCCGCACGAATTCATTTCGTTTATCTTAGAAAATTTTTCGTATTTATTAGCCTCTTATTGTTTTCAGTCGATCTTTTGGGATCGATGTTTGACAACATCGATTTTTTTTAATTTAAGAAAATCGATGCGGCCAGATCGATTTTATTGTGATACGAAGAAATGGACGCTTGGTGAACGAAAGTTTTCGTAAATTTTACTTATTTAGTGTACATTGCACGAATATTATCGCCGATAACAACCTTGGTTCGTTTATTTTAATAAACGTTTATGTATATTACGAACGATTTCGTTGATCGCACGAATTCACTTCGTTTATCTTAGAAAAGTTTTTGTATTTATTCGCATACCTTTTTCATTCGATTCGATTTTTAACTAACTAAAAGGATCGATCTGGCCAAATCGATTTTATTTCAACCTGCTCACCTCTATTGAGGACTAGAAAGATTGTTGTGTAAAGAATTATCTAGTGTACATGGAACGAATGTTATCGTTGACAACGACATTATTTTTCGTGAATGAAACGAAACGATTCGTTTATTCCAGTAAATGTTTGAGTATATTACGAACGACTTCGTTGGTCACACGAATTCTTTTCGTTCATCTTAGAAAAGTTTTCGTAATTATTATCGTCTCATTTTTTCATTCGATTTTTGGGATCGATGTTTGACAACACCGATTTTTTTTAATTAAAGAAATAGATCCGGCAAAATCGATTTCATTGTGGTATCTAGAAATGGCCGCTTGATGAACGAAGGTTTTCGTAAATTTTACTTATTTAGAGTACATTGCACGAATGACGTCGTTGAAAACAACATTATTTTTCGTGAATGAAACGAATTTTTTTGTTTATTTTAAAAAAATGTGTGTGTATATTACGAACAATCTCGTTGGTCGCACGAATTCATTTCGTTCATCTAAAAGAATTTTTCATATTTAATAGCATATTATTTTGACATAGCGCCGGCAGAGAAAAACTCAAACTTATTCATACAAAAACAATGAGCGTTCGCGATGGCTCAATTGAATCCGTTCTGCTCCAGTTTCTGGATTAACTGGAAGCAAAAGAGGTTCAGAAAATCTTCCAGAAACCAGCAGACATGGATACGGCTACTGAATAGTCAGACCGAGAAAGTCGTGATGATCAACAATTATCTGACGTATAGCAACAATGACTCCATATTCTACCTCTATTGAAGCTCTTTTGACGTTGACTATTTGACGAATGATGCTCGTAAATATTTTAAATTTATTCGTATATATCAGCGAACAATTCGTTCGCCGAACGAAGCTGTTTCGTAATAAGCCAACGAAAGTCGTTTCGTGGTTTTCACGAAAAACTCGTAATAAAAAATAAAAGTGTTTCAATAGAACTATGAACGATTCATAATATGTACGAAAAATTCGTATATATTATGAAAACGTACGAAACTAATTCCTAGCGATTTACGAATATATTCTATCAGTGAATAATTAGGCGTCGATAATTTGCGTAAAAAAGTTGTAAATGATAGCGGTTGGGGGAAATGTAGGAATTCTGCCTGTTTTGCTCGAGGGCGGGAAAGAGGTCTTTCGTACCCACCCCGAAACGTCCAGACCAGGCGTTGGGGCCTAGTACGTGTTTCCCTCTGGACCAGTCATAACCCCTAAAGGCACCTATAATCCCGCAAACGTTACCAACACGAAGCTAATGAATGTACCGGAAAAAACCGCAACGGCAAAATAGTCCGCACTAATCATAGGCCAACTGTTTAATGCAAAATTTACTAGCACCGAATCTGTTGCTGCATGACTGATTGACACCGCAGTGAAGTTGAGTCAGGTACCAGTAATTTAGCCGCAGACCACTGTTTTCGGGAAAGTTAAGGGAGAGTGGAGATAAAAGGGGACGAGAGAGAGAGAGAGAGAGAGAGAGAGAGAGAGAGAGAATAAGAGGAATTGGAAATCGATGGGCTGCTGGGAAATGATAATTAGTGAGGAAGAACAGTTTGGATCGAGTTATAAAGCGCTTAGGATCAAAAAGTCTAAAGATCGTGAAAAAGACAGTGCGGAGTAGAAGTGCAACGGTGTGGGCCGATGGCCCAATGGTTTCAGCATAAGAACAACCCAACTGTAATAATGGCCCTGAACCACCGTCCGCCACTATCGGTTTCCTACAGGATCGCCCTGGAGTTATACGAAGATAAGCTGCTACGTCGTGGAACCATCAAACCACCAGCTCCACTCCGAAGTCCACGTGAGCACCTTGGAACGGTAAAAGTTTGGACGCATGCTACGGCCACCTAAAAGGCAGGGTACATCCTTTCATGTGGGGATTGCCGTTGCCACGCCGACAAAGTACGCTAAAATCTCCACTGGGAGTCGTTTCGTCCGTTACGTAGAACAGAGCGACCACTGGCCGTGAAGTAGCTTCAGGTACGTTACCTCCGCTCTCTCTTACTCTCTCCCTCATATTGGATAGTCGAAGCGCCCCAACGTGTTTCTTTCGGCCTCGCAATTCAACCGCTAAATAAATTGTAAAATTATGTACCTTGTCATCCGACAAAGCCCCTTTCTTTGTCGGATGGTTTTATATTGGTTCGCTTTGACCAGATTATAAGTGGTAAGTACAGTGAGTCCTCCCGAGAACAGTAGCCGACTCTGAGATCAACAAAAAAGGTGAGCTAGCCGTGCGGTGTTCTCGACACCAACTTTCGGTCCCAAATCTTGGTAGCACCTGGTTTACCTAGAATTTTTCAACAGCAACAGTCTTTCTCGAGACTACCTATATTTTTTTCGACAATTAGTCTTTCTCAAGACTATCTACTTTTTCTACTCAATCAGTCTTTTTCAAGACTAAAACATTTTTCAAGAACAATTCAGCCTAAAGAAATATTTAATTCTTCCAACATGCCTGGGTCCTCCCAGAAAGGCCCTGTGCCAAAAATTAAAGCTAAACGGAAAAGGGTATCTTCTCCACCCGAAAATCCAATTGACTGCAGCAACTCATTCGATGTTTTATCCGAATGTGAGACTGATGAAATTTCTAAATTTCCTCGCATTGCGCATAATGCCAATGAGAAAAAAAAAACGCAATCACCTCCGCCTATAACAGTGATGATCTCCGACTTCAAAGCCTTTCGAACTGAGCTTTCGACGTTGCTTTCGGACGTGAAAGTCTCTTTTCAGATTGGCCGAAGAGGAGAATGTCTAGTTACAGCGGAGGAATTGATTGTCCACAAACGACTACTCCATTATCTTACGGAGAAGTTATATAAATTTTATTCATATGATTTCAAGACAGATAGACCTTTGAAGGCTGTCTTAAACGGGATACAACAAGGTCAAAGTTTGGATGAAATATCCAACGACTTGAAAAATTTACTTGGCTTTTCTCCTTCACAAGTTATTCTCATGAAGAGAAAGGCTAGCGGCAATAACACGCCAGTACGCTCTGGAATTATCCAGGAGCTTTATTTAATTCATTTTAACCGTAATGAGGTTAATAATTTGAAAGCATTTGAAAAAGAACGTTTTATGTTCCACGTGCGAGTAAAGTGGGAACATTATAGACAACATGGGGGCAGAATTCAGTGTCGTAGATGCCAAGGCTTTGGGCATGGCACAAAAAATTGTCATTTGGATTCCAAATGTATGATCTGTGGTGATAAATCGCACACTAAAGATACTTGTCCGGTGAAAAAAACCACAAAAAGTTTCAAATGCGCTAATTGTAGCGAAAATCATAAATCAAATTTCTGGGGTTGTCCAGTTCGAGAAAAAATTATAAATTCTCGTTCTAGACAATAAAAACAACAAATAAAAAAAGAAGTAGGTACACTTCAAGAAAACACGTCCAAACGTGTTAATCCAATTCAAAATAGATTAACAACTTCTTCTACCTCTGTCACACCATCCTACAATGGTGTGTCATCTTATGCTTTAGTGGCAGGTAACAAGGCCAAAATAACGGCTACAGTAACCACGCCCACAAACTCGTTTGCACTCAGCGCTTCCTTTAGTCCAATTTAGATCTAGATAGCGTAACGGAAGAAAAATTAAAATACCTGCAGGACTCAATGTCACCTATGATGATTGCCATGTTAAATTCTACCTCCATGTTTGAAGCTTTTCAAGCGGGTTGGGAATTTGCTAACAAAATTGTAATGAAATTAAAGTTTAACAATGACTTTAAATAATCGAAGACGAATTTTTCAACTTCTTCAGGTTACATAATGTGCATATAGCCGTTGTGACCGAAACTTTTTTTAAACCAAATATTAAATTGAAGAGTAACTCTAATTTTGTTATTCATCGATTTAATTTAATTTAATCAATCGCAGGATCAAACATTCCGTTACGCCGTCTCTTGACACCAAGGTGATCGAGAGTTTGGGTATCGAAGTTGAAACTGATCTTGGTATCATTTTTATTGCTGCAGCCTATTTGCCTTTTCAGTGCACTGGCGAGCAAATTAATTTCTTGAAAGGAGACTTACAAGAAATCGATCGAAATTCTTCATAATCGGTGATTTTAACGCCAAACACTGAACCTGGAATAATGCTCAAAGCAATTCTAATTCTATAGTTGATGCTAGAAATTTATCAGTTCCAACAACACAGAAAAACTTTAATACTCTTATTATTGACGACGATCTTCAACTTCTTATTTGCTTGAAGAATGTTCGAAGACGTCAATATCAACGTTCTCGTGATCCTGCTATGAAATGGATCTATCAGGATCTACAAAAAGAAATTAAGCATAGATTCACACTCTTAAGAAATGAAAATTTCGCGAAAGAGGTTGAACAAATCAAGCCAAATTCTAAACCTTTCTGGAAACTTTCTAAGGTTCTTAAGAAACCTCAGAAACCAATTCCAGCTTTGAAGGAAGGTGACCACATACTTCCTACAAACGAAGAAAAAGCTCAAAAACTTGCTCAGCAGTTTGAAAGCGTCCATAATTGTAATCTCAACGTTGTGAGTCCTATTGAAACCGAACTCTTACGAAAATATGAAAACGTTCCAAATCAAGTATTGTCTCTAGACTGTTGAAACAAACTATGATGAGATCAAATCAAAATATGGAAGCTCCAGGTTATGATGCAATTTTCAACATTCTTCTTTAAAACCTTCCCGAAATCACCATGAGATACTTGGTCAAATTATTCAACAAATGTTTTGAATTAGCATACTTCCCTGAAAGATGGAAAAAGGCCAAGATTATTCCTATTTTGAAGCCAGATAAAAACCCAGCAGAAGCATCTAGCTATCGACCAATTAGCTTACTCTCTTCTATTAGTAAATTATTTGAAAAAATCATCCTAACTAGAATGATGTCACATATCAATGAGAATTCTATTTTTCTTCCTGAGCAGTTTGGAATTCGTATTGGATATTCAACTACTCATCAACTTCCGCTGGAGTTACTCGTCTAGACATCGAAAAAGCTTTCGACAGTGTTTGGCACAAAGCATTAATTGCCAAAATGTGGGATTTCAATTTTCAAATTTACATAGTAAAGATAATTAAAAAATTATCTTACTAACCGTACCCTACAGATTTCTTATCAGAATTGTAAATCTAATAAGCTACCCGTTAAAGCAGGCGTCCCTCAAGGATCAAGCGTCGCACCAATCCTATATAATATTTTTACCTCTGATCTTCCAAATCTACCTACAGGCTGTAAAAAGTCACTTTTCTGTGATGATACTAGCATCTGAGCCGCTGGGAGAAGTCTTCGTATTATCTGCACTCGACTGCAACGAAGCTTGAATGTTTTCAATGATTACCTGAAAAAATGGAAAATTTCCACTAATGTGGCAAAAACACAATTGATTGTGTTTCCGCATAAACCAAGGGCTTCTTCTCTTAAACCAAATAATAACCATATTATTAAATTCAATGGTTTGAATTTTACGTGGTCAGATCAAGTTAAATACTTGGGTTTGATTTACGATAAAAAACTCACCTTTATGGATCCCATTGAAGGAATCCAAACAAAATGCAATAAATATATAAAATGTTTATACCCTCTTATAAATAGAAATTCTAGGCTCTGCCTAAAGAACAAACTATTAATTTATGAAAAAATATTTAGACCGGCAATGCTATATGCAGTACCAATCTGGGCAAGTTGTTGTGTTACTAGGAAGAAAACGCTTCAAAGGATTCAGAATATTATTCTGAAAATGATTTTGAAGCGTCCTCCCTGGTTTAGCACAAATGAGTTGCACAGACTCGCAAACATAGAAACATTAGAAATTATGACGAACAGTATTATAAGCAACTTCCGACAAAAATAGTTGCAATCTTCAAATGCAACGATTAGCTCTCTTTATAATTTATAAGTTAGTTTATAAGATTTGTTTAGCTCCTTATTCACAAGACAAGTAGGTTTAAAACATCCTACTGAAAAAAAATACTTAACTGCGAAAGCATATTATATCTTAATAATAATTAACTGAATCATGTAAACAATAGGGATCAAAAGTCACCACTTGTGGCTGAACACCCAATATACTAAATTAGAAATGTAATGCAAACAAAACAATATAATCAAATAGAAAATAATATTAATTTTTTTTGTAATCATTGTAATGGCCGGAGCACCATTTCTTGCTTCTTCTACTCACTCATCTCGACAGATTACTACAGCAAGAATTATAGTAACAGTTTCTTTTGTTCTTCAGACAAGGCACATAATATATAAGTAACTATTTGTGTCGTTCGCTTCACACTGGTTCGAGCAAAAGCTTAAGGCACACTAAATTACGTAACAATTGTCTTTGGAAATAGCCTTCTTCAACTTTTTCTCAATAATTTGTTCAAACCATATGAGCTACAAATTTTGCCAAAAGTCGCCGGAAAACACGTTTTTTAAATTTATTTTTCATAAATTTTGTGAGGAGTTTTAGCCCCCTCCCTCTAGTTTACGTGGCTAATCGAACATAGTCAATCCAAGTATCTTCCAACTATGACCAGTTCTGTGACATCACGCAAATTATCTCAATTTCAAGATATTTTAAGTTTAAATGACACTATACTCAATACTGTCCCCGGCCTGGCGGAGCAGAGGTTAAGGCGATGGCCTCAAAAAATCCCTCGCCATATGTTCCGGTTTCAGCCAGAAAAGATTCTTAGCAATCAGTAGGACACTAGGTCTGCAATTGTTCTGTACATTGAGAATCGGCTACGAAGTCTGTCGAAATAGAAAGTCAAGTTCCGTAGATCAGCGTAGCATCAAGGCTTACATTTTTTACGCTCAAGACTTCTATGTATTTTCGCACAGTATGTCGGCAATATTATCAGATATATGAAAGAATATTGGTGTCCGTGCACGGTACTGAGTCGTCACTGAATCGGATCGGAAAGAGGTGTAACTTGGCCTTAAGACATAACGTTAGAAACAGATCGGTTCTAGCTGGCACCTAATTCCCCAAAAAAATAATATTATATAATCATCCTAAAATACCACCCACCTTGCAGGTAATCCTTCTGACTGGCCAGCTTCAGTTTTGTGCCGACCTCGAACTCTTTAATACTGTGCACCAACCCGTTCCGTACCACGTGCAACACTTTGACGCTATCCTTGCCGTACCCGTAGTTGCTGATGCTAAACTGATCGGACGTGTCGCGTTCTCCGTCTTCTCTCGTTTCATCTATCAGCTTTCTGGACATCATTTTGCTGTTGTTGCCGGATGATACTTCAATCAGGGAGTACGTGTCAAAACAATTGTGATGCTCGCCACTTGACGAAACTGTTTGTGCCCAACAATCCGGCTGGTATTCCTGTCCTATTGCGTTCGAATGGGAGAGAAAAAGAGATAACGATGTGGTTAGTACTAAAAATATTGTTTTCTGAGTTTAATTTCGTCAATCAACGGAACTGATACGAAGAAACTGCGGATCGTTGGAAGTCAACAGGTTATTTTCCTTAAAGAAGAAATATCACGTAGATAGGTTTCTAAAACATTAACAATATAAACAGTATATTTCCGTCAGAGTACGCGAAGCGAAGTCGTTTCAGATTTACGAGCAGACAAAGGTCAACAACGCATCCAAACTGAAATGATAACAGTATGTATTGCCATTCCGTTTGCTGAGCAAAATTAGATCAAGGAGGACCCAACGCAATGTTATAAATTTGGCGGATGATTGCGTGGCGTATGCTCGCTTATCAGTTCACGTCTAGCGTGAAATAATTACTACACACTGCTCTAAGACTCGTACATCAAAAATATGTATATTCATTGAGAGTACCGGATGGTTTATAGGTTATAAACTATGCGAAAATGATCAGTACCAAAACCACGTGCGAATGATCTTCGATTACTGTGGGTTGTATAACTTGGATGGCATAATCAGCAGCTCTGATCTAGCGTGGATTCACAGTGCCATCTCATGGTTGATTAAATTGTAAGCGATTACCTTTAATGGCGATCTTATCAGTCGTATAGTGATGATGTTTACATTGTCGTTGAGCAGGGTTTGTCTATAAAACAGTTTGTAGTGTCATCAGATTCCGTATATTAAATGACTGTTTAATGTGGCATGCATCCAGCAGCTGGGTCAAGCAGTTGTGTGCAGCTGTAGAACCGGTTTTCCGCACAGGATTGAACTAGTTTTAAGCGTTGTCCTAGTGTCTTTCATTAAATGCATTTATGTGGCTTTCCTTCGGAAGTTTTTGATTTAGTCATTGCAGGTGCAGATGCATGTGAGTTTCATGGCAAGCATCATAACAGGAGACACAAACCATATTGCTATTATCAATTAATATGAAGTTTTACAGTATACCTGCAATGGTTCTTCAGCACAAGCCTAAACCTCTCTCTCTCTTTCTGGAATTTTCCATCAGAGTTTATTTTGACAGCATCCATTTTCGAGTCTAGACTCGTTTTTTTACACAATTCCCACCAGTTTAAATCTCAGGGAAATTGAAAAAAGAATTATGGGTACACAGGCGAGAAAAAAACACAAAATTTTTTGTATTCACTTGCATCGAATTACTACGGATGGGTTGGACTCACATGCCGTGCACAGTAACTGACTGAGAAGCCATTCATTTCTTATGATTTTGATTTCACGATAGATAAAAGATAATTTTGTGAGAAAAAATAACGAACTGAAAGCATTATTTCGTCCTTTATAATGTTAGTGTCGAACAGGAAAGATAAGGAAAAAGTTTTTGGCTCCCATTCCATTGTTCGGTAAGCAAAAAAAACTGGATTTCTCTGTTCAAGTATCGCCAATATGTACGAACAATAAACAACATAAATGTGACGTTGACTGCTGACGCACATTGTTTCGATTTTGATGAAACCCACATGTCAAACATCAGTTTCGAATTATAAATAATTTACTCACTAAAGGGAAAAAAAGGGTGAACCATTTTGAGCATCGTTGCACAACACTTGTCTACGTCAAAGTCGAATTTGATGTTTCAAATGCATCTCGTCAGTAACTAGCATCAAATTGGCACCAGTTATACACTAAATCCAAACAGGCACGTAACTCATGCGAACGATTAAAGGGTTATATACAAAGTTGTGCCGAAAAGTGAACTAAGTTCTTGATTTTTTACAGAGTTTTTCACAAATTTTATTTGAAAAAGCGAAAGACAGTTGGTTGGTAATACTATTGAAGATAGAAAAAACAACTTGAATTAAAAAAAAATGTTCAAGGTTGTCGGAGTTATGGCACATCCCCCGAAGCGTGTTTTGGAAGAGGTTTGCGGTGAACACTCTTCAAGCCGAACAGAACATTCCAAACTAAAAAGATTATTGAAGAAAAATGTATTGTGGTGTACTTGAACGGATTGGTTTCCCAATAAGAAAATGTCTTACAAAAAAACATGTCGACCAAAAAATTGAGTTTTGTGGTGTTCAATAAACAAAAATTCATTACAAAGAATCGAAATTTTTTTGATGAAAAAGGAACCGCTCAAGTACACAAAAATGTAAATACAAACAATTTAAAAAAAAAATGAAAATAGGATGAATAGTTTTTGAAATATCCCGTTCACTTCAACGTTACTTTTCAAACAACTACATTCCGAGATAATTGCGTTTAAAGTTTCGTGCTAACTTCATTAGTGGAAGAACCAGCTGCGCCCAAACGGCTGTAATTTAAAATCTAGTGCTCTGATCTAGATGAATTTTCACACAGATATTTTCAAGAGTATGTACATTCAGAATATTTAAAAACTTTTTTTTTCGATTTTTTGAGTTCCAACTTAAAGCAACTGGATGATCCCGAGTTATGTCTCAGAAAGCAAGCACAGAAACTCTGGTTTGTTCGCGATATAGCAAAAAGAAATTCTTGTTTTTTGGATAGAATAACAAACGACAGGCACTATGTAAAATGTAAGCCCTAAAGGGAGCAAATTGGATTAAACCAAATTGTGCATCACGGCACCAGGCCTTTGGTCATAGAGTCAGGCATCCGATTTCCAAGTCAAAAACCAAGAGCACATTTTCGCTTTCTCGTCAGCAACTGCCAATAGATACGATCCCTCTCCTGTTGATAATGGAGGTCTAATTGGCTTCGACTCCAACAACTCAGATCGACATCCCAGTTAAAATTTTATCCAGCCAACTTTACCGTTTGTTATCTACTTATTGCCCAAAAAGGGGACAGGAATGAATCTGTTAAAACATTCAAAATACTTCACGGACTACCGCGTCTATGTGCCTTTGCGCGAAGTCGAGATTGATGGCGTGGTAACTAACACAAGTTTGAATTGCGCCGGTCTTCTGAAGCACGGATCTGGCTGTTTTTCGGAACTAAAGCCTCAGTCAGTGAAAGTGCTGGATTGCAAACGATTGTATTTTGCATCGATCGTAGAGGATTGCGCTAAATCTTCTGTTCTCTGAAACTCGTATCGAGCAATCTTTGAGGGGCCCTTTTGCTCAACCATGTACTTCTCAACAGAATATGTAAGCCTAGCCGCCTTTTTGTGCTGCGGGTAATGAATTGTACTAAATTCAACCGATTTCGCCCGGTGTGACAAGTGCGAAGTGAATCATGGGGATTATGGATGCAGTGAGAATACTGAAAATACTTTAAATAAGTTTACGAAACATCTCGCGTACAAAACACGCGAGAAGAAATTCAAGGACTCTTTTCAGGAACGCTCTAAGTACTATTTTGCAGAAGTTCTGAAATATTTTAATGAGCCTAGAAGCTACAGGAAGAAGAAGTATATTTCCTCAGTTTTCCTTGAGGGGTAACCAGTTATAACAGATCGAGGAAGAACTACTACAAAGCCGCAGCAAATAGCAATTGGTAATTTGAAATCATACTAGTAGCTCACACCGCCTCCAAGGACACTAAAAACCCGAAAGGTCTCAACAATTCAGCTAGCGATTAAACCCAGTGCTGGAATGATTAAATGCTCTGAAATCGTAGACTAGATTATTACAGTTGTCATCGTTTTTGAACCCGTTTCTTCCATTTCTTCCTATGGTGGAAATATGTTTGAACCAATTGACTACGAAAGCGTCCCTTCTCCACTTTCACTGATCTCTCGCAGTGGAATTGGTTGGCGAAGCTGTATCATGTGCAACATGAGATCCTCACGGTGTCTTTGTCGAACAACTTTATTAAAAAAATCGGCATCTTTAAAAATTCGGGATATGAAAGAATGGACTTTTCCCTTTCATTGAAAAGTAAAATTAAAATTTTCTGTCGGGGGTCTAGAACAACTTTTTATTTTAAAGTTTTTTGATCAATTTTTTTTAATTCAATTCATTCGCATTTTTGCTACTAATTGGTACTATAGACATTCAAAAAATACTAAAAGTGAGAATCTTATGAACAATCTCATTGCCTACAACTTTGTAGAATGCTATAAATCGATGTAAAATCACTCGAGAAAGTCAATAAAATTTTATCACTTTTTAGGTGTGAATTTATAGATGCAGATTTTTGGTTGTCCTGAAAATTTCCAAATCGAGCACACTTCACATAATCTTAGAAAAACCATGTTTCGTAATTTACTTTAAGAAGAAATTCCGGAGTCGTTGTACACAGATCACAACAGAAAACGAACAAGAAAACATCAGGCTGGCCATACATTCAGTAAATTCTCAAAGTAATACAAGTCTGTTTATTGAAGATTTCCCTCATAATATGGGATAAGAGCAAAAACAACATATCAAGAAGACAGAGTTGCCAGTTCACTTCAGAATCTGAAGACATTAACACCAAATCGTCACTCGGGTAAAGGTGATACTTTCTATATCTACTTTTATATTGAGATCGCTTCATACAATAGACAAAACCTTTATTTCTCATTTACTATTGCGATTTCTGTTCAATGTACAGTGATTCCCAAAAGTTAACAAACTTGACCATAAATCTCATCGAATTATTTTTCTATTCTTAATGATACTGTCAATCAGGATTCTCAATCTAAATCAAATCAAATATCTAATCGAGTTTGATCAAATATAAATTAAAATTTAGACCAAATATATCCCACAAGATGATAACCAGCAAAAAGGTTAATTAAAGATTACATCAAGCATACTCCAGAATGAGTGAAGAAATAAAAAAGAAGAAACAAATATATCTGTGACAGAAAAAAACCTGTTCCATTTTGCTGCATTACCCAGCATCTTTCAAAAGAGTCTTAATTTCGTTCCAGTTTTATTTACTCTTCTCTATATCTCCTTGCTCCTAAAATATCATTGGTGCGCATAAAACGGTGGAATCTGGAATTATGTTTTTCTGCTTAAAGGTGGGACTTTGTTAGCATTTAAGTTCTTCTGAGCACACTGTTAAAATAAGGCAAACCATTTTTTTTACAAATGAAAATGTTTTTGGAATAAAGCTTCTTAACCAATAGGCCCCGTGCGAATCTAGAAACTTCGATAAAAATTTAATAGCTTTCTCTGGCGATTTTAGATCGTGATGTAGTTTTCTACAAAGTTTTACACAATGAAATTATCCGTCAGATTCTCACTTTTGGTAATATTAGAATGTCTAAAGTGCTACCTAGGGGCAAAAATGTTAACCAGTTTCATTGAAAAACCTAAGTTTTCAAAAAAAAAACTTTAAAATAAATGCTTTAAATTAAATGCCGATTTTTTTCAAATAACATTGTTCTACCAAACACACCGTGATCCTATTATCTGATCCTTCAGCTCTGATATTGAACTCCTATTCCAATTTCCACTTGGTGCTAGTCTGTTCTCTATGTTAAGAGCGGCTCTAAATAACGTCTGTCCTGAAACGGGTGGCCGAAGAAGAAATGCGGTGCTTCGCCAGCTATATCCAAGAACGCGAGTCTAAGTGTTGCGGTACTGGTAAGGTGGCATGCCGAATAAACAACCCCAAATTAAAAAAATGCGAAATATTGTATTCATTTGCATTATATGAGCATGGCTGGCTTTGGATACAGAACGTAACTTTCACTATGATAATTTTTTTTCCGCTTGGACCGAGAAGAGTCCTATATAGAAGCACTCCTAAGGATCAAAAAGTGCTATGACTTCTATCGAATAAACCACGCCTCTATACCAGGTTGTACCCAGCCCTGGCCGATCCCTAGCAATCGTGCAGTGTAAGCGCCACTCCCCTTAGGAAGACTGAACGCCAAGATTTGTTTGCCCGGATGAGCCTCTCCTTTCGGCGAGTTCCTGAACAAGTTTCACCTAAAAAAAATTATCAATATCACTAGTTTACAAAATAAAAATAAAAATCTGAACTTCAATATTCGAGCACCATTTCTGATGTAAAATTGCGTACTGAATACGAAAATGAGGTCCAAAAAATTTACAGTAGAACAGTTTTCGAGTTACAGTGAAAAAATGAATTTTACCTTTAAAATTAAAAGTACGTTTAGTAAAATCCAAATATCTTCGGTTGTACTGCATCGATATGAAATATGATTAGGTTGAATTAAAGGTAATTGAATGCACTTTCGATCGTTAGAACAATTTGTTTTAGTGCACCACTGGTTCTGACGTTATTTACGAATTTATTGAACTTTTTCTTAATTTTTTGTCATTTTTTGAAGAAAAATGAGCATGTGGTCAATATTTTCGGCAAGAGTTAGCAATCCTAAAAATTATATTTTCATGGAAAATTAAAGCCTGCTAATAACCAATGAAAATAAGCACTTGTTAGTTTGAATCCGATGTAAATTGCGAAAGTTATTCAATTTTTTATAAAATGGCAATTTTTATGTTTCTGTGGGTCAACTTATTCCAATTCCATTTTTTTCTAGGGCTTGTTTAATAATATATGAGGGACTCTCTGTCAGAATTCTGTTAAATAAGTAAATGGAAGAATTTTGAGAGAATTTAATGTGGGGTAATATTCGAACTCGTTTATCCAAATGATTAAAGACTTCTGATAACAATAATTCCAGGCTCAGTGGAGTAATGTCATCAAAAATTTGGCATTAAAATTAATACGCATAATATTTACATGTATCATACAGAATCGTATATGTACAAAATTCGTTGTAAACTGCCCGCTCCACAATGCCTTTATACGCACATTGGAAGCTTATGACAGTGCAAAATGCTAAATTCGAACACTAGCTTCACGAATGAAGTTTATAATTTAAAATTATATTGGATTCACATTAGCTTCTACGATGTACCGATTATAATGTACTGGTTCACAAAACTTCAACATACTACAATACATAACGTTAACATCTAAGTGCAATTACAAAATATTCTACGTTCTTCAAGTCATTCTTACGTTCAGATTTGGAGATTTTAAACCTAAAATAAGTCTTGTTAGATGTCCTACATAATTTCAAAACACGAACTGCTAGATGTTCTAGGAAGGAACACAAAATAAATAGTTTAAAAAAATAATTTTATAATACTTGACGTATGTAGTATCACATATTTCAACGGATTCGCGTAGTTTGTATTAACATTGTACAAAACCCAGTTAAGCAGCTAGTGTTTCATAATACGAATTTTATAACGTGTACGGGTTTAGTTTACAACGAATTTTGTATCATAAGAGTGTTATTTTAGGTATTACATACCAATCATTCGATGACTTATAATTTCATTGACCCTGAAATTATTGTTATCATGTCATTAATCATTTGGATAAACGAGTTCGAATATTACCCCACATTAAATTCTTTCAAAATTCTTCCATTTACTTGTTTAACAGAATTCTGACAGAGAGTCTCTCATATATTATTAAACAAGCCCTAGAAAAAATTGTAATCGAGACGGTTCAATAAGTTGACCCAGAGAAACACAAAAATTGCCATTTTACACAAAATTGAATGACATTCGCAATTTTCATCGTTTTCAAACTAACAAGTGCTTATTTTCATTGGTTATTAGCAGGCTTTAATTTCCCATGAAAATATAATTTTAAGATAGCTTTATCTTGCCGAAAATATTGACCAAACGCTCAGTTTTCTTCAAAAAATTACGAAAAATTAAGCAAAAGCTCAATAGATTCGTAAATAACGTCAGAACCAGTGGTGCACTAAAACAAATTGTTCTAACGATCGAAAGTGCATTCAATTACCTTTAATTCAACATAATCATATTTTATATCGATGCTGTACAACCGAAGATATTTGGATTTTACTGAGCGTACTTTTAATTTTAAATGTAAAACTCATTTTTTCACTGTAACTCGAAAACTGTTGAACTGTAAATTTTTTGAACCCCATTTTCGGATTCAGCACACGATTTTACATGGAAAAAGCCCACTAGCTTATTTAGTTGAGAAATGCTGTAAACTAGTGTATCGGACCAGATAGGCTTATCAAAAGTAAGCCTGCAAAATACGGGCATCACTGGGAATGCAGCTGCTCACCACCAGATAGCACAACCATGTTGAAACTGAATCTTGTACCACTTATCACATTCCGCCAAGCGGAGGACAGTGAAACGAAACGAAAACTACAGTAGAAAGTGACGTAACCGAGCCAGCACGAGACTAAAACTTTGGAAAGAACTACAAGAATCTACAAGCATTTGATTACATTTAAACTTAAACAAAGTTATGTTTGTATCTATATGATATTCAGTTCAAATCATTTCTTAATTCTAGGTCTATCTTTGGAATGTGTACGCATTCTCTCTTCCTACTTGTGCTCATCGACCATCTCCTCGTCGAAATCCTCCCAAAATGCTACAGCGCTCTTAATGACTATCGCTTTGCACCCGGGTTGGGGTAGTATTTGGTCTTCATAAATGGCGGACTAGAACAAAATGGCCAACACAAAACCTATTTCATGAACGCGTCCCTAGTTACGGCCGTCCGTGGATGGCCTTTCTGGCGTCTATCGCTGCTACCGCTCAAATCATTGTGGCGTCCTCCCTGGACGCCACCATTCACACTTATTTTGTATGAACGACACTGACTCACCAGTTCAGCTACCGTCGTTTGCTGCTTCTGACGATCGTTCTGCGATACAGTGCAATCCCTCTATATTGGTCACTGGTTTTACGATACTGGAACACCCGCGTTTGGTCTCAATCCCCATGGTGGTACAACGAGTGACCTGCACGGGGTAAAGGGTTGCTAGTATAAAGAAGATTGGAGCGCCCACCAACTTCAGGATGTACGTGATATTGAAAACAAAAATGAAGAGCTTGTTGAAAACCCAAAAACGCAGGTATTGGCGCCGGTTTGTCACCGAGCTAACAAGAGAAACATCGATAATAACTTTTTGGAGCACTGCCCGAACTATTACGTAACCGAAACATGAAAGCCACTTGCGAATGATGAAGTTGTCTCTGTTACAGGGTTCAAAACAGGCAATCTGCCAAATACTTTGGACACTCTGTCTACTTGGGATACTTCTGTTGGGTATCGAATTTTTCACAAGAAATCCAGTGCTGCTTCTACTGATGGGTTAAACAATCGCTCAAGACACATTCCACGCACTTGTATCGCTTACCTCATGAAAATAAAACTGCTAATATAAATAAAAGTTGTTCTGAAATATGTTGGTATAGGTTTAAGTCTCCCAAATCATAGATATATAGAAATTTTTCAAAAAAAAATTTATGACGGTAGTCAATGAAAACCAGAAATATATGTTTTACTCGTTTTTAATAATTGAATCTATTATTTCGTACTACACCGGTAGGTTTGTAATAAAATTAATTTGGAGTAATCGTAAATGCCATTTTATTGTTTACATATTGTACAAACAATTCATCTTTGGACGCCGATTTGTTGAATGAATGGATCGCCGGATACAAGGGGGGCAAAAATTGACCATTTTTGCGTTGTCCCCTAACGCAAAAATCATGGTTTTTTTCAATTTTTCACTTAACCAATGCATGCTATCTGTGAAATCTTTTCAGAAGCTATTCGTACTCATCATTACCTTTCTAAAAATGTGCTATTTGTATATAACAAGCTTTGAAATCGTTCTCTCACAGGGGTGCACTGAAGTGTTGTCCCCTAACGCTTTCCGTTTCAGTAAGATAAATCCTTCTGCGAAGTTACTTTTAGAGCCTACAGAACATGATATAGACAAAAAAGATGTAAGCAACAGATGCATGCCATTAAGGGGGAGGCCCACCTTATAATATTATTACTTTATTACATCTATTATCAATAGATAAACTATCTCAGGATAAATCAATAATTTCAAAACAGAGTTCGAAGTGATTCAAAGATATAAAAAGAAAGGCATTAGAATGCCAAACAAGTATGAGAGCGCATGGACGAATTTGATCATAGGGGATAACACTCACTCGTCCTCCTTTAAAATTCTTTCGAATTGACGGGATAGTTATTGACCACTTGGAACAAACCACGGGTTGTCTTTTCGGAATTAAATGTCTTCTACATGAACCAAACATCGTAGTTTAAGACAGATTTTTAATGTTTTGTAGCATGTTAAAGTCAAAATTTTATCCTGAGGATACGCATTTCGCAGAATTTACAAATAAAAGATACGATTTCCCAAAATTCTCCACTTTTCTAACATTTAG
The DNA here is from genome assembly GCF_030247195.1 of Topomyia yanbarensis. NCBI lineage: Eukaryota > Metazoa > Arthropoda > Insecta > Diptera > Culicidae > Topomyia > Topomyia yanbarensis. Next base: position 7,882,251 of record NC_080671.1, read on the forward strand.
GTAATTCAATGACAAGCCGGTCAGCTTACCCGTAAGACCGCAATTTTTTAACGATTTTTTTGTATGCTGTAATATATCTAAATTTTCAAAAAGCGGGGTCTTTACCTTATTTTCCAAAAATCGCGTAAAACGGCTACATTTTGATTAATATCCGCAATGATCACTACTAAGTGTCGTCTTGCACATCTATGAGTGGAAATGGTTGTACAAACGCCAGAGGTTGAACTGGAAGGGCGATATTCTCTTTCGAAATGTTGACTTCAACCGTATTACTGGTATTTCGCGACAACATTATATACAATATGTAAATATAATAACTGCTTAACTGAGTATAATTGTTTGACAGCATTACCGTTGTTGAGTTGCTTCAGAGTCACATTTGTTTATTTTTAACGCAACAAGATAATAATTATTGAACCACCCTAATGACGTATTTTTGATCTGCCCTATTCAACAGTCAATTTTATTTTCAAGATTTTATAATGTCAAAAAACAAAGTCAGCGCACCAAAATTACTTGAAGAAAACTTATTAGGTCAACAACGAAAAAATATTGTTGAGTCACCCTAATAAACAGTTAATTTTATTTAATATATTTTCCTATGTCAATAATGTATTCAACTTACCAAAACTGCTTAAAGTCACCTTTTTCGTACCATTAGACAAAGGCGATTGTGGTCTACAATCTTTTCTCACACCGCATTTCACAGTGTGGCCTGGTATCCTGTTCTCAAACCATATTAATTTGATTTCTAAATATCATTTGTCAAATACATATGAAGGTGAAACTAGAAGTACATTTGGTTTGGCATTTCAAATCCTTTTTTTTTGAGTTATTTACAGGTTTAGAGGTAATAAACATCGCTTTGTTTGAGCTTCAACAAATACTTCAGTCGCGTTAGGGGACAACACTTCATATGCGACCGTTTGTGTTTATTTTTGTGTTGTCTCCTAACGCAGCGTTCGCATTGGTCGTGAAAAAAATTTCATAAGAACTCGAAAATCTTAATATATAGAATTATTCTGTAACTAACGAAAATCAAATTCCTAGAACAAATTGATGCTCTAAAGTTTGAGATAGAGCAGGTTTTTTGATAAATACAAGTGTAGGTTGGAAAATCAATATTTTGCTCTGTTGTCCCCTAATGCAACATTTTGACCTCTCAGAATGAAAGGACAACCTGAAAAACAACGAACTCAAAACGTTAACGTTGTGTTAGGAGTTTTAAAGTATTCTATTAAGATTTTTGAGCGTATATCGTAGGATTTTTCAAACGACGAGCTGTTAATAGTTGCATGATGCGCGCAAACGTTGTCCCCTAACGCTGGAATGTGTCCTTAGATGTTTATCGTTAATAACTCCCGTTGTATTGATCGGAAAATTTGCACTATTTGTTAAATAACAATTGCAATTGTCTTGTATTAAGTTTCAAAACATGTACTATTAGAAACTATTTTTTTAATCTTCTATAAGCGGTGTTCGAACTGGTTCGAATTGTTCGTCGTGTGCCGACATAATTAGTTGTGGCCTAAGGGACCATTCATAAATTACGTAACGCTTTTAGGGGGGGGGGGGGGGGAGGGGGTTCGAGAAGTTGTTACATATTGTGACATAGGGGGGAGGGGGAGTAAGCTAGATCGTTACGTAACATGTTTTCATCGAAGAAAAAAAATTTTTTTCAAGGAATTTGTTACGTAATAGGGGAGGGGGGGGGGGATAACTAAATTTGTGACAATTTGTTACATGGGGGGAGGGGGGAGTCAATTTTGGGCAATTTTTGCGTTACGTAATTTATGAATGGTCCCTAAGTCACGTCTATATTTGGTTAGCCAGAATTTTTTATCTATAAAAGTAGGACCGCCATTTGGGATTAACTTTGTAATTTGTTGGGAATAGAAAGAGGTAGTAGTCAGCAAGCAGACATGATGTAAAAGAGAGAACCCGGCAAACCGTACTGATAAATTAAACTACTGCAAAGAAGAAGAAGGTGCCAGGTTAGAAAACCCTTCTGCTAATATATCAGCTGCTGTTCCAAATCAAGTGGCAAATTGCATACTTGTTATGTATGCAAGAGTTGATCAATTAAATTGTAATTTTAAACGTTCAATTACACTCTGGTGTGTTTATCACTTTTTTAAAGAAAATATACGAGTATCGGTATTTCAGCGGTACTAAGGTCTCCAGTACCGTAGTACCGGTTGTTACCAAAATATCATCAGTGCTAGGAACTGTATCGTTACTTTGACGTTGACAAGTCCTTTTATTCATATATTCTCGTACAAATTCTCTTTTACAATAAGCTATTTATGGACAGAAACAAAAAAGACAAAACTTGTGGTTGTATTGTTTTGCCCATCACTGTATAAGCAATCAGGATCACTAGTGTTATTATGTTTGACTCTTTTGCGCATCAAAAACCGGTTTAAAGCGAACAGATGGCTTGAACTAGTAAATAACAAAACCCGCGGATAGTGGGACGATTATCGGCCAACATTTGAGAGTTGTTGCTTGTGCTCTAAACGTCTACCATTGTAAATATTTATGCATAGATTTAGTAGCAATAATATAGCATTATTTTCAATGATCATGATACTTATTGATGTTTTTAACCGGAAGATTTTGTCAACATTAATTAATATTTTGTACACAAAATTCGCAACCATACTTACTTTGCTGCCTTCTTCCAGCAAACTCGCACTAGAATTTTACAATCAAGCGTTCCTTTTCAAGCGACGTTCGTTTCAAACTCGACCGTTAATTTCCTGACCTTCACCTTACTATGTTTCTTTCTTTCTATCTTTCCTTTGACTTTATATTACTGAGCCGTTAACTCTTCCCAGCGATACTTTAGTTAGTGTTCACTTGTTTCTTCCGATCACCGCCAATGAACCGAGAGATGTGATCACTCCGGTTGCCGTAACTGGACTGCAGCATCTCGTTCGTCAACTTAAATTCTTAACGCGCGCAGCAGCATGTTTTCGTTACGAGTTCGCGCCAGCTAAACTAGATGATGTCTGCGGGTAAGGTAAACAGGCTTATTTAAAATATTTCCTTTTCGGTGGAAAATCATTAGATGATGGTTTGAGTTCGAACTTTTATGCATCATAAAGTGAAGTTGTGGATTAAAAAGTTCTGCTTAGTTTTCATTCGTATCAATAGATCAGTACGTAAGAATAAGCACAGAAATGATCCTTGCTAGTGACTGACGAAGATGATCATAACCATCATAACAGAGTCTACCCTGCTGTGCGGGTACTGGCAGCGGAACAGGGCACATGAACTTGACGCACACGAGATGATAATAACCGGTGTAGCGATTACTATAGGCGCAAGCTGCCAAACTGAGGCACAGAGCGATGGCGATCGAGTATACTGCTTGTGTATGTATGAAAGTTTGAGATTAGATAATCATTTGAGTAAGAGAGGTAACTATCCGAATAATCCTAGCATTCGTTGTATAGTCCGGAATGATTTTCTTATCTCCTTACGTTTTTGCCTTTCTCAATAGAAAGGTATTGCAATTGCTCTGAAAACCGACTTTTTAACGGAGGCCCGGAGGGCCGAGTGACATATACCATTCGATTCAGTTCGTCGAGTTCGGCAAATGTCTGTGTGTGTGTATGTATGTGTGTATGTATGTATGTGTGTGTGTATGTGTGTGTGTATGTGACCAAAAATGTCACTCATTTTTCTCGGAGATGGCTGAACCGATTTTGACAAACTTAGTCTCAAATGAAAGGTGCAACGTTCCCATAGGCTGTTATTGAATTTCTAATGGATCCGACTTCCGGTTCCGGATTTACAGGGTGATAAGTACGAACACGCAGAAAATGTCGATTTTAATAAATTCTGCAATGAATGTATAAAGGTGAAAATTTTTCCAAAATATGACCACAACTGCTTCGATTTGTAGTATTAGGTCACTAACATCCATTCAAAGTCTATTTGGCCACATTGGCCACCATCCTCGGTTCCGGAAGCCCCGGCGGAAGTATCTAAATTCAGAATAACAGTCACATCGGTTTCTCGGAGATGGCTAGACCGATTCGACTAAACTTGGCCTCAAATGAAAGGTGTTGCGTCCCCGTAAATGGCTATTTAATTTCATCCCGATACGACTTCCGGTTCCGGAGTTACAGGTTGTGGCGTGCGATCACATAGCAAATTGTGATTCAAACCGATACTCCGATGAAAGCAAAAAAGGTAAAAAATTTCGCTAAAATGTCTCTCAAACAACTTAAATGTGCTGTTCTAGGTCACCGACGGCCAACCAAACTTTCGTTGACTACATTAGCCACCATAAACGGTTCCGGAAGTGCCCGGGAAAAGCGGCCATCTTTCATAACTAGCAAACTCACATCAGTTTCCCGGAAATGGTTGGGCCGATTTTCACAAACTTAGTCCCAAATGATAGCTATAATATCCCCATAGATGTCTATAAAATTTCGTACGGATCGCTTATATGGTTCCGGAAATATAGACTAAACCGTCCGGTCACATATGAAATTCCCATATAAGCCGGAACTCAAATTTTTTTTTCAAAGGGGGGACCTCATGAAATTTCAGAAATCGAATTCGTATTTTTGATGCCAAACATCTTTAAAATGCATGAAACGTCGAGATTTTATGTTATCTCGAAAAACATTTTTTTTATAAAAATCGACTTTTTGGGACTTTGCCGATTTCGCACCTTTTTTCAGTTCAATATTACCGTGGCTGTTTTTTCTTTTTCAAAATTTTAGAACTCGAATAATGATTTATTTTCCTGTATATAGTTGTCATGTGAGGTATAATAATAAAATGTAATATATGCATTTAAAAGTTTTTAATGAATATAAACAACGCACACATTCTCGTGATTCATGATTGAGAAAGGCACAATTGCACCGCTAGGTGGATTAAAATAGGTTTTTATCACATCGTTTCATACGCAAAAGGGACGATTTCGAACCCACTACATTTGTGGCGAGGTCATGCTGTGTTAACTATTAAATAGCAGCAAAATTAAAAGAGAGATAAACAAAGTGTCAAATAAAATATTAAGGGGCATCAAATGAACAATAGTAACGATAAATTTTGTTGATTAATGATAAGAATAATTAAAAAACTCCAAAAAGCACAAATTTTGAGTTATTTCGATAGTAAAAAATCATTTAGTACACTTAACTAAAAGATATTTGTACATACACTGATAGAACATTTTCTCAGCTTTCCAATGAAATCTTATAAATAACGATATAAAGGATATTTTTTTAGATTAGAGTCTTTTAAGCACTTGCAAGTCGGTTACAGGAAAAGTATAGTAATGACATTACAATGAAATAAGAAGAGATAGGAATATGACGTCCAAGAACAAATTATGAATCGTCCTAAAACCCAACTTTTGGATAATGGATGTTGGTATAATCATACTTCATTATTTCAAGAAAATTAGCTAAAACCTCCTCAAAAACACTAACTTTTAACTACTTTACAGCTAAAAAGTAATTAAAACTAATTAACTAAAAGATATGAGTACACCATTCAATAAAAAAATTTCTCACCTTTCGAATGGAACTAAAAGATTTAAAATACAAAGTATACTTTTAAAGTTAAAGGTATTTTAAGACAAATAAGTTTTTTCCACAAAAAGTTCAATAACTCTGTAACGATTGAGATTTGGTGGTATGTGTGGAACAATTTTTTTCTCCAAATATGACAGTCAATCACCCCCCAAGAGGTTCTTAACCATGAACCAAACACCCTGTATAAGCGGCACATGAAAATTATCTATCACACGTAAATATCTTGTGGAAACTATTGAAATTCATGTGGCGTACATCAAAATTATAAAAGTTTGTCACATAGAAATTTATTTCATAGCAGATTTCTCATCAAATATATGTGTGTGATCAATAGAATTTATATTTTTTGCACATTTTCGTGCATATGCATATTATGTGTATAGAATACATGAAATAAAAGTTTGGATTTTTAGCAGTGTAGTAGCAAATGCAAGCTTGAAGTTATAACCTGGGACGGAATCAGGAATTAGAATATGTCGTCTCAAATGGCACGTTTCCCGTATGTAGCCGGGGGTTTGTGCCTTTCAGTGTTTTTTCATCATTTCCGGAGCGGCAGGAAAGGAGAAGGAGGAGGAAGGAACAAGAAATGGAAGGATGGGAAATTAACAGTTTAAATCACCTGCGAGTTAGCCTAAAGCTTCTTACCGCATTGGATAAGAAACATTAGTATGTCTCTGAGTTTCAGTTGTCCGTGTGGTCTATGTAAGGATGGTCGAAAACTCCAAATCGCAATCGCAATTATACTAGGTTTCGTAATCGGATTCACAAAGATCACATGAAAATGACTCAGCGCGCTGAATAGTTTCCATGTGATAATTGAGTTTGCAGTGGCTGATTAAAGCCCAGCTCAGTATGCTGCGGTGTAGCTTCGAAAAATGCAGGACATTTTTCGAAATCACTGGGCACGGTTGTTCTAGAAACGCCTTTGTTTGGCGACACGTTTGTAAATTTCTCCAATAATTGCGGTGCTCGGGCGAAGCCCAGGATCGTATTTTTTCCCTTATCCAACTTGTCAAAATTCACAGGGCTGGCTCAGTACCAATGAAGTCAGTCGCTGCATCTGCCTTAGCCAATTCGTCAGCCCATTTATTTCCAGTAATACCGGAATGTCCGGGCACCCAGACAAGGTAGATAGTGTTGGAAATGCTTAGTTCTTCGATTTGGGTTCGGCACGCGATCACTAGCTTGGACCGTGATTTGTCTGAGCTAAGGGCCTTGAGTGCAGCCTGATTATCAGAGCCGTCTCAAAATCACTCGGGGCCCCTGGGCACTACTGAGCTCAGGAGCTCCTCTAATTGAACAGGTATAAACTACGGCAAAGTAGGATGATCCTCAGCATCACGGAGCCATTTCTATTCCATGCCACCCTGTGGCAATCAACATATATGGAGAAAAACACGTCAGTCAGATTTCAATCTCTAATGTTCAAGTACGGTAAAAAATCGGAAAATGGTTTCAGTTTATTCTAAAAAGTTATCAGCACTTCTGACCGTTAGTGGCAAAGTGCCTAACACACTGTATGTGGTAGTGGAAGTTCGAACACATATGAATAGTACATATACAGTGTAATGGACTTACCAGCTACTCTATGCCCTCCCCAGATAGTGCAATCTGATCTTCATTGTTGTAATACGTTGTTTGAGGACAAAGAGTGCCTCCGTCAAGAAGCAGGAATAGTAGCGTAGCGTGGGTTAAACGTACATTATTTGACTGTTATCCAGACTGGTAAAAATGCCATCGTACATACTCCGTAACGTGCAACCTTAAACGAATCGCACTACTGCGAATATTTTCGCATTCACTTCATGTGGAAACGACATGTTAAATTTGATTTTCACAACACTGGGCCCAATTCATGTCAGTAACTACCAAGCTTCGTTGACAGATGAGCAAACTTTCACTATAATATCAAACTTTTTAACCCACACGTAGCTGTCAAAGTTTGGAAACAATAGTTTTGACAGTCTTTCGTTTGAATTTTCAATAGATTTTTTTTAGTTCTCTTCTTCACGGTCTAAAACTAATAAACGTCCATTTTCTAGAAATGTACACTATAATATATATATTAGTTATATTATAACGCCACCGTAATTGTCAAATATTCAATGGTTTAATTGTTACGTAAATCAATTTTAAAATGTTTTATAACGAAACATCGAAATTACTCGAACCTACTAATACGAGTGGTAGAATTCATTGCAATGCCACTCAGGTAAAATAGTCAAAATAAAAAAAACACATGCACTGCACGTTGCCGTGAGGTACAAATCTTCGACTACATACATTCAATTTGAACCAACATATTTTGATTCCTGATTGTGATTCTTGTACGTCGCTGTGATATGCATTTGACCGTAAACGGAGATTTTGAATTTAGCCAAGCAAAACTGAATTTAAAATTTAAAATTATTTCATTTCTACAACACAAGATTTTTCGTGGAAAAAATATTGGGACCAATCAGAAAAAATGCTACGCAGAACATAGTTTACCAAATACTCGAGGTTCTTCAAATAGCTTGAAAGGTGTTTGACGCCTATGATCACAATTTAAGGTGAAGGTAGGATCGATTGATACAGACTGGTTTCAATCACACTTTCACAGAGAAATTTTTAAGCTCATTTGGGGTTTTACTCCTTCATGACGGGCTAATTTTTTCGGTACGGCGGAGTGCCACAGAAAAATAACAAAATTAAAATCAGTTTTTAGCGTTTCGGATTCTCCTCATCAATAACTAGCACCATCTTGGTGCCAATTAGATGATAAATCTAAACTAACACCAAAATTAGCACTAGTTAACAATAATGTTTCTGTTCCAGTCTGAGTCATTTTTGGAGGCTTCCATGCAAATCTGTACTTTCACGGTCCTAGACCTAATGAAAAACTGAATATTTGCCTCATACGTGAATCGCTTACCAAACAAGGATTTTGTAGTGAATTTCGACATACTCTTCTTCAACTTTCTGTATCGTTTCATGTGTCAGTTTTGCCACCGCATTCTGGTTGCCGCTTCTGCTCGGCACCTTTCGAACTTTGTTTACGTGTTGTACAAAATAATTTATTGTTTTTGCTCCAAATAAATTTAAACTTGAATTGAAATGTTTCACGTTTAAATTTGTTCAATACCATTCTGGTCATGCAGTGCCTGGTTTTTTTACCGCTAAAATGATTCCGTTTGATCGGCTGATGCTCTTTAATCAAATAGGATAAGGTGCAATATGCGATTCCGAGCTGCTACTGATGCATTATTACCCACACGCTAGAGAGTAATAAACAAATGAGATCGATTTTTTTGGAATATAGCCTTCGGAATGATTTTAATTCATGCTTGGTTGGGGGCCCCCAAAATCTCGGGGCCCCTGGCCCTGGCCTAGTATGCCCATACGTAAAGACGGTACTGCTGATTATCGGAGCAGAAGTTTATAACTTTGCCGGACACACTCAGTTGAAGGGCCGATTGTACCCTGCACATAATAGCAACGATTTCTACTTGGAATATAGTAGGGGAAAGTGTTCGGTTGTCGGCACACTTTTGTTTTTGACTCATAACATTCCTCCCATTGCACAATATATGGCCAGAGGCATACCAATAGAAAGCTAGAAGCCTTAGCTAATAACTGGTGAAGGGATTTTAAAAAAAATGAAATGGGCACAAATCAAAAAAAAACTGAAATTTCTAAACAATAGACGTGACAATCTGGTGTATCCAGTGCCACCCAGCGGTGAACAGACTGGTAGTTTGACATGACCGATTTAGCTCAAATTTGGAGCAGACATCCTGGTGGGGATAGGAATTCAATTGCAAAGTTTTAGGGCCATATTTTCGTACAATGTAGATATTTTTGGTTTGCAAAGGTTGTAATAGTAGGTTGTTTACATATCCAAAACTGATATTCACCACCATCCAACATCTTGAAGCTACATTAATAACGACGAATTTTTACTACAGACAAATCTGAAAAGCTCCCATGTGAGTACTTTTAGAATAGAGATGTCGCCTGCTTGGATTTCAAAATGGCATCACATATCGATTTTTGGCATCGGCTCATGAAAACCGTGTCGGAAATACTCATATTGATTGGGATATAGAGAATTCCGCTAAACCGGAAGTCGCCATCTTGGATTTAAAAATGGGGTCAAAAATCAATTTGTGGCATCCACTCGTCAAGCCGACAACCGAATTTTGTAACCTTTTTGAAAACTGTAACAGAAAAACGAACATTTCGGTGTCATTCAATTTTGATTCACAAAACAGAATGAATTCACTTCTTAAATATTCAATGTGCATACTTTTTCGATCGATTTGCTTCTTTTTATAACACTAAACAAATGATAAAAAACCAGTATCTACCTAGTGAGTGAGATTGTTCCAATCTCATTTCACGACAGTAGACACCAGCAAAACGGGTGATCAATAAAAAATGAGAATGATTTCAATACGTTTCTGTAATTAAAGTAAAGAGCGTATATTTGTTTGTCTGCAAGATAATTTCTCTCTGGACTCCCTAGAAATGGGTGACATTTTCGCTTGGGTGCTGTCTTTCCAATCGAAGATGGCGTTGAAACAGCAAGCACTCCACGAGCGTGTTGTGCGGTTTTACGAAACGCATGGTCATCGTGGAAAAAAGTTTATGGTAGGCCACTTTCGAGACGAAAACGTGCCCGTGAGTACAGTTTACCGGATCCTGGCATCCCTAAGCGTGGAGCGTAAGACCAGGAACGGCAGTTCGGCAAAGATAATAACTAAGAAGAAGAAGAAGGAAGCGTTGAAAAAGCTGTTCGACAACAAGAACGGAACGAGTTTGTGTGACGCCGGCTGAAAATGTCACTGCTCCCATACCTTACTTCACCGAACCCTCAAGATGGAGGACATCACCTGTCGGAAGAAGACTCGGTCCCCCGAGTACACGGACGAGCAGATGGCGCTCGTGAAATCGTATTACCGGTGGATGACGAAGAACTACCGCGGGACGTCTGTCGTGCTGGATGACGAAAGTTACTTTCCGCTCTCGAAGACCCACATTCCAGGAAAAGACAGCTACTATTCCAGCGAAAAGTCGGCCATACTCCCCAAAGTAGAAAATAAGTTTAAGCATAACGTTGATAAAAGATTATGCTGTACATCGCCACACCGGACAGAGGGATTTCAAAGCCGTGGTTCAATCCGAGAGGTCTGGCCATCAATCAACAATTGTATCAGGAGGAGTGTCTTGAGAAAATTCTTCTGCCGTTCTTAAAGCAGCATCATGTCTTCTGACCAGACAAGGCGTCTTTCCACCACGCAAAGAAGACTCTGGAGATACCGTACGTGCCGCAAGAAAGAAACCCGACCAGCTTGCCGCAGTACCGTCCCATTGAGGATTTTTTCGGCACCCTCAGTGCCCTAGTGTACAAAAATAATCGGCGGGCCAAGGGAACGAAGCAGTTGACCACCAGGATCCGGAATTGTATCCGGAACACGGGCGTCCGTGCCGTCCAGCGCTCTTGTGAGAGCATCGCGGCCAAGTTGCGTCATAAGGCTGACCAGGCTTCCTTCTCCAATATTCATTGACTTTTTTTGAAGAATATACATTATGTTTTTAATAAAAAAAATACTGAATTCACTGAAATGTTTTTTTTTTACTTTTTGTCTACATGACTGAAAAAATTCTCTTTTTATTGAACACCCGTTAGTATTGGGAATTCTTGGTAGAGGTGCGATCTTTGAGGTACAATTATTTGCAACATTTGTGAAAAGCATGCAAAAGAAAGCTGGCAATGATGAACGCTTAGATTTACGGCAGGGCCTAGTAGACAAAATTAGGAAGGGCAAGAAGCTTGTTGTCGTCAGGGTTACCACTATATTTCAAAGAATATCTGGCAGATCAATTAAAAATGTCTGGCAAAATCCTTACGGCCAATTTCTTCACTGAATGAAAACCGGTTTTCGCTGAAAATCAGTTTTCGGGTTGCTGGTGACCAATTAGACGAAAACCGGTTTTCAACGAAAACCGGTTTTCATTTAAGTGAAGAAATTGGCCGTTAAAGTCATCGAAACTTATCAATCGATTTTTCCTAATTTGGAAAAATATGCCCCAAATTTCCAAAACGTGTGTGCAAACACTTCTATAATTAAAAAACCTGGCAAAATGAAAGGTTTGTCTTTTTGTCTGAAAGCTGCAAAAAACTCTGGCTGTGTCAGATAAATCTGGCATAATGGCATCCCTGGTTGTCGTTTCTTCTCTTAGGGCATGTTCAGGAGTGGTTCAGTTCTAGATTCATAATTTTGACAGTTCTATTGTATTGCTGTCCCCAGCAGCAGTTTTAACGGATGTTCTATTCAGTTTAAAATTCATGTCTCGCCCTGCCTTCAGCGTTACTGCATTCAAATTTATTTTTCCCCAGTCTTTCGGGTCTATGCGTCTGTGCTGAAAGCTTTGCATGTATTTAAAACACAGGATTCACAATGTTTCAGTTTCAGTTCTACTTTAACACTCCTATATAAAATAAAACACTCCTGAACATACCCTTAAGGGGGAAATTAGCATAGGCGAGTAGTTTCAAAAATCCAACATATGTTCAACACTCGTCTGACAATGTTCGTCTGCCCTTTTTTCTTGATTGGGTTGTCGAAGTATATTATGCTCGTTTCCAATTCAATTGAATGCAAACAGTACATCTTTTCACCCCTCGATTTCAACAAACCGGCCGACCGTACGTCTGTTCACGTTTATATTTTCATGTTTACTTTGAACCAACTGTCAAATTTGTTGACGCTTGAAATTTTTGCGAGGTAGCTGGTGCGCTAGTCTGAATTTAGTGGTTTTTCGTTGCAAAAACAAGTGATTTTGGTGTTTATCCAGTTCCACAGTGCCACGATGGGATCCAAAAAGCACAAGAAACATAAATCCGAGCGTAGGGAGCGTGAAGGTAGGTGAAATTTGTTAATTTAAAAGACTTGGTTTGATCGCCGTTTCCGGCGGCTGCTTACAGAGAAAGCCAATATGCTGCTGGAGCGTCCGCCTAGTTTAAAGCTGATTCTCAAGGTTAGTGGAAATAGTTCCACTCCGGAGCATGGAAATGATTCCCCGGCTTACGGTATTCAGCAGGACTTGGGTGTGGCCTCGTTTTCCGGTGAATATTCGGGAGAGCGTCATAAGAAGTCCAAAAAGAAGAAAAAGAAGAAGGATCGTGAGAAGAAGCACAAACACCATAAGGAGAAGCGTCGCCATCGGGATGATTCTAGCCAGGAGGATTTCAACAGCGTTGGGGATGAAAGTTCGCAAGCTGCACCGGAACCGAATGCTTTCTTTGCGGCGGCAGCAAATTCTGTTAGCCCGGGAAATTTGGCGTCCCTGCCAGTGACGAAACCGATGATTCCAATCAAAAGTCCCGAGCCGGAAGCAGTAATTATTCAGCAACCGGTTACGCCCGCCACTCCGGCCACCCCTGCCACTCCGGCGACATTGATGAGGGAGGAAATTAATGCCCCCAGCTCGGTAACGACAGAGGATCCGATGCAGAGCCCAGGTTCAGTGCATTCAACTTCTCGTCCCGGTAGTAAAATGGATTTTCTTGATATGGGCTCGAATCAGGCACCCAAGACACCCGGATCGGATTGTAGCGGTCGAGAGCAGCGGACCTGCGTGCTAAAGCTCAAGCAGAGTCGATCTCCGTTGGCACGGTTGTTGGATCATCTGCTTAAGGCGTTGGAAAAGCGTGACCCGCATCAATTTTTTGCCTGGCCGGTGACGGATGATATAGCTCCTGGTTATTCGACCATTATTAACAAGCCGATGGATTTTAGCACCATTCGACAGAAAATTGATGACAATGAGTATGTTTCGCTGTCGGAGTTCAGTGAAGATTTCAAGCTGATGTGTGAGAATGCAATCAGGTGAGGGTGAGGTTTGATATTAGTGCCTTTATTAATCTTTTTCCGTGTTTTAGATACAATCATTCCGAAACAGTTTACCACAAGGCAGCCAAAAAGCTTCTTCATGTAGGTGCCCGTCTTTTGCAACCAGAAAACCTGGTGAGATCTTTACGTCCGCTAATGACGTACATGCGTGAACTGACACCGAAGGAGCTTGGATTTGAGCTTCCCGCCGCTACCGACAATCAAGACAACGAGCATCACACACTCGATTCAGCAGATGAAGCAATGGCAGCTGCCGTGGACGAAGGCATCAACGCACAGATTAATGCTCAAATCGAGGAGGACGAAAAGCGGAAGCAGATTCGGTTGGAAAATAATCCGAACAGCAAATTCGAACCGTTTGTGGATGATTTGACGGCTGAAGAAGTATTACAGCAGGTTCAAAGTGCAGCACTCAATGCTCGGACTAAACTAATGAAGAAAAAGTCCGCTAACAAGATTGGATTTTTACGACAGTTAAAAGATGGTACGACGACGATGAATATTCTAATTGACAACGAGAATAACACTCCGGAGAAGGTTGTCTCGTTGGAAGCTTTTACCGGTAAGCTGCAGTATGGAACCGCTCTGTTGCAAGGATTTCGCGAGGATCGGCGGAATTTCGCCAAAACTGTTAAGCCGCTCAGCTACGGTTCGTTCAGTTCTTTTGCGCCAGTATTCGATTCACGTTTTTCCAACCTATCGAAAGAGGAATCGGATATGGTTTTGAAAACTTATGGTGACGAAACTGGGGCAGATTACGCGGAAAGCATTTTGAAGTACACCAAGGGTAGTCCGTATGCTGGCGGAATAGCACATAGTTTGTTGGATATATTCACTAATAGTGAGCACCGAAAAACGTTTGCCACTTTGTGCGAGTCGGACATGCAACGGCAGGAGAAGGAAGCGGTAAAGCATACATTTCCGGAACCAGCCGAGCGCGAGATCGAGCGGCAAAAGCTTTCCGATACCAAAATAGACTTCAACCAACTCCGTACACTGTCCAGCTTGGGAGTGGATGTTCAGTTTCTGGACGATTTGGAACAGCAACTTGATTGTGCTAGCATGACCACCTCCCTGCAGCAAGCGCTTATCGAAAACTCCGATCTGATACAGAAGTTGCACCAGATTCAAACCAACCGCTTATCTGCCCCGCTTCCAGCCCATTTATCCTACGTACAGCGAGCTGGCGAAAATGAGATCAACCTGGCCGTACAGATCACAAACAATTTGACACAGATCGCGAAGCAGCTGCCCCCGCTGGCGATTGCCCCACCGCAAGGGCTCCGGAAGGCGATGGGTTTGAGTAATGGTAAGTTTATTAAGTAAGGTAGTGTAGCTGTAGTAATATTTACCTCATATTTGCAACAGAGGTACATACTAAATACTGTCTCTTTTTATTTTAGTTGGCCTGGAAGTATTCCCCAACCCACCGGTAGGTGTCATTAACCCTCAGCCTAATGGTGGTCCTGTTCAGCACGCACACAACGCCAGCATTCCCTCGAATGGTAAATAGAATTGTCCATGTTTTCTCCCCACCATTAGTATGCAGTATCACTTTTTATTTCTACGACAGCCGATATTATTGACACCACCCCGATGGACATGGATCTGGAACCGGACGCGATTTCTCAGCAGCAGCAGCAGCAGTTGCTGCAGCAACAACAGCAGCACCTTCATCAACATCAACATCATCATTCAGATATGAATCCATCACAAGTGGTGGACATTGACAGTGAGTTGCGTGAGCTGTTGAACAACAGCTCCAACGGGGATACGGTAGAGTCCGATGCCACCGCCAGCATCGAACAGATGTTGATGGATTGAATGCAAGTACTATCTTAGTGGATATGAAGAATTGTGAAGCTCGAACTAAGAATGTAGTACTGTTTTTATTGCCTGATCTGGAGGATCAGAATAAATTTGGAATCATTCCAGACACGTTTCATTGTGAATACGATGACGGATTCGAACGTACCACCTGTGTTTTGTTCCATTAACAATTTTGAATATACTTTCCTATTCATTTGTTTGTACAGACCCAGAGGTTTACGAATACTTCTAAATTTGAAGTTCAAATGGTCGGTGTTAAGTCAGACCGGACCAAGTCGCAAAACATCAAAAAATGAGTTAGCACTGGATAAAGAATTTCTTCATTTACATTCCGCTTTTACCAGATTTGAAATATGAAACAATAAACAAGAATTATGGTAAAAATTATTTTCCAATTATAATGTAATGGATGCTGCGATTCAAACTTTAAACGCGTTTTTCTCGAAATCAATGCACTGTCACTTAGTCCGGTCTGACCTAACACCGACCAAATATGAATAACATTTTTCCTTCCGATATGTGATATGGAACGAATAGGCATTCCAACGAAGAACCCATTTAGCTACGGGAGGCTGGTAGTTTCTGCGCGAATCAGCAGATTAATTGACCTAAACCCGACGGTCTCTACGCTCCTAGGCAGCCTAATCGTCAGCACGCCGTTATACATCTCGTTCCAAAGCGTTGGACCCAGGATGGAGCCGTGTAGGACTCCTGCCGTAGCTCGAATCGATATATGTTCCCTGTTTGTCTTATTGACCAGGACCCGGTTCTGGAAATAACGACTTAGAATTCTACACCGGTAGTTAGGGACCCTCATTTGGTGAAATGATTTGACCCGTTTTTGACTTGTATCGTGAACACGACACAGAATCAATTTCCTGTTTGCGCGCCATATCGGCTACCTCGATCATTGTTCGCATGGCGTCCACCGTGGACTTGCCCTTCCGGATTTCGAACTCGTTTTTCGACAAACCGATGTCGCTTTCCGCAAATATTATCAACCTGTTAAGGACAATCCCCCCAGGAGTTTCCTAAGCGCATCCAGCAGGTACATTGGTCTTTACAACGATGGATCCTCGGGGGGCTTACCTGGTTTAGGCAGAAGCACTAACTTCTGTATCTTCCATTTGTTGGAGAAGTGCCCATGTCTAGAGGCTTTTGAAACACGTTTCGGAACACATCCGGGAGTGTCTGGATTATCGCTCTCAATCCGATGTTGGTGAGTCCAGCTGGTCCCGGCTCTTTCTTCACTTTGAAACTTTTTTCCAATGCGACATGTTCCTCGTTTGAGACTGGTATCATTTCGGCCATATCATTGGATTCGGCTCCGGAAAGAGCCCTTCTATTAGGGTTAGTTACTGAACTGACTGTGTGACAATGGCGACGATCAGAGCGCCCACCTTTGGAAATGTGCCCTACTAAACTGTTAGTAGGGCACATTTCCAAAGGTGGGCGCTCTGATCGTCGCCATTGTCACACAGTATGCGTCGCCCCAGGCGTTGGCGTCAGCGTCCTGTTACACATACACACACATCGGTATCTCTGGATCGGTTTACGTCTCGTCGGCAGTCGTCGGTAGACCTGTAACGCAGCAAGCTGTGCGTGGGTAGAAGAAATGTCGTACTGGCGCAATCGGGGAGCCAACGGGCTCTAGAAAAGAAGTGGCATAAGAGCACAATCACAGGTTGAGGTTTAGTTTACCACGGGTCCAACACAGATTGTGTTCATCGTTACAGATTCATCATCTCCGTGTGTCCGATCGAGGACGCTCAGCGTACGCCAAAGAATCATTAGGGCAATTTTCCAGTGGAATGGTAGAACGCCGGCCTCTACGCAGACACTTTCCGTTTGTGTGCTTGGCAGTAACTTCGATGCGGTTCTGATGGGCCCGTGGTAGAGTGGGGCTAGAATGTGGTTTATCCCTTCTGTGTTTTTCCGAGATCACAAGATATACTTATTTGGAGTGCGTTGTTCCTATTCCACTTCAAGTGCCTGGCACATATGGTTTGTACCAGCCTTTTTCGGTCTTCAACCACCGAAAGTGCGAGGCAAAGGAAGTTTTTCGGTCCAATGTAACCTCAAGGATGATCGGTTCCTTCTTGTAAGTTATTGGAGAATCGGTTATTTGGATCGGGCGGTCGGCGATTCGATGGAATGTGGAGCAAAGGTGGGTGTAGAAGTTTTTAGAGCTGGAAAGCCGACCGAAAGTTGCCCACTTGAAGATGGTGTTAACTGCGGTTTGTAGCTTAATGCGTGTTCGATTCTTGGTCCTTCCCGTTAGAACCACTACTATGTCGTCGGCGTAAACGAAAATGAATACACCTTGGGGAGGGTGGCAAATATGGAGTTTATGCTAACGAAGAAAAGGGACTGATCCCTAGGGTCCTCCGTTTTCCTCGGTGTATGTTTGGGATTCGCTCCGACCCGGAATTGGTGGTTTTGTAGGAAGCTCTGTATGTAGAGGCCAAGGTTTCCTCGGATTCCCCAGTGGTCAAGCTGTCGAAGTATTCCCTCTCCCCATACAGTATAGTATGCCTTGTCAATATCAAGGGCGGCAATATCGATATGTAGGCCATCCATTTTGGCCTGGTCAAGGGATTCCTCCAGGGATGTCAGGTTCAATCCGGTGCTCTTCCCCTTCCGAAAGGCGTGTTACCTTTTCACGTATTCTTTTGCTGGAGGAATACCGCGCATAGTGGTTGTAAGAAGTCTGTTTTCGCTATTCTGCAGCTGATGAGGTGACTAGGCGTGTCAAAATTGAAACTTTGTTCTAGACTACTCGCTCCAAACTTTCCGTATATTCTAAATATAGTGTAGGGCGAGAATGCTTCGATGGAATTAACACTTGGGAATTCGCGAGCACGTAGCTACCTCCCAGAATACTAGTAGATAAAAACTCACCCCAAAATTGTATTCCATCTCCGAAACCTGTTCTGGTTCCCAATTTTTACATATTACTTCCCAGAATTAGCCGAATATATCATGAAGTCTGCAAAAATCTGCAAAGAATTGAAATATCTGCAGTCTGTAAGGGATCATCCATAAATGACGTAGCATTATATGGGGGAGGGGAGAGTTTTGTATTTTGTGATGATGTGTGACGACAGGGGGGATAGGGGGTCATGTCATACTACGTAGCTTTTTAAAGGGGAATAACTAACACCGTTTTCATTTTTTTTTATTTTGCAAGGACAAGGGGGTGGAGAATTACCACCAAGCTATGTAATTACCAGGGGGGGGGGGTATTTAGAGTTTTGTGACGAAATGCTACGATGGGGGAGGGGGGTGTTGAAAATCACTCAAAAAATGCTACGTCATTTATGGATCGTACCTAAAAAGCTGCAGTGTAATTTAAATATCTGCAGATTTGCAGACATCTGCAAACCTGGTATCCATGAAAGGGTACATAAAATTGCTCCAAGGGAAAAAACGCTGTAGAAAATAACTTTTTGGGTGTTTTCTCTAGTCTTGAACATTTGGGTACAAACAGTTTAGAGTATATTGTTTACGCTGTACTTTTATCGCTGAAACTTTTTATCCTCAGGAACGGTAAATACATTCTTGAAAGTGAAAAGCGACGCCATACTGGTTTTTTTGAACGCGGAGAAAATTTTCATTAAAATTATCGTAGAGTGCGGAAAAAAAGGCCGTCAGAGTCGGAAAAGAAAAAGACTGAGATATTGGAAGTGAGGACAAGTAAAGGAAGATAAAGATGCCGCCCGGAGACCCGGGAGGCAGGTTAAAGCCGAACAGGCAGTACCCAAGAACAATCTACAAATACAACTACACTAAACTGTCTCTTGGCAAAATTCTGTACACGAAACCGGAATATAAACAGAATGTGATTAACATTAAGCCACTTGGCTGATTATACTTGCGAAAACAGCATACACAGCCAGTCAGCTGCAGGAGGATAAATCACCGACGAACCGACATGACAGAGACATTCGAAAAGTGTCCCATACAAAATAATGATTGTTTTGAAATGAAGCGATCACAACTGTCAAACTGCGACAGATCGATCCGCCATGTTTGAATCTGGGCAGTTTTCTCGATAAGTATGTTGATATTACAGAAGGTGTGCAATTCCCTCAGCTGCGTATGTAGTAGTAATATGCATCAAAATAATATTCAGAAATCATGAAAAATGCATGTGCAAAGTAGAAGGAAAACACCAAACAGGAGACTATGTTTGCCCGGAAAGAAAACGACAAAATAACATAAAAATCATTCTGTCAAGAACCAACCTCACGATGATGGAAGCCAAGGAAGCATACCCGATCTATATGGAGACCAGTACAATTTGCTGTGAAATATTGAGGAATGCCCAACGTTACCAGAGACGTATGCTGAAGTGAGCTCGAATAGATCGGTACCTAAACCACAGACAAACAAAGCACGAGAACCCCAAACTGGCAAGCGAACATCAGAAGAAGTCAGCACCGGAGCAAAGTACCCTACCTAATTTGAAACTAAAAAACGGAAAAATCAGCCAGAGGATAATGGAGTAGCACTATTCAATCGCTACAGAGTGAACGAGTTTGAGAAGCTACAATGGAAGTTAAGCCAGATGAAGCAAAAAACAGTAGAGCCACAGCAAGGATTGTAAAATACAGAGATGGAGATAACCGAAGATCGCTCGCAGGCAAGCCGATACGATAAAAAAAAATAAATTATCAACACATGAAAACGATAAATATATTTCAATGTAACATACAAAGTATATCAAGTTGATACGAGTGTTAATACCAGAAAAATATCAAATAGCATTAATATCGGAATGTTGGACCAAGAACGAGTTTGAGAATAGTAAATACAGAATACCAAACTACAACAATTATTACAGATCACGAGAAGATGGCTATGGAGGAGCAATGATAATCCTACACAGATCATTGCAAAGCAGAGGCATCAAGCTGAAAAGTTCGAAGAACATACAAGCGTTCGGAAGATATGTGACAAACTTGGAACTAGCAGTAGTTTCCATCTACGCATCCCCAGGAGCTAGTGTCGTTGAATTTAAGGAAGGTGTGCAGGAGATCATCAGAGAGCTGAGCGCAGTTAAAAACTACATAATCGGCGGGGACATGAACGCACACAAGTAGACTGTGGGATGAGCATTATGCGGATAACAAAGGAGAAGCACTATCCGAAATAATAAACGAGGACGTTATCCTTCTAAACGATAGACAACCAACATATATCCCAACAGAGCTGAACAAACGACCGTCGACCATAGACATAGTACTTTGCTCCCCAACAATCTTTCAACAAATTAAAATGCAGATTTTGGAATACGGGATCGGGAGCAGACACATGGCAATAAAAACAACACTCGAGAGGGATGTGAGGAACACAGAGGATAATATTATTAACAAAAAGAAACTGCTAGAGGGAATGTGAGAGATAGATATGACAAAAGTCAGCAGCTTGAGAGAATTGCAGAACGAGACAAAAAATATCACCAAGAAATGTAAACAGAAAAACCGATATCAACCCAAATACTAGTGGAACACTGACCTAGAGGAGGCGTGGAAGAGTAAGAACGAGGCTAGAAAAAAGTTTAATCGCACAGGTGGACTCCACGACCTAATCGAGTTAAAAAAAGAGAATGCATATTTAACAACAAAAAAAGCAGCTTATGACGAAGAAATTTCAAGAATTCGCAGCAAGTGTAGATCCTGACACAAGTTCCAAAATCTTGTGGCAAAGGATCGGAACGCTAACAGGAAAAAGAAGAATGAACAGCAATAAAACGGTCCTCCAGGATCAGCAAGAAGCTACACAATTATTAGAAAAATATTTCCCGCGAGGAGAAGAATACCCAGATCAGCAGCTGGTACCAATAACAGAAGACATTTTAGATACATGCAAGTGGAATCAAATTCTAGATTACAGGAAAAAAATCAGCACCGGGCACAGCTGGAATAACATATAAAATGCTGCGAAATATAAAACCGGAGATATGTTTATTTCTGAACTGAACAAAATGTGGAAGACGGGACGAATAGATCAGTCGCTGAAAATGATTAAGGTAGTACCGGTACCAAAGCCAGGTCGAGACCCAGAAGTTATTGATAATCTGAGGCCAATAGCAATGCTCATCTGACTACTTAAAGTAATAAATTCAGCGGTACTAAGGAAATTCGAAAACTTCCTTAGTTACAACGAAACATCACCGATAACTTCTTTCGGCTTCAGAAGACATAGATCTACATCTACAGCACTAACAAACATAACAAACAAAATAGCAAGTATCAAACGAAGGAATAAGATTGCGGCAACCATTTTTCTGGATCTAAGCAATGCATACAATTCTGTAATAACCAGCATTCTAGAAGGAATTCTGCATAGGATTGGTATGCCTCCAGCAATTTGCCGCTGGATTTATGCATTCCTCACTGACAGGCAAGTACAGGTACAATATATATCGGGCTCTATTACTTGAACGGTAAATTATGGGTTACCACAGGGAGACGTACTATCACCCACGATGTTTAATGTGTACACGATAGCATTACATGGTATACAAGTAGAAGGCACAGAACTAGTGCAGTTCGCAGATGATTTCTCCGTAGTGATAGAAGGAGACTCTGTAGAGATGATAAACCAAAGAGCACAGGAATTTGTAAACAAACTGTTAGCTAAAACAAACGAATTAAACCTGAAAATCAACCCTGATAAAACCAAAGCCATTCTGTTCAAATGAACAGTAAGGTATTAGCAATCAAAATCAATGAATTATAAATTGAAACCGTGAACGTGCATAAATATCTGGGTTTGTGCTTTGATAGAGGCTTAAGATTTGGAGCGCATATCAGAGAAACCAAAAGGAACACTATGGACAGATTGAACATGTTGAAGGTCATCAGCAGCAATAGAATGGGTGGGCACCCCCAAACCATGGGGCTGATATACAACGCTATAATACGAGGATATCAAGACTACGGAGCGCCGATATACGCAAACGCCAACAAGACCAACTAACAAGCCTTGTCCGTAACCAGCAATGCAGCACTACGAAAAGTAACGGGATGTTCTAAGGCCACACCTATCAACACAGTCTACGCGGTTGCGAGCCAACCTCCCTTGGAATACAGAAGAGAGTTGGTAACGGTGAAAGAAATCATTCGACATGTACAATTTGACACCCCAGTGTGGGGGTAGCTAAAAGAGATGGACATCGATGAACTGCAGGACAAAATACCAATCTTCATGGAAGCAATATACTTGAAATACAAGGATACAATCCAGCAAGTCTCCCAAACTGTTCATGTGAAGAAGAAATTGATCATCGAAGTAGAAACTGAGCTTAATAACACCACATGGAAAAAGAAAAAAATATCAGACAGAGTCCTAAAGCAAGCAACACTGGGACTTCTCATAAACAAATATCGAGAATGCACTAAAATGTTCACAGATGCCTCCAAATCGGAAAACAGCTGTGGGATAGGTATATTCGACGCAACCAACAACCTCCAGTTCAATCTCAAGCTGCAGAATTCAGTTTGCAGTACGTCAGCAGAGCTGGAAGCCATATATGTAGCACTACAATACATTGAAAGAAGACAGATCTACATTTCAGTAATACTCACGGACTTAAAATCGGGATGCGAGCTGATAAAGAGCCAAATGGAAAATAATGAACAGAACGAAACTATCTACAGGAACTTTCCGCATCCGTGCACAAAAGAACCAATTTTCATATTGCTTGATGTCTGTCATATGCTCAAGCTCGTGAGAAACATTCTTTTTGCAAATAAGATTTTTAAAAACCAAGAGTGGAAGTATATTGACAAGTTGAACAAACTACAAAATGTTCGTGGACTCAAAATTGCTAGCAAGCTGTCTAATCGACATGTTTGCTTCCAAAATGAAAAGATGTGAGTTGATCTGGCTTCCCAGACCCTTAGTCAAAGGGTAACGGATGCTTTCGAATGCCTTAGAACGACAAATTCTGACTTCCACGGTTGCGAGGAAACAATCAGATTCATAAGGTTGTTCAATGATTTATTCGACTTGCTAAATAGTAAACATTGCTAAAGGTTTTAAACAACCTCTGAACAAAAACAATATCGATAGATGTCGTTATCACTTTCACGAGGGTCTTACATATATCAATAACATCAGCATCGAACAGGAAAGACAAGGGAAAAAGTTTTGGGTGCCGATTGTTCAATCACCAAATAAGACTGGTTTTGTTGGATTTCTGACTGCCATACAAAGTTTCTCCGATATATACAATTTATATGTCGAAGAAAAATCTGAATTGGTTCAAATAGCATGCTACCGTTATAGTCAAGATCATATTGAAACATTTTTCAGCTATAAGATCAAAGGGAGGAAATAACAATAATCCTACTACCATACAGTTTAAAGCCGCATACAAATGATTAATTAAAAACAGGGATTGTTGACTTTGGTCAACCGTTTGACAGAAGGTAGTTTCCGGAATCGTAATCCCCAATGAAACGCTCGGGTTTTGTAACGGGAGATTATAATTTTCCTATCGAGAAAACAATAAGTTCTACTGTAATTTTATCTCGCATTTTCGCATAGTTATAAGTTTAGATAAGTAGACCGTAACTAAATATACATATATAACTATATTGTATGGTATGCGCATTATAATTTCATATTTAAATTACTCACGTTTAGTCCTTTTCTGCCTCTCGTCTATTCGAATACGATCAGGGAATTCTGACAGGTTTTTGGTCGATAAGCTGTTCGAATAAATTCAATTTATAATATCCTGCCTTAGTTCTGCTCATATTTCTTACCGAATCGTAGCAAGGAGCGAATGGAGAATTCTGCTAGTGAGCTGACTATTATGTTAACCTAATTTTAAGAGTAATGTAAGTAGTAATTTTAAAGTAACTTCAGATTAAATTCTTACCGTTTTTATATGTAGAAATAAGGTAGATTTTAAGGCACTTTTAGGCACTAGTTTAGATTAATTTTAAATTCAATTAATTTAATATAATTAACTTAGATGAATATATTTTTAGCAATTGGCTTCCTACACTGGGACGAATAGAATCTTTTTGCTTACTCACCGCGATGACAGTTTGACAGTCGTACCCAAGATGTTACCTGTCACCTCCAGGTGAGCTCCGTCGTTGACTGAGTTAGTGTGCGAGGACCAATGTGTTGGAATATCAAGGTGCGCTAGCCGAGTAGAGTCGGGTAACACTCCCCCCGGGTACGCCAGCCTCCAGGTTGGCTTACTACTTCTCGCGCCGAACGTCCAACACAGCCAACTTCGAAGTGGGTCGCTCGTACACGCCTACAGCTGTCCGCACTGTAGCCGATCGTATCTGGCCATCCTTGCCAGCATGCGTCTGGATAATCTTTCCGATGGGCCAGCAATTCCGGGGTAGTTTGTTGTCAGTGATGACCACAACGTCACCAACAACGATTGGTTCCGTATGGGCGAACCATTTTGTCCTCCTAGTAATTTCTGGCAGGTAGTCGGATAGCCACCTCTTCCAAAATCGGTTCGCGAGAATCTGAGATGTACGCCAATTTTGTCGGAGCGCAGCACCACTATCGTCCAACAGACAAAGTGGCTTCATACCATTCGAGGTTCCCAGCAAGAAGTGGTTCGGGGTAAGAGCGGGTGCGGAATCGTCATCAATTGGAACATGTGTCAAAGGACGAGAGTTTACAGTGTTTTCGATTTCTGTAAGCAAGTTGCGGAGCACTTCATCAGTCGGCTTTCGTGATGGACAGATGGCCATTAAATTGTTTTTTACAGTGCGTATGAGACGCTCCCAGCTTCCGCCCATATGTGGCGCCAACGGCGGATTAAATACCCACTCAGTATCGGGGCTTATAAACTCCTTTGTGATCATTTCCTGATCTATCTCCTCAACTAGCTTTTTTAGCTGCTTACTGGCTCCAACGAAGTTTGTACCCCGATCACTATAAATTTTCCTGGGACAACCACGCCGCGCAAAGCAATTTCGAAGGGCAATGATGCACGAATCAGTGGTAAGTGAGTGGACTACTTCGAGGTGGATTGCGCGAACTGTCAAGCAGGTGGCAAGCATAACCCAGCGTTTTTCCATTCGTCTTCCAAGGGCGACTTCTACTGGGCCAAAATAATCTACGCCCACGTGTGTAAAGGGTCGGGAAAATGCAGCTAGTCTGGCTGCAGGAAGATCAGCCATGATTGGGTTCCGTGGCAATGAGGCTTCGTTCTTACAGCGTTGACAGTTACTGCGTATTGTTCGATAGCAGACACGGATTCGGGAAATGTAGAATTTTTGCCGTATCTCGTTGATCACGGTTTCATGATTTTGGTGGTGGTATTTGTTGTGGTAGTGTTGCAAAATAAGAGTGGTTATGTGGTGATTACGAGAAAGAAGTATTGGACTTTTAGCATCCTCCGTAGCGAAATCGCAAGCAGCAATCCTACTTCGCATCCGCACCATGGTGTCAGTTGGTACAGTTGGCTCACTTTGGGAAGTGGTTTTTGAGGGCACTCATTAAGTAAATTCACTTCTACGGGAAACGCTTCACGCTGAGTAAGACGCAGGATATACTCCTCGGCACCACGTTGTTCTTTCATGGAAAGTGGTGCTGTGCGGATTCGCTCGCGTTGTAGTTTGCGGCGGCAGTTAGCCAGAAAACGCTGGACAAGTGCAACTACACGGACTAATCGCTTCCAGCTAGAGAAATCGACGACGCTTATGATTGGTGTTGGTTCAATGTGGTGAAATAGTAAACGGTGACGGAGCTCGGTCTCGGTAGCGTTAGTCACAATCGTTGAATGTGGCCAATCGACTTCTGGGCATTTCAGAAACTCGGTACCATTGAACCACCTTGCTTCTGGAGTTAGATCTGGCTGTCTCGTCCACTTAGTTCCGTCGTCTGCAACGTTAAGCTTGGTTGGGATCCATCGCCATTCCCTTTCATCGGTAGTTTCAAGAATCTCACTTACACGGCAGGCGACGAATTGCGAGTATCTGCGATGATCTGAGCGTATCCAGCACAGCACATCTCTGGAGTCTGACCAGTAAATACGCCTGTTGATTGGTATAGAAAGTGTCTCTTCGATTGATTGAGCAAGCCTAGCACCAATTACAGCCGCCTGAAGCTCCAGCCTAGGGATAGAGTGGTACTTCAATGGAGCCACTTTGGTTTTGGCTGCTACGAGGCGGCATTCAACTTCTCCAGCATGCATGAAACGGAGGTACACTGCGGCCGCCATCCCATTCTCACTAGCATCTACGAAAGTATGCAGTTGTACTTCGACGGCATCCTTCGAAGACCGTGTTTGTCCATTGTCGTTTTGGATTGATGGATTGATGTTCCGAGGTTGGTTGGCACAGCTTAAAGTTGAGTGATCAATCCTGAAACATGAAGATTCCACGCTATCAACTGGAGGTGTACGTAGTTGATAGCAACGTGAAACCTGAACGTGCTCGACTTGCGGAAGGACTGCTAACCAAATTTTCCATTTGTTGTACGAATCGTCATTGATTTCTTCGTCCCATTGGGTACCGGAACGCCAGATATCCTGCAGCAGAACTTTAAGATACATAAGGTAGTGAGCGATCAAACCAAGGGGATCGAAGATCGTCATAAGCACACGGAGGACCTCACGTTTCGTGGGGCATCGTTGACCTGACAATAAGGCGCTGTCATAACGGTTCCATCCAACCTTGTAAGTGAAAACATCCTTTTCCGTACACCACCACATCCCAAGCACTTTCTCGGTGGACAATTCGGGCGAGAGATCCAGATTTTTCTCGTGGGTCTTATCTTGTTTTAAACACCCCAAGACCCGTTTGGAATTACTGATCCAGTTGCGGATTTCAAAACCACCTCGAGAGTGTACATAGTGCACGCCCTCTGCAATACGAATGGCATCTTGTTCCGAATTAGTGCTAACCAGCATGTCATCAACGTAGTGTCGCTTTATTATAACCTTCGCCGCTGTAGGAAACTCGTGAGAAAATCGTTCAGCGTTCAAAGTCATCGCATACTGCGCGCTGCTAGGCGAACAGCAGGCACCGAACGTCATCACGCTCATGACGTAGGTCGCCAAATTTCCGTCCTTGTCGGTCCAGAAAAAGCGCTGGCACTGTTGGTCTTCGTCACGGATACGTATCTGGTGGAACATCTCGCGCACGTCCCCAGCTAGACCTATTCGCCCTTCTCGAAATTGAAGCAGGATAGCAAATAACGAGCAAAGGTAATCTGTTCCTTTTAGCAGAACGGAGTTCAATGAGATCCCGAAACTTTTGGCCGCTGCGTCCCAAACCAATCGCACTTTTCCGGGCTTATTCGGGTTTGTTACCGGGAACACTGGAAGATACCAGACGCGCGGAAACGTTTGTTTGAGTTCGTCGTCGCTAAGTTTCCTTGCATACCCTTTCGCAACGTAGTCGGAAATCATCTGTTGGAGTGCCTCCGCTAAGAACGGGTCTTTGTCCATTCGTGTAATAAGGCTTTGGTGTCGACGAAGAGCCATTTCACGGCTATCAGGTAGACGGATATCTTCGTAGCGCCAAAGTAGACCAGTTTCATAGCGATTGCCAACAAGTTGGGTACGAGACTTCAAGATATTCTCAGCACGTTGATCTTCGGAAGATAGAATAACCTTGTCGGATTTTGTGATGCCTAGGCTATCCATTGCGAAATAAGCCTTCACGGCTTGATGCAAGTTCTCGTCGGAGTGTTCTGCATCTACACACACATGAAACGCACATTGTCCAGCAGCAAGGGTTTCATGCAGCTTCCATCCGCCACAAACGGTCCATCCTAGCCGTGTTTTTACTGCAATTGGTTCATCGTATCCATCCTCTTTGGTCTTAAGCACTACACTGACTCCTAGGTGCTTCATTCCGATCAGTATACGTGGTCTTGCGTCGCTATATGATTCAATGGGCAGTCCGCGGATATGCGGGTAGAGTTGCGCCAATTCCTCCGTGTCGAGCGTTTGGTGCGGTAAAAGTAGGCTTTCAACAGTGCGCACGCTGTTGAGCTTGAATTTTTTGGCAGAATTTTGTATTCCTGATACTTCCAGGCTGACGACTCGGGAGTTCGTCTCATTTCGTTGGGAGCCTCCGGTCCATCTCAGACACAACGGTTGCACATTTCCTTCCAGCATCAACTCTTCTGAAAGTTCCTGGTCGAGTAGTGTTAACTCTGACCCCTCGTCGAAGAAAGCATACGTACGAATCGACCGGTGTTTGCCGTGTAACACAACCGGAAGGTATCGGAACAACACGGCACTAGAGTTGGAATGATGTATGTTACATCCATGGGATGGTTCACCACTCTGCTTCTCCGTAGGCAACTCCGGCGATGTAATCGTGGCAGGCGAATCGTCCTTTTGATCGTTGTGCAGTAGTTCATGATGCATCCGCGTACAACCGTTTTTTCCGCATAGTTTAGCAGTGCAGCCGTCCCTAACGTGTTTGCGGAGACATCTGCGACATAAATCGAATTCTCGCACTGCGGCCCATCGTGAATCCCGGGACAGCTCCTGAAAGCGCTTACATTTGGCGACTGCGTTACAGCTACCTTTGCAGATGGGGCAACTATTATCGAACGATCGTTTCACATTTGCACTGGACTGAAGTGTGTGCAGGGATGCAGAAGCTTGGTGTGACGTTTCGGCATGGGCATTAAGGTAGGCACTTTCCCTTTTAGTCGCTCTAGCCTCGAAACGTGCTGGCTTGGACTCCATCATAACCGATGGGATAGTTATTGCACTGGCTGCCTCCGCCAATGAGTACACCCAATCTCCAAACGTCGCTAGATTGACAGTAGACAGAGTCAGCCGGTATCGCGCCCAATCCAACTTGATGGTCGGCGGAAGCTTGCTAACAAGTTGGTGTAGCAGAGAAATGTTATACATATAGTCTGCAATACCGCAGGCGTCAACTGTTGCACAGAAATTCTGCACGTTCACAGCAGAGTCTACGATTGTTTCCTGCTTATCTTCCCGCAGTGGGGGAAGTGCGTTGATTTTCCCTATCAACGAGTTGACGATAGCCTCTGGTTGTCCATAAAGCATTCGCAATGTTGCAATCACACCGGAAGCGTTGGATGGATACAACAGTCGATTTGTACCGCCTCGTAAGCTTTCCCCTTCAGGCACCTTTGAAGCCAGATGATGTTCTCTTCGTCTGAGAATCCACACGTAGCCGTAGTACTATTGTAGACTGAAATAAAAATGGGCCACTCTTCTGGTTTACCCGAAAAGACAGGCAGGTCCTTTGAAATCGCTTGACGTGCGGCCAACTGTTTCTTGCTGAGCTGGCAAAAGTCCGTGTCGTCTTCTTCGTCTACTGGCAACCGACTAACTTGTTGCGTCATTTGTACGGATCGCGTGAGCGGATGTTCGCTACCGTGTATTGTAGAATCGGAACGGGAACGGGTTCGGTCTGCCGGCACCATTGAATCATTTCGAACGTTACATGCGCTTCCAATAATGGAACCTACGGCTGGTGAATTACTTCGGGGAATATCATCATGGTCCGGAAACGTGAATTGATGCTGAGTAGAGTGTCGCTGTGGATTGAAGCCGCCAGCGGTCTGAGTAACTTTCCTCCCTCTTTGTTGCAGAATATTTACGCTGTTTACCCAATCATCAACTCTGCTCGCCGCCTCGCTGCGACTTGAATCAGACCGGTTCGACATTTCTTCAAGTAGAGCATACTTCTTCTTGATGTATTCACGATACTTCTCCGCTTCACGCAGCTCAAAATCTCGTCGTCTTTTTGCTTCCTCCTGCTCCAGCATTCTACGCCTCTCCGCCTCCTGTTGTTCGAAAGCCCGCTCCTCTTCTAATTTTTGAAGTTCTAGCTTCAAGAGCGACTTTATCGAGCACGATTGTGAAGTTGCTGACCGTGCTCTATTCGCCAATATAGTCGCCTTCGTGTCCGAATTGGGATGCACCGGCAACGTAACAGATTGACTGTGTTTAAACTGCTTGACCTCCAATGCCGCAACCATTTTGGAAACTATTGGATTTCGTCCAGACGAAATCGAGAGGCCCGCCACACCTACTGCGATGGGTAATCCAATCGGCGCATTAATCTTCGAGACCGCAGGCATAACCGTATCACCACCGGTTTGATTTTGTTTAGACGATTTCTCTAGACCACCTGCATATTTTGGGATCGGCTGCAGCTTACGCTGGTACTCCCTTTCAGCTACGCAGTTGGGACACCTCCAGCTCACGTTCGCAATATCGTCTGCTACTCCAACACACTCATAATGATGCCACTTATCGCAAACATCGCATTGTACCATATCTTCGGTATCCGCTCCCTGGCAGATTTTACACGCCCAGCCGGGTACAGTATCATCGAACTGCTTATCCCTTGGAACTTTCAAGGCCACCTGTCCAATTTTACCACTACCACACACTTTTCCACTGTCCGACACACCCCTTCCTACAGGTTTTAGCCACGCCCCAGTAGCATTATCTTTGGCACCCTCTGAAGTGCTTTTTCCACTCTGTTTGGCTCTATTTCGGTTCGACATACCCGAGAATTAAACGTAGATATTCGCGTAAACGAAAATTATAATTTGTTGACTTTGGTCAACCGTTTGACAGAAGGTAGTTTCCGGCATCGTAATCCCCAATAAAACGCTCGGGTTTTGTAACGGGAGATTATAATTTTCCTATCGAGAAAACAATAAGTTCTACTGTAATTTTATCTCGCATTTTCGCATAGTTATAAGTTTAGATAAGTAGACCGTAACTAAATATACATATATAACTATATTGTATGGTATGCGCATTATAATTTCATATTTAAATTACTCACGTTTAGTCCTTTTCTGCCTCTCGTCTATTCGAATACGATCAGGGAATTCTGACAGGTTTTTGGTCGATAAGCTGTTCGAATAAATTCAATTTATAATATCCTGCCTTAGTTCTGTTCATATTTCTTACCGAATCGTAGCAAGGAGCGAATGGAGAATTCTGCTAGTGAGCTGGCTATTATGTTAACCTAATTTTAAGAGTAATGTAAGTAGTAATTTTAAAGTAACTTCAGATTAAATTCTTACCGTTTTTATATGTAGAAATAAGGTAGATTTTAAGGCACTTTTAGGCACTAGTTTAGATTAATTTTAAATTCAATTAATTTAATATAATTAACTTAGATGAATATAATTTTAGCAATTGGCTTCCTACACTGGGACGAATAGAATCTTTTTGCTTACTCACCGCGATGACAGTTTGACAGTCGTACCCAAGATGTTACCTGTCACCTCCAGGTGAGCTCCGTCGTTGACTGAGTTAGTGTGCGAGGACCAATGTGTTGGAATATCAAGGTGCGCTAGCCGAGTAGAGTCGGGTAACAGGGATGCCAGGTGATATTTTGAAAAATCTGTGCGCGGCCCATTTAAAAATCTGTGTCTATCTGTGTTAAGGAAAACGTACAAATTTGACTGAAAACAAGATGTGGCGACCATTTTTTTAGCTTTTGCGCAAGGCAAAAATTAAGCGCAAGGTAAAAAATTTAGAAATCTGTGCATTGTACAAGAAAACTGTGCACATCTGTACATTAAAACAGACAACTGGAAATCTGTGCAGTTTTTAAAATCTGTGCAGCAATCTGTGAAACACAGATAAATCTGCGCACCTAGCATCCCTCACGCTTATCCTCAGCTATACCGTTTTTTCACAAATGAGTAGATTTGACGCGTTTCTGACAAAAACCGTACCTTGTCAAAATGAGTAAAAGTAGGTGAGGATATTCGAAATGATGTAGTACCGATGTCGGATGGAGATGAGCTACTTCGATCAGACATTATATTGAACTTTTAAACAAATTTTACTCATTTTTGAGTAAAAGCGTTTTGATTTGCTTTGCTTTGACTTCGATGAAACTAAAATGTTGTAGGAGAAGTTGGTAATGAGTTTTATATTGCAGAGGAAGTTGTTTAAAATCAATAGTTTTGCAAATTAATGCGCAACCCGTGGCTAAGCCTGATTTGTCAATGTGGAATGCATTTTACTTGGTTATTTCCAAATTGACAAAAAATGCGGTCCTCTTAATTTGACCCGTGGGGTCCGGATGGTAATTTTTTTCCTACAACTTCCTCTTCTTCATTAAGATATTTCAATTCAGGACAAGTTTAAAGAAATCAATTTCAGGTAAGTTGAAAAGCTTCTTACCAAAATGCGTTCATAAAATGGAACAATTGGACGAAAATATGTAAACAATGCTGCCAAAATGAGTTTTGCAATAATCATGCAGACAAAAAGGGAAAAACTTTTACATAGAATAAAATAAAGAAATATTTTAATTTTAAAAATTATTAATATATAAATAGCACCTTATGACAATAGCAAGCAACGTACGATTTGATTTTGAAATGACGCACCTTTGAGTGAAAAACGCCGAAAATGTCATAAAAATCGACACTAAATTTTTAATTAAAAACTACAAGGGGCAGCCCTATGGGGTTGCACGAGCTGTAGACGTAGGACTATACTACTTAATGTAAAATATTTATTTTCTTAGTACATTTATAGTAATAATAAATCAAACATATTTCTTACGTATTCTTGTGATTAAACGACAACCAATCAACATCGAATATTACATGTTCTTGTTTATCAGGTCATTTCATTTGTAGTAGGTGATCGAATCCGAAACTGTGACCGAACTAATATCTGGAGCTAAATCTTTATAGCATAAAATTAGCTTGTAAAAACTTTTCGATTGTGTGTGGTAAAAAACCCGGACCAATGAAGAACAGTCAAATTTTAGACAATATAATCCCATTTCATGTATAGACCAAGCATTCTAGTTATATTTTACCATTATTGTAACTTTCTTAAAGTACGCATACAATATAGCGAATGCAGTGGTCTTAATCATATATCGAAACTATAAATATACAAGAAACGAAAACAATTTTATAGACAAGAAGCGTTTTTGCAACGGTTTTTCAAATGGCAGTGTATTCATTCATAAATAGGCTTTGTAGTATGTACCTATTAGTAGAATCAAAATACTATAGGCTGAGTGGAAATGAATCACGTGATGGGGAAATGAATCAATGAATTGATCGAACGTAAATAATAAACTTTCGTTGTGCAATTTAGTAACAAATTAGATCTACCTACCTACACATTCGCCTCAAACATTAAACCCAAGCGCACAGAGCAAAATGAATGAACGCTGACGATGATGGGTAGAGCGAAAGAGACAACTAATACCACGACACTATGTTAACCGTGTTTGCAAATGGAGCTCGCATGTACAAACTATTTTGTGTACGAATAATTATACATAAAAGTGTATTGGAAACGAGCACAACACAAAAGATAGCATACGGACAAGCTCAATCGCATTCACTGGGTAGCGTACCTCCACAGGCAACGTAACGTAACGGACTTCTAACTCAGCTACACTGGCTGTGAAAACACACAGCGCGGCGCTTCTGCTTCGCCTGCCGCTCAACAGGCAACTGAGCGTGTTCGGCGAAATCCGTCCGTTTAAATAGTCGATGATGACGTCATTCATAGAAGCGTAGCGCGCTAGGTACACAAATCTGTCGTGCTGGACTAGGGAAGCGCTATCTTCTGTGTGTAAATGCGCGATATTTTGACTAGGTTGTTCATTATTTAAATTTTTAATGCCATGATATCAAACATCTTTGGGTTTATCTATTGGAATCTATTTTTAGAAGTATTTCGGGGCGACATGCGCAAAAAAATTGAAAATTTATCGTGAGATGGCTGAATTATATGCGTTTAAAATTGGACCACTTTTCGTTACATACCATTTCTGTAGAATTTGCAACGTGCACCCCTATATCGAAAACAAAGACGTAGTCCTACGTCAAAACCCTCGCGCCGCCACTGTTTCCACTATCATATTAACAAAACCAAACCGCCGCGCCGCCGATTTTAGGTGCTAGCATTCCCAGATCCTGAAAAGATCATAGAGACTTTTCTGCGCAAAGCATTAAGAAACATAACGGAAAACTAAACGTTATCCAATGCGTTCTATGACTGTAAGAATTTTCTATAAGCCGTAACGTGAAACAATTTATTTACTCGTTTGACCACATAATGCTAACGGAAAATATTATTCAGAAAGGCAAAATTAAAAAAAAAAAATTACACCGGAACCGACTAATTGCAATTGCATACTCACATAAACCGGCATGCGATTAAATCTAATCAACAACCTCAGCAAGCTACGTTGCCATTGACGAGTGTATCCAATCACCTTTTTATGCGAACCGGTAGTCGCCACACCGGAGCCCAACCTCCACATAGCACCGTTTTCCCTGAGACCGTTATCGCACAATTTACGTCTCAAATCAAATGGAAATATTTATTCTCGCTTTATCGCTTCCATTTTCCGTACGTGTATTGCTCCCTGGAGGAATTCGACACATCGGCCGTGCCATGCTTGAGTCTCTCGTTTTTTTTTCCTCGGATTCAACCAGCATGACGCGTCGTTCACGGAAATATTCTCCACTTCATTAGATCCGCAATTGTGGGTTCGAGAGCGAGACGTTTTCGAAAATTGTACCTTCCCGTGGGGCATTCCAAGAACGAGGCATCTAATTCCCAACGAGCGTTCGATTGCCGTGTTGTACACTCTGGTAATACTTTTTGATTGGTTTGTCCGTCCGTCCATGTCATGCTGGGATCTGCTGGCCGTAGCACGCTAGTGACTTGTGATAGCGACCCACCGATTAATTGACTTTTTCCATTCTCCGTAGGACATAAACCCTATCGAATCCCCCTGTTCGGTTGATTTTCGTTTTCTTTCTCAGTGTCCTTTCCGCACCCCATGGTGTCATGGTTGTGAGACTTTTCTTGTCAGCAGTTTTCATCGATTGGAAGCTGTTTTGCTTGGTCTTATTGCTATAGCCTGTACAAAAGATGACGTCTATTAATGGTATGAGAATTTTAAAAAAAAACTACGAAACTGTAATTAACTCATACACCTGAACATGCCTTAGCCTCCGAAGAGACTGCTCTCGATTCATCTTCATTTAGTTTTATACTGTCGGCTTTGTAGAGTATAGAACATTTAATATAAGGGAATGATGTGCTGATGGAGACATAAAATAATAACATAACCATTACAATGTTTTGACGTACGGAAAAAGTTGCCACTATAGATGTCGCTATTATGCATGTCTTTTCATAAAAGACACTCGGCCAACCAGCCCCAGTCTCTTCTAAAGACAAATATCCGACAGGGATGTTAGGATAACAAGTTAAAATTCATACTCTGTTGCGTTTCGGCTTCACCTCATCAGAAACCGACACTAACTTATTGTCGGAATAGATTAGCGCCGGCTTGACGCAAATCCCTTAAATCTAAAACACACTTTGTGTTTCAATCGAACGACTGATCAAACGTGATGTCCCGTTCGAGCAGAAGTTCTGTTTATGCCGATGAGACACAGTGATTAACAAAATTTCCTCCTTAGGGTGAAATATAGCAAAGTTAAAATTGTCTCACAAAATTAAACAACTACAATAGTCTAATTTTCCCATGGAGTTGAAAACCACTGGCCTAACGTGACCGATAGACGCTATTATTTTTGTTTTTGGATATGTTGTTTACTTCGTGATACATACCTAGAAAATATCGTGTAAATTTACATCTCCTGACCCTGATGAGCATCGAAAATGACTTAGGTCTACATTTGATTTTCATTTTACATGACGTTGAATTTCGTAAACCACGTAATTTTACTTCACATATAGCGTTTGTTCTGAATGGTAATAAGTGTAATTTTATGTCATTGAGCATGTAAAGTACATGTTTCATGTAAAATTAAACGGAACACGGTTATGATTCGTCATTTCGTGAATTACGGTTTGTTAAATTGTGTCATGTTACGATAAGCTTCAAAGCTTGGTTTTGCATTGACTGTCCTGGTGTCCTGGGAAGTCGAGGAAAATACTTGATTTGTCCTGGTTTTTCTCCTGTAAGCCTAATATATTTCTATTTATTCAGTCTTCGCTTTTCACTATGCTCCAGATCGCATTTATGACAGACCACAACCATAACTGCAACGTATACTCATCCTCAATCGGAATGCGACAAACAAAACTTAATACAGTCGAATCGCCCAATCGTACCTTCCGATGGTTTTTTAATCTCTCAAGAGTGCCTCGTCAATATTGATGAAACAGTGGTTAACACATCGGCGTTTTGGTGCTTCTGCATCTACTTGAGTTCTCTTGCTAGTAGATTTTTTCGTCTTACTGGAAATCCATTCCATAGCAACTATCGTGGAATAATTTTATTGAGCGCTCTCTCGAGCTGGGGATTATGGAATTACTATAGGGTCGGTACCAGTACCTAATCAGTTGTTCTGCTTGTTAACAGTGCAGTGAATCAAACGAACGTTTCTACGTAAAAGCTGCTGTCAATATGTAGGGGAGACTGAGGAGACTTGATCCCCTTTTTTATTTGTCAATCCAACTCCTTGGAATGATAAAAAACTAAGTATTTTTTGTCGTTTTATGTAGTTTCTAAGGATGACTGCTAATTATAAAAAAAATTGCATGGTAATATTACACTGGACATGAGCTATGAGCATTTCCGGAAAACAACAAAAAAATGGAAAATTCTTAGATTAGTGGAGACTCGATCCCTAATTTGGGGACACTTGATTGCTCTTTGAAAGCGTGTTTAAAAGAGCATGTATGGTAATAAGCCTATTTTTGCTATGTTTCTATTATCACCCTAACCATCTAAAGCCTTTGATTAGAGCAGCGTCTGTAATATTTGCTCAAAGCATTGGCTAAAATGGTATTGTGATAGTTGGGGTACTCGATTAGAATTTTTGCTGCGCTTTAACAGAAGAATTTCACCATTCTCAAGACATTTTTGTTATTATATTGGCTCATAATAACATAGCAAAAAAGTTGAAATAATAAAATTAATAAATAATGAAATAATGTGGTACCAACGACACGACCAGAAACTTAATGCAACAGTCTGAAGAAAAATATTCCGAGCAATTTACCGCCGGTTACCCATTAGGGTGGGACAAAAAATAAATTCCAGCTCCGAGCAACTTTTTGGGTACCATTTGGGTCCTAGAACATCTGTGCAAATTCTTAGCTTGATCCCTGAAACTATATTTTTTGCGCCCGTCGTTTAAAGTTTACATGGGATTTTATATGGAAAAATTAACTTTCACAAAATAATTCCTCCAGGAGTCGCCCATTGCATCCTAAAAATAAACCGTTATGTGGCTTTTGTAGGAAATTTAACAAAGAAACAAAGTCTCGAAAACTACGAAACGATCTGACGCTTGAGAAAAAAGTTATTAAGCTGAAACCAATTGATGGTCTGACGATTGATAAAATATTCATTTTTTCTAGCACCACTGTTGTTGGTTGTCCAATTATATGCAATTTTGTTTTGGTCTTCTCTTAATGTGTCTAAATCAATAATCTATACTGTTTGGCCACTTCGTAAGGGTTTTGAGGGATTAATTGAGGCTTTTTTGTATATAATTAGAAAAAGTTAAAAAATTTGTATATAATTCGATAGTCAGCAGCAGTGATGCTATGAAAAGTGAAATTTTCATCAATCATCAGGGCATCAATCGGTTTTTTCTTAATAACTTTTTCCACAAGCATCAGATCGTTTCATGGTCTTCTGAACTTTATTTCCTTAACAAATTTCCTATAAAAATCATACATCTATTTATTTTTAGGAGGTAACGGGCGACTCTTGGAAGAATTAATTTGCAAAAGACGTTTTCCCCATACGAAATCCCATATAAACTTTAAACCGTGGGCGCAAAAATATAGTTTCACCGATCGAACTAAAAATTTGCAGAGTTGTTCTGGGAGCTAAATGGGACCCAAAAAGTTACTCGGAGCGAAATTTAATTTTTTTCATATAACCATGTACCACTCTATTACCCATACATTGACTCTCCCCTCGTTCGTGGTGAAAAAATAATTTCTCGAGCAACACTGATTCTCTACATTGCCAGGATACGAATCAATAAACATTACAAAAATAAACAAAATTTCAAACATCTGAAAAAAAAAATCGAAAAAACAGTCGAACTGGATTTGTTCGACTGATTTTGGAGATTTTGAGAGATTTTATTTGGTAAGGAATACTAGCATGTGGTTAAAAATATATTAATTAAGTACTTTCATTTCAGCGCTTACAATAATTCGATGAAAATGACCAAAGTAAATACAGAAGGGTAGTGGCTTCCTGCGTGTAATAAAACTCTTTCGGACACTATTGTCGGTTTTTTACATAGTCAAGAAGGTTTCCAATAAGTGCCACAACACTGCAGAAATCTGCGGAGAAGGTTTTTCGACACGCATCAGCTGCTACCGTTGATCATGATCTTCGTCGTCGAGGGTGTCATTTCACTGGTCAGGTCCACCAAATACTAATCAGAACCAGTATACAGTATTTAATGCCGATATTACTGGTGCTTAATGAATGAATTTCTCAATCCGTTCATAAAATGTATGGAGTGTTTGATAAGAGGGAGCTACGCTGAAGAAGTCCCTGCGTTGAACTATCGAAAGTACACGATAATACGATGAAACCGCCTACAAAACTAAAGAGACTATACTGACTATACTACTATACTAATGATTATTGAAATTAGTTTTGTCAAAGATTATTTTTAGAACTGGGAGGTAACTTTTGAACGTTAGAATTGGAATTTGTCCTATCGAGATTCTGGGCTACACAGCTGTCGCTGTAATAAATTATTAGGTAATATCGTGTACCACACAGTTCTGGAGTA
This sequence comes from Topomyia yanbarensis, assembly GCF_030247195.1. NCBI lineage: Eukaryota > Metazoa > Arthropoda > Insecta > Diptera > Culicidae > Topomyia > Topomyia yanbarensis. The sequence continues at coordinate 7,921,303 of NC_080671.1, forward strand.
TTACGTACTACCTGTGACATGAGAAATTCTTGTTCCTGAGATGTGCATTTTTCCATGATCGACAAATTGTATTATTACAAAAACAATTTATTTCAATTACATTCACTAAGAACAACTATTACCCATTCTTACTATTCATGACAAAAACGAAATCGTTTAACTTTCCAGATGGATATCCAACAGAAATGAACCTTCCCACAATCGTTGTTCAGTTTTCATCCTGGAAAATATTTCGTCATTTAGTGAATTGTTGGTCAATAAGATTTTTTACCTACTCTAAAACTCTTAATTTATCATATAACACCAACTTCTTCATTTCTTGACGCACCGGTAAACCCGGGTTACAAGTTACGCGTGGGCGAAGAAATCAGCCCTAATGAAATGCAATAGAATATCCGTTCAGGAAAATTTGATTTTTTGTGATTTTTTCAAAGTTGCAGCTGGATAACCGGTCTGCCGTACCGAGTCAGAATTAGAAATCGAAACTTTTGACCATACAACCACAGAGAACAGACGTCCATCTTCAGCATTCAACTTGTGCAAAATTCCCTAACGGTTTCCAAGGTAGTTGGGATATCTAAACCAGGTGCGCTACTGTCGTCATGTTTTTTGTGGCTGAGTTCGACTGAATTGACAGCGGTTATTCCTCTACCCAGTCAAACTAGTCTGGAACCAGTTCGGACTTCTGAGTGGATCCAGTATGAATTCCAGCTCAAATGCATCAACCGATAGAGTCGGAATCGGTTGTTTTCTTTGAGCAATATTCCATAGTGAATCCATTCAGGATTTGGAACCGGTTCCCGAATGGATTTGATGGATAGTTGGGATCAGGCCCGACGAGAGGGGGGGTCAGGGGGGGCAACTACCCTGGGGCCCGGGTCTGTTTTGGGGGCCCGCATTTTTAACTGAATTAAATTTATTTTAATTTAATTGATGAAGTTTATTGTTTCTGTCGACACTGCAAATATATTACAATCAACTACTTCAACTTTAGCGGCATTAATTGGGTTCGCAATAATACATCATTTCTGTACCCAGACTCATCACACTCATCAACTAACACGTGTATCACTCAGCTACTCGACGGTTACAGTACCGCGGGGCTAGTTCAACTATGCGACGTCACTAATGACAACAACTGTATTTTGGATCTTTGCTTTGGAAGCCAGGAGCTCTCCGATCACTTTGCCGTTTGTCGTGCTCCAACTCCTCTCGTTAAACTATGCCAACACCACCCCGCTCTTCATTGTTTTCTCCGAAAATGTGTACCTTGTACATTCGAAGATACCACTGAGAAACTGACATATGCCTATCGCAAGACAGATTTTCGAGGAATGCACCTTTTCTTGTCTCGTATCAATTGGAATGAAATCTTGTCACAATCTGATGCAAACGCAGCGGCTGAAATTGTTTCGAACGTACTGATTTATGCTATCGATCAGTTTACTCCTAAAAAACTCAATCATGGCTGTGAATATCCTCCATGGTCGAATCGTACACTAAAAAAGTTTAAATTAGCCAAAAGGTCAGCTCTAAAAAAGTTTTCGAAATACCGAACCGATAGGCTAAAGAATCAGAATCTTTTTAAATCATTGTTACAAGAGACTTAATAAGTCTCTCTTCAATTCCTACCTTCATCGTATTCAGAGCCACCTTCGTAACAATCCAAAAAAGTTTTGGAATTACGTTAATGAACAGAGGCGTGAGTCAGGTTTACCCACTTCTATGTCGCTGGGTGATTTAGAAGCGACTTCATTGCCGGACATCTGTGAGTAATTTCGCCAACAATTCAGCAGTGTTTTTACCAATGATACTCTTAATAATCAACAAGTCTCCGCAGCAGCCGACAACATTCCCCGTAGGACTAGTATTGGACCTCATTTCACGATATCTTCCGATATTGTACAGAAAGCTTGCACAAAACTCAAGTGTTCTAACACTCCTTGACCTGACGGAATCCCATCATCTATCATTAAAAAATGCTCGTCGTCGCTTTGCCTACCTCTGTCCGTCGTTTTCAATATATCGTTAAGTTCCGGAGTGTTTCCTACCATCTGGAAATCATCTTATGTTTTTCCGGTTTATAAAAAAGGATCCAAAAGCGAAGTTCCCAATTACCGAGGAATCGCATCTTTATGTGCACTATCGAAATTATTGGAGCTCATCGTTCTCGAGTTTTTGACACATTGTTGTTCTAGATACATCTCAGAAACTTAACACGGTTTCATTCCCAGGCGATCTACTTGCACTAATTTAGTAGCCTACACCTCATTTATCGCTCGCTCGCTACAGGATCGATTGCAGGCTGATGCAATATACACCGAGCTGCCGGCCGCCTTCAATAAAATCAACCATTGGCTTCGATCTTACTTGTCAGGCCGTAAAATGTCTGTTAAAATCGGGAATCATTTACCCTCATCCTTCGACGTAACGTCCGGCGTACCTCAAGGCAGCCATATCGGTCCTTATATTTTCCTTCTATACATAAACGATCTGGATTCATTGATTAAGTGCTTCAAGGTGTCTTATGCCGATGATTATAAGTTATTCCATATAGTTAAAAGTTACTCTGATGCTTTGTTTTTGCAATCTCAGTTAGACATTTTCGCTAATTGATGCATGACTAACAGGATGGTTTTGAATGCCTTGAAGTGTTCTGTGATTACGTTTGCACGAAAATGCTCCATCGTAACATTCGACTACACTATCTTGCAAAACAAATTAAAAAGAGAAACTACAGTGAAAGATTTAGTGGTTCTTGTGGGTTCAAAGCTTACATTTAAGGATCACATTGCTTTTATCTCGTCTAAGGCTTCGCGTAATCTAGGAGTTATTTTTAGGGTTACTAAGCATTTCACTAACGTACAGTGCTTAAAAACGTTGTACTGCTCGCTCGTTCGTTCCACACTGGAATACGCCGCCGTTGTCTGGGCTCCTTTCTACAAGAACAGCATTCAACGCATCGAGAGTATTGAGCGTAAATTTGTGCGTTTTGCGCTGCGCCACCTGCCTTGGAGCGATCCCTACAATCTGCCCAGATACGAAGATCGTTGCAACCTCATTGGTCTTGAAACACTGTCTTTGCGCCGCAATGTGGACAAAGCGTCTTTTGTCTCTGATCTGTTATTGTCTCGCATCGACTGCCCTGATTTACTCCGTCTTCTCAACATTGATATTCGCCTCCGAAACCTTCGTTCCTACTCTTTTGTCCGTCTTCCAGTGTCTCGTACTAATTATGGCAAAAATGAACCCGTCAGTAGCATGTGTAGAGTGTTCAATCAATGTTATAATGTCTTTGACTTCAATTTGTCTCGCACTTCTTTAAAAAAAATTGTTTTCGCGCACCCTTTCCCAAACTTGATAGTGTTAGCCAATTTTTTATGTTAATGTTAATACTTTACCTATGTAAGATAGAGTTTAAGAAGTGTTTATTTTAAGCAGTGTTTAGTGTTAGTCATTGTATCATTTGGTTTGTTTGTTAAATGTTGATACCTAAAAGATAGAGGTTTTGTGCCTACGGGAGAAGGAGCTTTTGAAAATCCACTCCCGCGGGTTTTTCCCTCTCAATAATAATAACTACGTTCCAATCGTTCCAATGGTTTTCTGAAGTACGTGAACGTAACCCAATTAGATTCATTCAACAGTGCAATAGAACCATTCTGGTTTCATTTATCGCAAGTGTACAGTATGAAGTTGTTTACAATTTATCATATTCTTAGCTAATGTTACTAATAAAAGTTGGATATTTTCGGAATGGGGTTGACGAGTAGATGACGAAAATCAATGAATGAAGCCAATTTGAAAACCAAGATGGCGAATTCCAGTTAAGACATCTCTATAACCTAAAATATTGACATTTTCGAAAAAAGTTAATCATAGAATAGATATAGGTATATTGATTTGTGATGCGGATGATATGATTATAGAAAACTTCTCTGAACCAGAAGACGCTATATTGGCCTTCAAAAGGGCATCGCTCATCTACTCGGCAAACCCGCTTAAAAATACCCTCATAGTTTATACAGATATTGTTTGAAATAGCTCCAAGGTACCATTTCTATCATCTACTCATTAAGCCCGTTTCAAAAATTCCCAAATTGTTAGGGTTATCGAGATTATTGTTCAATCGGAAGTCTCCATCCTGGATTTCAAAAAGGTGCCAAATATCCATTTTCATCATGTACTTGTCAAGCCCGTTCCGGAAATACCCATATTGTTAGGGTTATCGATAATGTTGCTCAACCAACGAATTTTGATAAGAATGTGAAGCGAATTTTTTATGATCTAAATCCCAAAAAACGAACTAATTCAATTTACGAACCCTTGGCTTGGTCCGTAAATAGAGGTTCCAGTGTACACATTTGATGCAGAAAAATGTGGGAATTGAACTAGATACCTATTAGTATTCACCAAAAGTTGAAACTCTTTCTCTCACAACTCTCTGTCTCAGTCTTTCTAACAGCAGACTTCGCTATTGGATCCCATTCATCGCATTCGGAATGTTTTCTCTCTGAATGTTGGCGCAAATGTAACAACTGATTCCAAAACCGATTTTACCATGTTCAGAAACCAATAAAGAAAATTCGTTCAGGTCATAGTGACAACTGCAATAGCTGCATCCAGTGCCTCAAAATCATCAACATGTACCAACAATAAGAAACAAGGCAGCATCAGTGGTGCGAAATTTTACATTCAGTTGCCTATTTCTGATTAATTTGCTGAATTCAATATTCAGTTTCAATGCTTCCCTCATTCATTCACTTCCAAACTGACTGAAATTTTATGCAGAATCGAATGGTTGAGTGCAGAGAGGAAATATAAATTCATTCACAAACCAAAGCATTCATTTGTTATTATGTGGACAGTTTGAAAGCAGAAGTTCTTTTACATTTTCGAGCATAACTGAACTGCATAATCTATATCTGGTGCACTTTTGCTTGATGATCTCAGAGCGGACGGACGAGGAAAACAAACAAACCTTCGATTCATCGCGGCGGGAATAAATAGAATTTTATTTCTCTTTCAAGCTCACGAAGGGATGTCAATTTTTCTAAGCTCGGAGTCTGAGCAGCATTAACGATGGTAGCATTAACGTGCGTCAAGGGAGCATGAACGATGGCGATATGGACTGTATGGCAATGTCGCAAAAAAGGTTTCCAATTGCAATGGCAAATCGGACGCAAGTCATTCTAATGGCCAGCCACAAACAAATATTCCTTTATTATTTTTATTTTTTCATCTATTACTTATTTAAAATACTGACGACTCTGGTAAGCTAACGCATTGAATCGTATCAAATAAACAATTTTCATAAAAAAATAGTTTAATTGAAACGGTTGCATTTGTATAGTTCCTCTAATCGATGTTGAAATAAGAAGTCATATATGGTACGGCCCGTCAGTACTTCGAACCCCGGGGCCCGGCGCGGCTCTCGACGGCCCTGGTTGGGATAAGTAGATGTGGCGGCGTAAGTGTTTATCGTATATTTCAAATGTTTACACACGTTTTTTTAAATATTTTTGTTCGATCATGGATGTCCGTTCTCTGTGATACAAATTATATATAGATGGCATGATTCACTTGAAGAGGAGAACATTTCATACATTCTACATGAAATTTCATTCATGGGAGATATATTTTAGGAAACAAAAATATCTCGAATAAGTTTGGCCTTAGGTGTTAACAGGAGAAATTATAACAGGTTAAGGACTGAGCAATATTCTGAATAGAAAATGAGAGAAGCTCCAAAAGAAAAAAAAATATATTTAACTGTAATAAACTGAATTATTATATAAATAAATCTTCAAATCTATCGTTTTGAGTTTAAGCAATGGAACCATTATTTATTGTTCGTTAACAGTGCGATCTCATCTAAGGCGGTGCGTTTTTGTGCCATGGTCCACTATCTTCACACCCACCTCCGGAGCGCCCTGAGTGTTAACTAAATCCAAATAGCGGAACTAATGTGTAGACTCGTTCGTCACATTGGCCAACGCACGGTAGTCACCTACATTATCGACACCACCTCCGTTAACGCTAGTTTACAGTCCGGGAAACGTGTTACGGGATTTGAGCCTCTATGTATTTTGAATGGAGCCAGGAATTCATAAATCCCGTCACGGAAAATGAATACACAAAAATGTACTGTAAACACAACCGCGGAAAACGCCACGGATTTTTAAAACAATTAACTACATTATCTGTTCCCAACGGGAAAATCGGTATTGTAAGGTAAGGCAGTCGATGGTAGTTTGATACTGTTGGTATTTTTTAGAAGCACCGAAACTTTTGTTTCGACAGTTTGGAGAGAGTTCGGTGAAAAATTTGCCTGATCAAATTATGATCAAGCAGCCACTGGTCCCATATAACGATTTCGCTAGATTTCCTGAGTGACGTGCACCCAGTGACGGAAGGTTATAATTACGCTTTTTTTTAAATACAGAGGGGCCCAATTCCCGGAACACGTTTCCCGAACTGTAAACTGGCCTTTACGCTTAAAATTGTCCGCCTAAATCAGGTCCGCTAACCGGCCGTTGTTTGTAGCCATCGTGCATTTATAGCCATATTTTTTCGAAGCGCATTCATTACTTTTCATTTGCGAATGGCCATCGAATTTAGTTTTTATTGCCAGTTGATGGGCAGGCTCAGCGGCTGGAATAACACATAAGGTAAAATGCAATTGGTCGAATAAATCGATAAATAAAAAATACTTCTTACCCAGAAGCCTAAATTGACGGTGATGGTATGTTGAGTCCTTTACGAATGCAGATCATGTAACCGTAGCAGTGGCGTTGAATATATTTATATTATTATAAAATCTACTCACTACCGTTGCTCCGATCATTTTGTTAAAAAATCCGATATATTAACATTTTTGCGGTCCAGTCACTAGCGCATTACAGTTTATTCATTTTCACATTAACAATATTTTATAGAGGACAAATTTTATACAAACGAAGATCGGTTTGTTTTATTGGTATTATATTTTTCTTTGAGTAACCAGGGGTTGCAACGGTAACCACCTGAACGTTATTAGAAAAAATAACAAACTTATCAGCGCTGCTAGTTTGATGCATTTTTGAAACAAATATTAAATTTGACAGTTCCAGTTACCGAGTCACTGAGGGGTAGTCCGATTTGTGATACAGTTTCTGAATGCAAGTGTCTAGTAGTGTCGTTGGTGGTACCCTCCTTAATAGGGTAAAAATAGGTACCTTACCTTATTCAATGTTATAAGGGGGATTGCGGTATTGATTAGATTGTTGTGATTAGATATTGCTATTTTTGTTACTACATATTACGCATCTCCCACCTGATTTTTTTTAACAATTCCATAAATCTCCATGCAATTATTTGAAAGCTGTCTGTTGTTATGGTTGAGGAACGTCAAATGTGGGATGCATGGTTGCTACTTATACTGCAGTAAACAATTACAGTTCAGTTTCTGTATGATGAAGCGTTCATTTTTAACATATTATTTTTGTTATTGTCTGACAACAATGACTTCAATTCTTACTTCTCGTGTGAATTTGGTTATGTTCAGTGGTGTGTATGAAGCATGGCGAAGGGGATCAAACCTCCACGAATTTGAAGGGATCATGTGAACCCATAGCATCTATTTCAGCAAACTTTAATAAAAATATAGTTGTGCAAAAAAATCAGCTCAATCATAACGTATTCATATAATTGACATTCTCCTGTAATTCTGTATGCAAAGGTATAGTATGTAGTGGGTGATTTTATCGACTGTATAAAAGTTTGAAAATTTAAAAAATAAATCTTCTTTAGTTCTTCTGAGATTTTTTGTTTTAAATCGGTAAAAATTCTGTTACACATGTCCAATTTCTTTTTTTGGCATTAAAGAAATTTATTTTCAGATAAAACTACGCAACTTTCTAGTATATTCGATTAATGTATTCTGATCCGCCTTTGAGTTACGATGATGGGATCAAGTCTCCCCGGGGATCAAGTCTCCTCAGTCTCCCCTACCGTGCCAGTACTATAACAAGCAAAGCAATTGAATAATGAAATTCGTCCCAAGCCAGTGTGAACACAAAAGCACCGTTACTTTCATCGGTGCGATATCGATCATTCATTTCAAGATGTTTGAAACTCAACAGCAAAATTCAACAGCAAATTTGCAAATGCAGTTTAGACTAACGGTAGTCGTCGTTATACAAGCCACCCACACTCGTTACTGATAACGTTTAAAACTTTGGCCATAACGGAAAGCTACGCTATGGAAGACAACATGCAATACGTTGTTGAGCATGATAATATTGGGACCAAGATACTCGTTTATATTGACAATGATAAGATTGATATGCGTCTGCAGTCTGTACGATCTACACCTGGGTACTATTAATAAATTAATTACCACCATCATGTCGGAGTACGTAATGGTTGAATCCTTTAAGTTTGAAACCTGGGTAAAAATTCTAGCTATTTCCAACGGTGTTTGTTTCGTGAGATTGCGAGTGACGGAGCCTATTCCTTCAGATCTGAACTTTCAATTCAAAGCAAAACGCGGGACATAATCGCGAATCCCGTTGTGCGTGCCCTACGTTGTTACACAAGAAGACACACTACGAGAAACCATGTACACAAACCTCTAACGATATCAACTGCAAGCATACCCATCACACAACACTTCATCAACATCAACTAAATCAAAAACCACCGGAGTCACAGAATACTGGCACAAGAGAAACTACGCACAGCATGAATGATCATTGTGATGCACCTACTACTTCCCAATCAACTGCCAGCACCACCGATGATGAAATAAATAATAAAGAACACAGATACGCGATAGTGACCCGTAGGCCCCACAAACAACTCAAACCAGGTAATCGTGAATGCATTAACCAAGGAGTTTTTATTCTCAGGTGATACGATCCTCAAAAATGCCGATCAGCCATGTTGGTTTTAGAAACGATAGCTAACAACATTGTTTACTAGTTCTCTCCATATGTTTGCTTGGATTTCAGTAGGTAAACAAAGTTGTTCGCTGTCATTTTTCTTCCCCGCAGTCTGCTGCACGCTTACCTCACTCCTCACCTAGTTACTGCCAAAGACGAATCACCTTAGAACTCTAAGCACCTTGGCATTAACGGATAGCATGAACGAAAACGATAAACCGAGAGAAAGCGGACTAAGTGATCTACAAGCAACAAGAGCCAATGAAGTATATAGATCTTCAACAAGAAATAAGATCTTTACGCAAAGCAACAAATCGCGTACACAAGATCCGATAGATTTACAATATAATTCGATTTATTTATTTTTATTTACACATTGGTTATATTAAAAGATCCACGACTCAGGTAATGCATTGAGGAGTGTCAAATAAATGAAATAGTTAATGGACGATTAACATGCCTTCACGCCTGGACGCTGAACAGCGACTAAACACCGAGTCTAGCATTCTACATAACTGGGAGTATGGAATGTCACGCTCAAAGCCAGTGCTGCGAAAATTCAAAATTTATTTCTGTTTGTATTTACCGAAACCAAAATTCAGATTCACCGCCTCCCTCATTCATTAAGTTTCCAACTAACTGAAACTTCATGCAGAATAGAATGCTTGAGTGCAGAGGAAATATAAATTCCTTCACAAACCAAAGCATTTAGTTGTTTTTATGTGGACAGTTTGAAGGCAGAAGCTGGCATCTTCTACATTTTCGAGCATAAGTGAACTGCATAATCTATATCTGGTGCACTTTTGCTTAATAATCCCTCTCATAGGTAGAATGTAAACAAAATTCAGTTTGCTTCTGAAACCGAACATGTTCGAACCTGAATGCGCTGTGCCGGGAGAACGAATAACGAGGGAAACGAACCAAGCATTTCATTCATCGCGATGGGCATGAATTGAGTTTTGTTTTCTTTCAAGTTCACGCAGGGATGTCAATTTTTTCAAGCTCGGGCTCAAACTGATATTATTTACACCAAGCTTTCCGCCAGTTTTCATATAACAATCGATTAAGCGGATACATTTTTGGTAACAACGGTAGGTTTTGCAGCTCTCAAATCGAGAGATAATGGTTGTCATTGGAGATTGTCAGGCATAGCTCAGGAAAGCTACTTGGGATCGCTGATGTTTCTGATTTACTTCCATGTCGTTTTTTTAGTACTGAAAACTCGTCGCCGGTCCTGCACAGACCATCTCAGCATGAAACGTTTGCTGATAATGGTGTAGCAAGAACTGCCTTTGTGTAAATCCGAAAAAGTTCTTGGTGATCCAATTCCGATGAACGACTTTCTGGCAGAGCTCTTCCTCCCAGACTCCCAGAACTTTTTTACTGTCGAAGCTCTGCCTGCCAGACCGCAGAACTTTTTAACTGCCGAAAAGATGCGGAAAAGGTAATGTCGATTGAGAGTTAACGGGGGAAAGCACTACCCTTTCGACTGTCCTGGTTTTCTACTCGTCTGATATGGTCACCCTATTCACATGTTCTGGTGTGCAGTGATATTGTGCCGGTTTATGTTAGTACGCAACTGCAATTAGTGAGTTCTGGTGTGAATATTTTCAGAATTATGCCTTTCTGAATTATTGTTGCCGTTTAGCATAAAGTGGTCAAACGTTTCGAGTAAATGAAGTGTTTCACTTTACTGCTTATGCTACCATTAACGTCAGGCACGTGCGCAGAAAATTCTCAAGGGGGGGGGGGGGGGTTTGATTTTCACGTTTATTTTGAAAAAAACGTACAGAAACCCTCAAACTTTGAAGATTTTTTCAAAGGCCTGGACCTAGTCTTGTGAACCAAACGACTCTGCTCAATAAATTGAGTAAATGTTTGTTATCGAGAAGAAGTCATCGGAAACCCCAAAAACGCGAACTTCATTCACTAGAAGCCAAACCATCGAATATATTCACAGGATATTTTTGGACGAATTGTTCGCAAGAATATTCTCCATAACCTAATAAAAATTAAAATTAGGCATGGCTTACTACGATCAAATTAAAACTACAAGGGGCAGCCCTATGGGGTTGCACGAGCTGTAGACTTAGGACTATACTACTTAATGTAAAATATTTATTTTCTTAGTACATTTATAGTAATAATAAATCAAATATATTTCTTGCGTATAGTTTAATCACAACCAATCAACATCGAGTATTACACATTGAACCAAACCTTCTTGGTTATCAGGTCATTTCATTTGTAGTAGGTGATCGAATCCGATTGAACTTATTTAAGAAGATCTAAAGAAAGAAGACAGAAAACTGTAACCGAACTAATATCTGGAACTAAATCTTTATAGCATAAGATTAGCTTGTAAAAACTTTTCGATCGTGTGTGGTAAAAAAACCCGGACCAAGGAAAATCAAATTTTTGACAATATAATCACATTTCATTATAGACCAGAATGCTTGGTCTAGTTATATTTTGCCATTATTGTAACTTTCCTAAAGTACGCATACAAATATAGCGAATGCAGTGGTCTAAATCATATATCGAAACTATAAATACCACGTATATGGAACCCTTATCCCATTTGTATTGAACTGACATAAGTCAACATCTCAGCGGGCACACAAATTATGGGCCCCACTGACAGTTCAAATTGTTCTGCTCATTTTGCTCGAAGCTCGATTTTCACTAGTCAGATACCGTACGGCATGACTCAATTTTTAGACATTTGAAAAAGCGAAAAGCTTGGACAGCTAATTGAAGAAATGTTTTGTTTTGGACATGTCAGTGAATAACAAAAACTTTATACCATGGAGACCCAAAACATTTTAAACGAATTTAACTATCACAAAATTGTGTCGAATAAAATTGAATTTGTTTATTGTGGATCGATCCTAACGCGACGTTTTAGATGTTGGCTTTGAAATCATGGCGGAGTAACAGATACCTGATAAATACACAAGAATCGAAAACAATTCTATATATGGACAAGATGCGTTTTTGCAACGGTTTTTCAAGTGGCAGTGTATTCATTCATAAATAGGCTTTGCAGTATGTACCTATTAGTAGAATCAAAATACTATAGGCTGAGTGGAAATGAATCACGTGAAGAGGAAATGAATCAATGAATTGATCGAACGTAAATAATAAACTTTCGTTGTGCAATTTAGTAACAAATTAGATCTAACTACCTACACATTCGACTCAAACGTTAAACCCAAGCGCACAAAGCAAAATGAATCAACACTGATGATGATGGGTAGAGCGAAAGGGACAACTAATACCACGATTAGTGTCGTGTAAACACGGTTAACATGTTTGCAAATGGAGCTCGCATGTACAAACTATTTTGTGTACGAATGATTATACATAAAAGTGTGCTGGAAACGAGCACAAAACATAGCATAGTGAATGCGACAGTGCACAGTCACATTCACTGGGTAGCGTACCTCCACAGGCAGCGTAACGGACTTCTAGCTCAGCTACACTGGCTGTGAAAACACATAACGCAGTGACCTGCTTCGTCTGCCGCTCAACAGGCAACTGAGCTGCACTGGCGAAATCCGCCCGTTTAAATAGTCGATGATGACGTCATTCATAGAAGCATAGCGCGCTAGGTACACAAATCTGTCTTGCTGGACTAGGGAAGCGCTATCTTCTGTGTGTAAATGCGCGATATTTTGACTAGGTTGTTCATTATTTAAATTTTTAATGCCATGATATCAAAAGCTTTGGATTTATCTATTGGAATCTATTCGGGGCGATATGCGCAAAAAATTGAAAATTTATCGTGAGATGGCTGAATTATATGCGTTTAAAATTGGACCACTTTTCGTTACATACCATTTTTGTAGAATTTGCAACGTGCACCCCTATATCGAAAACAAAGACGTAGTCCTACGTCAAAAATGAACTTTTTATGCTGACGAGGTAGAAAGTTGGTTTCTTTGACAGTTTTAGAAATGCTCGTAATAAAGAATTTTGTTGAACTAGTTGAACTTGTTGGATTTAAAGTTATCGATTTGTAAAGCGTTTTCTATGGCAAGATCAAATTTAGTTTTTTTTAAATATAACTTTTTCAACTGTGACTTTTCGTGCAAACTGTGCTCTAGACAAATATGGAGGCATTAAAACCACATAATATTGTTGAAGACTGTAAGTAAAAATACCCAAGTAAAAACATTACAAAATCATCTTAAAACCTTCTTACCTTTATTATGCGTAGTCCGGACATTGAAAATAGTGCCTGCTCGTCCATTTTGGTTTGCACCTTTCTCTCTTATACGCTGTTGAACTTAGTGTAAAAAATTTAAAATTCTTCAATAACTCTAAAACGAATGAGTATTTTTACAAGAGGTGTGCGCCGCGCCGCCGATTTCAGGTAAAATTATTATATGCAGTGTTCAACAATATTTTTACATGCAGTCTTCAACAATAATTTAATTTTTACATGCAGTCTTCAACAATATTATGTAGTTTTAATACCTGAACATTTGTCTGCAGCATCGTTTGCACGAAAAGTCAACGAAAAAATCTATATTAAAAAGCTAAATTTAAGGGGTTTGCCTTAGAAAACGCTTTATAAATCGATAACATTAAGTCCTACAAGCTCAAGTTGTTCAACAAAATTCTTCATTATGAGCATTACGAACAATTCCTCCAAAGATACCCTATGAATATATTCGATGGTTTGGCCTCTAGTGACGTTTTTGGCATTTCCGACCACTGTGCGTTGCCTGCTGGCTCGTGGTGGATTCGGATTGGTTTGTAGTAGTTTTTAAGCCATCCGACTAAATTTAAACCTCTTGTATCTCGTAATCCTCATCCATTCGGAACAACCGTTAAGTTCTACTTTAGTAAGTATTGTGTTCTTGCTTATTTTGTTTTGTGTTAATCGTCATATTTTTATCCATAGCTACTTTTCCTTACTTGCTGTCCAACCTTCGCGATATATCTCACCTGCTCAGATCTGCTGCAAATATCGTACCCTGTTGAGACATGAACCGGTCCGAGGATGTCGACCATAAGGAATTACATTTGTTTACAACCACCTACGCCGGGTTTCTTATCCTTCTTGGTGCTAGTCGTTCTGCTAGCTGGTGCTGATAACTTCTTGGTGGCAGTATTTCACCCTATACCGATGCCAATTTTCGCGATCCATTTCGCTGCCACTCTACCGGAATAATCATCGGCGGTAAAATTTTTCTAGACAACGATATCCCGATTTTCCCCAACTTCGTGTTTTTCCTCCTTAACTGCCGTTGCTAGCCCGCTGACCGACATCTGCTATCTACTCACTACTTTTGCTAATATCGAAGCTTGTCGAAACGGTAACCGATCCTTCAGAGAAGCCGTCCAACGTGCCATACATCCCTTTCCAGCCATCCTCGCAAAGTTTCGTCCTTGGTTTCTTCATTGACTTGTTTCTAAAGTGACCGAACTCAAATGACATTTTATGTGTTACGGTTTGCAGTATATTTATTTTCCTGGACAGGAAGATAAAATTTTTTTAAAAGTTATTCAAAACGATCATGGGGGGGGGGGGTTTGAACCCCCAAACCCCCCCCCCGTGCGCGAGGGCCTGAATAACGTTAGTGTTAAGGAACCGGGGCACAGTCATCACCCTCCATACAAAAGTCGGACAAAACCTTTAAAGTTGCCCGAATTTGGTGAAAACTTCACCTTAGGGTAGTTTTTTGAATTCATATTTGAAGCTCATTATTTTTATAAATCCATATTAAGGTTCTGAGGTCTGATTTCTTCACCCTCGCTTATATAACTTTTAAACCAGTTTACCAGGACGTTAAAACCTGGTTTAAGCGTTAAGCGAGGGTGAAAAAATCGGCCCTTAGGGGAGTTAAGAAATCCAACAATTACGAATATAAATGCACTATATCTGAAAATCCATTTTCAAAAAATTTCTAGGCACGCAGTTTTCCACCTCCCTTCTATTTCATTGATGCAGACGCGTTACAAAAATTGTAAATCGATCACAGCAAGTCAAGGCTCTGCAAATGTACATTCTCAACTTTTTCAGCGGGTTGTCAAGGTGCAGCACAAATATCCTTCCTACTGGAACTGGTAGACGGCTCCAAACGATCAAGAATTGGAAGCAGGGTCGCAGGAATTGTGGATTGACCACTCCAATATTTCGAGCTGTGTCTTCAAACCGATCACTCAAACCGCGTTATCTCGACCAAGGTGAGTTTTAATTGTTTTATCAAGCTTTTATGATTGGGGCGATAACTTATCCTTGATCATGACAATCATATTCTTTTTGTGCGTAGGCCTTCTTCTTGGTATATTTGTTTCTAGTCTGTTGCTCTATCAGATACTCACGTATTCTGTGCCCCCAAAAGTTGTCACATAGTACCTGCACGAGCTGCCACCGATAAAATCTATTGGTAGGTATCTCTTCATAATTTGGCTCTAGAATCGTTGTCAACGGATAATTTAATAAAAAGTGTAAACTGTACGAGATTTACTTGAATTATGTATAGGGTAAGGTGGGGCAAATCCGACCGTTGGGTAAACCCGACCCCCCTCTGTTACCGAAAATCAGAAGCACTACGCGAACTAATATCAATGTTGTCGTGTAGAGCATCGAAAATAATCATAATGGTGGTATGGCAGCATTTTATTAGTCTACATAAAGATGCTCATACGACAAAAAGTGTGTTTTTACAATTTTTGATTTGACATTTGTGCATCATTGACTACAGGATATTTCTGATTCTTAAAGTGATTACATAGTAAATGTAAGTGGATTTAAAATCTTTGATTTAAGTCCTACAAAGTGCATAGATGAATTTAGTTCAACCTTTTTCATATATTTTTTAATTGTATCGTGATGAAAAATCACGCGGTGGGGCAAATCCGACCTCAAAATGTTGGGGTAAATCCGACCGCTTTTTTGCTAAGAAAATTATTATTTATCAAATTGAAATATATTTTTATTGTTATTATTAATTATTTTTATGCAAAATGGTTCATAATAACAAACGAAAGACACAAAAACGTGATGATTATAGTATTCGTTAAGCAATTGCTCCGATGCAAATGGGAATATCATTACGTGCTACTGCTCGTGATTTTAGCATTCCAAGATTAATATTGAACTCCATTTTCTTCATGTTACAATTCAATAACACAACATTCATTTATCTATCATTGAAAATCCATAAAATTTGAGTAATATCCGCACTAAATCAACCAAAAACATAGGGGGTCGGATTTACCCCACCATTTTTGAAAACAGGAAAAATGAATATTTTTGTAAAACGCTTGTATCTCAAGATATTCCGAAGATCTTAATAAAATGCTATATACAGAAAGTTGCCCAGGAGTCCAACCTTTAATTTGGTATATAAAACGACTTGATCCGATGTAAAATGTGCATTTTACAGCCAAAACCATTTACTAGGTCGGATTTGCCCCACCCTACCCTACGAATTGAAAAGCGCTTCATTTGGGCACACTAAAGTTACTTTCGTAAAAATTGCCTTTGCACTATTGCCTCCCAAATTCACCCCATATTCTTCAGCAGACAAATGTTCAATAGCCTTCAGGCACAGGTACCACTTGCCTAATTGGCACCGAACCAGTAAAATCCACCTTATAAAATACTAATACTCTGTTATAGTTTGTTTAATCGTGTTGGGAGTAAAAAAGGACCAATAAGCAAAATGGCTCTTGGTGAACACACCTGACCAGGCTTTGCATAACTGCGCTGCATTGAGATAAAGATAAGTTTGAATGATGTAGCCGACCACCCACTCATAGCATCCCTTCGTTAAGAAATAGGTTTAGGCTGTGAAATCTCTGTGAAATGAATTTTTTCGAGGCTGGTAATTTCGGTGGCAAGCTTCAAATGATGCCCCGCTTTGACTTTTATTCTCATTGACTCTCGAAACTCCGAATTCGCCGAATACATTAAAACGATACGCTTCTCCTTATACTTCTCTTTGCAGTTCCGGTACAAAACACACATCAAAGGCAAGATGCGTTATAATTCCGAAAGTAATTGATTGTCTCATGTCATGGACCAAAATGATTCGTACTGAACAGCCACGCTGACGACTACAGAATGAGGAAGCCCTGATATGACATCATCGGCCAACACACCAGGTACGATTGCACTGGCGGATCCAGAATCACGCCCCCTCTTCCTTTTCAGCCAAAAGCTGTTTTGGTAAATTGGTATTTGCATTTCCTTCTGATGTTGGTCTGAGCAATAATATGGGCTTATAATTTGCATGGAGTCATGTAGTAAGCTATTAGTCGGACATGTCGCAATTTCATCACTTGAACTTCGTTGAGAACAGCTGTGTAGTAGTTCTTTCAAATCTCAAATGAAATTGATCCCACTGCTCTTTATTGTGACATTTTTGTCACTGTCACTAATCATCACGAAAAGAGGAATGGGTACGAACATGTTAAACATCGGAAACCTGGTGTGACTTCCTACAGCAGAAATATATAGTGCATTGTTTGCCTTCGCACAATGTGTAAGTATCAAAATGGATAGAACATTTTTACTAGGAACCCTTTCCAGAATATTTGCAGCTCGTGTATGCAAAATTCAATTCTTAAAGGCAAAATTCAACTAAATGTACATTTATCAGACTCAGACTTTTGTTTTAGATCTGTAAATTAAATTTATATTTCATGTTACAGTTTCAGAAATTTCAATCTTTTCGGCTTCAGTACGAAAATAAACATTCAGTGCCACATAAAATTAAGGATTTCTGTTAAAAGTACTTATAAATCAGAAATATTTCCGATCCTTCAGGATGAATTATTCTGAACGATTCCGAGCACATGTCAAACCGATTATCGAAACTAAGAAGCCAAGCATTAAAGGCTAAATTATTTAGACATGGGTCACTTTCAAATGTGTGTATTTTTTAAACTTTTCTTCAAACGACAGATTTTTTAAGGACGAAAAAGGTAGCAGCATCTTATTTCATAAATCAAATCATTCAACGGTAATTCATAGAATTATCTTTAGTTTTCGTGTCATTGTTTCTATATAACGGAAAGGGTATCAATTTGGCGTATTCAGCCCTTTTGGAATTAACTGACTCCATTGTCGCTGTAGCATTGTACGACGTCTGTGTTATTATGACAGATGGTTAGATAGAACTAAAACTAAACTAGGCCGTCATAGGACTTAATGATGGGTAAAATCCATTTGTTGAGGCACTTCCTAATAAATACTTCCGATTACATAGTCTTATTCGTCACAAAATCGCTGGTTTTTTTGCCGCAGGAGTACATTCCGTGCCAAATCATAACTTTTTTGTGGACTTCTTCACGAAAACAATCTTCTAGGAACCTGAACCTTGCCGTGAGCTGGTGCCTTGTAGAACTTGAGCCCGTCGATCTAGTCACATCCATCGAGTTTCGTCAGCACGTGGTGGTACTGCCTATGGGCCCGTGTTCAGAACGAAATTTGATATTTGAGAATGGGTTGTTTACTTGAGCGGAAATTTGTCAAATTTCGTCAAATAATAATCCGAGGTACTGTGATCAGCCTTCATTTTCCGAATGACCTTAAACCGTAGTTGACAATCAACGGTTCCACTCCGACACTCGGATTGCATTTAGCGGACAGTTGTTAAAATTTCCTCGCACTTTTTATTCACTCGGTCCCGAATGTTGTCCAACTCTATGTAACTGTGCATAATTATTTTTCTTTTCTCTTCCTGCTTGAGAAATATCTCTAGTTGTAGACCAACATGTGAAAAGTGCGTAAGTGCAAATGAGAGTTTACGTTCTCTTCCATCAATTACTCGGCCGCTTTTACCGTTGCTGCTTAATTCTTAGCATAGTACGCTAGACGAAATCAGAGTCTTATATACTGAAAAAATGTTGAGAAGTTTCATGATGAAGCTATAGTAATCGAAAGAGAAAGTAAACACAGAGAGGCTCTCATTTGCACTTAAGCCCTTTTCACGTGTGGATCTAGAAATAACAAAATGCTTTAAAAGGCTCGCATATTCGACCATTGGGAGCGCTGCTAACGCCAAATTTAAATTGTCCGTTTCTAAATGTTCTAGCTATTCGAATTAAATATTTGCAGGGCATCATCATGTTACCATAGAACATTTTTACAAACATGACGGCATATATCGAATGAACCAAAAATCAATTGTCTTAGGTGACTTCTTTACGTGAAACCTATAGACATTTCATTAAGATTGAGCCTACCTTATATCATAAGATATCGGATTCCAACCAACTGGCCAACGACAGCATGTTGTCGAATATCAACAGACTGACCTTTAAATCTACTTGGACTGGAGCTGGATTTTTCTTAATTTTTTAATTTGCATTTCGTTGAACGAAGGAATTTACATATGACACGCCCAGAATAAAAATGAAAGTCAAAAAATAGGTAGAGAGAAACGATAAACAAAAAGTCGAGCCGAAAAATGTAACTGAGAAATCTCCGACGAAAAATGACAAGTAATTTCTTCCGAGGAAAAATGAAACTCAAATATGTTTGGACAAAAACGATAAACAAAAAGTCGCGACGGAAATTGTTATTGAGAAAGGTTCGAAGAAAACTGTTGATCAGATTCTCCCGAGGAAAAATGTGACTCAAAAAAATTCGAAGAAAATTGGTAGATTGGCGGAAAATAATGGCTGAGAAAGTTCTGAACAAAAATGTCGATCAGAGTTTCCCGAAATAAAATGAAACTCAAAAAAATTTGAGGAAAAATGTCAATCAGTTTTTAGCGAATAAAAATGAAACTACAACACGGAGAA
This sequence comes from Topomyia yanbarensis, assembly GCF_030247195.1. Classification (NCBI taxonomy): domain Eukaryota; kingdom Metazoa; phylum Arthropoda; class Insecta; order Diptera; family Culicidae; genus Topomyia; species Topomyia yanbarensis. The sequence goes on from NC_080671.1 coordinate 7,940,994, forward strand.
AATTTTTCTTCGGAATTAAGTAGGACGCCGAAGACGCGAAAAAGTACAAATTACTTTTTGGGTGTTTTTTCGCAGTTATGACGTTATGAACGACATTCTATGTACTTTTGAATAAAAAAATCAACGATCACCGACTTTTTGGAACCTTTTTCCAGGTATTTCAAAATTATTTAGAACCTCTGTCCTATCAAAATAATAGTTCTAGTATAGTGTTACCTAAAATGAGTATAAATTCTCTCAACTTGACTCAAAGTCCTGCATGCTGTTAACAGTACGGGTAGGACTAGTATGGGTTAGGGTGTCCCAAAATGACATCATGTTAAAAAAGTCATCGGGCTCACTTCTTAAATGAAAGGTTAGGGTATTGGGACCAGTTTCTTCTTCGGAGTGAGTTTGCTAAAACGCTTCCTACTGGTGGCAACTTTTGATTTTTTGAAAAATGGGCCGATTTTGGATAAAATTGCAAATTTATGCGTGTTGAAGTGGTCCTGAACTGTCTTAGATTTTTTTCAGCATTTTTAATTTTTCTGGAGATCCAAACGGAGAAGTTTGGTTAGTTAGTTTGTACAAATTTGGAATTATAAGAGCGGCAGGGCCATTAAAACTTAGTAAAAAGTGAAATTCTTGGTGTTTTTCAGTATTTTTTCTTCAAAACTGGGTATCTACAGAATTTTAAAAGTACAGAAAACACTATATAGTTGAGCCGAATTCAAGGGCGTAATTTTGCTGAAGAAAGTGTATAGCTACGGCCAATGGGGTATAATTCATTTACGTTTTTGTTAAATAACCTTTTGACATTTTATGATATTCATAAAAAAATAACACTGTTCTACAAAATAAAACAACTTAAGTGGGCTTAGTCCGCATATTATTTTTCGGAAAATAGAAGGAAAATGATGAAAAATGGCGTTTTTCGCTTGTCTCTAGTACATCAGAATCGGTTTTTATGAGCACTTGACGTTTTTTTTAAATATTTTCTATACTAATAGCCACCTAGCGGGTTTAAAAACCACTAAAATTAAACAAATATGTCGAGTTAATGGCAAGTTATGGCGTATATTTGAAGGCTGAATTGCTTAACGTACTTACATTTTGTATATAAAGTCTTATTTTCATGTTAGTAACTTTGAAGTGGAGAAAAATGCAGAAGAGTGAGGTGAGTGTTGAAAAACTGATATATCAGTGAAATTAAAAGGGTATCAATTTAAAGGTGGCCTCGGTCGAGTATGTAGATCATTCGATTTTAATGAATAGTTTACTGACACATGGCATTTATTTGGAAAAATGGTACCTTGTTCTTTGCGTATCTTCTCAGCTTGGCTTCAAATCAGCAGTCATGCTAGGAAACAATATTGGTGCATTACTGTAAATACTGTTTTTTGGAGATGTATTTGTGGTTTTCAACGAAAACTAGTGTACGCCAATGAATTGTATCTATACCTTGTTTTCAATAGATTTATTTGACAGAGACGATTGCGTTACCACAACTAAGCCGTGGATTTTTTAAGTTTTTACCATAGGTAACACTAAAAAATATTAAGAGTGTCTGTCTGCCAGATCTAGTTGACGTAGCTGCTGCTGCGAGTTGAGATCCTTTTCTTTGGCGGTGAGATATTAGTATCCTTATCTGTTGCAGCTTGGGGGTCATTTAGTCTGCCTTCTCTCGCGATATTGTTCACATCCATGTCATCATTGGTACTGCTTTCTTGCTGTACACGGTAAGAGATTCTTATTTGTTTCATATTCTTGCACGGACAAAAAAAATGTTCCTAAACTCGTAAATAAAGTGCCATGCATTCTGGAACAACCACGTTTTTAGGTTACGAAAACAGGACCATGTACAAAAATCATGGCTTTTAAAATTATGTTCAATTTCCCTTTAGTAACGCCCGCGTAACGCTTTTATTAGTGGAAATATTTGTTTTTGTTTTGTGAAATTAAGTCATGTTTTCCGACATGTCATTACCAAATAGATTTTCTGTACGTGAATTAGTACACAATTCTACGGACAATATTCATAAAACCAAAGGTTGACTTATGATGTTATTCATAGATTCAGGAACATTAGTTTACAAAATCAAATCAGTCTGGATACTTTCTCGTGAGCTATTTCATCAAATACGAAATTTTATTCATAAATCCTCGTGAATTAATACATGATTCTTAATATATTAGTCAAAATCCAATATCCGTACTCGAGAAATAGTATACAAAACCATTAAATATTATTCACGTATTCGTGAACTGGTTCATTATTCCTAGTATACTAGTTATGATTTACCAATCTCACCCGTGAAATATTTCACGAAATTAGTCAATATTTTTCATGTATTTGTGAACTGGTTCATGATTTTTAGTATAAAAGCCCCGTTTAACCATTCGTGGTCGTGAAATAGTTCACGAAATCATGAAATATTATTCATGTATTCGTGAACTGGTTCATGATCCCTAGTATGCTAGTCATGATTTACCAACCTTGCCCGTGAAATATTACACAAGGTCATGCAATATTTTTCATGTGCTCGTGAACTGGTTCATGATTTTTGGTATAATAGCCACAATTTACCATTCGTGGTCGTGAAATAGTTCACGAAATCATAAAATATTATTCATGCATTCATGAACTGAAAGTCATGACTTACCATTCGTGCTGGTGAAGTAGTTTGCGAAATCATAAAATATTTTTCATGTATTCGTGAACTGGTCCATAATTCCTAGCACATTAGTCACGACTGACTATTCGTTTACGAAAAATATTTCACAAAATCATGAAATATTATTCATGGGTTCGTGAACTAGTTCATAATCGCTAGTACTTGACCTACGATCTATCTTGCGTTCTTGTGATATTCAGAGGATATCCCTAATCATTATCAATTTCATGCAACTTGGTTGTAACAAGTGGTTTAGTTTCGTCCAAGACTGTTGAGATTTTCGCGTTTCGTAATTTTTGTGTTTATTTGTGTATAGTGAGTGTAAAGAAAATAAATGTAAGATCTAACGGTAAGCAGCCCGCCCAACACCCACATAACACGCAGCCATCCATCACATGCAGCAGTTTCCACCACCAACCACTGGTAGCGCATATCGAAGGAAGTAGGCGGCCATGGAGGGTGGCGATAACCACACAACTATAAGGACAGAATGGGCCGGAATATGTGGACGACTGAGGGGTCAACGGTCGAGGTTCGAGGTGAACGACCAGGACTAAAAACGCCATTAGCCCGGTAACCACCTAGCAAAGCGGTACGAAAAGTTTAAGTGGAAGATAAAGTTTTGAGCAGTGATTGCATTTAAGTGACGAAAGAGGAAGCGAATAAGGAGAAGACAAACAAGTAATGTCCCTTCCAAGTAGAACTTCCCAAACCAACCCGACCGTACCCACTGCAATATTTAAAGTCCTACCTCAACTGTTCCAACAGGACCCTTCGGTTTTACCCTAGGAAACCTCCAGAGTGTGCTAGACCGCCGGGGTTTCCCGACCCGTCAACCATCATAAAAGCGCGATATAGTTGCGACCGCCATCGCGGAGTCAAGGCCGACGCCACTCCTATCGGCCTCCTAAAAGCTGCCTGGATACGTTACCACTTACAGGCCAGCACAGCAGGGATTACCAAGGCAACGAGACACCGTTAACAACCAACGTAGATTCCGTGGCCGCCCCGCGAGCTACGACGAACACCACTGAGCACGACGGCGAAGCAGCAGTAGCAGAAGGGGCCCCGAAACATCAGCAGGTGTAGTGCCACCATCGGCACCCGAGGTAGGAGTAGCTAAAGAAAGTGGGAAAAGTGCTCAACCAACAGAAGAATAAAAAGTGACATCGATATCCGGAAATATAGTGGGTTTTTACTTAAAGGTCAAACAACCGTTTTCTTGGCAATAGTTCGCGATCGCAAGCCTTCCCTGAGAAGTGTAGAGGGGGGTCTCATAAGTGCTGGGAGTAACGACCCCGCCAGGTTACATGGTCATGAAATTTTTATGGGAACTATTTCACAAAATCTAGAGTATATTATTCATAGAATCATGTTTCTTCCATGCACTATTCCATGAAATGTCATCAGCTGCCAGCGACCAGCAAGAGGCACGAGCAGTAGATATAAGAAAACTATTAGGATTGATTTGATTTGCTAACTACCGCGTTTGTTCTAGATTATCATGAGATGTTACAAATAGACTCCGCCGTGGGGATTTTTTGGTGATGAAAAAGTTGAGAATATGTTCAGCGCAGCTGGATACTTACACGTGATTTGGTTTTATTATTAGTTATTTTTTATTTTTTTTTCTATCCCTTTATGGGCAGCTAGGGCCGAGGGAGGTGGCTAGCGGATTTCATACATTCTTGACCTGACGGACGAAGCTATGGTGCCTTGAACACAGGCAACGCAGATCCAAGGCCATCATTGAAATGATAAGTTCTGCGTTTGAGATGTACTTCATCCGGTTACCAGACGAATATCCTGTAATTACGTGTGATTTTGTATGTATATGTCTAATTGTGAGTCCTACTGTGGTGGTTTGTGTGTGGAATGTGTAAGTTTTAGCGTTCGAGTCCAGGGATGCATACTTGTCTGAGTTGGCGTGGATGCTCACTAATTGCGTAAGAGTGTGTGGATGTTTTTTCGAGAGTTGCTCTACTGGAGCTGCAGAGCTAGCGTGTCGGAAGAGCTACCCGTCAGAATCACTCGCTACAATTGCAGACGAGATCAATTGCAGCGGGTCGTGATTCTAAATGACATTTGTTGTACGATACAGACATGTGCAAACACAGGGACGTCGCGATCTCGTGCATCATCACGAGGGGCCCGAGCGTTTGTCCGTTAACGTGTTCAATCACGTGGGCGTCTGTATGTCGCGTGTGCCAGCATGCATGTAACTTCGCATGTATAAATTCGATTTTATAACCGTGTTTCCATTCGCATATTCGCGTGTGTTCTTAGACGATCGCGCGTGGGCCGTGAATTTGATACTCAATCTCCGCAGTATGGCTCAGATGCTAAAAGAGAGTGCGTTCTTCCATATCACTTTCGCTTATTCGACATTTTGGATGTATTGGTGGACGATCGCATTTGCATGTTCGCTCCTGCCAATTCACGACGACGGACTCAGACATTTGTATGGTAGCGTATTCGATCGCGTGGGCCTATGTATGTGGCGTGTGATGGCGTGTATGCAGCTTAGCGAGTATAGTTTCAGTTCTGTAGTCGTGCGGCCATGGAGCAGACTTCCGGACGTGATCGACCCGTGACCGTGCGAACACGGGCGCCTGTGGGTTAGCATTTGTAAATTTGTGAATGCTATCACGATCATTTTATCAACGAGGTATTATCGTGCTTTGAGGATCGCGAGCGTAGGTGTGCATGAGTTATCGCGTAGGGCTGTCAAAGATTGTTTGGTATATTGCCATCTTCAGGAGCCCTGACATGGTACAGTCCAAATTTAGGAGAATTCCAGGTCGGGGCTCGTCGTTAGTACTTGGCCCCAAACCCACAGTGTACATTATTTTGACCATGGCATAAGTGAGTAATAAAGGTCGCCAAGTGAAGTACTAAATTTGATCACAATGCAGCTTAACTAAAAATAAAGTAATCGTATCCCAAGCTTCTACGTGATATCATCACTGTAATATTGCTTTGTTGGAAAAGCCCCGGACCACGTCAAGGTACAGTATCATGCCGAGGGATTTGGTTTTATTATTAGTTGTTAAAAAATTTCAATACAAAATATGTTGCTTGGATAAACAAATTTCATATCGCGAAAAAAGCACAATCAAAAGCTGTGTGTTCGAGATCCGACTGACACTCATCAATATTTGTTTTCATTTATGTTTATTTTTATTTACATACCTATTGTAAATGTATAAAAGACTTGCGGCTCCGTAAGGTCATTACAATGAGCCACTCCAAATAGTCAAATTATAAAAAAGGACTCATTATTCGCACTCTCTAACCGTGTTAATAATTCACTTTTCAAGTTTGAGGCTTCTAAATTTACTAAATTTAAAATCGTGATTAAGATATATTTTGTCAAACGGTTTCTTGGCGGATTGGGCACGTGTCACTGTCTGTTTGATTTTCGGAGGTACGTGTATATTACTACTCAAACATATTTCCCGTAGAGATATTGACATCTCCAATTGATCGGCTTTATTCTTCAACCAGACAAGGACCATCTGGTTATCGCACCTCAACACTATTTTTTACTGAAGGGCAGCTCGACAATCGAAAATTGGACTGTGAATTTGACTTCGAATGCATACCTAGTTCTCAAAACGAATATCATCCCGATAGTTTTCCCTACCTCAAATAAACGAATTAATTAATTGATTGAATGAATACATATTGACAAAAATGAACAATTTTGACCAAACTCTACTTTCCCAGTACCACTTTCAAGACCCATATCACGATCGATACATGGGGATTACATATCCCTATAGCAATCTCCAAACAAATACTCAGCATGCATACCTAAATAGGCTAGTCGACATTGCTGTCTATAAACCGAGACGTGAAAATCCGATACAAAACTTCCAGAAGGAACTTCAAACTCGAAAAACAAACACTCTTCCGGCGAGGAGCAACTTTGTGTATCGGATAAATCGTTCAAGTCGGCGAAAGTCACAGAATAAAAAAAAGTTTTCTCTTCATCCTCCTAGCCTGCGCAAATAGAAGTCTTCTGTTGCTGGATTTCCTTCTTGACGGGGTTGTCCTTATAGTCGTCACCCACCTGCTGCCCAGTAAAATTGCGACGAAAAATTTATGTAAGTTTACCACACACACATGTGGGACTGTTAGCAATTTCGTGTTGGTGCCACCTGTGCCAAGTTTGTGGCGTTCCGTCAACCTCAAAGTAAGATAACCACCGTAAATTGTTTTCACCGGGTTCGCCCTGGGATTAGGAAGCTGCAATGAATTACGAACTGAATTATTAATGCTATTAGGGAAAAGTTTTCAATACCTATATACTTTAATGTGGCTTCAGGGTGTTCAATAGATAAAGTCCCAGTTTGTATTGGATAAAGTCAATTGAAAGTTGAAAAGTTTTGTGAAACTGCGAAATCTAACCACGATTTTTTGTATATGTGGAAAAGGCTTCTCTTCCAATTTCATATTTTAGTGCGAATCCCCAAACAATCAACAAAAACACAAACTGTTACCGGAAATGATAAAACTGCTCTTACTTACAACTTGCAGCGATGCTCATTCTCGTTGTCATGTCAGCTCTCAGCAGATTTATATTACAATGCCACGTCAATTAAAATAGCAGACAGAACTTTGCACAACCATTGACAAATTTCCACTCAAGACAAGTGTGCAACGGAAGTAGTGTCAACGGGACCAGGAAGAGGCACGTTCAGTGGAAGCCAAATAGCTGCCACTTTGCACTGGCATCAGATGTTGTTGGCAGCAAAAGTGTATCACTTCCGTCGCTCCGATGCATCCCAGCCAGGATCTGGTGCGTAGACAAACTTGCAGACAAATATTGCTTTAACAGTATCGTGTAAAGATTAATTAAAGTTGTCCAAACTGTACAATCCTATACCAGAGCATACTTGGATGCCACAAATGTTCAACAGCTAACACAAACATTTCTCCAGCTGAAGCAAATCCCATCCACTACGGCTGCAAACGAAGGTCAAATAGCTCCTTGACACTAATTAGAAAGATAACAGCTAGAACAATGCTTATTAGATATTAGCTACGGCCGTAACCGCTCATCGCCCCACCCACGCAACTTGCAGTGGTCTGTCCCATGCTGTGCACTATTAATTGGCCTTGTGACCGCAATTTTTCTGCGTTGTTGTGATGTAAAGAAAAATTATGTTTCGTCTGAGCCTTCTTCCAGCTTGCCAGCTCTATGGTGCTTAATGTCTTACAAACTCGGCTGATGACACTCAGTTATGCGTTTGCTTCTGCTTTCATGACTCCAGTCAGAGTTATATGCTGGAAGTTTTCCACCCCAGTTTACATTGTAATAGAATTATAGGGGTTGCAGGAAGTAGGGATTGCGACATTTACTTCCAGCCGGTCACATAAATATACAAGAAATACGATTGGTCCCAGGTGGCTGCTCTGTGGAACACTGGAGGTAGTGTCAAATGCTTGGAAAAGTGTTTCCCCAATTTTCATGCTTGGTTCTCGGTTGGTCCATGATTGATTGATTGATTGTAATTGCAGTTCATTCTTATAAAGATGGGTAAATTTATTGGTAAATGTGTAAATTTATATAGTGTTGGGGGACTAAATTCGATTTATTGTTTTTTTGTTAATGATGTGCTGAAATGTGTGAAGAAATTTTGAAAGATTCTGCTATTTCAAAACTAAGACAGTAGAAACTAAATGTCCTAAAATCATTTTCCCAGTTGCAAGAAGGCTACAGTCGAAGCTACAGTATATGACCGAATTATTGATTTTTGAATTTAGTTTTTATTGTTTATTTACTAGCTACAGGAACGTACGAAAGAGGAGGGTTTTGGGGGTTCAAACGCATGCCATGCGGATTTTGAATTAGTTTTTATAACTTCTTTTAACAAAGTCGGATTGACTTGCGGTCTTCGACAAAGTTGTAGAATATTGAATTATCTTTCCTAATTTCACTTACAGTAATAATACAATAAATACAGTGCCACCTAGCAGGCGAAAATGCAAGCTAGTGGATTTTCTCCATGAAAATTGTCGAAAAATCCCATACAAACTTCAGGCACATTGGTCCGATAGCTAGACTTGTCAGATTTACTTCAAATTTGGAGCAAGTACTCCTGGTAGCACTAGGAATTGACTCAGGGGTCGGCCGATATGGGTAATTTTTTTCTTGTCACTCTAATATGCACGTGTGGGTGTGTTAACCTTCTAAATTCCACTGGCCGGCATATGGTCCAATCATCCCATGCAAACAACTTAATCTCGGGATATAGTAGGTATTAGCTCCACCGATTTTCCAATGACCCATTTCAGAATGACAGAAACCTAGCGGTACATTCCGACTTCATTTTCCCGTCGGGAAGCCCTGCTTAGTTATAATACGTGTACAATTATACCAGTATTACAACAAACTTTCGATTCCTTGCCACGAATTCGTGTGCAAGGAATTGGCGCGTATTTATTGTGTTATAATTTTATGTACTTGGGTTTATTTAATTATTTTTTTTTGGTATCTCAGCCTTTTACCTTATACATACCTGAATGCCTAATTTTTTGCTTAATATACATAAATGACTGAAAAATAAATCCGAAAGCAAGAGTTGAGAGTTGTTTTTTGCGATCTTAAATAAGGTACTAGGTATAGGATGCACAGAAACAAGTGTATAGATTTTGCTCACCAACGGAAAAAAAAAGTTCGAGAATGTTGAGAAAATATTTTAAAGTGCGTTTTAGTTCAGATGATATTCGTTGCACATGCTGTGTCATATGTTCCATTTTCCGATTGTCAGTATATACCATGATCAGAAATGAGATATACTAACATTATTTTAATGATGACCAATCAAGAATTGTTGTGAAATGAACGAAGAAGTTTGCGTTTTCGCGCCTTCACCGTTGGGGAATTCAGGGCCGTGGACGGCAATTAGAGAAAAATGGTTGGAAGAGGAGCAAACCTGGTGGTATATTAGAATTTGCAAAATCATCCAAATGTACATAATGTCATTTATCTGCATGGTGATCAAACGTTACAAAACAACAAAAAAACAAATGCAAATAAAAGGAAACAAAATGCTAAAACAGAAAAATACATGTGACAAAAATTTTTGTACCTCTCGCTATGCGATGACCGATGAAGCAAACTGCTCACCGTCAGCCAGCAGTGGCACGCCGGTCAAACAAGCACCAGGAGTGGCCCATCGGTATCCGTACCAGCATATCAGGCGTTCGGATGTCTTCCTTCTCTTCTGTACTCCGCTATGACCGCTGAGATTACTTCCGAATACCACCAGCCAGAAGCGGTAGGCTGAGCTAACGTTCCACTCGCATTTCACACTAGCTCGAAGAACCCTCCTTCTTATGGCGATTTCGCTTGAACCTGAAACTGAGTCAGGTTCTAACCCCAACTGCTGTCAGTTCATACATTTTGACAGCAGTTGGGGTTAGGAACTGACTCAGTTTCACCTCAAACAAAAACCACATTAGTGAGCAGCACAATTACGCCAAAATCGTTCCGGGAACCCTGAATCAGCAATTCACCGTATAGAAATTCGTGTTCCACCGTAGGGAATTCGTCAAAAATGGTACAAAAACTTCCGAAACTACAGTAGGGAAAAAGCTGACAAAAAAAACCAAACTCATCTTGTCACTCTAATATGCACGTATGCTTATAACGTTGCACAGTTGTGAGCATTTGTGAAAGAGAGTATATTAGTATTCTCTTCTCTCTTGAATTGTGGTTGTTGATTGTTTGATTATGTGGTAGATGTGGTTCACGAATGTACATACAATTTCGCTACGTCAGTTAAAAGTAAGACCATATGGCTTGTGGAGCGGACTTTAGGCAACAGGTATCTCTAATTTAATCTAATGTTAAGGTTTGGGAGGAAAAGTTTTGAATTTGTGTATTACGATGCTTAATAAATTTAGGGAAACTCTGCGATGAGGCAGGGATACTCAAACATCAATATGCATTTTATCAGTTTTTTGGACGTTGGTCCCTTAGATGACTACGTAAACGCTCAATCCAAAACATGTGGGTTCAGTTTATTCTAACATTGTATCTCTAGCTTACGAATATTTGGAATTTTTTAATTCTGTACCAAAACGAAGAGATTATACATTATTCGCCTTTTGCAATGACAATTTATTTTTCAAACTATGATGTACTACATTCATTTCGTAAATGATATACGCACTGGTGGAATCTTAACAAATATAATACTGACCACAAATTTTCAAATTTTATGAGTAAGATTTATGATTTCTATTAAACTGGATAATAACTATTAACGGAGTGTTTAAAATGTACCTCATATTGCGGAATATTTAATAATCAGAAAAGTACTTCGAACTTCATCGAAAGTTGAGCAGGAATAGTAAAATTAGACAGGCCTTTCAGTCTTTGGGAAGAAATTAGTATCCCGCTTTAGTGCTTTAATGATCTGAACATATTAGTTCCCTGCAATTATTACGAGCTTGGTGGATAAAATTTTATTCGGAATATAGTCCAAATGAATCTTGACAGTTGACTTAAATGTCTTTATTCTAAGTTAGCCGAGATTTATCAAAAATGTTGACTTACTAACAGGTACCTGCAAATGTGATCCCAAGAGTTCCAAGCGAATCCAAGGAGACCAGTTGGCGATCCGGTTCATGATGTCCTAGTAGTGATCTTCCGTTTGCCACAAAGCTACAAGTTTAATTTCTTTTTTTCCTTGTCATTTTTCTCTGGTTGTTCATATATTTTTTTCCTATTTCATAAACATTGCTATTCTAACATTCAAAATTTTCATAGCGAGTAAAGGCGCTTTAACCTAGGCTTATTAGCCAGGGCAAGGTGTAAATACCTCTGTCCCATCCCAAAGGACCAAAGGAGTGCCATTAACCTTCTTAGCCAAGTCGCTCCCAACGATTAATTATATTCCCTTTAAACTGAACCGGTCGGTACGGTTGTCCTCGTTTCTTCCTTCTTTAAAATTCAAAACAATACGTTAATTATATTATTCATTGAATGAATAATTTAATTGCCGTCTAATTTTGAAACATCTCCAAACCCAACTCTGCACAGTAGGCCTGGCCGTTTTAATATTTGCGACATATGAAAATATTCTTCAAATATTAATATTGACAAGAAAAACACTACAGAATAACTGTAGTGTTTTCCAGGATGCTTTTCAATACTGGCTGTGTAAGGGTTAGAATAGAATAGAGACTAGAATAAAATTGCTATTCTAACATTCAAAATTTGTCGGCTGGTTGATAAAAACTTTACTCAATTTAACACTCATCAACATTTAAATCAAACTGTATCGATTTTGTTGGCTATTTTCGGCAAATTTGAGACAATGAGAAACGAAAGCAATGAAATTGAAAGACGGATACGTATTCTAGAGCGAATCAGTTATAAACTTAGACGGAAAACTAGGACTAGGCAAGCGCATATGGACATGATCGAAAGAAAATGTGAAGAGTCTTTTGCCTTCTGCTGAGTAGGAGCAGGGCGTTGCACTCAAGTCTACCGCATGGTCATAGATAGAACATAACTCATCATCGTGTTTTACCGCCGACGTCGGCAAAAGAAACTTCACAAATCCTCGCCTAGAACGACCATTCGATCATTCTTTTCCACCTCTGCTAACATCAAGCCATGACGTGCAACGGGTGCAACGGGTGCAACGCCTAACTCCTACTCAGCAGAAGGCAAAAGACTCTTCATATTTCCTTTCGATCATGTCCATGAGCCTGCCTAGTCCTAGTTTTCCGTTCTAAGTTTACAACTGATTCACTCTAGTATACCTATCCGTCTTTCAATTTCATAGCTTTCGTTTCTCTTAGTCTCAAATTTGCCGAAAATAGCCAACAAAATCGATACTGTAGAACCTTGCGGGAATTAAAACATAGTAACATTTAAATCAAACGTCTTTTTGGAGTAAAATTATGTGATTTACGAAATACAACACACTAAACCAGCCAAAAGTTGCTCAGTTATTTCTTTTGACGACATGCACAGTAAAATGATATTTTTACGAAGCTGTCAGCAAATTGTTTAAAAAATTGCGGTAAAGTTTTAATTTTTTAGCGATTTTCAGTAATTTTTCGAATCATTTGCTGAAACCCGCAATATTTTTCACTGAATTTATCAGCACTTCTGTTTTTTCGGTACATAAACATTATCCAGTTAAATACTCACTGATTGCTCGGCAAAATTGTACCAACATTACCGAACCTCGTCAAAAACTTACAAAACGGGTACAGAAAATCACCTGTCAAGTCGCCATTTTCAGAGGAAACTGCTGACTGACCATTATTTGATGACGTTTAGATAGAACGGATTGCGGAGAGTTCGGTAAACGAATTGTTTTACTGAATTGATTACCGCACGGTTTGCTGTTTAAAACCCCAGTAAAATTTTACTGTACCCAGTAATTCAAATTAAGTGTGAACTTCAAAAAAATGGGAAGCCAATTAAATCTAAAACAATTTTTAGAAGCTCGTATTTGTCAGGATCAGAGCAAGATTTTTTTCTAAGCGGACTTCCTACGAACATCAACAAGTTTGTGCCTGTGTCCAAAATTTCGTGCACACGTTAAACCTCAAGCATGCTTCGTCTCGATGTATATGTTCGCCTCGAGCGTCGAACCCAAACGAACGATGTTCAAGCTCTAGTTCAAACATCCGTGTGTGTACACCGGGTTCGTATACGAGACCGGTTCACACAAGGCAAAAACAGTCAACGCCAGTGGTGATGAAAGTGAGAAGGACAAAATACGCACACTGTGTACGTACATGGAGTTCGGTTATGCAGGCGAACATGTACACATGTTTTGGTACGAAAAAGCGTGTTCAAGTTCGCACACAAAATGTGGGTTTAATAGGAGCACTGAACCACAGCGAACATTGTTCACGATGTTCATTTGGGAAGACTGTTTCTAGGTGTGTGAAATGCTAAAAAGGCTTCCTGAGTTAAATTTTAACAACGACTGACTCGTGAATATTTTAAAATATATTATATTCCACAAGACAAAATGTTGCAATGGTAAATCGTTTTTGGTTGAATAATTGAATAAACAGGAAGCATGAATATCTAATGTCATAAACCATCACCAAACATTAATTTCCCTCAAATTGTAAGGATATCAGAAACATTTGATTAAGGTTTAAGTTACTTTATTTGAGCGTGTGTAAGAATTAAACGCTTGGTAGTATGTGTAGAAAAAATTGTGTACCACTTTACCACCGGTTTATCCATATGAAGTATATATAAAATTCCTAACGAAAAATATCAGTTGATTTCTTAGATTATCACGATTCAAATTATGCAAAATAGTTGTTGACAAAACAATTGACCGAGCGGAATGGTGCTTTTGGAAAAGTTGTTGTTTTTGCCTTTCTGATATAGAAAGGCTTTGGAATCACTCTGAAAATCGCCAACCTAATCCCGGCCCAATGAGCTGAGTGTAATATACCATTCGACTCAGTCAAGATCGGAAAATGTCTGTGCGTGTATGTATGTGTGTATGTAGAAAAAAAATGTCACCTCTGTTTCTCAGAGATGAATAGATCGATTTGTACAAACTTAGTCTCAAATGACCCATCGACTGCTATTGATTTTTTTATTGATTGGACTTTCGGTTCCGGAGTTATAGGTTGAAGAGTGCGGTCACACAGCAAATTCCCATATTATCTGGTGCCACCAATATATCAAAATGATGCAAGACTTATTAAAATGGGTGCAAAATTACGTTGCTTTGTCAGTCTAGATCAATAATGACTAACCAAGTCGCGTTGACCACATTGGCCACCTACAACGGTTCTTGATTCCATATAAGCAGAAACCGTAAAACGGAGTATCTTTGATCACCAGAGTAAGTTTGATAAAATGAGACTTTTTTCAGTAACGTGTCATTTCCTCTAGCAAAATCATCGAAACAAAATACAAACCATATTCTAAACGTGTTCTGCCTATACCGGCAACGATTATTTTGACCATTAATATACCTTTTATAACCGGAATCGCTTACCGTGGCACGAAGCAAATCGATACCAACGAGCACTTTATCATTTATTAAGTTAAACTTCAACACGTTGCAAGAGAACCGTTGGTTGTGTATCTGCAATCAGGGCGAAAGTGTAAAGTGCAATCAATGGGGATATGGTTCTCAATTACTGCGCGGTTGCTCTAGTGCCAGCTACCCACCACACCATTAGCAACGAAACTATCGCCTGCACTGAAACCACGTTCGTGTTTTCTATCAAAACCCAAGCAGTTAATCAAGCGAGCAAAGAAAAAGTACATATAAAATTCGAATTGAAACCCTACTCTAACGTTCTGCTAGCTGCGACCCCATGTGGAGTTACTTGGTCCCTTTATATGAATTTCAAATCAAATGTCAAACACATGCTTTGGTGTTCTTTTTTCCGTTTCAGTTTTGGCGCAAACTAGGGTGCCCTTTCAGTGCCCATACAAAAGTGGTGCAGAGACAACTTCCGGCGAAGTTCACTTCGTTTATACTCAGGACAGTTTATCACCCTCGCTCCTTGAAATAAAGTTTTATAAATCTGATTCGAATCGTGCATCGCTCGCTGCACGAACAATCCGCCCAGCATCATCCATCGTGGATATAATTCGAGGACGGGTACATGAAAAGATTGCGGATGGTCATGGTTTATGGTGGTGCCTTCCGCCTTCTATGTTTGATTCTTTCGGTCCGTTTGGTAATAAAAATAACTTCATGTTTTGCGCTATCAACTGGTAGCTGTGGATATTTGGGGACACAGTGAAAACTAAAACATTTTGACCAACTTAGTGGCATATTTCACTTAACACATTTAAGACAAAGTCTTCCACTTATAAATAGTGGAATTAAAGTGGAGGAGTCTTAATTTTTAATATGTTCAGAAATTTAGCCATAAAAATTAAACAATTGTTTTGTGGTAACCAATCAGATTGCTTATTGGTAAGACGGTAGCAATATAATTTATATCGATTCTATCTGTGAACAGTAATTCCAACTGCTCACTAACTGAGTTAGCTGTATCAGAGGTGGTTAGTTCTTGGTTTTCATTCGGATGCCATTGGAGACTCTAACGCTGACGATGACAATAATGATGAAGCTGATGCTGCGGTCGATTAGCAACAAACCGACAGCACACGGAACGACTACGATTCTCCCAATCCAATATGTAGCTATGTATGTTGGTACATATCTTTATGTTGTGGTGTGGTTGGTATCGCCGGTACAGTAAATGCTTTAGTACCAATCTTGCAGAAGAGAACTGGATGGAAGTTGTTCGTGGAACACGTTCTATCGATTGTTCGTTGAAACTGAAAGGAAACGAAATAGCTCTCATGTGTCTAATTGATGGCGGAAAATATGGAGCAGAATTAGCTTGAAATAGTATAAAGTTTGGTCTACAATATACCGAAGCGAGAATTAAATAATTTTGAATCATGTTTTGAGTCACTGTGGAGCGATTTGGGGGGGGGGGGGATGAACTATAGAGACTCGTAGTAATACTCCCACGAATGTATAACTCGCAAAACTGGCAACTATAAAATCTAGCATGTTATACTGACATCACTAAAAAATGCGAACGATCGAAAGCTCAATCTTTTGATTGCAAACAAATTGTCAAAATGTTCAATATATGATTGTAAAAGAAAATTATTCGTTAAACACTGATCAATAGTAAAATTGTATACTTTTTTGAAAGACACAAAATTAACGAAAAAGAGCAGCGGCATGCTTTTTATGCAGTTAGGTGAAACACGATAAGGGGCCATACACTAATTACGTAAAGGCATATGAGGGGAGGGGGAGTTTCAGAATATCTTACAAATTCTGATCTGAGGAGGAGGGCGGGTTCGTCCTTTCTTACGTAATATCATAAAACAAATATGAAAATGAAATCAATAAGAAAAATATTCTTTTCATTAGAAAAGAAACTATTTCTTATTTGTGCCATGAACATTTTGTATTTCAAAAGAAATGAGCGCTTATTTTACGTCATTGTCAAGAAAGGGCAGACCTCGAATTGCAGTGTGTTTGCAGCGGCCAATTGCAGTGTTCTTCAATTTTTTTTTGAAAATTTCTCGTTGGCCGAATAGGTTCAGAGTGTACACTGTATTTTACTTCAAGAAAACTCGAAGATAGCCATGTCAGAGCTTTGCGTACGTTAAGCGTTATAATTGGAACTTAAAATAAATTCACACCAGAAGAGGTTTCTACATTTCTACAGGATGAGATTACGATGCAAACCAAATCGCTGCAGATGAGTATAGTTAAATTTTGTTCTGAGTTTTCTTCGGATAGTTTTTAAAGTATCGTTTTCGTTTTCGAACAATTTAATGAATTAACAATATTATTTTTTAACTACATCAATCATGATAAGATCTTATGTAGGGGGAGGGGGAGTTCACCAAAATCTTACGAAATCTTATCTGGGTGGGGAGGTTGAAAAGTTTTAAAAAAGCCTTACGTAATTATTGTACGGCCCCTAAATATCTTTCCTATTATCATTGCAATATACAAATGGGAGCTAGGAAGTTGCAGCCTATTGTGAATAATAAAATATATTTTATGAAATAAATCGAAAGACTATTCTCATATGCATTTTATGAGGAAATAATCATTTGGCTTCGAATTTCGACATTTTTTTTCTTCTTTAAAATGTGTCTTCGCTTAGCTATTCTTATGGATATCTATATTATGCCAAACCATTCCATAGTGACTCAGAATACGATTTAAAAAGTAAAGGCGAATGACCTACTAATCTTAATTCCTAATAAATAATACAATACAATGTAGTACGATTTCAAGAAGTTTTATTTTTTCGAGCCATGAACATCTTTGAAATTTGGTATGCTTTATGTCGTTTTTCATTGAAAAACACTGGGGCAGTGGATTGCACTGGTTTTGCACTTGCTAGAAGAAGTGGAAATGAAACACGTGGCCTGCTCTTCTGCTAGAAACACCAGTGCAATCGACCGCCCCGGAATTTTTAAATGGAAAACTCCATAAGAATATTTGAATGTTTAAAAAATGTCATCTATTGGTAACATTTTCTTTTTGTACATTGATCATAGTAGCCTATATTGCGCACTTCCCACCAATAATCAAACTTCTACTTAAAACTGCGAACTGTAAAAACAGAGCTATTTTAAGTGATAGAGACGCTTCTAAGGTCACTGGGTCTTTAATGCGGGTGGGAAATACGCATGGTCTTGTCTGAGTGAATGACTTTTGAATAGGGATCTTTAGAGATGTGCGGGTTAAGGCATTTTCTGATGCAGATTAGTACCGTGAGTTCATATCTCAACCCTTTTTCTATTTTTAGGCCCGAAACTATAAAAAACATTTTTAGTTTATTTCTTTTAAGGACAATAGCACATCCGAACCCATGCGACTTGCACAACTCTTTAGGTTGCCTCATCAGATCTACCATAGTTTGCAGATGAAATTTGGGATGGCAGGCTGCTAGTGGATTGCAAAAGTACCAGATCATGCTGTGTGGGGTGCTGTCCCGATTAACAATAAGGGGAACGAGATATTTTCAGATACGTCATTTAATAGGACAACTGTCAGTTCGTTGGCTAAATTTAATCTGGTATTTTTTAATTTAAAAATCAGAAAATAATAATTAAGGTTTAAAAATGATATGAGTGAACTCATAAGGACACCCGCTATCCATACATATGAAAAACTGACACAATTTTTTTTCCAAATTAATGATCCCTATTATGTATGAGGGTGGAGAATTGACAATTCGAAAGATCAATTCAAATCTAATTACCAATTTGCGGCTATCATTACAGCACGAGGAACAAATGTTTTATGGTCATATTTAACGCTTTACTTTTAGTACATTAACTCATCAGTCAAATATACTGGGCTAAGAATAAGTACGTACTATTTGGAAAAGGGGGTGTTTGATTCGTGCATGATGTTAATATCGTTTAGGAATGCAGCATTTATATTTGTTTCTATTTCGCGTCTTCATTGTAATATCGGAACGTTTACTCGAACGAGGTGGCAAATTTCAAGTTACGGGATCTCAATATGCTTGTGATTATACCAATAAGGACCATTTATGAATTCTGCCACGCTATTAGGATGAAGAGATATGACTAATTGTGACATAAATGGGAAGGGAGCACGTCATGTGCTTTGCGGCAATCAGCTGTTTTACGTACGATTGCGCCATCTATATAGGAAATTCCATAGAACATGACCACTTTTGCGAGTAGCGTAAAAGTGCCACTACAAAATGAAAGAAAAACTAAAAGAATTTGATTCGTATTAGACCAAGGGGAAAAATAACGTAGCGATATGACAGAGAGTTAGTTAGTATTGGGTAATCTTTGCGTGACATAATTTTTGAATGTTCCACCATCCCACTTTTAAACTCATTGTTTACGGTCCATTTTACATTGTCGACAACACTCCCGACAGCCGGCTGTCCGGAGTTCAAGTTGTTTTCGATGAAACAATCCCGATAAACGATTAGCCTGAGTTTAAACACCTAGAAGATTTACGTATCCTACAGTCAATAAACTATTCAAACATGCACGACAATATAGTCTCAGTCGCATCGCTTGCTTGAATCGAATCCTGACTAACAACCCACCCATTACCCAATCCGTGGTACTTATAGGAGTGTCACTGAGTCGGGACCTTCCGTTAAGTAAGTACCACATCAACACTTCCTTTCTCATCCCAAGTTACGGTAAAGATGGTCGTGGCCCGCAATGGTGGCTCTAAGGCGAAACTCTCACTTGGACTGCATCAATTGTTATTCCCAAACAATGCTCCTCAAGTAGTCTGGCTGGAAATGAGAGTCATCAGTACTTACGCAACGCAACGCAACGCAAACTGTTTTTTAACAATCGACTACATCCACCTAGCAGTGAGATGAGATAATTCTTACACACATCACTGTTGGATTTTTCATTAATTTGCAGAACTCAGGCGAATCAATATTTTTTTGCAAAATTCATAAAAACGATCAAATGGAGTCAATAAATTGGAAGATATAAATAACAATAATGACTGCACAGAATTAATAATATTAATTAAATGAAGAAACAGAATAAAATGCATGAACTGAAAATATAGCAAAATGAATGAAATGAGTAAAATTGATAAAATGAATAGAATGAATAATGCGAATATAATGAATCAAATGACTACAATGAATAAAATAAATAAAATGAATGAAATGCACTGAAACAATCTAACTAATTGAATGAATCAACTTAATTAAATAAATTTAATGAATGAAATTATTAAATTAAACTAATGAATTATATGAATTAAATTAACACTCGGAATACCAAGGGGGTAAAAAGTTACGCGGACTACCAGGGGGGTCAAAAAAAATGAGAACGCTTGCTTTGACCGGTCATATCTCAGCTGTTACCAAATCGATTTTAAATCTGTCTTCACCACTAGAAAGGTATGTCCTTTGTGAATACATTGCACTGAAAAAAAATAGAATAATAGGGTTGTCTACCGTAAGTTATAGTGAAATGAGTAAAACAAAGTCAGATAAGGAAAAATGGGAACGCTACTTTGACTGGTCATATCTTAGCTGCTTGTTCACCGATTTCAAATTTTTCTTCACCATGGCACAGGTATATCTTTTACAAAAATGGTGATCAAAAAGTAATAGAAAAAAAGTTCAATAAATGCGAAGAAATTCAAAATTTTTAAAATATTCGTCATATAACTTTATATTTAAAGCGGTGACCTATAGTTTTTTATACACCAATCGATTGTAATTGATGGCGGCTACAATTTTTGAAAGAATAAATTCTTATATTTTCTCAAAAAATAGACAAAGGTACGTAGGACTACAGAAATTTCGGCTATAATTTCTGAAAGATAAATTTTTATATAGAATTTTCATTTAGTTGGCAAATATCGTAGAATTCAATGGGATGAGCTAAACCTTTTTATGTACCAGTCGATTGTAATTGATTTCGGTTACAATTTCTTGAGGAGCAAGTTCTTATATTTTCTCAAAAATAAACAAAAATACGTAAAACTACAGAAATTTAATTTAATTGCTAAATATCGTAGAATTCCAAGCGATGACCTATAGCTTTACATGTACCAATCGATTGTATTTGATTTCGACTACAATAACTAAACTTACAATTTTTATATTTTCTCACTAAAATAGACAAAAATACGCAGAACTACAGAAATTTCATATAGTCTGTTTTCTGAGAAAATATTAGAATTTGTTCTTTCAGAAATTGTTTGCTGAAATCAATTACAATCGATTGGTACATAAAAAGGTATAGGTCAACGCTTTGAATTCGAAGTTGTTTACCTACCAAATAAAATTTCTGTTCTTCTACGTATTTTTGTATGTTTTTTTTGAGAAAATGTAAAAATTGACCGTTCAGAAATTGTAACCGAAGTCCAATTATAATCGTAGTGTATAACGAAGTATAAATCATCGCTTTGAATTCCAAGTTATTTGCCAATGAAATGAAATTTCTGTAGTTCTACGTACTTTTGTCTATTTTTTGAGAAAATATAGGCATTTTTGTTCTTTCAGAAATCGTAGCTGCCATCAATTACTATCGATTTGTGTATAAAAACTATAGGTCATCGCTTTAAATTTAATGTTATATGACAAATATTTTAAAAATTCTGAACTTCTTCGTATTTACTGAATTTTTCCTTACACGCTATTATTTTGTAACTTATATACAACATTGCGTTTCTCCACGTTTGTACGAACATTTTGATATAATAATATCCACATGTAATACGCAGAATTATTCAGTAAACGTGTTACATTTCAAACCGTAAAACTAAACAAGACGCAAAAAAAATTAACCAAGCGTGTACCACGTGTATTGTGAAAATCAAACCACCTAAAACTTTAAAAAAAGTAACTTTTGAAAATATACTCTATTGCATGCATTACAAATCTAGAAGCTCTAGGAATATCATAGGTCTAAGGAAAACTGAAATTGGTTGACAAGCGGCTGAGATACGATTGTTTGAACTGAAAAGCTCATTTGGTCTGTACTGACTTTCAATTACAATTTTTACAATTACTTCGGATATACAAATTTGTTTTCCATTATTTTTGATCACCATTTTTGTAAAAGATATTCCTATCCAATGCTGAAGCAAAAATTGAAATCGATGAAAAAAAAGCTAAGATACGGTCAGTCAAAGTAGCGTTCACATTTTTTCTTCTCTGACTTTGTTTTACTCATTTCACTATAACTTACGGTAGACAACCCTATTATTCTATTTTTTCGATGTTTAAGAAAGACATACCTTTCCAGTGGTGAAGACAGATTTAAAATCGATTAGGTAGCAGCTGAGATATGACCGGTCAAAGTAAGCGTTCCAATTTTTTCGCCCCCTTGGTATTCCGAGTGTTAAATAAATGTATTTATTCAATTAAATAAAATAAATTAATTAAATAAAATCAATCATTTAAATTAATTTAACTGATTTAATTAATTAAAAATTATTATTAATTATATTAATTAAATTCAATAAATCAACTACATTAAATAAATCAATTAAATTAAATAAATTTAATTAACTAAATTAATTAGATTGATTAAATTAATCAAATTAATTAAATTTATAAAATTAATTAAACTAGTTAAACTAATTGAACCTTTAACCTTAAGGTCATTGGCCTCTTTTCGGGTTAGAGAAATTTAATTTTTGGAAAAATCTCCAACCCTCCAAACCTAGGTGAGCTGCGTACAAGGTAATCGATGCACCAACTACGCTATGCCCGTCACCCAATTGATTAAATTAATTAAAATAATTAAATTAATCCCAAAATTTATTTTAATCAATTAATTAAATTAATTAAATTGATTAATTTAATTAAATTATTTAAATTAATTGAATTAATTACATTAACTACATTAATTAAATTAAGTAAATTAATTAAATGAATTAATAAATAAAATTAATGAAACTAATAAAACTTGTGAAATTAAGTTTTCAAATATCTCAAGGTCTTGTTCGATTGAATTTCACCCAGATTTTAACGCTTTTTTTTCGAGCGATTTTTTACGCGGATTTTCCAATCAACGCAATTTTTTTACGTGGGTTTTTCAATTAACGCGTTTCTTTACGCGGAATTTCCAATTAACACGGTTTTTGCAAGAAGTATTCTAAGTCCATTTGAAGAGCTTAGAAGATT
Source organism: Topomyia yanbarensis (assembly GCF_030247195.1). Lineage (NCBI taxonomy): Eukaryota > Metazoa > Arthropoda > Insecta > Diptera > Culicidae > Topomyia > Topomyia yanbarensis. The sequence continues at coordinate 7,963,835 of NC_080671.1, forward strand.
TTCGGAAAGATGGAAGAGACGGGTCTGGAAGACTCCTTATAGCCCGAACCTCAACAATATGGGTATTTTCGGAATGGTCTTGAAGAGTAGGTACCAGAAATTTATGCTTGACTCCATTTTGCAATTCAAGACGGCGACTTCCGGTTAGCGAACTTCGCTATAACCCAATCAATATGGGTATTTTCGGAATGGTCTTGAAGAGTAGGTGCTAGAGATTGATTTTTGATGCCATTTTAAAATCAAAGGCGGCGACTTCCGGTTTAGCGCAAATTCTCTACAACCCATACAATATGGATATTGTCGGAATGGTCATGACGAGTAGATGCCAGAATTTACGCTAAACCGGAAGTCGCCATCTTGGATTTCAAAATAGCGTCAAACATAAATTTCTGGCACTTACTCGTCAAGACCATTCCGAAAATATCCATATTGTCGAGGTGCGGGCCATAAGCAGTCCAGACCCATCTCTTCAATCTTTCCGAAAATCTTCTAAGTAGTTTGCAATCAAAAGGACTTAGAATATTCTTGCAAAAACCGTGTTAATTGCGAAATCCATGCAAAAAAACTTCCAATAATATACCTTTGATGAGAGTTTTTTAAGCGGTTTTCGAATTACGGCGGTTTTTTAACGTGGTATTTTTAAGTGGTTTTTTACACGAAACGTATCTCCCGCGTAAAAAAACCTGAGTGTATTGAAATTAATAGAATGAGCATAACGAATGAAATAAATAAAAATAATAAAATGAATTCAATGGATGAATTGAATGAAATGAACAAAACAAAAAAAATGTACGAAATGGATGAATTGAATGAAATGAATAAAATTCATTAAATTAGTTGAAATTATCAAATTAATTAAATGAATTAAATTAATTAAATCAAATTTAGTTAATTAAATTAATCAATTATATGACTTAAAGTAATTAAATTTATATAATTCCTAATTATGTATATTATATTAATTAAATTATATGAATGAAATGAATTAAATGAGTAAAATTTATAATAAATAAAGTTTATGAAAAGAAAAAAAAACGAGTAAACTTGTAACCCGTCAGGGTAACAAGTTAGCACTGGGTGGAAATATACCTATTTGTACGCACTCTCTCCGTAGAGTGCATTGTTTATGTAACATAATGCTCACCGCTGTTCTTTATGATCGTTCACTTTTTCTCGTAAATTTTGTTTGTTTTAGCTTTTGTGAACGATTTTGTTGGTCTAGATAGGTGTAGAAAATTTTGTTTCATATTTCTGTATAAATAACATAGGGCTTAGGTAGGTCACCGCTCTCCTCTTGCTGTTGAATTGGTTGCTGGTTATGCTGCAAGGGACATGACAGCTAGGCATCGAGGCGGTGTGTCGTTTTGTTTTGGTCGTGCAGAAGGCGGCCATCGTAAAAAAAAGTTAGTTAGTTTCGGACCACGTTGCAGTTCGGTTTGTTTTCGGCAGTGACCGGTTAGTTGTTGAAAAGTCCAACCCGCCAAATAACGCGTGTGTGTGGAAGTAAATTCCCGCAAAAGTACCGGCTCGTGGTTCGAGAACTCTGGTCTGGTGTCGGGTCGCCGATTAGGGAAGCTAATCGTTAAGGAGCCACTCGCTTCCCCGGCTAACCATAAAGGACCCAGAAGACGCCTTTCCGCTCTCGCTGTGAAGGATCAACCGAACGAGCCTAGCTCTCCTTCACAGCTAAACGTCAAGGAGAGCGAAGCAGGGTGGCCAAAGGTGCTCCCTGGGAAGTACACTGCGATGACTTCTGGGATCTCTCGTGGGAAGCGAGTAGATCCGGCGATAATTCGCCATCGTCGCTAGGGAGGTTCCAACAAAGGAGCTAAGCTCACCTCCCTAGCTAATTATCAAGGACCGCTGCCGGAGCAGTCAACCCAAATCGGGAGAACTCGGCCGTTGCTGTTCTGGCCGGTCGGACGAGACTACCCGCCTTTCCACCCAGCAGTAGCAGAGCAGTGGAGAGAGTTGGAGAATAAACGGTAAAGTTAGAATTTATTTGTTTTTTCTCTTTTTGTTTATTATACGAAAATCCGAAATTCCGGTAGGAGCACCTAGGCCGCCCTGAAAGGAAGGGGTACGCCGGGCAAACAAGAACCCGAGTAGTGGGTAAACCCCTACTTACAAACTTTAAAAAGTAATTAAAATAATAAAATTTATAAAATGAACAATATGAATGTTATGAAAAAAATTAACTGAATACAACGAATGGAATGAATTAAATGGATGAATTGAATCAAATAATTACAACAAAAATATAAACGAAATGAACGCCAACAACAATACTGGATTTGTTACACGGTTACGTTTCGGCTTCGCCTCATCAGAAACCGACACTACCTTTTTGTCGGAATAGATTAGCGCCGGCTTGACGCAAATCCCTTAAAACTACAACACACTTTGTGTTTCAAACGTAATGTCCCGTCCGAGCAGAAGTTCTGTTTATGCCGATGAGACACAGTGAAGCCGAAACTTGTCTTGGCATAGCAGGCCTATGCGAATGCACTATGCTATATTTCACCCTAAGGAGGAAAATTGAGTAAGCACCAAAAATTCTCACTAGGGCGAACATTTTTTTTTGGTAAAACCAGTCTTTGCACTTGAAAAAAAATAGCATAATACTGGATTTGCTCCCGTTTGATGAAGTGATTGTTCGCAGCGGAGCGGAAACAGAAATTCCATCACTGACAATATCGTTGTTTGCTACAGCCTGATCAAGTTTGCTGAGTGGGTACCCCACCATGTTCCGGTTATTGTACGGAGAAAGTTGATCTTTTGTTAGCACTTATGTTTTAGATACCTAATGTGATATCCCCAGGTACTTCTAGAGTCCAACCAGATCCCAAGATATTTGAATGTTAAAATCCGAGCAATAGTTTGACCCATTAAATGGAGCTGTAGTTGCACTGGTACACGCTTACTTGAAAATACGACTAGCTCAGTTTTCTCCGTGGAGAACTCGATACCCAGCTGGAGGGCCCAAGCAGCCAAATTGTCCCAAGTACCTCAATCTCGCAATGCAGACTCGAATTGGAGACGACCCCACAGACTGCAACCCGTTTAGCTGGTATATATACTCTATAGTCGTTCGCAAAAAGCCCGTAGCCAGCAATATCGTTTGCCTGGCTCAAGCTATTTACCACCACCCGAAGCATATCAGGGCGAATTTACGATATTTCTGTCGCGGCCGAATGGATATACCTTGAGTCGGGGAATCGATTTTGTTTCGACATCCATCTTACCTTGAGGTGAGTCATTGTCAGGGGAATTCATTTTGGCAGGAATCTATTACCCAGTGCTCGTTAGTAGCTTTAGAAATTTGGGAGGAGAATGTTTTACCGAAGGATTCAACAGAGGAAGTTTTGTGTTCCATGGGGCCTTAAGATTTTTTTTTCTTTTAATTCTCAATGCATACCCCGTTTTCATATTGTGACAAATCTCAAAGTAATCAAATGCCTTGTTTCACATCATTTAGACGGCTTTTTACCACCGCCCAATTCAATTGATTTTTTGATTTATAACAATTTTTGAAAAAGTAGTATTTGATATTAGTATTTGAATGTGGGTGTTTTGGTTTCTTGAACAATACGAGAAGTTCGGGTTTTGGGATATTTCACCCCAAAATCCCCTATATCAAATAACATTTCTACACGACGCTCCAAATCATACATTGTTTCAGTTTGAACTTTTGAAACAAAAAATCGGGGTTCTAGGACATTTTGTCATTCGTATAAAATTTCATGATTTTTCATCCATATCATATTCATATTCATCTCGATTATTAATCAATCAATTTTTATCAAATGTATCTTGTTGAACGTGAAATGAAATAGAATAAGATTGGTTATCAAACATTTTGCTCCACCGTATTTCTGAATCATGTGTCATGACACCAGATATGTCCTCACGTTTAATAAGCAGTTTAATTGTGAATTAATCATAAATGAATTTTCCAATTAAAATAAAGGTAGTCCCCTGCGCATCGTTCTATTATGTATTAATGGTGTAACGAGATATGAGGCGGTAATTAACCGCTTGTATTAGTAACTTTTTGTGAATCACACTTGTATCCTGTTTCGGTTTACTACGTGTATGAGCTAAGATAATTTATCAAGAATCAAGATTAAGGTTCAACTGAGAACGCCTCAAAAAGCGGCAATCTTTGAAAACAAAAAAGCAGTTTTTTTCTCACATCGTTGAGAAAATTTTCATGAACATGAATCAATGTATTCGGGGCATTGGTAGAATACTATTGATTGATTTTCATGAAGATTTTTCGAACGATGTGAGAAAAAACTGCCTTTTTTATTTTCCCCCTTCTCAGTTGAACCTTAACCCTCCGGAAGTCGCGCAAATGGCTCACTGAACGAGCAGCTGCAGCTGCTCTAAGACGATTTCGCTAAATTTTCAGAGCAGCATGTACTGAGTGCACTAGCGCGACTGTCGGAAGGTTAAGAAGATAATTTTATTTTGACTAAAGATTGGATTCAGAACTTGAACTTATATTTTCACATCTTTTTGAACCAAACAGACGTTGTCTTTATCTCACAGGCTTGGCTCGAAATAGAGAGGTTCGAAGCAGGATTATAATATGCTATACTGCCATAATAAGCGCATGATCCTATTATTTGATACGTTGAAAGCAAATCTACTTATTCACAATACTGACAATATGAAAAAAGTATACGTATTTCCAAAACATTATCAGAATTTGTCTATCCAAAATTTTAAACTCGCGTCACTGTTCCTCTAGTATCCCTAAGAAATATTCGATGAGAAGATTTAGCATAGTTTCACTAGCCTTTGAATGGGAAAGTTTTCCATTTCAAAAATGGATACGCTTTCACGAGGGAAGTTTAATCCTTTTGATGCCAAGTAGCCACGTGCATGCGATCGATTGTTTCTGTCCCGGGAGATTCCACGACCTTCTACTATTAATGTCTGGGATATGCAAAAAAAAGACAAAAGACCCCCCAAAAATTGTGTTACAGACACAAGCCGTTCAACATCCAGTCCGGCATCAACAGACCATCGACCGCACATATGACAAGTGACCGCACACTGTTCGGACCAATGATTGATTTCTTCTGAATTCACAGTTCCATCAATCAAACTGCGAGCCTAGTGGGGGCGTGAGACTATAACCATTTTTTTTTTTTGCTACCAATTTCTCTTGTTTCCCGAACCCTTTTCCGCCGGCTGTTGCTTGATAACAATTTTCGCGTTTAACCTTTATCATCTGTTCCATCGAGCACTCGTTTTCCCGACTTTTCTCCCACCATCAACCGGCAAAGGCCACTCACCTCAGCCTCCAGATCCTGCCGTGCGTCGTCATCATCGTCGTCGTTTGTCGGCGTCGTTATCGTTTGTGTGGCGCTTGGCAAGCAAAGGAGCTAGAGGGCTTCGATTCCATTCAGTGCTGCGCTGGAACTCGTCGGAAGTGGACGTCTCCGTTTGTGGCGGATGATTACGGTTTCTTTGTTTGTCTCGTCGCGCTTTGTTGTTGACTTGTCAATTCGCGAGAGGTTGCGAATCCTTTGTGGGAGTATCCGGTTGACACAGACGCTACTTGTGCTGTCGGTGACAAAGAAAACGGTTAATTTTCTAAGGGTGGGAAAATGTGTAGATGAAATCGCGTCGTCAGCGATTTGAAGATGCGTGGAAAATAAAGGACAAGACAGAACGTATTGTGGTAAGCCTAGCTTGCTTTGATCAGTTTGTTCTCGCGACACTAGCCACGTGGCCTGTACGTGACGCGGTTTATCGGTGTTGCGGATAAATTGTGCAGAGTGGCTTATAGTGACATCAAGATTAATGCAGGATTATCGAGAGTATAAAGCGAAGGGGGACAAAAGAATCGTTGATGCATAAGTGTGGAGGAGAGTATGAATTCTGGTTTCTTATTGATCGAGTGAAAAGAATCCTGCTTCAGGGCAATCGTTGCGGTGTGTGAACTGCTTTGACTTGTATTTCGCGTTTTAAGCACAAGCACGGGGAGGGTGTGTGTGTGGATTAAAGTGCATTGCCATGAGTACTTTCTGAAGGGCGCTCTCTGATTTGTCGATTGTGCGGAAGATATTGGTCTTCACAAAGGCGTTTAAAGCTGTATTATAAGGTAATTTGATCAACAAGCTTATTCTTGAAACGTCTATGAGTTGATTGTTGCTTTTAGTTAAGATTTACACGAATGTACTAGTTCTGCATTCCGAACGAAATTCATAATCCTAACTTTTTTTAGATCTTTGCGAAGGTAAAAGAGTTTTATTGAGCGTGAAGTGTAACATATATTCATAGTGTAAACTTCCTAATTTGAAACTTTCTATCTGTATTTTTGGCAATAGTGCATTTTAAAAATAAAATGTTAAAATTCCATGCCAAACTAATAATACCATTGGCTACTATTATCACACCTAGTGTGACCGAGTTGCGATCTAATCAACGGTTTCTGACAGCTCTGTCAAAACCCGAATCAGTCGTTATACAAATCATGTACTAGTAATCGTAATAATTATCCAGTTTTGGTTCAAATCCACGCCAGCAGGCGATAATATGTATTTTCACATAATCGTAGCATATCACGGCCGTCCCCAATTACATTTTGGTTAATATTTAGCATGGTATTTTCCGGTTTTCGAAAATTTTTATTCTTGGACTCGGGTGCTCAAAACTACAATAATTTCGGTTTCTTGTCGGGTATGTTTATGAAAGGTTCATTTTTAGTTTGGGATTTCAAACAGATCAAACCCGACCATGAAGACATGAAGCCGTCATGAAGACAAATGCTCATGGAAGCCCAAAAAATGGTGTCTCACACAAATAGTTTTCATTGCTAAATTAAAAACCTCAGTTTTTAGACAAATGACGAATTAAGCGTCGCGGAAACGTGCTCTCAGCGTGTTTTATATGTCGACTGTTTTACATTCATGCCATTGAAACGAACTGTGCCGATTATATTGATAGATTCGAGTAATTTTGTTTGTGTCGTTTTGAAAGCAATTTTAAACAAACTTTACGTGACAACTAAAGGTATTGGTAAAGATAAGGTATTGAATACTTATTATATCGTATGTTAATGGTTGACTTCGATACACCAATTTATTAAATAGGAATACTATTATTATCTCCAGTCCCCTTTCTACACCTCCCCGAACCCGTCGCAATAAACGAATGCACAAAACGTCTGTCGGAACAAGCAACAAAAACCTACCTCACCAATAATTTGTACAAAAAGAAACAATATTTCAAAGAACCGTTATTTCTATTCTAGCAGAAAAGAATGCGAGCAAAATGAATGAATCTCGAAACGATTCGCGCGCTTAGACTCAAAATAATACCGTTTGATTTCAAAGGTTCCCTAATTCGAGTGAAGTGTAATAATCATTGAAAGGAAAAATGTGGCCAAAATCGGAAGTCGACTCAGTTTAGTTTTATCATAACAGCGCCTCTTTTCTGGTTACCCATTATGGAGTAGTCACGATGAAATGACTGATTTGGCTCAAATTTGGAAAAGAGTCTCAGAGTGGCATAGAGTGGAAATGGTTCCGTAATGCTAGGAAACTTTTTTAGATCATCATACTACTACAGCTGTTTATACCTGTTCAATTATAGCCCCCCCCCCCCCTAGCTCAAGAGTTACCAAGAGCCCCGCGTAATCTAAAGACGACCCTGGTAGTCAGTGTTACTTCACAAATTCGAGCTGACATTGATCGATGTTATGAGAAGCAGCAGCGTACATTATCAACAAACTTTTCAAGGACGTCAAGCCAAAATGTTCGTCTGGTTTCTCCTCTCACTCAGTTCAGAAGCTGAAAATCGCTCCGTTTCTATAGCAGGGCGCGCAATCAAATCTACCCGTGCACTGCTTTGTCTATTAGCCAACGCAAAATTTCGTTCCTTCTGCCTAGTGTGTGCAACGTGAACAAGCAATGAGTGACAATGGTGTTAATATATTTCCCGATGCGATCAAACTGTGTCGCTGTTGACTTTTCGAAATGTCCAGTAAGACCATCGATTCCTGAAGTGGAGCAGTTGTTGAAGGTGAATATGAGCCTTAACATAGCGGAAGTTAATGCTGTCCAATTCCATCATCTACGTCGTGTGATACTGATTATATTCAAAACCATTATCCATACCGTTAAGGAAGATACTTGGAGGAATTTCTTCCCAGGTCTTCGGAACGGCATGCGTGTGGTGAGAATGCGTGCGTGTGTGTGAGGCCGTTCATGACAATGACAACACGTGTACTTCGAATCACAATTCCAAGCCTTATGAGACGATTGAAGCAGTTCCAGACATTTCTGTGAGATCAGTTCTCAACGTTGGCCGACGGTAAAGAATGTAAGACGCTGGAATAACAGATGCTTCTCAGAACAAGCTAAGCAGGTGGGAAGATTTGCGCGGGTGGCTGCAGTCGCCATATTGGCTACCGACTTTTGAGACTGAATCTTTTTGGTGAAGGAATTTGAATTGATCATCTTAACTGGAGCTACTTGAGAGCAATGTTGTATTTCCGATGAAACCGTTTGTAGTATGCGAACCCGCTGATACAAAAACTCCACGCACACATCATATCCAACATTTTCCAATTTTGACGCATATTCTTCCCAGGCTCTGAGGGTCATTGGATCAATTTTGAAGGACAGCATACATACCTTCCGTGTGAACATCGTCCACAAGGTTGTAGAGATCCTGCGGAGATTCTTTACGAATTGGAACATTAGCATGGAGCGCAGGGAATAACTGCTTCTTGATAAAGCGCTTGTTGTCATAGCGCTTGAGGAGTGCCTCCCAAGTGGTTAGATTTTTTTTGCTGAATCGATGTGCACCGTTTCATAAGGCTTGCGTGCCTCTCCTCCCAACGACTGGAGCAGGAATTCAAGTTTGGCAACTAATGGGATATCGGTGACATCGTGCACCATGGACATGAATGTGTCCCGAAATCTTAGTCACCGTGAGTAATCACCATCGAATTTTGGCAAATCAATTTTCGGAAGCCGCTAGTGGAAACTGGACGGTTGCGGTACGTTAACATTGATGGCGTTGCTGGTTGAATTAAACTCAACTGATCTGCTATTCATCAACCATTATTTCGTGGCACAATACCTGGAATCAAATTCTCTCCGTTCCTGCAGATGTTTCACTAACGTAATATCTCCACCGTTCATCCTTTTGATCTCCGATTGTACCTTCACATATTCACGGTACACTTGATCCACTAAGTCCAACAAAACCGGTATTTGTGGGAAATCACGGTCCTCAAAATTTTCCACAAAGGACTCGACTGTTTCTAGTGATGAAACGAGTGACTTACGAACTGTAAACTTGTCCTTCAGTTTCTTGTCCTTTAACTTCTCGGTGGTCATTTCCCGACGATGTAGTTATCCGAACAATAATAAACGATTTGCACACGCGACGACACGTGGGTGCAACGGCACGTGAATTCTCCTTCCCGGATCGAATCGAAAATCCGGACGGACGTGGCGGCCACCAAGGAACTTTAAGCACTTTTAGTTTGACACAAACACTGTGTTCGCTTCACTGAAAGCAGCAAATTGTCACAATTGAAATCGGTGCTGCTATTAATATCACTGGTTTTCCGCCAAAACCTTTCAAGCACTTACAGACGCCAGCGGAGCGCCGCTTGGGTTAACTGACCCTTTATAAAGTTTAAAGCAAGCTTAGTTGCTAATGGCGCCAACCATTAACAATAGTCACTATCAGGCTTGGGTGCGCGCAAAATGGCCAACTTTATCACCGCAAAGGTTTCTTCGTGCCAAAGTGGCCGCAGACACTATTGGATTGTCCTTCGTATCCGGCTCGAAGGACCAGATATTCGATAGGATAGGATACGAAGGCTTTCTTATTGACCCATGGCCAATCTAGTAAAATCTGTGGCTCTTTTAACTGTGTCCCGCTTATGCCTGTTCCTGGTTTCCTAGCAGACGTTCCCGGTCACTCTAACAGTATTTGTCACAAATGATTTCAAAACTCTCAACAATTTGTCTTAATCCGCATGGGAGTATTTCTGATTTTTAGGGGCTTACAAAATTTTTGTATGCCATTCCCCTTGCTTCGACTCCACAACTCGACAACTGAATGAAAAATGGCAAAATCTGGACACCAACAAAATGAAAATTATGCTTTTCAAATTTTCAAATACACGAATGAATAAATACCTCATATTTAAGTCGACCAAAGTTTGATCGCTTCATCCTTTGAACTTCAGTCACTCACGCTAGTGCACTGAGTGCACGCCGCTCTGAAAATCTAGCGAAAGTGTCTTACACTCTCATTCATTGGCAACTCAAATTTGAGTTGTCAGCCACTTAAATTTATGAAAAGGGCACTTAGTTAAACTCAGTCTATTTAATTGTCAAATTTGAGTACATTTTACTCTAGAAGCATATACGGAAAATAATTTCCGCATTTTCTATAAAACTACAAAGATCTGTATTGGTACTTCAAATGCCATCTATCTCAACCTCCAGACGGTTGTCCAGGCGTTTGCGTTGTCTGGAGATTTAATTCGAGGGTCTTTCTCCACATGTATTTCAAACCGATCGGTATTTTTCTAGAAATTACAGGAACTACAAAAAGAACGATCAACGTCGACTCTTCTGCAAGGTCTTTTTCAAGTTTTGGTGGACGTTCGACACTACGTACTTTTTAAGGAATAAGTAATTTTTCACTCAAAACTTTGAAAATAAAATTGTTACTCACGAGATGAGCTAATTCTAAAACTAAAGAAGCAATATGTTCTATTTTTGAAATTTAGTGCTTTGAACTCCAATTTTGAGTAGTTTTGAATGATCGTGTAGGGCATAAGCGGCTGCTTGATCAGTGAGCAGACTTATAACAGGTTATAACGTGACGAACAGCTTGAACAGCAATGCTCCCATATTGCCTTCTTGCGCAATTGCGGACTTGCTGCTAACAAAAAAATGCGACAACTGAGCTGTTCTCGTAGAACCACAGTATTAATGTAACGGGTGTTCAATAAAAATGAGATTTTTTTCAGTCATGTAGTTAAAAACAAAAAAAAAAGTTTTCAGTGAATTTAGTATTCTTTATTAAAAACCTATTGTTTATTCTTCAAAAAACGTCAATGAATATTGAAGAAGGAGTCTTGGTCAGCCGTACGACGCAACTCAGTCGCGATGCTCTCACAAAAGCACTGGACGGCACTGACGTCCTTCTTCCGGATACAATTCCGGATCCTGGTGGTCAACTGCTTCGTATCCTTGACTCGCAAATTATTTTTATACACTAAAGCACTGAGGGAGCCGAAAAAAACCCCAATGGTATCTTTTTCTGCTCAAAATACTCCAGTGTCTTCTTGGCGTAGTAAAAAGACGCCTTGTCCGGCCAAAAGACGTACTTCCCATCCGCATGATGCTCCTTTAAGAACGGAAGAAGTATTTTCTCAAGACACTCCTCCCGGTACACTTGTTGATTGATGGCCAGACCGCTCGGCTTGAACAATGGCTTTGAAATCCATCTGTCCGATATGGCGATGTACAGCATAACTTTTTTTTCAAATTTTTGCATAAACTTATATTTTATTTCGGAGGGTGTGGCCGACTTGTCGCAGGAATAGTAGCTGTCATTTCCTGGAATGTGGGTCTACGAGAGCGGAAAGTAACTTTCGTCGTCCAGCACGAACGACGTCCCGCTGTAGTTCTTCGTCATCCACCGGCACTGCGATTTCACGATCGCTATCGGGAACGAGTCTTCTTCCAACAGATGATGTCCTCCATCTTGAGGGTTGGGAGGTACGGGAGCAGTGATATTCTCGGCCGGCGTCACGCAAACTCGTTCCGTTCTTGTTGTCTAACAGCTTTTTTATCGCTCCCTTCTTCTTTTTCGTCATTTTCTCGCCGGATAGTCTTCCGCTCCACGCTCAGAGATGCCAGGATCCGGTAAGCAGTACTCACGGGGACCGTTTCCGTCTCGAAAGTGGTCTACCGTAAACTTTTTTCCACGATGACCATGCGTTTCGTAAAACCGTATAACACGCTCGTGGAGTGCTTGCTGTTTCGACGCCATCTTCGATTGAACTGACAGCACTCGATTGAAAAGAAACATGCCACCCATTTCTAGGGAGTCCAGAGAGCAATTCTCTTGGAAAGAAAAAAATACGCTCTTTACTTTAATTACAGAAAGGTATTGAAATCATTCTTATTTTTTATTGTACACCCGTAAATAACGATGTAAGGAACCAAAAGAAGCCCAAAATATAAAAATTATGTCACAGCACTAATCACGTCCACCCCCCCCCCCCGTTCGTCATTTCACGTCCAAGACAAAACAGTTTTCGTTTGCCGTTTTTCTACAAAGAGTTTTTGGAATTTAGTGTAGAGCGAAGTCACTCGCGGAAGCAAACTTAGTGTTACATTCTTTGATTGAAGTCCTGACAAAATTTGAAATATATTTGTACTATAGGACAACTATGATTTATGTTCAAACCCTGCTTTCCTCTGAAGATAGATGGGTAATCCTTTGAAACGTTGCCCTATGTAGAGTTATGTGACCAAAAGTTTAAAAAATACATCAACTCCAGAGTTTATATCTACTACAATTAAAGAAAACTTCATCAAGTATAGACCTATGAAAATGAAAATTTAGAGATGAGACATTCTACGGGCATTTTGCAAACTGTTCGTACCTCTATTGATTAATTTAAATAGGGGAACCCGGGGCTATTCGGACCTACCTAAGCAAATCGCCCTTTTAGGTGGATAGATGTAAAAAAAGTCATCGGTCAAAACTCCTAATTGTTGGTTTGAAACCTCAGCTACATTTTGGTGCCATAAAAGGTTCATTTGCACCACTCAATGGCAGCGCAATGCGACGATTTTCAAACCTCTACGTTTTTCCATCCTTTTACAATGTAGGGGACATCCCTACGGGGCAATTCAGACCGTCATTTTTCTTTAATTTTTTTGCAATCGAAATATGTTTACATATGAATTAGTTACAAGAGACACTTCTTAAGAAGCAAAAAAATAAATTGCTTTACAAAAACTTAATTGAAACTTAAATTAAAAACTTAAAACTTAAAATTAATGTTCACGCACTTCGCTACTCTTCTCACTTTTGGATCTTTCCGAAACACTTTTCTCCTATTTTCACCTGCTGGATCAGGACTTTCTTCTGCATCCACTGCACCTTCCGCTGGAGATCGCGCGCGAGTATAACGGGTTTGTAGGGAACTTGGATATCGCGAAAATGAAAACTCGAAAAAACTATTTTTCTGCGACCGACACCAACGATTGCGTTTTAATTATCTGTTTATTGTATCGTCATCGCGATCGACCCGGTCTGTGGGAGAAAATGAAATGGAGACTGCACCCATTTTCCAACACTACGAAGACGCGGATCGAGATCACTTTCGCTGCTGATTTGGAGAATCGGCGGCCAGCTGGAGAGCTATGCAAGAAATCTGCCAGCTGTGGGACGCGTTTTCCATCACATCATCGACGGAAATGGGTGAGTGCAGTTCCATTCAAGTGTGTGAATAGATCGGTACGTCTGGTAGTCTTTTTTCTTGCCGTTGAAGAACAAACCCAATTCGCGAATGTTACACACCGACCGCGCTGTAACAGTAGGTCCAAGCAGGACCGATTCGTGGCCACAACACGTCCCGCTTTCGCTGCGATTCTTCGGGATGAGCACCGTTGTGAGCCATTTACCGTCATCACATGTTAGTAAACACCCTATGACGCAGACTACCAGCCCGATTCACACGAGAAACCAGACATCTTGTGGCATCAGATGCACAAACCAACGAACCCACGTCATCAAAACGCGGCAACCGACGGCCGCTTCATCTAAGGCAGAACAGAACGCCCTTTTGCTGGCCTGTGCGGAGCCAGCCCAGTTTGTTTAGTTTTCCTGTTTGGGTGCTGTTCGTCCGCTTGGTGTTTTGTGTTTCACTGTTTCCCGGGCTTGAGTATCGGCCAGATCCCGGCGTAAACATGGTCCTTCGAACCGGATAGACTCTCAAGTCCGCAGGATGGTGCTCCATTTACCGCAAGCCAAGCGGTCCGCTGCAAAACGCGCGCAACGATCGTGCTTTTGTTTTCGCGAGCGCCATCGCGATCTACCCGGTCTGTGGGAGAAAATGCAATGGAGACTGCACCCATTTTCCAATACTGCGAAGACGCGGATCAAGATTACTTTCGCTGCTGATTTGGAGAATCGGCGGCCAGCTGGAGAGCTATGCAACAAATCTGCCAGCTGTAGGACGCGTTTTCCATCGCATCATCGACGGAAATGGGTGAGTGCAGTTCCATTCAAGTGTGTGAATAAATCGGTGCGTCTGGTAGTCTTTTTTCTTGCCGTTGACGAGGAAACACAATTCGCGAAAGTTACACACCGACCGCGCTGTAACAGTAGGTCCAAGCAGGACCGATTCGTGACCACAACACGTCCCGCTTTCGCTGCGATTCTTCGGGACAAGCACCGTTGTGAGCCATTTACGTCATCACATATTAGTGAGCACCCTACGACGAAGACTACCAGCCCGATTCACACTCGAAAGGAGCCATAGTGTGGCATCAGATGCCAAATCCCACGTCATCAATTCGCTACAAACCGACCCCCGCTTCATCTAGTGCAGCACAGAACGCTGTTCTTCGTATGTGTCGCCAACAGACAATCGAAACGGCGCGTGATCGTGTTTTCCCTACATAAGCCTGCACTAGATTTGCTCTACCGGCATTAGAGCTGTATCGTACCCCGTACACGCACACTAGGCACATTAAGGATCTCTGGTGGCCAAAATGCGCACAACGTCAACCCGCATACACGCACGATTCGTACTTCCTGGAAGCAATTGGCTTCACTTTTCCCGTCAAAGACGACCGAAGGACGATTCTCTCACACACACAACCACACACGGATGTCGAGTCACTTTCCGACCTGGGAAGCAACCAAGTGCTTCATATTTTACCGTTGGTGTTTTCTGGTCCCACCAAAGGGCGATTTGGTGGATTTATGATCGCGTATTCGCCAGAAATCATGCAACCGGAAAGTGACATTCGCCAAATTTACCACGTCATCCGTCAGCTCACCCCATCCTGGATCAACTTTCCGCGGGATTCTGTTCCTCAACGCACTCCTTGTGGTTGGACCGGAGGAATCCATCTTTTTGCGTGTAATCCGTCCACGGATGTACGGATTGCACCACAAAGTTGATCACATCGCATCACTACACACAGTAAGTTACGACGAAGCGGTTTTGTCATCACCATCAACGAAGCCATAGCAGCAAACACACCCGCCGGACGAGATCCCGGCCCTCACTCAGGGTATAGAGTCGCCAGACGAGATCCTGGCCCAAGCTCGGGGGAATCGAGCAGTTCCTGAAGCATCTGTAAAGAGCACAAGCCTCGCCGGTGGGTTCTCCGAACCCCCCGGCTGTGACTTGACTACAGTTAAGTACCATTTTTTCGCTCAGCAGCAACGACGTTTGCGTACAGATTTCTATTATTTCAGCTTTCATCGTGATCTTTACTCACCGCACTATAGTCTGTACGCACATCCATCCGGACAGAATTTCCGTTTGATCAAGACCGTAGGTGCACTAATCGCCGCACCACCGACGCTTTATGATTATCATCCCGACAGAATATCGGACTACACCCTATACGAGCATCATCCCGACAGAATATCGGTATGAAATCTATTCTCATCACCACGAACGTTTGTGACGTCACGGGATCACCACTCCGGTAGCAGACTGGACCGCACAGTAATTTTCTGTGATCGCCGTCGATAAGTCACCTTCACCTAGGAACACAATCTCCGGACAGTTTCCGGACCGTTCTACGTCATCGCAAGAACCAGCATTATCGATATTCCAGTAGTTCAAGATTGGCTCGGCCCATCTCGGTGGCCTAAGCAACTAATAGTTGAATTTCCTTGATAATTCAAGGCGGGGAGAATGTTCACGCCGAAGTGAACATCGTACCAGATAATCATTTTGACCCCCCAAATCGACACCCGCAAATAGTGTGCCAAATCAAATATTTTCACCCCCGGGGAACAGATAACATTATTCTTCAATTTCGATCAGCAGGCGCACACGCAAACCGAAGGCAAACTAACATCATCGTTACCCAGCTGATTGCTGCCAATTATCACTGGAGATGAGCAACAATACTTTTTGCAGTCCTGTGATTTCCACGCAAATTCGTCGCCGTAGATTGAAGATGATCGCACACATTCGGGGCGATCTTGATAATTTACCATGCCTGTGGGAGCGGTACCAGGCAGTACAAAGTTTATCGCCGATCAAGACAGTCCAGCAGAACTGAGTGTGCGTCGCGCTTGCCGTGCATACGTCGCACGGCCGGATCCCCACAGACCGGGACTTAGATAAATTAGGAGCAGTGAAATTTGAATATAACATGTAAATTGTGTAAATAAATGTTGCTTGTTCTAGAACATAGACTTTTAGTGTTGCGCGGGCTAAAAGTGATTGCAGAAGGCAGAAAAGAACGCCCTTTTGCTGGCCTGTGCGGGGCCAGCCCAGTTTGTTTAGTTTTCCTGTTTGGGTGCTGTTCGTCCGGTTGTGTGTTGTGTTTCACTGTTTCCCGGGCTTGAGTATCGGCCAGATCCCATACTATTGAGCTAAATCTAACGGTTCTTTCACAAAAATGATTAGTTCGTGCGAATTGAGTACTGATGCACAACTATGCACTGCTAGGCCCTATGGAAAACTGACTCAGACATCACTTCGTTAAAATTTTAATAACTTCTTTTAACAAAGCCGGATACACTAGCAGTTTTCGACAAAGTTGTAGACAATTCAATTATCTTTCTTATTTTCACTTACAGTGATAATACGATGTGAACAGTGCCACCTAGCGGCGGAAATGTGAACTAGTGGCTTTTCTCGATGTAAATTGTCGAAAAATCTCATACAAACTTCAGGCACATTGGTCCGGTAGCTAGACTTGTCCGATTTGCTTCAAATTTGGAACAAGTACTCCTGGTGGGACTAGAAATCGACTCAGGGGTGGGCCGATAGGGGTCATTTTTTTCCTGTCACTCTAGTGTACACATAGATTTTTTACTTTCAAAAAATTATATCTCCGAAACCTCTAGATCTGGTTCAAAAATATGTTTGGAAATGTTGTGTAGAATTGAATGATCTTTCAAATAAAATATATAAAAGTATGGAGTATTCAAGGACCCTCGCAGTGAAAATCAAGAAAAACCATTTAATGCACATTTTATTCGTACAAAACTCAATATTTTTTAAAGTTTATAATTTTTTCTTGAAACTACACTTAAATACCTTTCATTTGATCTATTACCCATAAAAATCGGTTCAGTGGTTCAAAAGTTCTGAATTTAAAAAAAAAATCAACTTCTGGAAAATCACGATTTTTTGAACCCATTTAACGTGGAAAGGGACACCCTAATGACGAAATAAAAAAAAGTATGCATCTAATATTTTTCGGTAAGGAACGATTCTACCAAATATTGCAGAATTCTGAGAGATCGTATAACTTTTTTTCATGGAATTGCTGAAGTAATAGATTCTTTGCTTCACAGACAGCCATTGTGGTGCTTATAGCATGAAATTAGATGAAGTGTAACTGTTACATTTTGTTTCTATCCAATCAGACGCAGATGATGAGGTTGCAGTGACTTGAGAATAGAATAATTCAATTAGTCGCTCAAGCCTCAGCATTTGTATTTGATTGGAAAGAAACAAAATGGACCGGCAGAGCGAGTAAAGGCGCTTTTACCTAGGCTTATTAGCCAGGGCAAGAAGTAAATACCTCTGCCCCATCCCCAAGGACCAAAGGAGTGACATTAACCTTTTTAGCCAAGTCACTCCCAACGATATATCCCATTCCCCTATAAACTGAAACGGTCGATACGGTTGTCCTCGTTTCTTCCTCATTCAAGATTCAAAACGATTCGTCAGTTAAATTACTCATTAAATGAATAAATTAATTGCCGTATAGTTTTGAAACACCTTTTAACCCAACTCTGCACAGTAGGCCTGGCCGTTTTAATATTTGCGACATATTACACATAATATGCTTCAAATATTAATGTTGACAAGAAAAACACTAAAGAATAACTGCGGTGTTTTCCAGGATGCTTTTCAATACTGGCTGGGTTAGAGTTAGAATAGAATAGAATCGAAACGTGTCAACAAGGCTCGGCTAGAGCGTGAATCTCTTAAGAGAAAAATCCGTTTAGAACAATTGAACAATGCTTGAAGAGCACAATATCTACGACTTTAGTTTGTCAAGAATTTTCGTTTCCACTTTGTCTAGTCAGTGTTAAGTTAACAAATTTAGTGTTTCTGTTTTGAATTTAGCATTTATCTGGTGGCGTTCAGTCAGATACTTATGAGACAAAATGAATGATGGATCATCAATAATTCTAAGTATAAGGTACCTTGTGCACCAATAATTCCCGTGGCAGTATTTCATTTTAAAGAAAATCATTATGATTATTTGCAGCGTTTATTGTTATGAACAATGTTATTGAAAATGTTTTTCATAGAGTAAAATTTGAATCCGTTTTGATTTTTATTTGTATAGTTTAAACAATGAATTTTGAAAGTATAGTCATGTCTCGCCGTGGGCAACTGTTTACCCTCTGAGATTGTACAATAAAATTCAGATTGAAACGGAAATTTTTTCACGTACACATCACATTCGGCTAAACAAAGAACGTGTTTCTACAACAAAATAAATCGTTGAAGAAATGAGTGCCACCATTATCCCTTCTACCCACACGGGGGTTCGTGTGCTCTGTGCGTTATTCGCTATTCCTGAGACGGTACAGCATAGCAAATTCACTCAACGGTATATATTTCATTGCGAAAAATTCCTTTATGGTAGGCAATAAAGCCGCACCGAACAATCCGATTTCTATTCCACCTGCCGCGCTTTATAATGATTTATACCTGCCCACACCACGTTACATGGTACGCCTGAAAGATCGTGCTTGCGTTTTGCATATCTCGCACTACTTTCGCGCGCCCGCCATAGAGGAGTCATTGGTCTGGATTTTATTGTGCAACTCTAGTTTAATTACCGACCACGCGCATAGTTTTTCGTCTCATTTTCACGGAAAGCACACTTTTCCAGTTACCATTTTTCCCGACGATACACGCAACAGAAACACGGAGCATAAACCGTACACATATCAGTCAGTAGCTGCCTAGCTACCATTTGGGCACGGGTAAGCGGGAAACAGTCACGATTGGCGCAGCCTGTGTTTGAATTTATGGCGCAAAGCACACGGGAGATTGACGCCGGTATGACATTCATGCAAATTTTGAGCAATTTAGCTACGTTCGAATCGGTCCGTAACTTTGGCGATGTACGAGTACGAAGTGAAGAATGTTTGCTCCACTTTATCGTATGTACTGTACTGCCATCCTGCCACGACCAACCGTCACCAACCCATCGCACTCAGCTCAGCCCCTCCCCCGTAATGAAGTGCAGTAGTGGTGGCGGCGGCGGAAAAATTGCTCCTAACCTATTCTTGCTGTTTGCTAAGTGAGGCACATTTTCATCCTATTTCCGAGCCAGCGAAATTGTTTTGTTTTGGCTCTGGGGAAAAAATAGAAGATAAATACGTCTCTTGGAATAAAAGTGGGTCGTGGACCGGAATAGAAAGCAAAACTATCATTCAAGTAGAAGTATTTTAACCTTCACCGAGGCGAAAGTAGACGAGTTGTGTGTATGAACGATGGATATAGCGGGGGATTGTCGTTGGAAACAATTCAACTTTCCCAGCTAGACTCATACGGAGAAAAATATATTTAATTATATTTTAAGTCGGAGAATTTCGAGTGTGGCACTGACATCCGCTTAAGTGAAGGATACCATGCATTATCAGAGGGCGCCTCTAGCGAAAGTGTAGAATAGTAGGCGGTCAGTTTTTTCATTTCAAATATACTACTGAATATATTTACTTATTCATATATTATAATTATTTCAGTTGTTAGTGTATTTAGATGCAAAATAACTGTTGCTCTTTTGTTTGTTTTCGATAATCGCACATATATTTGCCTCCATCGTATTCATACTTTCTTAATATGTGCAATTATGCGTTTGAATCACTGTAATCATTGGAAGAAAGCATGTGCATGAATGAAACTTCAGTTGATTTATACTGTTTAATCTTACAGCAAGACATATTAAGTTGCTGAAAACGATAGAAGGTTGTGCAAGTACCGTCTAGAACTAGACTGCCCCCAAAAAAATACGATGTTCGAAAAGTCAAGGTGCTCAACCCTAAAATGAAAGATTGAAGCACTTTTGTAGAAAAATCAATTTTCTAAAAAATCATCTAGAGGTTCCTCAAATGCGATATATGAAAAATGACCATTTTTAGCAGAATTGATGTAAATTTTTTTTTATGTTTTTGTGGATCTTAGAAGACAAATTGTATTAAAAAGATTTTTTTCAAAAAATATATGTTTATTTGATACAGCCTCCTAAACAAAGTGATAAAAATATTTTTTTTATTCATTTTGGAAGAAAATCCACACAAAACAAATAATAATATAAAATAAAATATTTCCTAAAACCTGACATATGTAATAAAGTTTGCTGATAATTGCTGAAATTCTAGCATTTTATTGTGGAAATCGATCAGAGAACTGAAAAATAGCATTTTTCGTAAAGGCTCTCATACCTTGAAAATTTGCCTTCATTTTTACTAGTTTTTGATTGAGTTCGTTTATTTGATAGGCACAAATGCGTTAGCTTTATGGAGACAAATCCTTCCTTTAATCACTTATATCCTACGTAAAACTAGGAGATTACAATGTTGAAATACTTTTTTAAATCAAGGAGGAAAATTTTACAGCTATCTTAAAACAAAGAATACAGTTTGATATACAAGAGAGGGAACAAGTTTTTATGAGAAATTTTACAGCTTTCTTAAAACTAGAGATACAATTCGCTTTACGAAAATTAAAATGATAGGGAGGAATTTTTTTTAGAAATATTAGAACTATCTTGAAACTGGGAATACAGAATGCAACTTTTAATTTTTGTAACGAAGGCTTATGCTTGGTCAAAATATTCGGTGGGAGGCTTATTTCCAACCTCTGTGTAGCAGCAGTTATATCAGAGACAGGGTAAAGAAGGCAGACCTGATGACAGGGGAACAACTTGTAACCATCAGGCAAATGGGAGATCGGGACATGAATTTGCGCCTCGGACTACCAAGACGTCAAAAATCGGATTGACGAGTTGAATTATTCGAACCCGCTGAGAATTCTTCAGAAGTGGTCAGACCTTCGGATCGCTCTCGATTCAAATTCCATTTATGTAGGCGTAGTAGTGAGGGCAACGGCTGTCGCAAGTGGCACTCTGGTACTGATGGGCCTCACAAGGTAGCACAGGGAACTTCTAAAAACGAGAAATGTAACAGAGGGGCTAAATTGGGGTATTTATCGTTTTTATAACAATGTCAATAAGGGACATATAGGAGATACCGCGATCTGCCAGCATATCCCGAACTGGGTGGTCTACCTCGGGCCCGAAGAGAATTCTTTAGCTGAGACATGCCGTCACAATATCTGGCGCATACCCAGATAACGTGCTCGATGTCGTGGTAGCCCTCGCCACAAGCGCACAGACTATTCTCTGCATGACACTTGGGTTGGGTTAGGTTCTCCTTGTTAGAATTCAAATTTTCAAGCCGGGAAGCCAGGGCCGCCGAGAGGGAGGGTGGGACGGGCTGTGTCCTCCCGGGCCCGGAGTTGTGAAGGGGGCCCAGATTTTTAAAGGAAGCTAAAATTTTGACGAATAATTGTTCAACAAAAAAGTATTTGAGAATGCAATTAAAAATTCAATATGTTGTGTACAACGTAATTAGAATAGCGAAAATTCTAAACTACTGCATATTTGATGTCAAATATATATTTGTACCCAATCAGAAGATCAGATCGATTGCCACGTACGCAGCTCACCTGGGTTCGATTCCCTACCCCGCACACAGGAATAGAGAATTTTTTAAAGAAAATTTTCTAACCTGTAAGAAGAAGCGAATGATTGTAAGGTTTCAATTTCTATAATCGAAAAAAATAAGATCAGACTTGTTAGGTGTAAAAAATATAAATGATTTTTTTGATTTATTGCATTTCCTGGCTTCGCAACTGAATGCTGGAATATTATCGAAAGTAATTATTAGAAAGAGTAAGAAAACTTCTCAAACTTTTGTTGCAACACCGGTTTTTGGCGGCGAACTCCTCTTCGTTCAGGTAATTCGGATTTCGCCCGGAAGAATCCAGTGGATTATTTTGCAATTTTGCGTTGCCCTTTTCTTGACCAGGAACTCTCAGCATCATATTATAAATTGTCCAGCACACAGTCATCATAAACATCATCCTCCTAATCGATAAAGAGGGCCCCTCTCTGTGTTGGCCAATATATTCAAAAAGTGTTCACCACCATTTGGATTCCGATTTACTTTACCCCACAGGACCTTCGGATGGATCAATGGATTATATGCTCCTCACAAAGCTCGCTCGGGTTATCCTTCACAGCAAGAGTGGCTGGTGCTTTTTGATTTTTTTTTGTGAATATTCGAGGAAGTGTAGTACTACACCCAACTAAATCAACAAAACTGTTCACAAATGCGAAAAACACACCTAAATGTGAACGATATAGTGGTGTGCTCTACCAAAACATTACACTCTACGGTGAATGTGAAGAAAATATGATTTTTTCCTGTTCTACGAGCTACATAAGAAATAAAGCAGAGCATAATTAGAGCTTTTACGAATCTTTTCGAAACCAGCATAGCGTAAAATTCAACATAATTTGAAATTTGAATCATGTTTTGCTATTTTTTTCCATTTTTCTTATTTTACTTGGATTTTTTATAATTTGGTTGAAATTTCATTGATTTTTTTTCAAGGTGTAGATTGTTTTTTTGTATTTCTGCAATTTTAACATTTTGCCATTCTTATCTATTTACATTGATACCATATTTTTATTTTATCCATTTGTGCACTTCTTCATTTTTGCAATTTATCACTGCCACATACTTTAATTTATAATCATTCCACTTTCTTTATTTCATTTTTCTATTGTTTTATATTTTGATATCTTTTTTTAATTCATCCTGGTTGTCCCATTCTTTATCTTTCTCATATTTTGATCCATGGTTTTAGTTTTTATTTTGTTTGTAACTGTTATTTTTCATTTTTTCCATTTAGCCTATTTTGAAAGTACTTTTTCTGTTGGTCAGTTTCCTTTTTTTATTTTTCTAGAAAGCATTTTATTTTTTTATTTTAGTCCGTTAGTTATTTTCTTCATTTTGTATGTTTCTATAGTATACCATTTTGGTTTTTTTTACTATTTTTTGTTTTCCATTTTGTCCGTTTTTGTTAAATCCATACCTTCCAAATTTCTTTATTTTTCCGTCCTTCCAAAATTCCAATTTTTCAAAATTTTCCGGTTAGCCCATTTTTTAAATTTCCGCATAGTTATTTTATTATTGTTTTATCTATTCCTCTACTTTCATGCATTCTTAATGTTTTATTCACTTTTCAGTTGTTTTAAATACTCCTTGTTTGTAATGTTTAAGTAAAATACATTTTATTGTTTTTGATTTGTCGAGTTTTTCAGTTTTATGCATTTTTTATTTTATATTATTGTTCGTATTCTTTTTAGTTGCTATTATTTTAATATTTATTGATTCTCAAAATTTTCCTACCTTTACCGATTTTTAAAAAGTATTTCTACCATTTGTTCAATAATGTTCGACTTCTTTAATCTGTTCAATTTGTTTATCTAGCTACCTGTTTTCTTTTATCGATTTTTTATAGGATCTGTTTTGGTTTTTTCGATTATGCATTTTTGACAATTGACTTTAACCCTCAAAAAGGCAGTGGATCTCAGAGGCCCGGCTAGTTAGTTTCAATGAGCTTGAATCATCAAGCGTTTTGGGGCTTTCGATTCTCTCTCTGATATAACGACGAAAATGAGGCGTTTAATGTCATTGGGTCTTGGGCGATGCTTCTTGAAGTTTTTTTTTTGCTCGTCTTTTTGAGGGTTGATTTGTTTATTAGGTTGATGATGCTATTTTGAATTTTCTGTTTTTATTTCAATATTTAGTTTTCCCATCGTTTTTGTCTTTTTCCATTGATCTCCGTTTAGACAATGTTTTTAATTTTCGTAATTACTACATTTTGGTTCTTTCCATTTCTCTACGTTTATTAATACTATTAACAAAAATGGCTCTTTAAAACTTTTAAAAAGTATTTACAATACTCCAAAGTATTAACAGTTATTTTTTCCGTTATTGGTACTACAAACAAATAGTGCAAAAAACTGGTACATAACTATACAATTTCAGTGTAATATACATATTATCAGTGAAGTCCAATGAAAACTTTAACTTTTTGATACACGGGCAATATACAGTGGGCCCGTACGTTGGATCCCCCGGGCCCGGATTTTCTCTCTACGGCCCCGCGGGAAGCAAATTGCTTTGGGTTTAGGGCAGCACTTCCATTGGATTTATTAGACATTGTTGGTGCGCTCTCAGAGGAGGACACCTTGGGACCCTTACGAGATGGTCTAGGGGAGGCAAGATTCAACCTCTTTCAGGGCTCCCTCGAGTTAACCAAAGATGTTCCCTCTTGTGGATCGTCAGATTCGAGCCAAAAGAGCAAAGGAATTTAAGGAAAGGACAGGTGGCAAAGCATTCTTTAGCATTTCTGCATACGAATGATTCGAGCGTTTCTTAAGAGATCGCATAATTTTATCCACGTGCTACTTGTACGCAGGACATGATAGAAGATCATGCGGATGGTCCCCACAGTAAATACAATATTTCTCTTTCTCTGCCGTAGAAGTCATCCTCATGATCTCCCTCGCATTTCCCGTAACGTCTTTTATTGTCACATTAGGTGGCTGTGTGGCCCAACTAATTGCAATTTGTGCAGTTCACTTGTAAAAAGCGCGTTCAAAAATAGCGTGTGTAATAGTGCTTGATAGAAAAGCTATTATGTGCAGTCCAAACGAAAATCAAGGATAGCCAATTTAGCTGCTTTATTCTATAATTTGTGGCATCTCCTTTTGGTTGTTTCTTGCTGTTAACATTCAGACTGCTCTCTCACTACGACAGCCCAAGTGTTCGGTGAATTTGGCTCTTTCGGTGCAATATAGACACTATATACTTCTAAACATGCAAAATATCACTAGGTAATAAGAAGATGCTCAATCTGGCTCGGGCAGAAAAAAGTACATTATAATTACACTAAAATCGTTTCTGTAAACAATTTTTCTTGTAGATATTCTGGAGTACCATCCTGTTGATACAAAGTGTTTACTGGTTCATCCACTGTTACAGATGACCTGCCAAACTGAATATTTCTTGGGAAACTTAGACTACTCTAGCGTACAGAATTACTTTGTTATCCCATTTTGTTACATTGCCTTATATAAAAACGTGCCATGAAGCTGGTTGAAGTCTTCCACGTCCATGTATTGTCATTTTAAAACAAATTGGTAAAATATTCACGAAAAATGTTCGAACTAGTGTTTGGCTCTCACATTCTGTTTATCGTCACGGTATGGAGCCATCATAAGCTCGAATGATTGCTTTCCTTTGACAAAACTTGCAAATTAGCCACGCTTATTTAAAAGTATTCTATTTAGATATTCCTGTTTTTCGTTTGGGCTGCCCGACATAACACACACCTCTTTAGACGTTAAAAACGCGTTTTGCATGTCCAAATTTTGTTGCAAACAAGGTTGGGTAGCGAAAATTCGGCGAAGGTCACCCGAAACGAGGATGTTGGCGAGTAGTGGTCATATTACCCACCCTTTTTCTCCACGCAATTGCTTGCAGTCCGAAATCTTCATCTGTTGTAGTGAGGGAAAAAGCAACCAACCCCACACTGTAATACGTCAGACCCGGTTCGACGGCAACCCCATCGATTTCCACTGCATTTGCGGGTACGTATACCGTAAACTGCTGCATATATCGCTTGTAGCAAACAATCTGGTTCACTTGTTCGAGGTTACTCACGACAACTCTAACTTTATCAGCCCACACTTAAAAACACTTGTGCCTCGACCGAGCACTCGAAAACGAATGTTAATTTTTGTTAATGATCGATATCTCAACCGCAACTCCACCAGTGTAGGCATTCAAAATGTAGAAAAACTGTTTTTCTGCTTGCCTACTGCGTCAGGGAAGTCATTTAGTTCTCTCCTGTCTTTTATGTCAAAGTCATCATCGTTAAAGCTGGCTTGATGCTCGCGATCAGATGTTCTTCACTGGTTCTTGCACCTACGGGTGATCAGTGTAATTCCGTCTTTGTTATTTACTTCCTTATGGCATTTTTGTGGTTCAGGATTGGCAGGCCTGTAGCTGGGATTGCGATTGGTCGGGTTGTTCCACGCCAAGGGTCCCAATCTTAGGGAGGCGCTGATATCTTGAACTGCTGCATAAACTAAGTAAGAATATATCATGTAATAACTCAGGATAAGCCTGCCATTTTCAAGTACACCCTAAATTATTGTTCGAAAGTTGAACTGAAAAAAGGTGAACGCCAAAAGGGCACACAATTGTACGGTTCTGTCAGACTCATTTACATTTTTTTGAATTGAATGGTTTTATTCTCGAATGTTTAGTGGATAGAAGGATAAATAACGAACGTGTTTGAGTTGTACCACAGAGAAAGTTGAACTGCTAAGACTTCAAATTAAAAACATATTGAAAATTCTTGCAAACTTTATCGCACGTTTTCTCAGACGCATGGAAACAAAAACGGTACAGATATGTGGACATGGACAGCGGAACAGGTCGCCTCCATGAAGCTGTAGTAAATTAAATCAGTTATCATCAAGATCACAACCCCATACAGACATGGTGGAAACTTTTTGTTTGATCTCAAACTTCTAGGACCAGGAGCTATTTGCTTCGGCTTTGTGTGTGAGATTACTGTAGCTGTTATATTTGGAAGTTTCTTAAGAGAAACATTTGAGCCTTAACAAGGAATCTCGTCTGCCTGTAGTTTTGGGAACTTTTTAGTATTACTACAGAATAGAGCTTAGAGCGGCTTTGAAGGAAACGCCTCGGGCGCTGTTTGTACGCGTATTATGGTAATAGATCATGTAGGGTCCCCAAAACCGTCACATATTTAATATTCCCAATACAAAAGACCTCCTCATAATGCTCTGCGCAATTGTCACACCTATACTTATTGCTACAATGGCTCAATTACTTATATTTAGTGCAATGCTGCAATGCGGGACGCGATTCAAACAACCGGACAGGCAAACGATCCTTGCCACAGAAGAGGTAATGTAACGCAAAGGTAACCCGATACGAGTTTGGGCACCCAATTCGAGCCACAATGCGATTGCCATTCAATTTCTTCGTCACTGGAGGAAGGTGTCCTTGAAACAGCCAACCCCGTATTTCCGTTGATCCATGCATGACAAACTTTAATCGGTGATCACACCGTCGATCTCAAATTTGTGAGCAGGCATGTAGACGCGGTCGTCCTTCATGAAAGACTTGTTGCTAGTAACGAATGTCACAATTCTGAGGTTATCTGGGCGAACTTTCAAGATATCTGTCACGGATTTCTTTTATCCGAAAGAAGATAAGACATGATTCAACCAAATTCAATGTGTATGTTTTCAAACGGGAAGTTGGAGTCCTTCATGTCAAATCTTGTTCGATGTTCATTTCACCATTAGATTGGTCCGTTTAGAAGATTGTTATTATATATCGAGCTAGAGCCCGACACAAAGTGAAAACTTAAGGAATCTTAAGTAAGAAACAGAATTTACGGAAGATATAACAAATTGAAAAACGAGTCAGGGCATAGTTGAATAAAAATGTGGCCGCTCGAAGAATGTGAAGCAAATCTTTATCAGTAATAGATAATAAACCTTCTTCATTCCACTCGCATGTGCAAAAAGATGGGCATGTTTGTCTGGAACATAACCAAAGTATTATTACGTCACTTGGACTAATAATTCAAATCTAATAATATATACCGTAAGCAACAATCCACCAACCAGACCACAGATCCTAAGAATTGCCTCTATAGACCTAAAATCGCTAGCGTCAACTGATTTCATGAATATATTTAGTTGTGGATATCCGGTTGGAATTAACATGAAATGAGCGACAGTCAACCACAAACGAACTTAGGTGGAATTTCCAGGAAACGTTACGGTTCTGGGTATTGATATTCAAAACTCTGTTTTGGTTTGGTTTTCCGTTCATGAGTTGGCAATCGGTTGAGCTGCATTATCCTTTGCATTTTCCGCGAAAGGTTGCCCACGGTGTGCAGTCTAATTACAGTACTAGCACATATGGAGTACATAGCGTAGTTTTTTCAATAGCGGAACTGAGTTTTGAATTCAATAGTCAAGTAGGGGGGAATAGTTTTTCGACGCGTACCCTCATCACAAGCACACTAATGGAAATACCCGTGAAAAAGTTTCTCCAAGTGTAACGGATTCTACTTCTTCGTATTGGAACATGAAATTTTCAATTAGTTAAAAAAGGATATCCGGTTATAGGTCGTGTAGGCTTACCTCGATAAAGTCATTGTCTGTATACACGGAAATATTAATTTCAGCGTTTTCATTTTCAATCACATTCCCCAAGTAACCAATAAGCATTATAACGTAGCCTAATATCTGCTTTAGATTCACATATAAAGCAGTCTTAAAGAGCCGTGAAGCCCTAAATACCGATATAATGCTGATATTATGCCAGAAAAGGCGAAATATAGTGCTATTACTGTGTAGAGATTGGCAGCTTGTCCCTGCAGTACTAATGCTATTATATAGCACCAGCGTACAAATGTCAATTTTGAAAGCCTTATATTGGAAATACTAATGCTATTAAAAAGTTTTAGTTGGCTGTCATGGTTTTGAAACCATTTCTTATGTTTTTTTCGGTATGATGAGCAAAAAGAAAAAATGTTAAAATAAGATGTTCTGTTTAAAACCGTAATTGTCTCTCTTCTAATGCATTGTAATGAATATCCTTAACTGGTTTTCGTTCTCACATAATATGAATGTTTTACGAAAATTACCTTTAGACAGTCTCAAACTGAGGTACCTTGCCTCGTCCTTACCGATAAGTGCGCTGCGTTTGCTCCCTAGACTACATTGCACATGTTCGATTGAAATGAACTATGCCGAATATAATCTTCAAGAAGAGTTGCATAACAAATAAACCCACAGCATTACAATAGCATTATATTGGCTTTTTATTTGCTCTATAATGGCACTAAATGCACTTGTAAAGCTTACATGCTTTAAAGATCCTTGAAGCATGTACGCGTTATATCAGCTTTATATACGCATATAGAGCAAGCAGTACCGTAGTAACAATTTTAGTTTTATAGTAGTTTTATAGCCACGCATAAAACTTAGATTACACTTGTAGCGTGCTATAAAACTTCAATTGTTACTTGGGTAATGCTATATGTCGGCTGTGTAGTTATGCATTATTGATGCTAAGATAGACCTTCATTGCATTGTTAATGCGGTAATGGAGTTTCAATACAACATTTGTTCAAATATATAGCCAATATAGTGCAATGGCTTAATGCTTATGGTTACTTGGGTCTTCAAGTTGTTCTGCAAAACGAAACGTTCGGCTTGGGTTAACGTATTGAACGATATTAGTACTGAATTACAGAGATGATGATACTGAAATTGAGCGACTTTCTTAAGCTAAGTATAAAGGAAGTCGCTTATCTTCAGCAGGTATTCAACTTCACCAAAACTCGATCAAATTGAACAAAATTTAAAGGCAACGACTGCAGCGTTGGGACCGAGCAGAGATTTTTTGTCATCTTTACTCATGATTGCAAGAATAAATACAATTTTTCCTTTGTTCTCGAGAGGATGCACACTACTTTTTGTAAGTTTAATTCCACTCAAGAGGAGTTATCATATTGAAACCAAAAACGTTATCCCGCGTCAAAAGAAAATCTTGTCACGCAGTTTTAGGAATTTTGATAGTGATTAATATGTATTCTCATCACTTCTTTCAGTTTTTTCGAACCCTTCAGCGATTTAGACCTGCAATTCTATCCGTTTTCTCGAAATGGCATCGATTCAAAACTACGCCATAGTATGTAGAAGCATTCAACTACCATCCCAATCAGAATGGGTCTACTGCACAGCAGGCGCAAAAGTAAACCGTAACCTCTTATCGCTTCGCACCGCAACGAAAAGTGTAAAACAGTTAGTGCCTTTAAAGCTCCCCCCTGCGGTCACAGCCCCCGGATATTGTCAAAAGGGAGCGAAGTGGGTCAGAAGGCGCATTTTATGACAAGCAATGTAATTTCAAGACCGCTCTCACTCGTTCGGTTCGAACCGGGAGGACAGGCCATATACGCTCTTTGTCACTTTCCCTCTCGAAAGTTCGGTTTTATGGTTCAAATTATCTTGATTGTCTCCGAGTGACGGTTTGTGTGTGCGTACCCGCTTTTTTCCCAGGAAAGACTACATCAACTGACCGACCGAAAATTATCCTTTCCCGGAGCCAACCCGCACATTGTAAAAGGAGGAAACTTTTCCCATACCGAATGATATTAAATTGTACGTAATCTTGACGGACGGATGCATTGTCATCTCGATTGGGGTTTGTCCATTTGGTTACCCGAATGCTATCATAGTCGAGCATAGTGATACCGGCACTGGTACGTCGTGTTGACAAAGTCGTAACTCTGAGAGATTGCTTAATTTGGATTTCATCGTTGGGATAGCTTGCGGTAAAAGAGGTTTGTGGCGGTGGAAATATGTTCGTACATGTTTCAGAATAATATCGTTCGGGTCAATGGATCCTATAATTTATCGTGCTTGTGCACGCTTCAACATTTGACTATATTCGGACCGTTGTTTTCCTGCTACGCTTTAAAAAGTCGCTAGTCGCCACGAGCAACGCTGATATGTCGCCGTCACAATTGAAGAATATCACCATGAAACACAATCATTGTCCGTTGCGTATCGGATTGCAAATATCTTCCGGTGATAACACTCTTCATTAACATGCAAATTAAGTCACATTTCAAGCTCGCATTCCGCAGCTACCGAACAGCATGCCTGACAATCGTAATAGCAACGCACACCTCGATGAACAGGACATTTGCGAATGGTAAAGATGATTAGCATTTGTTGTCACGACAACCAGCAGCGATGCGACGGCCGATGTCCAGGCACGAGCTACTGCTCTACTGCACTGCTGGGAACGGGATGTACGTGTTAGGTACGGGTGAAAGGCGTGAATTCGAACTACAATGTTGCGAAACATCCGAAACGCGCGCCCGAAATGAGATGCGTGACTGGCGTTATTTGGAAAACGGGACGAAAATGGAACTCGGGGAAAAACAGATTAATTAATACTGCCGCAATAATTCTGCTGAAACAGTACAACAGGTATAACTCGATAGTACGTGGACGTGTGAAACGTATAACATTTATAAACTGCCGAAACACACGTTTCAGTATCATTATTTTACTATTTATCGCCTAATTTGGGAATGCTTTGCAAAGGATAAAATCCTCACTAATTAAATCCATATTTAGTGAAGACCAGATTGATCTTCGACCGAAATGCTGGGAAAGCCTATTCAATAGTGCAAGATTTCGATCTATTGAAATTACTAGGATGCCAAGAATTGATTAAGATAGAGTAACCCGCTAGCTCGAACGCGCTTCGTAAAATTCTACGCGAGTTTTCGGAAGGCAGAATGCCTTTCATGAGAATTAGATCACCAAGTACTTCACGGTGTCTTTTTTTAACATCTTTATGCATAAAAATTCAGCATCTCTAAAACTTCAGGATATGAAAGAATGGGCTTTCCCCTTTTATTTGAAACCAACATCAAAATAATGCGTCGGGGGTTTAGAGCAACTTTTTTTTATTTTTTTTTTTCGTGAAAACATATTTTACAATAGAACTAGTTCATATTTCTGTCCCTAGATGGTGCTTTAGACATTCGGACAACACTAAAAGTGAGAATCTGATAGATATTTTAATTGTCTACAACTTTGTTAACAACTAAAAACCAATTTGAAATTATCCGGAAAAGTTGTTTAATATTTTAACGAAGTCTAAGTCTAAGTTAGTTTCACAGAAACCCCAGTGGTTTGTAAGTCAATTCACACGCACTTTTTTCACACTTCAGCTGTGTTTAGTTGAACAGTGCATTCAGCGGCATTTGAGAACTTGGAAAGTCTCATCTTTTAGCTGAAAATTATAAATCCAGATTCCATCTGATATAGGGCATCATTAATATTTTTGGGATGAGAAGTTTTAGATAAGTGTTGACCAAACTAGTATGATATTAATATTCTTTTCCAAGATGGTGAGTGATTTCTCCCGCAGAAACAGCTTCTTTTTCATTTTTTCGATTGTCCTCGGGGATGACTGATAACTATTATTGCATGAACCTCTTACTTTGCTAGCATCTTCGTATAAAATTCACTTGTCCTGAACTTCAACCTTTATATTTGAACAAACTCAATAAAATTGTTAACACCATTGCAATATTTTGCGAATTTCATTGCAATGCTTGGTTAAAAATGCTGATTATCTTTTTCAAAATTAACTCAATGTGACAAACAGTGAACAAAAAACTTTGAGTTTTTGGATAAAGATATTTTTTTGACATATATTCGTGGATTTGCATGTATATAAAGTTTTTCTTGTACTCAAATCATATTTTGTTTTCAAAAGTAATGCATTTCGCATAATCTAGGATCAATTTATTAACGATTTCTCGCATAATTGATAGAAAATGGCCATAAAATCCAACTGCCACAATATACTTTGCGGAAAAAAATTGAATAAATCGTTTCACGCTAACCATTAATTCATACTCTCGGCTATGTAAGATGTTAGATATGTTCTGTTAAACGTTGTACTGCTTGCGTTGAGGCTGGAGTGGTTCTATAAACACCAGGTCGAAACAGCATGAATACAAACCACAAATCGGACGCGCTTTTTGCAGACATAAGCAAAACGCCGACTGTCAACTTAAATCTAAGCCGATGTATTTCTTGTAATCTATTCTCCAAGAAAATTTTAACTCCTTTCCGACGAGCACCTTTCTGCCACAACTAGGCTCTGCCACCGCCAATCTCACTTCTTTTCTAGGACCAAACCTCAACCAATTTTTATCGATAATGCTACCATTCTTGCAAGTTAAAATCATCTAGTTCTCCTGGCCCAGAAGGCATTCCTCAATTTTCGTAATGCCCAGTTTACATTAGTGCTGATTGCCATCTGCTGGTGTCAGCATGCTGGCAACCAGCACGCTGCCAGCATAATGTAAACGCTTGCCAGCAGCTGGCACCAGCAGATGGCATGCGTTTACATTATGCTGGTAGCGTGCTGGTTGCCAGCATGCTGGCTCCAGCAGATGGTAACCAGCACTAATGTAAACTGGGCATAAAACAGTGTATTGGCGAGCTTCTTGGAAGTGATTTTGGGATCGAAGTAAGCTACGGTAGCAGGCGCAAGGAAAAATATTCGATGCGTAATTTTTGTGTCAATCTTCCTTCTTTCTTGTGTTAGAAACGATTGAATTTGCTCGGAATATTATTCGAAAGGGTGCGAACTTACGGTGTTGTGTGCTGTCTGGATAAATACTGTTTACTCTGAACAATTGACGGCAAGTGTTTCCGGTGAAGTTTCCCTGCCTCAACTGGAGTTACAGGAAGAGATTTTTCTCACTGAAGCATCACACTGTGTTAAGTGGGAGTGGTCGAGCAACTATTGCAGACAGCTCCAAGGAGTCGAAGGTGGACCTGAATGATAAGGGAGTATTCCAATTTATTTCTTATCGACCATTGTTATTAGTCGTAGTGTAATTTCAGGAGAGATGCCGAGTAGGGGTGAAATGCCGCACACTCTGTATCTTGTATGTGGGGTCACTTTGGTGAGGTAATGGGATATTGTGAGTTTGTCTTTCAAGGAGTTACAGCACTGGATATGTAAAATAATCCTTATTATTGACTCACCAAGGTTTTATTAATGAATATGTGCGACCAGTTGCTGATGTTCTGGAGCGAATCAGTCATGACCATGGAACTAGACTTAGCAATAAACCTGCTGGCAGGAGTCTAAGGTTACATCCGAGAGTTTCATTTTAAGCTCATAACTTCTATAACGTACACACCAAAAAACAATGAAATTCAAACGACATGTAAATCAATACGAATGTAAAACTAGGAAATAATCACATATATTTTTGTCTCGAAATAATCTCCTAATAACAATGAAAGTTTACAGCACAGGTACATGCTAATGCTGATTTTATTTTTGGATCGGTGTCGCTCTAGATCCGCTCTGAACTTTTAATAAACTTAACTCTTTTAATATGGCTATTGTAAATATTAGAGCGAACCAAGAGCGACTCGGATCTAGAACCGAAGACAGCATAAGTTTGGAGGAGAGCGAGTAAAGGCGCTTTAACCTAGACTTAATAAGCCTGGGCAAGGTGTAAGGGTTATTAATAATTATCGGCCAAGCTGGTTGTTTAAGACCCTATTTTCTTTCACTGCAAACACTACATTGCAGACGATCAACACGATGCTATTTACAAGGATCTCTCTACGGTCTTCGTCAAAATCAACCATAATATCGCAATATCAAAGCTAAACAAACTCGATATTCATGGACAACTCCAAATCACCATTAAGTCATCCTTGAAACGACACAGAATTACTAATACTCTAACGATTATGATTTATTTTCATGATCATTGAGTAAATGATAGCGACAACTCTGTCTTCACCAGGAGGCATGTTGGTAGACTTGAGTAATTCGTAGTTATGCTGCCTAAGCTCGTCCCTGCCAACAAAAGACAAAAGACTAGCCTGTAGGATATAAAGTCTGTTTCTAATGATCCCGGTACGGCCCGGTTTGTAAATAGGCGTGCTCCGTTAGCAAATGTGTGCAGGTTCGAACTCAGATATTGCCGGTTTATATTGATCTTTTTTCTAATAATCGTGTAATTCCCATATGTAACTGCGTCTACAGTATTTAACGGAGTAATTGACTATCAAGTAGTAGTAGGCGATGAAGCTTAATGGTTTTATACCAAGGAAAAAGATCTCCACACAAAGTAACGAATGGCTTACGCAATATTCGGCCGATATTCAATATTATTTATTTTTTTTACACGTTGTATAAACTGAATAGATTTAGTCCGAGTATAGGCACTATATCCTAGGCTCATTAGCCTAGACAGATCTAAATACTTCTTTCCCATCTCAGGAACTTAGAACCAAAGAAGTTGCATTAACTCTCTTAGCCAAATCACTACCATCAGCGATATATCAAATCCCCACCAAATTAAAACGGTCGGTACGGTTGTCCACGTTTCTCCCTTATTCAAGGTTCAATTCGTTAATTATATGCTTCCTTAAATGAATAATTTGATGGCCATATAATTTCAAAACCTCTTCATTTTGTACGGTGGCCTGGCCTCTTTAATGATTGTTTTACATTACTAATGAACCACAAATATTAATATTGGCAAGGAAAATTGTAAGCGAAGTTCTACAAATTTTCAGAATCCCTATATGTATGTGTAGAGTATACTAGATCAGACATGGTACATACTTTTCAGTATACCGATGGCTCAGTCAAGCTAATGCATTGAACCATGTCAAATAAGCGAAATTCTGGAAGGGATGATCCATAAACGACGTACCATTTTTTGAGTGAATTTTAACACCCCCCTTCCCCATCGTAGCATTTCGTCACAAAATTCTATATACCCCCCTGATAATTACGTAGCTTGACGGTAACCCTCACCCCCCTCGTTGTTCCCGTAATTTTTTAAAAAAAAAACAAGAACGATGTTACTGAGATGAAACGGGTAAGATTGTCGTAACATCAGTTCAATCCCTATTCCCCTTTAAAAAAGCTACGTAGCATGACATGACCCCCTACCCCCCCCCCCCCCCCTGTCACACATCATCACATGATCCCCCTCCCCCATATAATGCTACGTCATTTATGGATGGTCCCGAAGCAAAAATAAACTCGGTGAGCAATATTGCGATGACATGTAGAAATAGAGAAAATTCTTATATTTTTCAAACAAATTTTAATTCCATTTCGTAATTTTTTCTGTCATAAAGTGCAGCTCGCATTGCACAGTGGTCCAGATCGCTAATTTAGGAGGAATTTTTACTTTCTGACAAACCTGTATAATTTAGCCGTATCATGTCTTAGGATGAATTTGTGTACTTTAGAAGATGCTTCTTTTTATTGGAATAGTTATTAGGGTGGTTCTAATTTATCTAAAATACGAAAATAAACTTTTTACTGATGAAAGATAGAGCTCCACAGTCTTCCACAAAGTTGTAAAGTAACTTATTTTGAATAAATTTGTTGAACATATTAAAGCTCTATCTCTTTTAGTTTTTGTTATACAAGAAATTTAAAAAAAAGATTAGGGTGTTCCTGAAAAAAACGTTTTTTTAGTATAACTTTCGTATCTTTTACTTTTTGTTAACACAACCTTTGGACAGCTTATTGAAAACTTCAAGCCGAGTATTTTTCTCCAAGACACCGAAGGTCTAACTTTTTTCTTTAAAAAGTTATGGACACTTTTCGTTAAAAAAATGGCCTATTTCAAGGCTCAATATCGCTGATGCGGGCACCTAAAATTGAATTCTGTTTCCACCACATGAAAGACCATACTTATTGGTATATTTGAGCAAAAATTGGCGAATACGATATTTTTTTAAAATTTGCAATTTAGATTTAAAGTTTGTAGTTTTGCAGGTTCAACGCATTAAAGCATTTACACACATATCGTTGTATTATGAAAAAAGCCACTTTCAAATATCATTCTCTCATCGCAGCAAGCTTTGCATAAGTGAAACGACTGTCAAAAAAGGTTTCTGATTTTATTCGTTTTAAATAAAACTAGTAAATATGGATATTAGTCGAAGAGAGTTGGCGAATTTGCTTATTGCTGGTAAAAAGACAGATGAACTGCTTAAGTTCATTACAAGTAGTAATCCAAATGTAAAATTGAGACTTGTTAATGTTCGAAAGAAATTTTATATTTTGTTAAAACAACCTTTGAACAGCTTTTAGAAAACTTCAATCCACGTTTTTTCATAACTCTGAAAGTCTAACTTTATACTTTCAAAAGTTATGGAAACTTTTCGCTCATAAATAGCCCTTTTTCAAATGTCATTATCTCTGATTGGGGCAAATAAAAGTAAGTTCGGATTGAACCATAGAAAAGAACATACTTTTAAGTATATTTGAGCAAAAATTGGAAAATATTATTTTTTTTAAGCATGTAATTTTAAATTTACTAACCAAAGTTTTAAATTTTACCGCATAGCGACATAAAAGAAATTGCCTAAAGCCTTTGTATTTCCTTTTCTGTTTTGCTTACATATCAACAATACAGAATGTGTTCATTAAAAATAATTTGGCTATGACAACAATTTATGATTTATATAAGGAGAATTTATTCAATGCCAATTAATTCAAAAGTAGATGCATTGCATTTTCAGGTATATCCAGCGGTGCTCGTTGAATTCGACGTTTACATTTAAGAGAAATTATAGGATCTGATGAAACAAGAAGTCTCTTGAAAACGTCATCAAGATTGACGAGTCGATCGAATTTGCGTGCGTGGAATTCTCGGAATCTGCGAATACTTTTATTCCTGGTTTCTTGAACTTCTTCACTGCACATACCTACTGGCAGCATGTTATGTTGAATAATGCTTCCTCCATGGACCAGGAGTTTATGCACGGTTGGTGAGAGAGCGTACCAACCATACAGGCGTACATAAAGCAATCGTGTATCTTCGGCGTAACTCCGGTAAGCATCCGCGTTAATTCCCAATTTGCTCTTGATGATTGTTAATAGCACATACATACGTTCTAGCAACATTTCGTCCAACCCGGTTTCTTCTGCAACGACATCTCGGTTTCTGAAAAATTTTCGAGCTGTGTTACCATCGTTAGAATTTCCGCCACCTGGCAAAGGTTCGCTAATACGAAGACCTAAACGGTCACGTAACGCTTGTCGAATTTTTATTTGTCGTTCCTTAAGCTCGCTGGTATTTTTGCCTACGCGCCAACGCGGTTTTGCTAGAGCTAAACGGTAAGCGATATTCAATAGTAACTCCATTGCTCGTATTAATGCATGTAAAGGTGAAAAAACATATAAACTATCCGGTGGATCGCTGGCTTCCAGTAAAGGATCATTCAATCGCTTTCCGGAGCGTTTGCATATATAACACGCTTGAGACGGTGTGCCTGTTACGTCATTCACTACCTTCGTATCAACCATGGAAAATATGAAGCTTGAACTAATCGGAATCTTGCGCATATTAACATTTACTATAGTCGGGACTAATTCATCGATTTGCTTGTTCATCGC
This sequence comes from Topomyia yanbarensis, assembly GCF_030247195.1. NCBI lineage: Eukaryota > Metazoa > Arthropoda > Insecta > Diptera > Culicidae > Topomyia > Topomyia yanbarensis. Next base: position 8,002,265 of record NC_080671.1, read on the forward strand.
GGCAACTTCATCCTTTGTTAGTTCAGGATTTTCCTTCTTGAAAATTAATTTTACTGGTCGGCACAGGGATACTGAAGATGGAAAATCATTATTCCAAAGAATGCAATCTCTTGACTCATCTTTCCGGCGACTAACTACACGTAAAGGTACTATAGATAGAGCAAATATATGCGAATCGTTATACTCGAATAGTTCTCCATTTTCATCTTCGTCAACGCACATTTGCTTGTATCTATGTTCAAGTGGAAAAGAGACTGTCAGTCAAAGTTTAGAAGAAAAATAATGTTGCCTACCGGGAATGGTTGCTGCTTCCATCGCAGCCCCACTTAAAGATAACAAACGTATTATCCTCAGGATGCAGTGGTAGAACTCCAATATTCAGAAACGAGATGAGTCGTTCCACGGTATGGTTAACAAGAGCTTGAAGGGGAACATACGCACAAGAAGGCTGAACAGAAATTCCTGAAAAAAATTGTTGATTCAGGGACGAATCTTTGAGAATAGTACATACCGATCGGATAGCATAGTTTCTTTTCTTCTACTATTTTATTATACGCGGGATAAATGTCCAAACCCTTCTGCATAACTGAGCTGCGTATGTTTTGGTACTGCGCCTTAGAAAAATCATTTTCACAAATAAATCTAAGTGCCTCCTCCGCAGTAAACGCTTCTGCAATCGGGACAGCCATAGATCCTAAATTCTCTACGGTAGATCTGACGGGACTTTTCGACAATCGTTCGATTTGTCTGCCAACTAAACGGAAACCAGTAGAATTAGCGTTGACGGCTGACGCTAAACCAAGTTCTTCCGTGGAATACTTATCGCGCAACTTTCCTAATCTTTTTATTTTGGCTCTGCGACATATTTCGGAAAATGGTTTCCTCTTTCGGCCTTTACCTTTACCTTCGACTTCGAATCTTAGCTTTCCTTCAAGCCACACAAAATTTTCCAGCTCAAACCGAATTTGCGTGCGCTTACTCCGAATCCACAACCTTCTAAATTCCAACATCAAGATTTTTATTTTCTTCCGAGCACTAACAAGTTTCAATTTTACATTTGGATTACTACTTGTAATGAACTTAAGCAGTTCATCTGTCTTTTTACCAGCAATAAGCAAATTCGCCAACTCTCTTCGACTAATATCCATATTTACTAGTTTTATTTAAAACGAATAAAATCAGAAACCTTTTTTGACAGTCGTTTCACTTATGCAAAGCTTGCTGCGATGAGAGAATGATATTTGAAAGTGGCTTTTTTCATAATACAACGATATGTGTGTAAATGCTTTAATGCGTTGAACCTGCAAAACTACAAACTTTAAATCTAAATTGCAAATTTTAAAAAAATATCGTATTCGCCAATTTTTGCTCAAATATACTAATAAGTATGGTCTTTCATGTGGTGGAAACAGAATTCAATTTTAGGTGCCCGCATCAGCGATATTGAGCCTTGAAATAGGCTATTTTTTTAACGAAAGGTGTCCATAACTTTTTAAAGAAAAAAGTTAGACCTTCGGTGTCTTGGAGAAAAATACTCGGCTTGAAGTTTTCAATAAGCTGTTCAAAGGTTGTGTTAACAAAAAGTAAAAGATACGAAAGTTATACTAAAAAAACGTTTTTTTCAGGAACACCCTAATCTTTTTTTTAAATTTCTTGTATAACAAAAACTAAAAGAGATAGAGCTTTAATATATTCAACAAATTTATTCAAAATAAGTTACTTTACAACTTTGTGGAAGACTGTGGAGCTCTATCTTTCATCAGTAAAAAGTTTATTATCGTATTTTAGATAAATTAGAACCACCCTAATAACTATTCCAATAAAAAGAAGCATCTTCTAAAGTACACAAATTCATCCTAAGACATGATACGGCTAAATTATACAGGTTTGTCAGAAAGTAAAAATTCCTCCTAAATTAGCGATCTGGACCACTGTGCATTGATTTAAATCCATTAGTATATAAAATTTGCAGCGTATCGCTTCGAATCGTAAATTATTTATAAAATAATTATTTGTTCTGTATTTCCACTTTTTTGTTATCCAGTATAATCAATGAATTTAGAAAGAGGTATCTTTGTTATAATCAAACATACATGAAATTGGATAACTTTTGAGTGATAGGTGCTTCTCACGAAGTACTACAAGTTGGTATATTTTTACCTTCCATTGTTCAACACAATTCTCCTAGAATATTAACATAAGTTCAAGACCAATTACATGAAAAAGATAGTCGAAGGCAGTCTGAATTGATAGGTTTTATTGCTATTCTATAATTCTCCCTAAGGAGAAAAATTTTGATGGAAACCAATTTTTATCCACTATTGCGAAAATTGAGCAAAACTCCTTTTGTGCGTGAAGCTCAAAAACTCTGTGCCAAATTATGAAACTTACATTTTTGCTTCATCTCATCAGAATCCGACATTGAAAACTTTTGCTTGCTGTTCTCGAAGTGGCAGCACTGGCGAATCACCCGGACGTGTTGTCGTTAACGTCCAATATTACTCAAAGTTTTTCAGTGATATACAGTATATTCAACAGGAAAATGAAGTAATTCGTTTAGCAGGTAGTTTTTCCTGTTGAGTTATGTGTTAGTAGGTTGAAATATCGGAGGAAAAGTATGATTTTACATAGTGTTTTATCGTCACAACTTTACCATTGATGTATGTGAATCAAGTCGCGAAAAATACACCCGTTTATTCCGCTTAGCGCCTGCAGCGCCATCTGAACCTGAGCAGCTGACGCAACAATTTCACGGATGGAGGTGAATTCTACACAAAAGTCTCATAAATTTATTTATTCAGAGCTGGTGAGATCGTTTCATGTCGTTTTTCAGTTTTTCTACCTTCGAAAATATTTTCCTTTTTGTAAATACGTGCCAGAATCAAAAATATTGTTCATTCTGGCAGTGCGAATATATTGCAAATATCCAATCGACACGTGGATGTATTCGCGCGGGGTTTATTATATATGAAGGTGGCCTCAGAATGTACGGTATTCTTGAAATGGGTCGATGGATGTACAGTAGAGCTATCGCCTCTCATTTCCAGGGGTAAACAGGTGTACATCTATCGATGAAAACAAATATATCATTACACAGATGCAGACAAGTTTCTTCCATAAAAGCACTACCGGTCAGTGGGAAATAGATTGTATATACACACATCTCATCAGAATCCGACACATACTTAGTGCCATGATTTAGCTACAGCTGTATTGACATAAAATCCAAAGACGGCAACACAGTTTGTATTCCTGCAAAAACATCAAGTTATGTGTGATGTTCATCAATACAACACGTTCTATTTAAGCCGAACCAAGCTTCGATTCCACTGGTTCTCCTCAGTAGTAGCTATGTTCCAAAGTATGAATTAAATAGTTAAACTGTTAAAAATATTAGGGAAATTGCCATCAATTTCCCTAATATCTGGACCGACAAACATCAGTATTTTAAACTTTTTCTCAATATCTTTCTACGCTAAGTATTCATCCAAATGTTCTCTTCTGCATCTTCGACTAAAGGATGTAGAATTGATGTTGGAGTAGGTTTTCAATTCGGGAGCACTTAGTAGTACTTATTTCAACAAAGTATCACCGACGAGGCGGGAGCAAGGAACCTTTCTTAGGGTGACCAGCAAAATGATAAATTTTTGAAAACTTGATCGGCCTACCCCTGAATCGATTTCTAGTCGCACCAGGAAGACTTGCTCCAAATTTGAAGCAAATCGGACAAATATAGCTACCGGACCAACGTGCCTGAAGTTTGTGTGGAATTTTTCGACAATTTACGTGGAGAAAACCTATTGGCTCGCATTTTCGCCGGTAGGTGGCACTGTATGCATCGTATTATCACTGTAAGTGAAAATTAGAAAGATAATTTAATTGTCTGCAACTTTGTCGAAGATTAGACATCACTTCATTGAAAGTTTAGTAACTTCTTTTAACAAAGCCGAATTGACTAGCAGTCTTCGACAACGGGGAACGGGCATAACGTAATTGGTAAATCGATTGCCTTGTACGCAGCTCACCTGGGTTCGATTCCCAACCCCGCACGTAGGGTTAGAAATTTTTCCAAAAGAGATTTCTCAAACCCGAAAAGAGGCGAATGACCCTAAGCTTAAAACCTCTATGATAATAAAAAAAATTATCTTTCTCATTTTCACTTACAGTGATAATACGATGTATATAGTGCCACCTAGTGGCGAAAATGCGAGCCAATGGGTTTTCTCCATGTAAATTGTCGAAAAACCCCATACAAACTTCAGGCACGTTAGTCCGGAGGCTAGACTTGTCCGATTTGCTTCAAAGCCAATGCTTGGAGCAAGTACTGCTGGTGCGACTAGGAATCGACTCAGGGGTGGGCCGATAGGGGTCCAGGCGTGAAGTCATGTTAACTGTGGATTAGGATTTTTTGTTTCGTTTATTTGACACGGCGTTAGCTTACCTGAGCCGTGGATCTTTTAATATTTACAACGGGATCTTGTGTACGCGATTTGTTACTTCGCGTAAAGATCTTCTTTCTTATTGGAGATCCATTAGCTGCATCGCCTGATTTTGCTTGGGGATCGCCTAGTCTCCTCCCTTTCGGTTTATCGTTTTCGACCATGCTGTCCTTACATTGAGTTGTTTGAGACTTTTTTTAATTGTATGAATGGGGAAAAGCCCATTGAAGTGAACTCCCTTTGAGTTACTTCTTCAATAGGCATAAAACCCATTTTAATTTATTTTTTCGAGCAGTTGCGGATCGCGATAGAGGTTCTGTTTTTTTATCATTTACTCTACTGTTGGTGGTGCTGGCCGTTGTTTAGGAAAAAGTAAGTGCATCACAATGATCTGACACGCTGTGCGTAGGTTCTGTTGTTCCAGCATTCGTGGTGGGCTTGGTTCCAATTGATGTTGTTTCGTTAGAGGCTCTTGTACATGGTTTCTCGTAGTGTGTCTTCTTGTTACAGAACTAGCACGTAGCGATCTGTCCTTCATATGTGCGCAGCGTGGTGTGAGATTTGGTAACACCCTCAATTTCAAAATGGAAGTTCAGGTATGAAGGAATAGATTTCGTAACTCGCTTTCTCACCTGGTAAAAAATTCTCTAGGCTTCGAACTTAACGGATTACATTCTTTACAAGTTGTTTTTTGACAGTTTATCCCTATCTCTTTTTATTTTGCTGAAATCCAATAGAAGATAAAATATGACGTCGCCATAAATGCAGAGGGCTCGAAATCGTTGTTTTTGCATATGCATATGAGTCAAAACGAAAAGAGATAATACGGACTTAAAAAGAATTGTAAAATTTTCTAAGATGCATCATTATAATAACAATAATAAAGGCGATGTTTGTTATTTACTATTTTGAAGAAATTTGGCAAAACGCTAATAAAACACTAACTTTACTTCTAAAAGTGTACTAAATTCACCTAACTGAAATATATTAGTACTATGTAAAATTTTGATAGCTTTCCAGTGGAAGCAAAAGATACTATGATAAGTGGCAATTCCTTTTGTATTTATAGCTAGTATAAGAGAAAATGAGATAAAAATATTCAATTTCAATAGCCCAAACACGTAGAAACAAGAAGAAATAAGTGTATGACATCAAATAATAAAATAACAATTTTCAGACGAACAAAATTAAAATAATGATGCTAATTATTTGAGGTTTCGAGAAACGGACGAGAACTCGATAAAAACCATAACTTTCAGATACTTTACTTCTAAAAAGTTACTTAAACTCAATAACTGAAAGATATAAGGACGACATTTAATATAAAATGAAAACCTTTCCAATAAAACTAATAGAGCTGACATACAATGTGTGCTTTTTTAGCTAGAGGCATTTAAAGTCAGACAAGTCAATTTCAGAAAAAGTAGAATAACTCTGTAACGACTGAGATTTGATGGTATATGTAGAAAAAAAAATTTCCCCCGAATATAATTCACTATCATTCCTCGAGAGATTCCCAAACACCCTGCATACATGGCCGCCATGCAGTCTAAAATTGCACCAGGGCAGACAATATGTATGCTGCTTTTACACCAAACAAGCGGGTTTACTTAAACCTGAAATGATATCGATTACCTTTACCAAAATCATCTGGACCGTAATTAGGCTTCGCACATAATTTCCAGCCTGTAAGTTTCAGGTTTCATAACTTATTTACACAACAGGTAAATCAGTCTGCAATACTTTTCAGGTTTCCCAGTTATGGAAGTCAGCTTGCAATCATGCTAGGTTCCATAACGTTTGTAGTTTTTAAATTCCTTCCATAATTTTCCTAGCTATGGAAATCATTCTGCAATTCTGCCATAGTAACCAAAAATAATCGGCAGCTTTGGCAAAAGCCACAATTTTCTTTTTGAAATTGTGAGTCAACCTGCAAATATTGCCAGGATCTACAATTTTCATCATTTCAGCTTACCAAGTTTAGTTTGCCAGATCCCACAACATCCTTCCTTTCACGGTAAACCTTGGGATTTAGGGCTTTACGTTCGATAATACGTATAATCAGCCAGGCCGTGGCTCCACAGTCCACTGTTAACTATTTATGATTCTGCTTTATTCTGTCAATAATATTCCTACATATCATAGTCTACTAGATTACTATAGCATGAAAAGGAACCAGTGAACTCGCTTTTAATAACGAACATTTGAACAATTTTAAGGTGCTACAATTCTGAGGATTAATCGGTTTAACTCTGTAACGTATCTAATCATCACACCCATGTTCTATATTTGTTTGTCATTTTACAACAAAAGATCGACAAAGTAGTATTAATTTTGTTCTTTAAATATAAAAAAAGGGAACCAAATATTTCAAGATGAAAAAAGTTTCCATCAAATTACCGAGAACGGCGCCACGGTGCCAACCCGAATGAACTCATCAGATCGATCAAACGGAAACACACGTCCGGTTCCAGCCTCTCAATTTCGTCCCTTCGATTCAATTTTATCGGCAGGCCCATTTTCTGCTTCGACGCTGATAGCGTAAGCGTCGGTCGGCGACACGGACGGGTCATAATGTTTACTTTTCCTTCACGTACAATAATGTAGGACCATCGCAGCTCTTCCACCCACTGTACTGGACTAGCAAGGGGTTTTACCGTCAGAGCTCGTCACGGGAATCGAAAACAAAACGAACTAGAAAAAAAAAGAAAAACAAGGAAGGAGAACTAATAGCCGTATGTTCGATCAAGTGGAAAATGAACAAACGGGCAGAAGCTTTTAGGGAAACAACAATCGATAGCCCTACGATGGTCTACAACTGAGGCAGGACTAAGAAGGAGGGGGGTGGTCTGATGGTCAAATGGGCTTTCTTCGTTCAATTCGGGTGGAAAGTTTGTTCGGTATCCTGGAGCATGTGTCCCAACCTTATTTTATTCCCAACTATTTACATTGAGCCATGTGTGGAATTAACAACTAATAAAATTTAATTGTCATGGGTTGTTAAAAACATATCCATTCATTCTGATTGGAAGTAGGGGTTTTTATTCATATTTATTTTCCGACGTCCCCTGTTCGCCAGAGAGGTCTCTACATATAAGCATCAAGCCTCAAACATAAAGGTAGAATACAATAGTATAGTCATCAATTGGAACATTGACTATTATAGAAATTTCAACTTATCTTCAGTAATGTGGGATCCAGGAAGTATTTTGTAATTGAAAGTAGAAGCTGGATATTATACGAACCTATCACTGAGACAAAAGCCATTGAAATATCGTATGGATTCTAGTTTTAGTTTATATCCTGCAAGTAATATACATTAAAATTTTCAACCAAAAATGTTGACATTTGGCAAAGTTGCACTCGAATAAATCAAGCGTTACTACGAATAAAGCTTTTTCCGTGCGATTATTTTCCACTTGAACAACTACCGTTTCCATGGAACACATTTCCATAGAAACTCAAACATTGCAAAACAAGCAGATAGGTTCCGTTTTATTTTTGTTTTTGTTTTCTGCGCTTGAACGCGAACCGAAGCCAATTTGCTCGACAAAAAGCTAGGAAAGCTAGGAGAAAAGTTAATTCCGGAGCCGGTCTTTGAGTTGCTTCAGGGCTACAGAGGATTAGAAGTAAGGACAACCGTTCGTGCTTCGTCGTATGGAGCGAATCTGATGAGGTTATAAAAGATGGCCTCCAGGGAATACGATCGGTAATAAAATTTGCTAGTTGACAGAATTACTGCCGAAAGGGATTTGTATGGAAATAATGGTCGGAATTTGCTTCAATTTAGCTAAATTGAAATTTGGCTTCCTTCTAAACAGTAGTGTGTGTGTTACTTCTCTGTGAATTCGTTTTTCCGTGTGCGCCAGACACGGTCCATTTTTAGTAGCAACATGGAGCAACAAATCATTGTTCAAAGATTTCTAGGCTTTTAACATTCAGTAACTCTTACAACTAGCGAACTCATAACACATTCAGCAAAACCTGTATCGGTTATTGTGTGGGATACTATACTTCCACTAATAGGTACACTGACTTATCTATCTATCTATCTATCTATATATATAAAAGTCAATGTTTGTATGTATATGATTTATAGACTCCCAAACGGCTTAACCGATTTCCGTAAAAATTTGCACACAGTAGGTATTTGGTATGGGGCGTGTTTTTGTGCTATTAGTTGAAGATTATCTGCCCGCCAGATGGCGCTTTGGAACAAATTGTGTTTTCCTCCTATTTCGCAGAGTATCGCAGCAACGCGCGATGGGTATTAGCTGGTCAATTATAAATATCGGTTGAAAAGTGCCAGGTTATTCAATGTTTTCGAAATTAAGGGACCACTTCAATGGAAAAACTCTGTTGATAGAGAAAATATCCTAGGAGCACTGTTAGTTACTTTGATTGCTTTGACAAAAAGTGCCAAGCAAAAATAAGCGTTTCATTTGAAAAAGTCGTTTTTCGCAAATGTGTATAACATATTACAACATAATAGCATTGCTCACCAACAAACATGGAGCACAAAAATAGGACTATATCCTCTAATTTGAGTAGTTCGTTGCTGACACTGGTTGAAGCATCATCTGGCTTATTCATTATGGGTGACCATATCAGGTGAGTAAAAATCCAGGACGATCGAAGGAGAATATTCTAGGATTACTGAAAAAAACAGGACAAATCAATCGTTTTCCCCGACATCCCAGCACACCAGGACATTCAGTTGAAAACAATTACATATCCTGGGAAACCAAGACGTATGGTCACCCTAATTATGATCGTTATTATGGTCTAGTTTATTCATTACGATGGTCCATTGATTTGATATTTATTTTCTTGGATTTGAACAAGGCAAAGTAATAGGTAACGGTATACTAAAACAAGACAAAACTAGACTGGTTCGGCTTATATAAGCCAATCTCAGTCTAATAGAAGGATAGAAAAGTAAACGTATCTCATCATTATATATTTACCGACGCCTTCAAAATATTCTTCACAAACCATCGCCTGGAAACGGACACGCGATCATTGTTGCATCGGTTTCAACCAGTTCTTAGATTGAAAGTAGAAAATGTATGCTCTTCGTTGGATAGTAGTACAAATTTAGGCAACCCGACTGGCTACATTGCAAATGTTCTATTCGGGACAAATGATATCTGCATCTGCTATACGTTTTAATTATATACTATCTTTAGTATCCTTATGCACATCGAGTTTTAATATAATCGTAACTGTCGACAAATTTAATTTTTCATTTTTGTCGCATCGATTCCAAAAAAATGATATAATCCCTTTTCAGTTGGCTCGCTAGCTAAAATGTTTGACAGCAATGAAAATGATAGCATTAGCAGAGATGCCAGATTTGCAGACAAGTCTGCAAATTCGCAGACTTTTAATTTAAGCTGCAGATTTTTTCGATGACGCGGATATTTGCAGATTTTTTAGTTTGGTTGCAGATATTTACAGATTTTTGAATATAAAGGCTTTTGGTTACACTAGCTTTCCTGACATTTTTTGTTCTTCCCAGACTTTTAAAATTATTATTGCAGACATTTGAAAAAGTACCTGGCATCTCTGAGCATTAGTGTCAACAAATAAGCGAAACTATGGGTAGATGGCCATGGGATATAATTTTATGCAACGAGCTTTCACACTGTAACAAACGAACTACTATGAATGGTCAATTATGTCGACATACATCAAAATTGTTTTTTCGTATCAAAACGTACTATTGATGCGTTGATTCATGTATGTGTATAATAATATTTCAATATTTATGTCTCAAAACATTCAATATTGAATTTTGACCACTATGCAGCAAAATGCACACAGTGCACATTAACTGTTTCAAATTTCCTGGTGTAGCCGATTTGAATGTAAACAAAAGTTTACTTTCACAAAATTTTCAGACAGGAAATGTCGATTTTTGGATCGTTTGGCTGAATTCTGTTGCAACGAAAAGCTTCCATTGGGTGTTGCAAAGGGATCAAGGTGAGTTGAGTACTATCCTTTCGGTAGAAGCTTAGATAAACTATCCAGAAAGCTGCAACGTCAGAAAACGCCGTGGTGTTCCAATCAGGGCGGCGTAACAGTTTAACGCCCGAGTGGGTAGAAAGCATAGGGTGAGGGGTCCATTAATAAAGATTTTTTCCCTTTTCGCAATGCACACGTTTACATTACATCAAATACAAATATGTTTGTATTTGTATTTGATTACAGTCACATGAAATCACGTTCGTTTATGCAAATGGAATTGTGGTACATCGATGTTTTCAAATGTGTGTAGTGCGAGATACACGCGCTGCGCATCTAAATTTTTTGAAATGGTTCAAAATTTCGAGCGGGTAATTACCCACTCGGTTATTTTCGAGTGGGTAGTACTACCCATACTACCCACGCGAAAATACACCATATAAACACTTTTAAAGACAAGAATACCGGAATAAATCTTCTGCAACAGTTTTCTTTGATCAAGATAATCAGATATTTTGTAAACCGTGTCTAGAGAACAGAGAATAGATTGTCTTGATTCTTGCCACCATAAGCAGAGTTGAGGAAAAATCTTTGCTCCGACACAACGCTACGGTCATTGACATTGAATTTTGTTCAATACGACCGAGTTTCGTGAAGTGGAATTCATGCTAAAGGTGAAAATGAAATTTAGGCTTACGAAGAACTTTTATCTTCGGGATCATCATCTCCGCAGTGCGGTATTGATATCATTCAATATCTTAGCCCAAGCCGAACGTTTCGTTCTACAGAACAACTTGAAGCTCGTGGAAATGGTGGAAATAAGATTCCCGTGATACACATAGAAAGTGACTACCTGGAGTTAAGGCTACATGATTTATCACCGCGTATCCTTTCTCTTCAACACAACTGTCAAAGGATTGCCACCACAATCACATATCTTTTATGGTTGTTGTAGCAACGCCAAGTGGCCTGTAACACAGACTGCTCTCTGATGGAGGAACCCGCTGGTGCTGGTGTCTACTGTCGTAAAATAAGATTGGAATAGTCTCACTCGCTAGGTAGATACTATACTGTATTCCAAGCAGAAATCTTCGCGATTATGTGCGAGGTATAATCGGCCCTTCCACAGAGCTTGTCCGTCAATGTTATAAACTTCTGTTCCGATTGTCAGGCTGCAATCAATGCTCTTAGTTCAGACAAATCACGGTCCAAGCTAGTGATCGCGTGCCGAACCCAAATCGAAGAATTAAGCATTGTCAACACTATCACTGAGTCCATTTCATGTGATCTTCGTGAATCCGACTACGAAACCTCATATCTTTCTTATCGGTAAAGAGGTTTAGCCTTACACGCATTTGAACTACTTGTGAGTTTTACTTACCTCCTGTTAGCTTTGTTCTGTTATTTTTCCCACTCTTCCAATTGTACTACCTGCCCCCTGTTTCTCCTCTCATTCCGACCACGAAATTATGAGAAAATACGACAAGGCACAAATCTCCGACTACATACGGGGAACGTGCCATATGAGCCAATATATTCTGATTCCAGGGTAGAGCAGACTCGGCAAAGATCACCTGAGTCTGAAGGCACATATGTTATCTTCCCGTCGCAGTCCAGTATCCTCACTGGTTGAATCATGGGGTCCGCCAACCCCATGTGCGTCAGGAGATCCGCACAATTCAAGCTCGAATCGGAGACAACCTCGTCACCTTCAACCCGATTAGATGGTACATATACTCTGCTCTCCTTTGTGAAAAGCCCGTAGCCAGCAATATCGTTTGCCTGCTTCAAACAATTTACCATCACCCGAAGCTTATCACGGCGAATTTACGATATTTCTGTCACGGCTGAATATCGCTACAACAAAACTCAAAAAATCAGATTTGAGTTATGTTCTATCAACGACCATGCAGAAGACGGGTGGAACGACCAACTCCTACTAGCAAAAGGCAAAGGATTCTTCACATATCCTTTCGGCCATATCTATGAGCATTAGGGTGGGGCAAAATGATCGTTTACTCAGCACAGCACTTTTTTGGTTCCTTTTGGGGTCCCAAACAACTGTGCAAAATTTGGGGTCGATTGGTGTTGACCCGGTGTAGCGCATTGCGATTAAAATTTGTATGGAGATTAGTATGGGAAAACCTACATTTTTGCATTTTTAATTCTACAGACTACAATTCTTCCTGTAGTGTGCGAACAAATAGATAGAAGTATAGTACAGGATATGCTGAACAACTTTGCCGAAGGATGTATGGTGTTAGAATGTCTCTAAGCCAAGTTATAGCTGTTCAAAGTTCGATACATCGAATTAAATGCCAAAAATCATTTTTATTGCCAACACTGCGGGTGTACCAATGGTATTTCATATAGCATTCCAAAATAACATTATATATTTTAGTTTTACCACATTGATATGTTTGGATGAATTATTCAAAAGCCTTAGCTCAATTTCATGTGCGTAGGTAGTTGAGCAATGGGGCGTAGTGAGGGGGGGGGGGGGGGTACTTTAATATGTAGAAATTCGAACTGAAATGTTGTCGAGTTGGAATGTTCAGATGAATTATTTCAAAACAATTACACAATGTCCTACGCATAATAGTAACGATGAAATAAAACATACTGTATCCCTTTGCCTTAACTTTTATCAATAGAAGTTACGTTTCAGACTGAATCAATTGATGTCGAGTTGATATGTCAGAGGATTGCACTGATTATGTTTCAGTTTAATAGGCACTATGATTGATGGGATGCTCATTTCGATGCTGTTAGATCACCTGAAGCAAAAACTGTTGTAGGGATCTGGTGGATTTCATGTTGAAATCCAGAAATTAGCTTCACGCCTCGTGATCGAACAGCATAGAAATGAGCATGCTATCAAATCATAATGCGTATTAAACCGAAATATAATCCTCTGACATATCAACTCGACATCAATTGATTCAGTCTGAAACGTAACTTCTATTGATAAAAGTTAAGGCAAAGGGATACAGTATGTTTTATTTCATCGTTACTATTATGCGTAGGACATTGTGTAATTGTTTTGAAATAATTCATCTGAACATTCCAACTCGACAACATTTCAGTTCGAATTTCTACATATTAAAGTACCCCCCCCCCCCCTCACTACGCCCCATTGCTCAACTACCTACGCACATGAAATTGAGCTAAGGATTTTGAATAATTCATCCAAACATATCAATGTGGTAAAACTAAAATATATAATGTTATTTTGGAATGCTATATGAAATACCATTGGTACACCCGCAGTGTTGGCAATAAAAATGATTTTTGGCATTTAATTCGATGTATCGAACTTTGAACAGCTATAACTTGGCTTAGAGACATTCTAACACCATACATCCTTCGGCAAAGTTGTTCAGCATATCCTGTACTATACTTCTATCTATTTGTTCGCACACTACAGGAAGAATTGTAGTCTGTAGAATTAAAAATGCAAAAATGTAGGTTTTCCCATACTAATCTCCATACAAATTTTAATCGCAATGCGCTACACCGGGTCAACACCAATCGACCCCAAATTTTGCACAGTTGTTTGGGACCCCAAAAGGAACCAAAAAAGTGCTGTGCTCGTTTGATGTGGCTATGATTACATTTTTCCATATAACAATGCCCCACCCTAATGAGCATGCGTAGGCTTAGTTTTCCGTTGTAAGTTTATAACCGATTCGCGCTTAAATTTTCTGAAAATAGCCAACAAAATCGATACACTATTCTTTATTGCGTTACACTGCTCGGATTGGGATGATCGACATATCGGTCTGAGAATCACCGAACGAATGAGTAATAATCAAGCTGTAAAATCGACTGTAAATACGTTTTCGCGAAGATCATTAGGGCAACATTCTAAAACTACCATGGCGTGATATGGACAAAAGGAGCACATTGATGCACAGTACAGCCAGACAACAGATGCTTCGGCTCGTAACTATTAAAAACCTGGATAAGTCCCTCCAAGTACCGAGCGACAAAAACACGTTTAACAAGCGCTTTTATTTTTTACATTTTAACGACATTCAATTTGCTAGAGATTACTGGGTAGGGAAAGCTATGAAAATTAGACCCATTGTACTCAAGTGAGAGCAAGGATGTGAAGTATACAGATCGGAAAACTAGAAGTGGCAGGGTCATTAGAACAGGCTTAATATCTTACGGGCTTATCTTTTGTCTTCTGCTGATGAGGGCCAAGCCTCGGCAGCATAACTACGAGTCACTCGAGTTCACCAGCATGTCCTATGGCATAGACAGACATGTCCATTGGTTCCCACGGTAAAGATGGATAAGTCTGTCTATGCCAAGGGACAACGATCAGATGGTTATGAATGCATCTAAGTGTCCCCAAATTCCCGTAAGCATTCATCTATTATTTTTAATTATGAACTTTATGGCAAAAACCTTCGAAGTAAAATTACGAGTAAAACCGCATTTGCGCGTAAAGAACATCAAATCTGCACGGAAAAAAAAAACCTGTTCATAAATTCATGGAAAAAAAATCACAATTTCGTAAATTGAACGATTTACGAAAACCGTTACCAAGTTCCTGAAATTATGAATAATAAACCTCGTATTCGTGAAACTATTTGCTTTTCGAAAAAAATAGTTCGCCTGTGTTACAGTCGAATCTTTGGTTAGGTTAATGATGTTATTCCCTAGACATGTTTAGTTTTTGTTAAGATTATTGTTCATAATTTAGGAATATTCTGCCGACAGTCAAACGATGTTCATGATTCCAGGGGCTTATTCGCGATTTTTGTAATTTCTCATCACGTTTCCGTGCTATTTTATTCATGAGTTCAGTATCGCATTTTTCTGTATGTTCATGATTTTAGGATTATAGTCCCGATTTTCGTAATTTCTATTCACATTATCGTGATATTTTTGTCATGAGTAGAGTGACTCATATTCTTAGTCAAGTTATAAATATTTTAATCACTAGTAAAGTGATTTATGTTCATGAACTTTGCTTGATGTTCATAATTTCTATTCAAGTTATCGTGATAATTTTTCCACGAATAGAGATTTATGTTTACGTTCGTGATTTCAGGATTTTAGTCAAGATTTTCGTAGTTTCTGTTCACATTGTCATGATATTTTATTCTATTGTTTACATTCAAATTTCACAAGTGGTGTAGCGTGGCTTATGTTCATGATATCAGCAGTTTTATCGTGCTATTCGTAATTTCTTTTCGCCTTATCGCTACCTGTTATTTGTTGGTAACCATCGGTTTTTTACTCGGAATAACATGTTTCCAAGAATTTTACTCCAAATTTTGTAAAAAAGTTCACGTAAAAAAATTTCATTATCAGGTTGCATGAAATTGAAAATCATTGGGAACTAGAAATCACGAACCAGTTCACGAATACATGAATAATATTTTATGATTTCGCGAACTATTTCACGAACACGAATGGTAAATTTTGACTATTTTACTAGGATTCATGATCCAGCTCTCGAACACATGAATAATATTTCATAATTTCGTGAACCATTTCGCTACTAATATTTAGATATTATGAATTAGTTCACGAGGATTGAATAGATTGATGAATAAAATTCCGAGTTTCGTGAAATTGTTTACAGAAAATATATCCAGAATGTTTTGATTTTGTGAACTAATGTTCCTAAATCTATTAAAAGCATAATGAGCAAACCTTTGGTTTTATGAATAATTTCCATAAAGTTGTGAACTAGTTCTTCTACAGAAAATCGATTTTACTATGACATGGCGGAAACCGTGACTGAAGTTCTCAAAACAAAAACAAATATTTTCATTAATCAAAGCGTCATGCGGGTGTTACTGAACATAATTACAAAACAAATACTTTTGTTTATGGCCCTGTTTTCGTAACCCAAAAACGTTATTGTTCCAGAATTTGCTTTTCGACTTCGTTTCATCAGGATCCAACACTAACTTATGTCGTTTTTGCTTGAATCGGAACTGAGTTAGTTTTTATCCCCAGGCCCGTAGCCAGGATTTTGTTTCGGGAGGGGCTTAAAACTTGTTGCATAAATGTGTTAATTCTGGTGACTTGAGATAGTCACTTGAAACTGAATGTAATTTTGAAAATTTCTTAGTGAAAACAGTTCCAAAACTAAGGCAATAGACAATATGTTTTCTGATACAAGAAATGGTATAGTACATCGACGAATTCTTGCTTTTGAATTTGGTTTTAATTATTAATTTATAAGTTACCATTTTCACCGTTGGAATTTGCAAAACGTGGTCCGGTGAGTGCCCCCATCATACAACTTGAAGCCAACGAAGTGAGGCTGTCCAGCACAGATTCATACAATATGCGTTACGTCAATTGCCTTGGAACGATCCGCTGAACCTGAACCATACGAAGATCCTTGTCGATTATTAGGACTACACACTTTAGAAGATCGTAGACCCGCGTCGTAAACTACCTTCATGTCTAAGCTTATTATAGCCGAATATGATGCTCCCGATCTTCTATCACAAATTAACCTTTACGCACCAACCCGAGTCCTTTGTTCTCGAACACTGCTGCACTCTGAAATGCACAACACTAACCACGCTGCCCACAACCGATATTTGAAATGACCCGTTGCTTCAATGATTATAACGACATCTTCATTGGTTCCGCGCATGTCATTTTAGGTCATTTCTTTTTAGTATAGTTCATTAAGACTCAATTATTTTAATACAAATCCAAATACAAGAGAATGTCGAAATTCGCTCCCAATCTTTCGATTAGGCTTATTTTTCTAGGCAATTCTTCTACTAGATCCTTGAAACTATGGCAAAAAAACAGACCAATAATTTTGTTTGTTGACATGTAAAGGGTGTACAAAAAATACTACTGATTTATCTACAAAGCATAAATAAGAACTATAGCTGTATTTACCTAGATTAAGTAAATATTATATTTGAGCACACGAAGCTTACAGGTTTCATTTCGGAATTCATGGATTTTTGGACAATACAAAAGAGATGTTTCAATGAATTAATTTACTTAACTAGCCGGAATTTTATTTACTATAGGACTGTTCACTAATCCAAAGGAAATCCCCTGATTACTGTTATCTTGCAATTTACGTAAATTTTGTTAAATGTAACCAGAGCTTAAAAAATGGACATCCCTGCGTGAACTTGAAAGAGAACCGAAATTCAATTCCTGCCCGCCGCGATGAATGAAATGTTTGGTTCGTTTCTCTCGTCATTCATTCTACCGACATAGCGCATTCGGTTTCAGAAGCAAACTGAATTTTGTTTCTATGCTAGTGCAGAGTCCCTAATTTTCTCCGGTTTCAATCCCGGTAATATTCCATCATCATTTGCCCATCTCTCGTATTTTCGATTCCATGAGTTAAGTTGCATCATAAAGATTTAGCCTTAAGCTAAGCAAGTTTCATTGACGCTGCGCTTTGCATACCCGAAGGCAATGTTTAATGATAACAAAATTGTTTGTTTACGCCGGAACCCTACCGTAGCAGGGGCATGGCATTACCTCGGGGAAACGAACCATTGTTTTTAAATAAACCGGCTAGCATCCGACAGTTCTAGTGAGAGCTTTAGAAGTGCTTTCAAAAACTTCGAGAGATGCTCTCTCAGAGATGCGCGAAAGTGATCTAAATCCGCGTTGTTAAAAAGTCTTTTGCGTCCAGTTTAGGGAGTCAGTCCGTAGTTAGTTCTCGCCCGGCCGAGTTCGGCGTGGTCAGACAATTATTATTAGAACGCGCAACCGGGTGCGTCGGTGAAAATAGTGTAGTTCACGTTCAGGGTGTACAATAACAGAAAAAAGAAAAAAAAAGTTGGTCGGAGGGAAGTAATTAATTTCTTGACCGAATAAAATTAATGATAAAATTAAGAGAAAAATAAAGTGAAAGGGAAAAAATATATGTTTGGTGAATTGATGTGTTTCTCGATGTGTCGGATCAAAGTCTTATAAGAAGAAAACGAAATAGCTTACGTTTGACCGAGTCCGGTAAGGCAAATCTGAAAGCAATCCACTACTCTGCTCTCGTCGTACAAAACCAGTGGCCACCGCCCCCACTTCACTAGCTCTGAGAGGGATTATTGAGCGAAAATGCACAAGACGTAGATTACGCAGCTCACTAATGTTCGAACTGTTCACATAATAACAAATGAATGCTTTGGTTGGTGAAGGAACTTATATTTCCTCTACCCTCAAACATTCGATTCTGCGTGAAATCTTAGTCAATTGGAAAGATAATGAATGACCGAGGCGTTGAATCTGTCACTGTCATTGTCAGTTTCGATAAGCACGAATAGTTAATTTTGAAATTTCGAAGCATTGAATGTAACATTGATGACTAGAATTACTCGAAACTATAAATATTATCGCATCACACTTGCTTCCGATAAATCGATGAAAACACATCGCACTTGCTTATCCTGTTCCGAACAGACTTTCTTTCATATTTCTATGTTTTTAAATTATTGTAATTTATCCGATTTCTGTGAATCTTTTGCAAAATTTTTTGTCAGCGGCAGTTTTCGTGATGCGAAGATGCTTGCAGTTACACTTTCTAAGTCAATTCAAAAAATCTGCTCAGTAATTGATTCGTTTTTAATTAGCTCAAGTTTTTTTACAATCATCAAGATTGGAAGAGATGTATGACTTCTTGAAGAAAGCTGTAATTCTTTTTGATTACAGGGTTGTTTTACCAAAATTTAGGAAACAATTTCAATCAACGTTGTTCCACCTAACGTTGAATGTTGTGCGGATAACGAAGACGTAATGTGTTTTCGAAAATGCCGTTTTTTTCAAACCGAATTGAGAGGATCATAGCGAAATTCCGAAAGCACTCGTTCTGAGTGCATAGAAAAGATAGAAGAAGTGCTCTTGAGGCTTTTTAGATTAGCTGATTCTTTTTTCCTCCTCCGTCATTTCTGATCATCTCTCACTTTAGTCCAAAACGAATAAAAACAGATCGTGAGACTGCTATATACTGAAGACATAAAATAGAAATTATTGGATTAATAGATTCAACCAGTCACAACATTTTAGTCGCAAAGGTGTTGCGAACTCGCATGAACGGAACGAATTCCTCGAATGAAAGTGAAATTAAGTGCCAATGAAAATAATGATGCGTCAAAACGCGAAAGCAAAAACTGTCGCCTCAGCTATACCATCTCAGAAAATTGAAATATTTTTTTGTCTAGTACGCTTGAATGTGATGTCTAGTATTTATACTAAGAGTACAGATTGCACATACCTAATACAGTAATTCAAATTGGGTACAATTCAAAAACCTGTCATTTAAATTTAAAATAGAGTTGCCAATATCGAGTATTACATCAGAGTTTTGTTAAACGGGACAATCACTTGCGATGATGCGTTCACTTTTGGAGAGTTTTAGTACTCAGTAGTCCATTAAACTTCTTCTACGATTTTTTAAATAATTCATAAGTGAACTCGGTTCAATGCTTTAGCCAATCGAAACAGTGGTTCTGTTATCTAGTTATATCTATTTCCAACAATAAAAATAATAAAATGAGTTTTACTAGTTGTCCAACAGATCTCACGCAAGCTCTTAACCATTGAACGTAGATACCTGTTTACGAAGCCGGGAAATGTTTTTTCCTCACCAATTGCGTATAGGGGGTCGTTCATATCTATCTCGCTATTGAACACTTCCGTATCATAATCGTGGTTGCTGCCTTTATGTTCGCAAACATGCTTGCTTGTTGCCTTTATGATTGTAAATTTCCTCAATGATTGTGCTGGCTGTAGATTTTGAAATATTGACGCAGCTTTTGCCGTTGTCAATGTTACCTGATCATGTGCCACATATTTAGTAATTGTTTGTGTTCAGCGGTAAATAAATCATAATGTGACGTTTTTTCACAGAACTGGAACGTACTAGTTTGCCTTTGATATGCACAAAGAATACTTTATGTAATTCTACTATCGCATGATGTTTTGTACTGCATTTCTCCCATATGTGATATGTATCTGCAAGTAAGCGGTATTCGATCTTGTAACCGAACATTGATTCTCACACCGTCCATTTATATGAAGATCTTAATTACAGCATTGTCACACACAACCATTAAAATTTAATGGCTTTAAATCATTCAAAATCAATGATTTCGCCTGATCCAATTTGTTGAACGTTATGAGCGCTGAATACCTGAGGTTGTAGAATTCAATAAATGTGGCTATCGTAAGTATAGCCTCCATTTTCACCTTCAGAAAGTGTTCCTCCTCACAAATACTCGGTCTTATGTGAATTACCATTAATCACAGTATTTGGCCGGTGCACCACTTCTTGCTTCTGCGACTCACTCATCTCGACAAATTACTAGGACATAGTATAGTAGAAATTTTCCTTTGTTCTTCATACAAAGAACACACTATAAAAGTAACTTTTTTGTCATTCGCTTCACACCGGCTGGGACAGAAGCATAAACCACACTGAATTTTGTGACCATTGATTTTGGTTGTTGGAAACAGCAGTCTTCTAACATTATCTCAAACCAAACGAGCTATTCTATTCTAACCATTACACAGCCAGTATTGAAAAGCGTCCTGGAAAACACTGCAGTTATTCTTTAGTGTTTCGCTTGTCAACATTAATATTTGAAGCATATTATAAAGACACAAATATTAAAACGGCCAGGCCTAATGTGCAGAGTTGGGTTTGCAGATGTTTCAATATTATACGGCAATTGAATTATTCATTTAACCAACGAAACTTGAATGAGAAAGAAACGAGGACAACCGTACCAACCGTTTCAGTTTATAGTGGGATAGGATAAAACGTTGGGAGTGACTTGGCTAAGAAAGTTAATGTCACTCCTTTGGTCTTTTGGGATGGGACAGAGGCATTTACTCCTTGCCCTGGCTATTGAGACTAGGTTAAAGCGCCTTTACTCGCTCTCCTCCACTTATGCTGCTCTCGATTCTAGATCGGAGTCTCTAGATTTGCTCTAATATTATGCTCTACTATTTATATATATATATATATATATATATATATATATATATATATATATATATATATATATATATATATATATATATATATATATATATATATATATATATATATATATATATATATATATATATATATATATATATATATATATATATATATATATATATATATATATATATATATATATATATATATATATATATATATATATATATATATATATATATATATATATATATATATATACGCACCTGCGTACCAGCTCCGCAACCGGTGTTGAATTTTGCGGTGAACTGTGCGTCGCGTCTGATTCTGGACCTACAGAAGACAACACTCATGTCCCGAATGCTTCTGAATGGCTCGAGCGTTTTGAGGGGCATCAAAGCCATTCGGTGTTCTTGATGTACAGATCCTCTCTTGAAGAATATGGGCAGAGCTTCGAAAAGCGGAACAATATTCTGCTTAATCACTACTTGAATGCTTTTATCCGCCGTGGAGATACCGGTACAAAGCCCGGCAACAAGCACACATAACGACACAATCTTGACGAATACCGTCCATAATACGCGAAGAACACTTAACACGATTTTCCCAACAACAAATATGGGAGCTAAACACGATTTTTTTCTAGCCGCTTGGTATCGCAGCTTACTACCTATCTCAAACCAAACGAGCTACCAACTAAAGTCGCTGATAACATTGTTTTTGAAATTTATTTTCAAAGCATTTCGGGGGGGTGGGCTTTAGCCCCCTAGCCCCCCTCTAGCTACGTGCCTGTCTAACCCCAACTGCTGTCAAAATGTATGAACTGTCAGCAGTTGGGGTTAGAACCTGACTCAGTTTCGGGGTCAATCGAAAACGCGATTAGTGACATAACTAAGCTATTGCCGTAGTCCTGTCCCAACGATATTCCCCGATTCTGATGACACGATGTCTAAACGCATGTTCCGTAGCAAATTTACCGTTTTTCAATCGTGTTAATCTTACACTTAGTTAGCAGGAGCTGTGCTCATTTGTATGTATCATCATTGTATTTTCATTTTTTATGTATTGTAAAGTAATTGTTGTTTTGTCATTAGGGTTGGCATATTGTCTATTGACAATGAATGGATGAGAATGATACCTACTGGAGAAGAAGCACAAATGAGTTTCACTCCAGCGGGCTTACATACAACTTATTCATATATTTTACCAAAGCTTGATTTTATGATCCGTAGATTTACGAATATATTCTCTTAGTACGTTTTTCTCAAAATGATTAATTTTACGAAGAATCTTTTTCTCGTAAATTCATGAACCATTTTTTTCGTGTGTGTTGGTAGGTCGACAACTACAGCCCTCATGGTGGAGTCGCCTATCTGGGGTGCGTGATAAGAAGTGCGAACACAGGCCTACAGAAAATAAATATGTATAAAAACACATTCTGTCGGGTACTGGAAGTATCTTGGAGCACGGTATGAAGTCAGCTCACTTTCCTTATACTTTGTGGTGATAAATTGCGTTTTGCTTAACCCCTTCATGTCCATGTTGTATATAAACAACAACGTTTTTAAACATCCTTAACTTTTGATTCAGGCAAAATTTTCTCACGAAACAGGTAAGATTAATAACTATGTCCTTTCATTTGAGATCGAACAGTTGTAAGTATTATACGTAGAACTGAAGGTATTGCAATTAGTGTGATTGGGTTCCTATGAAGCAGTGCTGTCAGGAACAGTATAAGTTAAATAGGAATAATGAAATATTGGTATATCTTCGTTTTTTTGAAACATTATTGAAAACTGATTAAACCTATGGACAACCTTTTTCAAGCAATTAGTCTATTGTAAAATATCTAGGAGAATTGTATCGAGCACTAGAAGGTAAAAGTTGCGCAACTTCTAGCACTACAGAATGAACGCCTATCTTGATCAAAATAAGTTTTCCGTATTCGTTGGCCCCAACAGTTTTACGAAAAAATAGTATTAAGTTGGACATGAAAGGGTTAAGTGTGGCATGCCATACGTTTTTGTTTTATTTTGCCAGCGTATATCCTTTGTTTGAATTTTCTCATCTTGATAATTGAAATATATGCGATTTCTGTTTTGTTCGCGAGGTTTTGGCAGTAGGAGGGAAATTGCGTTTCACTTATGGATGTAAAACAGGAAACTCGACACCGTAAAACACAGAAGAAAACTTTTAAGGTGAATAAAAGGTTAATTTTAATCCTATACTGATTTCAAACCCCTCATTTTCAGTATAAGCAATCGTGCGATTGATTCAATTTTCTACCAATCTATCATCAAAATACTAAGCAGTTGAATTGAACCTGATACCTATTAGTATGTACAGTAGGTCGTGATTCCAAGTCGTTGTTTGTCCCGCATTCGCAATTTATCGATGCCTAATTCATATTCGACAGCGAACCAACGCAAAAAATATTTACGTGACTCGCTTCGGGTACCGTAAAAACAACGAACAGAGAGAGAGCAAAAAATAGCAGCCTTGAATGAACTAGAAATGTTGAACACAGCATTCCCACATTTGTTTGGACAAAACTAGTAAAAAAAACATCCGACTCAAATTAACATTTACCACAAGTGTCGTATGATACGGATGAAGATAACGGCTAACCTCCTTGTTCGTTCTTCACTCGCAGATGATTAATTGCGACAGGTTTTCCTGAAAAGCTCACACAACTGCCGTGGTCGCCCCATCCGTTCTTTGTGTCTGATCACGCCTGAAAAAGGATCTCGAGAGCTTTTTATGTGGGGAGCCATTTGAAGAAACAAAGAGAAAGGAAAATGTTCCCCAACTTCCTACCTTACCTACCTAGTTGGAATATAAATCATCGGATGGGACATGTTTCGAGCGAGCAATAGTATAACCGGGAAACAATCAGCGGTAGTGTTAGAATGTGTGTGTGTGCGTGTGCTTAGGTCTGCGGTAGTCGGAGTGGGTTGAGATGTCAGCCTCTTTGATCTCGAGTGTGGTAGCTTAGTTTATCTGATGAACAAATTGCGGTGTGCCACTCCTCTTGTCGGTTGAGGGTTGCTTGGCGTCCTTAATTGCCGAATGTACGAAACGTGAGCAGTCATAAAATTAGAAAGGTGCTGACAGCGTGAAATTAGCACTCGCGTTACTCTTCATTGTGCCAAAACCCTATACCGAAATCGAAAAGGATGCGAATCGTTTCCGAAAGTGGGAGAAACCGAGATGGGAAAATTAAGTGCTATCAAGATAAAGAGTAAAAATCACTATATCAGCCGGGCGTGCCAGTTGATGAGGTGGAAAAATCAACACCCAAGTAATTTTAGGGAATGAATTTAATTCACCATGAAATGAAGATACCCACTTCAGAATAAGCTTAATCGAAAATATTTTAACAATTTCTGTCAATCACATGAACAGTCTTAAAAACTGAGAAAATTCTCTGTTGAAACAAACCGCAATCAGTCATGACTATATCCACCACAATCTCGTTCAAATTTGCGTAAAATATGATTATGTTTCTTCATATCCATCGAATGTTCCAATTCTCACGACTGCGGTTAATCCCATCAATATTGCCGGTTCTCGTTTATCAGTTCGAGTCCCCTAAGGAAGCAGTAGCGACGAAGAAAAAAGTCCACGTTTCGACGAAATGGTCCATTTTTCACGTCTATCTGAAACGAATGGCTTCGGAAGCAAAATGAAAACAGTGAAGAACCCGTCCCATCAGTTTCACTTAAAGTTCGTGTATTGGCGAAAGTCAATAACAGTTATCGATGCTATCAATATTCGAAGGCTTATCGGGAGAGGGTGGATGTCGCCGAAATATCGCAACCATAGCCTGTACATAAAGGTCCGAATACAATAACTGCGACAAAGCGGCAGGCACAAATTTCAGGAGTTAATATGTTAATATGGAATATGTTTGGTAACCCAATTTTTTTTCAAAATTTAGGAAAAACCAAGCGGTAAAGCGACAAATTAAGAAGTGGGCTTATTTTAAAAGTAAACAAGTGAATATAAAATTTAATTAACTTCATTGTATGACCTTCACTTTCAAAGTAAAATTGAATTCGAAAATAATGTAGAGCCGTTTTCGAAAAAAAATAAAATAACAAATAAAAAAATTCATTTTCCATTTCCAGCAGTACACCTTTTTTAATAATGTGAATAAAAAAATTGTCGATAAATGAATTTTCTCTTGATCATCGGAAAATTCAGTGATGATTTTGTAGTAATTTATGGCTTCGTTGTCGTTATTTATAGTTTTTTCGCATGTTTTATTTAAGAAAATTCAGGCTCGAGATTTCGAGGAAGATGAAACAAATTTTGAATTTTTATTTTAGTATAATAATAATCACTACTTTAATAAAACCGGAATTGAATTATGAAAGTTACATTCCCTATTTTTAAAGATAAAACATCTGCGATATTTTGATAGCAAACTTCTATGAAAAGACAACCTACCATTTTTTAATTACAAAGTTAATATTAAACTGACAGAAATTTAAAAAAATAAGAAATAGTGAAATAATTCTTGCGAACTGAAAGAAAAAAAAAATGGAAATTCAAAAATGGATAAATGAACAAATAAAATAGAAAAAAATGGAACATCGAAAACATAAAATATTGAAATTTAAAGAATTGAATAATAGAAAATTGAAGAATGAAATATTACTAAATAGAAAATGAATGGGTTTTTTTTAAAATAGGAAACTAAAAAAATGAATTTGAAAGACAGTAAATTGAAAACTGTCAAATTGAGAAATGGAATCGTAACAGTAACTTCAGAATCGAAACATTTCCAAACATACAATTAAAAAATATTTAATGGGATAATAGAAGCTGGTTGGTTGGATGTTTATTAAGGGCTTTAACCTAATTGATCATTCACGCGAAAAGTTAGTAAATTGTAGTAAAATTTGATATTACATAGCTTTCTAAAAGTTCGTTGGCGTTATTCCAAAGGCTGAGTAATAGGTTATTGCGGTATGGAGGCCGAACGGTCCTTGGAAGTTTCCATAGTTTCTGGCCAGAATTTCTCAGTTTGAATGGTATTTAGTATTTAGTATTTCCTCTGGTCTCCTTTCAGTCGCGAGACTGATGGCAGCAACTTCTGTCGAAAAAAATTGAGCAGCTTGTCAGGGAGCGGTAGGCCACACCAGCTCCTATTCCGCAGACCCCCACTCCGAGAATCGTTGACTCAGCAGCTCTAGCTATGTCGGCATGCAGATCATCCGCCAGGACCTGTCGAACAATCTCTGTAATGCTTCCAAAATGCGCTCCAACCGAAAATCTTGTGCCGTACGGGGAATGACATCCTTCTTTGGTATGGTGATTACAAGGTCCGTTTTCTATAACGATGGAATGGGTTGGCCATGCTAAATGCGGTTCAAACAGTCCAACAGCATTCTTTTAGCCATTGGTGGAGCATGCTGTAGCAAGTGCCGCCGTTAATTCTATCCCGGAGAATGTTCTGTTGGATTCTTGTCCGGAGTTTGGTGGGAAGAATATAGGCGCTCTTCCAAGTATTCTGCAGCGTGCTAAGAAGATTGGATGAAGCACCGCGCTTGAAGATAGTGAGCTGAAGTATTTGCCGAGTTCTTCGTCAATTTCTCGGGGTTCGACTGTTTTGGTTCCGCTGACTACGTGGAAGAAGCTGACTTTCCTCCTTTTCCCGCTGAAAGCGCTCGTTCTCCTCCGAAGCTCGGCGGTGGAAACATCGTGAGATACCCCTTGGAGAAATGCGTTCTAGTTGTTGATCTTCGAAGCCTCAATGCCCTTCCTGGTCAGGTTTCATGATCTACGAAAGTCTGTATCCATTTGTTTTTTCATAGGGTGGCTGTATAGCGTTATAACGGGGGTCTTTTAAAGTGTCCGGAGTGCTTTGCGGTGATCTTTTATTGCTTGACTGACCTCCGGGTTCCACCAGTGGGTGGCTCGAGGTGGACGTTTACCATTTGTGCGAGAAATGCTACACTCGACGGCCTGGACGAGCTTAGTCACTCACCTGATGTGTATTAACGGTCTGGTGTGAGGGAATCCAAGTCTTCGTCCTCGTAGGCAACGCAGTAGACCCGGTCGTACAGCCAGCGCCAACGGCGAGTCGTTGCCGGTGGTATGTAGCCTT
The DNA here is from genome assembly GCF_030247195.1 of Topomyia yanbarensis. Classification (NCBI taxonomy): domain Eukaryota; kingdom Metazoa; phylum Arthropoda; class Insecta; order Diptera; family Culicidae; genus Topomyia; species Topomyia yanbarensis. The sequence goes on from NC_080671.1 coordinate 8,029,725, forward strand.
ACGTTATTTGAATTAGAAAAAAAAGCTATTTCAGGGGTCTGCAAGAACGGAACAACCACAGGTCCCAGCGTAGCCCGCGGAGCAGAAAGATATATCTAGAACTGGAGATTACTGGCCTCGGATATAGGTAAAGCATCCGTTGTTAAGTACATTACGATAATTACATTCTTCCATGAACATCACCAAGGAGGGGGTACAAGTTGTTCTAGCATGTTCTTCAGTTTTGAACCGACATTGCGCACTCCGACGAGGATGTAGATGGAGGCCACCGTACATTTGACTAGATAGGATATGATTCGTGCCACGACTGTAAGCTTCGTATCGAATTGTATCGGTATCGATGAGATGTCGGTAAGGATTCCGAGGCCAATGGTCTGAAAGTTTTCCACGAGTAGCGGTTGCCCAGCCACGGTCCGGGATTAGTTCCGAATGTGGGTTTCTTGGAGAGCCAAGCATATCGGTAGCAGTTGAGCGATTTGCAGCTATAGATCTCCCCGGAGGCCGCTCATGTTCCACTGTAAAGTGAGTGTGAACCGGGAGCTGAAGTGGTTATCATTGAATGATATACTGCAATTATAGGAACTGAGTCTGTGGTTCGTGGTTGGTTGGGTCCGTTAAGATGTGCACTTTCCTCACGTCCTGTGACAGGAGGGTTACTATGAGGTTCTGGCTGGCCGATAATATCGCTAGTTTTTGATATGTGCCCATTCTGTTAAGGTTGACTCGGTGTTAAGGTTGACTTGGTAAACATAGGTATCCCTACCGATTCAGGTAGCTTTGCTGGGTAGGTTTTAGAGTAAGCGGTCCATCCACACGATCTTCCTTTGGTGAGCGGGACTGCGGACGGAGAATGGTTGCATTCGGCGGACTGTGGATGATCGTTGCTATCGGGTTAATCTGGTCGAGTCGGTTGTTAGGTGTGGAACCTCAAAGGGATGCAAAGAGCCTCCAGCGATGGGGCTTGGTGCCCGGTGAGCTGGAATTTCGGTGTGATACCTGTTATTTGTTGGTTGCTTTGTACTGGTATTCGTCAATGGGCACCGGTTTCCATCGTTGATGGCCCAGTGTAGAGGTTTGCGCCACGCCGCCGCCGCCGCGCCGCGCCAACGATTGCATGTAAAAATAGTAAGCACATCGGCATGACGCCGGCGCGCCGCCGATTTTTACCAGAAATCGACGGCGCGGCGCACACCTTTAGCCCAGTGAAAGGTAAGCGAACTAATATGCTGAGTTGAATGGATGCAGTTTAGACGCGTACGGTTATTCGTTGATGGGATAATGTATGTTGCAGTTTACCCGGGAGTAACCGCGCCTCCTGTACCGCCAGCCTCCAGAAAATCGTCGACTGTGGTCGGTAGTACCCCAGTTTGTTGTTTTTGTTGTTTTTGTTGCATTGTTTGGTTTATTGCTTTGTTTTGCTGCTGTTGGTATGTTCTTGGCTTTTCAATCTGAAATGAGACGCGTTAAGATGCGAACCGATCTAAAGGTGCCGACTAGAGATAGTCGGGTTTCAATTTTTTTCGAACTCGAACCCGAGACCTTGAAAATTGAAAACCCCGAACCCAACCCGAGCCCGAAATTTTAAAATTTGAAGAAACAAAACCGGGTAGGGTCCATTTAAAAATTTAAAAACTCGAACCGGAGAATTTCAAAATTTGAAAACCCGAACCCGACCCGAACCAGAAAATTCATATTTTGAGAAACCCGATCTGATCACAATTTTCAAAATTTCTAATTTTATATCGAAAACCATTCCTGCAAGCGTAGTTTTGTGTAATTTATTACATGTATTAAATACAGCTATGGCTATTGGCAATTCATATTCGACAGTTTACACGACGTTACCCGCGTTACTGGTTGGTACGGTCAAACTTGTGTTGAAGGGTGTCAAGGGTCTCAACGAATTGACCGCAAAAATACTACATTTGTAGAAATTTCAAGTGAAAAGCAAATTTTGTACCGTATGTTATGAACGAAATTTATTTCGGTAGAGATTTAACGTTTCATACATTTGCCCTCAGCCTATTTGGTAATTATAGCTAAACGAAGGACAGACAGAAACATGACAGAGGACTCGGTGCCTGGAAAGATGTTGGTTTAAAGCCAAAGTTTTTCGTCACTTATAACATTTTTTTGTTTTAAGTTTTTTTATGCAAAATGGAATCTGCTATGTTTTCTGTTTAAGTCTGATGGAACAAAGACAGTCTCTAGAAAATAAATTTTGGTATAAAACTGCTTACATTATCTGCTGTTAAAAAAATAAATTAGACGATGTACCTCTTTCAAATGTTGCTGAATTTGAACCTCCATGATACCACCAAAGTACCATCAAATTTGTAAGTTGAATATATTGTCAAATTTTACCGGGATGCAACGACCTTTGAAGTCAATGGTTTAAAAGCATCTCATGAATCGCAACTATGCTAAAAATATACAAATCGAGCTGCATTTAAATTTGGTTTTACTTCATGGCTCAGTTAATAATATACACATTTAAATCTCAATGTACACGCATTAGATGGTAAATTCCACACATGGAAATGTTTTGTAAGATATAGAGAAATCCTTTTTATTTGACACCCTATATGCCTACACTGGTCAAGTTACGGTTGAAATATTGATCAATCACAAAAATGTAGAAAAGATTCATGGTTTGAAAGCATTTACTAAAAATGCTATATTTCAGCACCCGACCGATTTTTAACAATGTTTCTTCTCGAAAAGATTTTTTTAATGAATAGTACTTCCTTATGCATGTCTTTGGCCAAATGAAATTTTTTATTGATATTTGTTTTGTGTAGATTTTCTTCAAAATTGACTAAAAAAATATGTTTTTCGCTATTATTAATATTGATATTACTTTTTGTAAAAAGCTTTTAAATGGGATTTGTTCTTTAAGGTCCACAGAAAAAATAAAAAAAATGTTTAAAAAATAATTAAGCTTTGAAAAAGTTGCGAAAACCGCTTGTATACGACAATTTTGCTCATAAATGGCAGTTTTTCATAAATCGCATTTGCGCAACCTCTAGATGATTTTTCAGAAACTTGATCTTTTCTACAAAAGTGCTTCAAATATACTTAACTTTTATTATAGGGTTGAGCATGATGACTTTTTGAACATCAATTTTTACTACAAAAAGAGAATGGATGTTGTATATAGAAGTAAATAACGTCAAGAAATGGTTGGGTGTGATTTGTTCAAAACCCGAAACCAACCTGAACCCGAAAATTTCTAATTTAAAAAAACCCGAATGCGAAAGTTTAAATTTTAAAAAAACCCGGATTCGACCCGACCCCGAGAATTTCAAATATGAAAAGCCGGAACCCGCCCCGAGCCCGAGAAGTTTAAATCGACAGAACCCGAAACCCGTCCAAGAACCCAACCATCTCTGGTGCCGACCATGATGGTGTACACCACTTTACAACACCCTTCACAAGATGCCTTATCCGTCTTCGCACTACTTGTTCCTGTTTATCTGCTAGCTCGTGCTGAGAGTTCCTCGGTGGCGATATTTCTATCGATACCGACGCCCACCTAGCTGTCAGCCATTCCGACGGATCATCGGTGGTGAAATTTATCCTGACAACATTACTCCGACTTCGTGTTGTTCGTTCGTGTTTTCCTATTTAGCTTCCATGCATTAAATAATAATAATACTTTATGTGTCAAAATGGCTCGCATTATATTTTGTTCCTAATCAGGAAGTTAAGAAAATTTTAAAAGTAATTGAAAACCCTCAAATGGGGGAGGGGGGGGGGGGTAGTTGAACCCCCAAAACCCTCCCCATGCGCACGGGACTGAGCAGTAGAGTAGCGTGGGGTCAAGTGGGTCAGTTTTTTGGCGAGCTCCTGTGACGGTATTTTTGCACTGATTTTGACAAACAAGCACTCGTTGGAAAGGTTATGCATCGGCCAACGTTTTAGCTATAATGGGGGTACGATAGGTCACTATATTCGAAGTTAAATAAAACAATGTACGCACCTAGAAAATCAGCGGTTCAACTTTAATTTGAAGAGTATGAATACTGTAGATTAATTAAAATTATGACACAAATAATAAATGAAATCCATTGACATCATACTTACCTTACCGTTCAGGCTAGAGCCTTTTTGTCTCTTGCTGTATGCAGAAGCCGTCTCCACTCCACTACTCGCTGTGCGCCCCGTCTTTTTGTTCCTGTAGGGTCGCCCATCACTAGGTCGTCGTCCGACATTCTTACGACATCATTCAGATAACAAAATGAGGAAGTGGAAAATGATGTGAAAAATCATGAAACGCTGAAGAAAATGTTGAAAAAATATATTTTTTAGCAACTGCGTCTAGGTTTGTACTTGCAAATGACTTCTTTATTGTCCTCATCGTCGCCAGAGTGTGGAATTGAAGTTGTGCGTTCTGGCTCATGTGGATGCTTAGCTGTGCGACGTTCACGTTTGCGCTTCGGATCGTTTTTTTTTGGATTCCTTTTCCTTATTTTTTTCGATTGTGTACTTTAACAACACCTTAAATTATTATATTGTTAACTCACGCGAAATATCTAATGCGCTTTCATTGATGACGAGCACTTTCCTTTCACACGAACACGTAATATTTCGAACGGAACCTTGAATTGTTTAGAGGCTGATCGAATACTGGCGCCCTCTTGTAAAGATGCAGTTGCGTTCTTGATGTCCTCTACACACACAATTTTCTTGTCAAAATAATTCGAATTTACATTATAATAGTGACCTATAGTGCCCCCAAACGCCTGACCTATCGTGTCCCCACGCGTATGTTTCATGTTGATGTCCGTATTTTGCTCAAAAATAAAAATATCGAATAACCAACGCAACACTCGTGTTCAGTATTAATTTTTACGTAATTAAAAACTCACTTTACATTTTTTACATTGATTAAATTAATTTTTTATTCAATTTGTTTATTTGATAAAGCGACATTGATTAAATGACTGTACTGTAAAATCGATAAAATTTCCTTGAAGCTCACAATTTTTTTCGAAGATTTCAGATCTTTCTAAAAAAAATTTATCTTCCCTGATGATTGTAGAACTTTCATATAGATCTCAATCTTTCTGAAGTTTCTAGAAGATGTTGATCTTTTTTCATGTAGTATTTCCCAAACTTCTTTGAAGCTCTCAGAACCTCCCTAAATTTCGAAGAACTTTTCCAATGTTCTAGAAATTCTCCTGAATTTGTAGAACTACTCAAAAGCTTGTAGAATTTCATTTCAATTTGCTGAATTCGCTGCTGGTATTCGTAAAACTTCTGTGAAATTTAAGGAGTTCGCCTGAATATTCGGAAGCTTTTATTAACCTCACCAAGCATCCTTGAATTTTTCGGGTTTTCTTTAATCTTTACAGATCTTCGCGAACAAAGATCCCGAAAGTTCTTCGGTGTTTGCAGATATTTCCAAATATGCAGAAAACCTGTCTAAAGTTCACCGACAACTGTTGAACATCCTTGAAGTTGGTAATGCTTTCTTGAAGTTCGTCAATTTTTGACATTGAAAATGTCTTACTGCACTATCTGGGGCAGGGTGTCATTCTGAAATCTAAAATCAAACGATGTCACGTTTTTGCGTCACTATTTTGAACTTTGTTATTTGTGAACGGATTTTTGTCTGGTTATCACCAAACAATTCGGACTCAACTGAAATTATGTTTTATTGCTATAGTATTTTTGTATTCCAATAGAACACTATTGAAAAACAAGCAAAAATTAACAGATCTCGAAAACGTGAAAACTCCCATACATCAGTCAATCTATCCCTGGCAGCGCCGTCAATAGGCAGCAGCTTAGTGATTCAAACGAACACGAAAAGTTATAAATAAATGTACCGTGTGCCTGTTTGAATCAGTTGTTGCTCTTTTGCCAGACAAATAACATCGTGCCTGTAGCGTCTCGTAAGACAGATTTGAACACCCAGCACACTACGCTTCTATGAATGACGTCATCCTCGACTATTTAAATAATATCATTTCTCGAGCGACTTCATTCTCCCGTCGAACGTCGAGCCGTAAAGAACAGCAGTAGCAATCATGCATGTTGACAATGCGCTGCGATGAGTGCTGCATTTGATCACTACTACCGCTGGGGGTGATCCGATGTAGATAGCGCGCGGCTGGAAGAGTTGGCAAACCTCAGTTGAAGCTGACTAATTGTTCCGTTCTGCATGTTACTATTGTTAAATTAAAAACCCTTTGAAGGACTATAACAAAAACGAACAATAAAGAACAAATTAGAATATTTCCAATAATTGACAGCGATAATCCAATTGCGTAGTTTATATTCGTTATTTGTTGCTTGCATACGCGCAAGCAATCTGAAATTTGCAACAATCTGTTATTTGTTTAAATTTATCCTTCCGAAACAATACAAAAATGTGCAGCTTAGACTGGTTCAATGTTTGACTTTTAGCTCCACCAGGCTCTACTGATTCCTTTTATGGCCCTTAGTAATTAACATTGAAAATAAATTCTTGAAAAATCACCTTGTCAATCAATTAATCAGAACACTATATATTTCTAAAGGTAATCTTCTACTGAACACATTCGTGGAACATCAAAAGTTTATGAAAATTCGCTGAGAAAACTTATTAACTAAAGAAGCAACATGGCTTCAAAACAAGTGGATTTTATTAGTAACCATAGCAACCCTGCTTGAATAGCTGTATCTGCCATACGCGAGCGGTGGGTGGTAAGTCTAGTTTACACTTGTATAACGGTGTAGCTATTCAAACAGGGTTGCTTTGGTTACTAATAAAATCCACTTGTTTTGAAAATTCGCTTCACGGCTCCGTTAAGCTGCCGCTATGAGCCGTGTCAAATAAACGAGTTATATAAAAAAAAGCTGAGCGTTTCGTTTTGCAAAACGACTTAAAACACGTGGTTGAAACTCACAACGTAGGAATTAACATTCCCTAATTCCAACGTTGTGAGTTTCAACCACGTGTTTTAAGTCGTTTTGCAAAACGAAACGCTCAGCTTTTTTTTATATAACTCGTTTATTTGACACGGCTCATAGCGGCAGCTTAACGGAGCCGTGAAGCGAATTTTCAAAACAAGTGGATTTTATTAGTAACCAAAGCAACCCTGTTTGAATAGCTACACCGTTATACAAGTGTAAACTAGACTTACCACCCACCGCTCGCGTATGGCAGATACAGCTATTCAAGCAGGGTTGTAAGGCTACATTACATATCACCTCGTACCCCTCCTGAGCCAATTGCAAAATGTATGTCGCAATACGGAGAAGTAGAATCCGTTACACCTGATACTTGGAGAAACTTCTTCCCGGGTACTCCTAACGGCGTTTTTGGGAAACCATCCTAAAACTGCTGAGCTTCCATTGAGTTTTCAGCACACCACTGAATTTTGTATTACCCCCCCCCCCCTTACCTGTATGTTAAACTACTCCGAAGTATACAGCTCTCCTTTGAAACTCACAGAGCTTCCCTGAAATTCACTGAAATTTTTTGCGCTTGCTTGCAAGTCGCTGAACTTTCCACAATGTGCAGATCTTCTTCGAAGTTTACAATACTTATCTGTGTTCACAGAATATTTCTAAATCTAACATAGTTTCCTCCAAGGTATCAATATATCCCTGAAATTCAACACGTTTGTTTTCGATTCTAGGCTTTTAGGCCTTACCAATACTTTCCAGTAGTTAACGGTTTCACAGAAACCGAATTTACTTGATATTCGCTTAATGCTGAAGGTCATTCTGCTTCTCTCAAGATTACATAATTTCCCTGAAGTTGTGAATGCCGCCCTGACGTTCATAGTTTTCCCGAATCACCTGCAAAACTTCACAGAGCTTTCCTCCGTTAGTTCTATGTAATGTTTGGTTTGAATAATTTCGCTAAAATCTTTCTAGTTTCTCCCTGTAGTTCGTGTAGAATCGGAAAGCATAGCAAACTATTCAAAATTTAATAAATCTCTCTTGACATTTATAACTTTCCTGAAGGTAGAACTCAACAGGAATTCATTAAATTTTACAAATATATTTAAATCTCACCTACAATTCATTGTAGTTCGAAGCTATTATCGGAAGTTTGAAGTTCAATTATTTTTTGTATATGGCAACAAATTACTAGATCGGAATAGGGCGATTGGCATTCTCAATAACGGCAGTGTCATCAAATGGAACACGGATGCCGTCGAGCTAAAGAGAAGTTTACAGAACTTCTGAAGTTTCGAAGTAGACATGGTCTGGTTTGAGTTTAAAAATCGAAAATTGACCCACACCTTTCAATGTCGGATAAAGCTAAGCTATCGGTCTTCCAGAAATATTAAAATATTGAATCTTCTCTTCCATATCGGTTCAAAATATTTTTTCAGCGTTGCACTGTTAACGAGTATAAAAAGTTCTGTTCAGTAGATACATAGCTTTCTGTATTGAGATTTGTAATGCTTATTTCTGTCTATTGATAATAACTAACTTTGGATGATGACTGACAGTTCTGATTGTAATTTGTACTATATATATATATATATATATATATATATATATATATATATATATATATATATATATATATATATATATATATATATATATATATATATATATATATATATATATATATATATATATATATATATATATATATATATATATATATATATATATATATATATATATATATATATATATATATATATATATATATATATTATATATATATAATATTATATATATATATATATATATATATATATTATATATATATATATATATATATATATATATATATATATAATATATATATATATATATATATATCTATATATATATATATACTATCACTACTACTACACTACACTCCTAACACACACTACTACACTCTGAATAACCCCACACACCCCCACTGTTCAGTTCCTGAAGTGAGACCTCTTCTAGAAACCTAACCCTGCAGTATGAGTGGAGCACGCAACGAACTGTTCCGTAACACCTAAGCTAGTTGGTTCATTACGCGATACCTATCTGTCCTGTACTACAGTGAAGTCTCACTATCTCGTATGAATCTAATTCTAAAATTGGCGTAAAAACTTCTTTGCCCAAGGAACACGGAAATAATGCATTTTATTTGAATATAAATCAGTAACAGTCACAAAACATTGGAATTCAAAATAAAAACTGCACCTACTTTGATTATGTTTACGCTGCGAAAGAGCGAACAAAAAACGCGCATACATTGCAACATAGCAATGGAGGCGATTTTAGTAGGTACTATTCGCGTTTTCCGCTCTGCTGCTGTATCGCAATGCCGCTCTCATTGTGTACGGGCCTTAAAGTCGATTCCAGTTGGATCGAAGCCAATGAATTGGTGCTGTGCCAACCAAGATTTCGCTTGACGATATGATGGTGTGTTAGAAGAAAATATAAATTCCGTAGCCTGTCAAGTGCCATTTGAAGCAAACGTGACGAAATGAAAACTGACAACAACGATTATTGTTAGCAAGTAAAGCGCTGTGGGTAAATGATTTGTCCCCAGTTTACCCTTTTCCAACCGGTAACAGGAGATTCCTTAGCGAAACCGGAAATAGATGTTGGATCGGAAGGAACATAAAAAATCAGGACTGAATTGGATTTCGGTTTGTCAATTAAACGGCTATCACTTTTCCTCATTCAATTTGATCTTACAATAACCAATATAATTGATCCTTTCTATTCACGTCTATCATGTCACTGTGAAAACGAGGAAAAGGATTGAGAACGCCAATCTCCCTCTAGCAAAAATAAACAGAACACAGATTAAGCTTTCAAAAACCATATGGGGTAGTGCCAGCGTATTGATGATACTCGCCAATCCATCAGTGAGATGCATAGTTCCAGATCCAGCTCAACAAACCGGGCATAACTGTAATTGAGATGGAATGATGGTTTAACGTCAAAAAGTATCTCGATACTAGTGGAATTATTGTACTAGCTTTGTGCTTTAAAAATTGGTTATGTTATTATTTCCTGAATTCTTTTTTGACTTCCTCGACCGTGAAGAAATTAAAAAAAAATTACCATCATAAAACGATAAATTGAGCATTTCTGGCCAATTTTCCCGCCCAACAGTTAAACCAGTGTATTCAGAAAACGCAAAAACGAATAAATCTCCCCTCCTTCCTTTCCAGTGGAATAGCCGGTGATCATCAAAATTGCTGAAGTTTTTAATTCGTGACAGCTGGCATGGTACGTCATTTTCAGCTGTCGCTCAACCCCAACTTTTGTGGGTGGTTGTGGTCGGGTTGGCAGCATGGGAATAAATAATATCGTAATTGATTTCTGTTCGTCCTTATTTCGAATCCACCTGGCCCCGGGAATACCACGCAGATCAACCGTTTGTTTGTGCGGCGGATGTCGAATAAAAAATCAACCCCGGATAAAGTAAATTGAGCTTTTTTTTGTTGCTTTCACTCTGTTTGGTGGGATTGGAAGTTGACTTTTTTGTGTTATAGTCGCGTCATTGTTTGCAGATTGGCAGAAAAGCTAATGAAAACCTAATGATAGATTTGGGGAGACAAACAACGTGGATTCCACAGTGCCGGTTACATCGTTTGGCATTGGAGCGTATTTAAATGTAATTGGAAAACAGCGTCTGTGGTATTCGCACTGGGCCCTGTGGGAGATTGGCTCATTATCTTATGTTCGCCAAACATTGTTGCCGTTTGAGGGCAACAATGTTTGGCGTAAATTGGTTGTGCGTTTATCTTTTTTAATTTTTTTGATTAAAAAAATTAACATTTTCACAGTACTAGTCGCAGACTGAAATACCGTGATTCCTCGAAATATTTAAATGTATAGTTTGCTGCTAAAATAAATACTTTCTTCACTTGAGCTTGAGCTTGTGCAAAGTCAAACATCAAAATTACGGAAAAAACGGAATAGCATTTTGATGTCAACTTCAAATCAAATGTTATTTTATTTTCAGGTTATGATTACCAAATAAGATATCAAAGATTGTTCTCAATTCGCTTTGTTTATTTGTTTATTCGTGCTTTATCATCGAAAAAAGTTCCAGTTCAATGAGTTTTCAATTTATTTTCACTGATTGCACAAATATAAACTCTGTTTGATGTCATAGACATTCAATTCAGTTTGGTGATTTCTGCCCGTCTTAATAGTCAATAAAAACTATCAGCAATAATATATGTACTGATTTTCAGAGTGAATTATTTTCCAATTTTAGTAAAACAAAGTCACTTGTCTTAGGTCACTAAGCTTTGTTTGTCGATTGCTCGATTTATCCTTTAGGGCAATCAAAACCAACGAACGTCAGGCTTAACCGTAGCTCAAATGTCTAGGTTTCGCACAAGGAAGTCACTTTGCACAACTGATCTTTTGTTTATTTGTCAAAGATATCATTGCCATCACGCCGAAATATCCTAACCCTGAATTGTGCAGCAAATTCGTCCCCGCTCCAAGCGTCACTGAGCAAATAAACAACCTAACAGTAGCCTTAAACAATTTCAATTTGATTTCAAATAAATGCCGGGCTCGAACTTTACTGTTCACGGTTGCAATCAGATTAAAATTTATTTTTGCGAATAAATTATCGCAAAAGCATAATGCTTTGGCACAAAAATTGTTCCTGTTGTAAGAAAATCAGTATTTTGTGGAAGGTTAAACTAGGACTTCTGAAGTATATAAAAGAGTGTGCCTGAACAAACAGATTTTATGATGCTTCAGTTACGTTATGGCCAGATCTATTCCGCTGCGATAACAGCAAGGCTTTGCTGTAACGTTAGAATCACAATTAGGTCCAGTTCATCCCAAAAGAGATGAATTCATGAAATTGTCCCCACTTCCGTGCAATTGGACGATAATGAAGCGAAAACTGAAGAAGAAGTGGCTTTAGTCGTATGAAGAACTGGTGGAAACAAATTGCCCTAGACCCTGACTCAAGAAGGTTTGCGCCAGGATGCAACTGATGCTAAAACAATCAACCCCATGTCTCAGTAGATCCGCGCATTTCAAACTCGAATCGAAGATGACCCCACAGATTTTCACCCGATTAGTTGGTACATATACTCTGTCTCCTTCATAAAGTGCCCATAATATCCGCATAGTCACGGTCTACTTTCATCCCCACTTCATGGTGTTTTGATAGTGTTTTAAATGGGACCAAACCATGAAAACACCATCACCATGGTCCGATAGATCCTACATGAAAACCATATTTTAGTGTATTTATGAGTTATTGAGATCATGTCATGTGTTTTAATAGTTGTGAAATTTGGCACAGACCATATTTATGGCGTTTGAAAGGAGTTGTATAATGTCTGAGCCCATGAGAATTTACCTGCACTATTCCCTATCATCCAAAGCGTATCAAGACGAATTTTCTGTTACGACTAATATCATTCCGCCAGAACTCGAGAAATACACAATAAATTCAAACAATTTTTGTCTTTGGCCCGGAAGAAGATCACGAAGAACCAGGTGGCGGAGTATGGGTATACCTTGAACAAAGTCGATTTTGCTTCGACGTCCATCTCACCTTGAAGCGAACCATTGTCAGGGGAAGTCATTTTGACACGGGGCTATTTCCCAATGCACTACTTATCTTTTATACCGGCTTCAGGTTGTTCACAAGATGTGAAACACTGCCACTGTTCTGATGGTCAAATAACGGTTAACACAAACACAAAAATTGAATTTAATTCCTCGAAGGGGCGGAGATAACCTTGAAAGTGAATAAGCTAGCTTTGCTTAACAGCGCTTCACTGAACGGATTGAAAAAACGTCTACACGCTCTGAGAGTCACTGTGCGAATGAGTAGTCACTCAGTTATCCGAAATTGTTCCGGATCAAATACAGATACTGTTAAATAGATGTTAATTGAAGAAAGAAACTAACTGCTTCAAATATTTCAAAGAAACTAACTGCTTCAAATATTTAGGACTTCACTTAGACCCCACACTCTCCTGGATTGAGCATATAACATCTATAGAGAGAAAAGTTGCATCGTTATGTGGGGCTATGCGTAAAGTATGCTCTTTTGTTCCCCAGCATGTACTTCTAAAATTTTATTATGCGCACATCCACTCATTGCTGAACTACCTTGTATCTGTGTGGGGCCGTGCCAGTATTTCGAATCTGAAAAAGCTACAAACGCTTCAAAACAGATGTCTTAAAATTATTTATAAAAAACCATTTATGTACCCTACTATTTTGTTATACAATAATAATACCCATAACATTTTACCTTTGCTTGGGTTGACTAACTACCAAACAATAATGTACATCCACAATGCTTTGCATAATACTATTGCTCATAATAATCTAGAATTTACGACAGGAATTCGAGCTCACAGCACCAGACAAGCCAATCATTTATTATACTCCAGAGTATCCACGAACCTTGGTCAAAGACGCATTTCTTTCATCGGACCTAAGCTATTCAACCAGCTTCCTACGGATTTAAAGCAAATAACATGTCGCACTCGTTTCCAAGCAAAATTGAAACTAATTTTAAAAAATAAAATAGGAGAATTTTTAATATAAACTTCGTTCACCACCAATCGAGCTTATTCCTTTAGCTATAATTGGTTAACATTTTTTAAATAAAAACAATTGATAAATGCATTTTTTATAGCAATAAGTAATAAATAAATTTAAATTATTATGAGCTTCCTGCAAAGCTACGATGGGACCCTTAAAAGGATTCTTTTCCGCTGGGTACTCGCCGTAGCTTCTTGTCAAATTTTGTGTTTTGTCGGTCTCGTATTGTTTTTTTTTTGTTCTCAGCGTTTCCGCGATTCGTAACTTTGTTTTGTTGTGCTGACCTTTTTTTTGTACGCTGAGAACTGATGTGTCCACTACCAGGGGGCTCCGTTTGTGAGCTTTTTGGTGTGGGGGTAAGAGGCGGGCTATTAAAAAAAAAAAAAAAAAAAAAAAATTGGTATTATACAAAGTATTGCAATGTTGCTGTAAAATTCGAATAACAAAAATTCGTATAATTTGTGTTCAACTAGAACAAAATATTCTGAAAACCTTTAAAACTGCTAAAATTGTTTTATTTCAGTGCTTTATCAATGTACAAAAAGTTTCATCCATTTCAACACGTTGAATTATTGAACAATAAAAAAAAATGTTGCGAATTTTAGCTTAAAATAATTTTAAATACTTGCCAACCTGTTTCACAGAAAAAACTCTTAAAACTAAATTTGCACATCCCAATATAAAGGAAAATAAAAACTCGCTTGAAATTTATTACTCTTGCTCAAACCTGAGATTTATTTGTTTTATAAAAAATAGACACTTTGCGAAGCTTCGTAATAACTAGGTAAAGTCATATTTAGGTTTTTTTGTAATTTTTGTACCAAAAAAACCGAACAATATACTCAAAAAGTATAACAAATTAGTATTTTATAAGTTTAGAGTAAAAATCATTGCAAATTGAAATGATTCGGTTGACTATTCTGGTTTAATAAGCGATCTACGACAAAAGTTTCGAGTGATCAAAGTCACCCCGGTTTACGGTAGCTATAACTTCTGATTTAGGCAAGATTCGCTCGCAAAAGTAAGTAGTGCTAATAACTGAGACTAATCCCGAGGACCGTAGCTTGGTCTTCTAGCGCCTTTGGCGGAGTCTCTTTTTAGGTTCGATTTTCGGGTAACAATTTAGTGTGTTCCTTGAAATAACACACTTATTCATACTTATTTTATAATTTACTATTTATCTATTCGCATGCTATAACCTGGAGGGCCATTTCCATGGAGAAAACAATAAATAATTATATTGTAGATAGGGTAGACGAGCCCTTATTCATCTCATTAGTCAGGATGTTACACTATTTCGTTAATAACTCGACTTAGAGTGACTGGAGGTATAATTATGTTTGCTTCATTCCTCAAAAGTAGTACAGTTAGACTTTTTACCTGGGAAATGCTCGCGTTTGAGCGAAGCGAAAAGTCGAGTACAACGTGCCCTTATTCATCCTACCATTTGAGCTAATGCGTTGAATACAGATAGCAGATACTGTTCTAACTAATGTGTTCAAATGGGTGGGATGAATAGAGGAGCTAAGCTGAATTAGGGGGCAGTGACCCTACTGTAAGTATAAGTGTAAAAGAATTTTTCATATGAAGTAAATGGTTTGTCTGCGGGTCGTAGAGAGACTCCCTTACACCAGGGTCCTGGTGAGGCGGAGGAACCTCGTAGCATGTTGTGTGTTGAAAAACTCCCCCATACCAGGGATGCCACATTGAAATCTGTGTTTCGATCAAAAAAATCTCTTTACCATCTGTGATGACTAAAAAAGGAAAAAAATCTGTGGAAATCTGTGATAAATTTCCAAAAAATCTGTGAAAAATCACAATATTTTCAAAAATCTGTGAAATTTTCATCGAAATGCCAAAAATCTGTCATATGTGAAAAAGAATCTGTGATCAAAAATTATGAAAAAAATCGGTGACATTACAGAAAAATCTGTGAGTATGGTAACCCTGCCCCATACTCCAAGGGACAGGACGTACGTTCATTGTAATCAGGATTGGTTTATGGGCAAAAATGAGCTTAACGCCTTACAAGGATTTCTAGAAGTTTGAAACTTTCAGAAAGAACAATGAGACGTACTGCTGGATTGGATCATTGCCATATAGTTCAATACATGGTTTAGAGGAACTTAATTGGATAGAGCTAAAAGTATTCATATTTGCGAATTGACCAAAAAATGTCTAGACGTTGACTAATCCCCAGACGTGTACTTTTAATAATAATTGTAAGCACATATTCACATAGAACGCAGACAAGCTTTCTGCAGCTCAGAAAATTTTTCCTCGCAACTTTCGCACTAACTTCAGCAGCAATCAACATAATTTTGCTTGTTTATCTCCACTGAGCTGTCGTGTTTCTAGTCGACTGAGCTGGTTCCGAACACGATAGTACCGATTATAACTCGAGGAACTTTTCTACGATTAACTTCGCATCCCGCAATTTATTCCATGTTTTAATCACTGTTGTTACGGTCATAGTTACTGATTTCCATTCCCTAGTGAATAGCGCATTTTAGGATACTTTGCTTGTCCGCCCCCGCACCAAACAACTAGGACCGGGGTAGGGGTTTGAAAGTAATTTCCATGCAAATGAATTAAATCTCAACTTTTTTGGCTCGAAAACATTCGGACGCGTTATGGTTCAAGTGAATAGAATTTCAAAAGTGTGTGTGTGTAGGAAAAACTGTGCTGCCCTCTCGTGTGCATGGCAACATCCCATCCTAGATGCTAAATAGGGAGCTGATGTGTTCCATAAAGTTTATCACAAATTCTACCGTGTGATTCGATTGATTGCATTTGTGTGCATGTAAATCATAAAAGTTAAATTGGATTAGAGGTGTGGAAAGTAATGCCGAGATTAGTTGAACTGTTGAACTATCCACTGCCAGTAGTTCCAATTTGCAAACAGGTGAATTTTATTTGAATAATGCTTTTCGGAAAGTGATCTGCTTTGTTCCCATGGCAGTGGCGTTGCCAGAAACATGAGAATTGGATAGGTATGAACAAAACCTTGGTTTATGGGAATGGATGTAAGTCAGGATTTCATTCGTGTGATGTCACAGCTCACGTCCATTCACTACACGTTAGACGCTATCTCTGACGTACTGGGCTCGCGAATAGTGGTAACTGCACTTGTGGCGACGGTTATCACGATATCGAATATATTGTCTGGGCATGCGCCGAGTATTGTTCTGCCAGATTTTAATTATTGGATGCCCTTCGTGCCCGAGAAAAAACCCTAAATGTCTCGGGTCGGGACGTACTGACAAACTGCGATCTCCTCTACATGTTACTCGTATACACCTTTGCAAAAACCACCAATATACAGATTTAAGTGCCTCTTTCATTATTTTTTGTCATTCTCAGAAGTGACATTTTCCGTCTGTGCCATACTCCATCGAAGGAAAAAAATCAAAACATAGTTCTGGATTGAATCAGCTATTGTTTTGTTCCTGTTCTCTGTGTTTAGATCCTGTGTCATCCAAGCGAATTGATCTTTTCATTTGTAAGTCGGAACACACCAACCAGTCCTTACCAACGAGAATAGGTCGTGCCAGTCGAAAGTCACAGACCTAGGCTCAAACCGCCTATTTCCATAACAATAAGTGTGCCGGTTCTTTGATCTTTGATATCCGATACGGAATATTGTTTGATGATGTAAAACCCTAAAAAACATCAAACCTGTTTGTCCCATTGTTCAAATTATACGCATAGCTGTTTCACTAATAAAAAAAACCGAACCAGGAAATATTAACTTTGTGGAAAGAAATAGTTTTATTAACTAAGATATGGATACGATATTATTAACTACAATAGTGAGATCGATCCAGCAAAACTATTCATCACTGTCGTCGCTTCCAAAAACTTAAAACATGGCGCGCTCATCCATTTCCGATTTTAGTAAATCTTGAAATCGTCCGCTTAACCAGAAAGCTCTCAGCGCACACTTTCGTAAACAAAATGAATAGACAACATCATTTGTGTGTATGGTGGCTGAAATTTTTCGATTGCTATCAGGTTTTCCCACTGAGCATTTTTCGTAGAATCTTCCGAAAATTGAATTTTTCTGATGAAAAACTAAACTGGAAACGTTTAATATGAACGAAATTTTAGACGGTGAAACTTCATTTGATCCACCGTTTCTCTTTTGATCGCTAATTTAATTTTCATCTTCAATCGCCTTTTTCTTAGTTGTCAGTTTTGGAACATAGGCGTAGAATGGCAGTGAACTACCAACGCTCTATATTTAATAAATCAAAGAATAATTTCGACATCGTGCTTTTAAGAAGATTTATTGTTAAATTTCGTTGACAGAATACATTTGTATTCATAATGAGTTTATCTGGAAGATCGATCCTATGCTTGGAAGTTGGATTAGACAAGTATCGGACGGTTCGATTAAATACGATTTTTTGCACTGGTAAGGCATTAGGTTTAATTTTTCTGCAAACTAACAGCGTGAGATTATTCTCAGGTTGCTTCTAATTAATTCTAAAGGAAGTTAAAAAAATTTCCCGATTTTATCAACTTCCCCGTTTTATCAACCAAAATTTTTCGGTTGTTGATAAAAACGTGTTATTACTGTATATTAGTTACAACTCACCATGCGTACCCATGAAATAGCTCACAAAATCATATTCATATATCCATGATAGTCCACGAGTATTTGTATTTGCGATATTTGGAAGATATCCCTAATCATTTTCAATTTTATGCCAATCTGTATATGGTGATAAATTTTTCACGTTAATGATTTAACAAAATTTCTATTTTTCGTGGAAAGTCATATAGTCATAGATGCCAGATTGTCCGTTGATTTGTTTTTCACCCAAAAAAGAAAGTGTTCCAAATACCGTTGTTCAGCCCATTTAGGGATTGTGTGCCCAAACTCAATTCCGGGTTGAAGTTGTATTCATTAATGAGGAAAGCCTGGAACTGAATCATTTGAGCAAGCTCAGTTTTCCGATATCTTTACCCTTCGTCTTCTACCGCAGGAGTCAGGAAAATTTTTGGAATTTTTATTGAATAAGTCTGCGGTATGCCGCCGGATAAGCGTAAAGTGGCTTAGCACTTTATGCTGTCGGCACCGATAAAAAATTAAATCACGGTAAGTTTCCACACTAAAGTTTCATCTTTCCTGTCCACAAAAAAGGTGATAAGATGAACATTGACAATAAAAGAGGAATATCTGCACTCTATGCCATTTCCAAGCTCTTTGAGTTAGTCGTGCTGGAGTCAGTGTCTTTTCACTGTAAGGAATATATTTCTAAAGACCAACACGGATTTATGCCGAAGCAATCGACGACGACGAATCTACTATCTCTAACCTCTTTTGTGTCCGAAGGGTCGATGCGAATCAACAAACTGATGTTAAATATACTGACTTAGCTGCAGCTTTCGACAAAATCAATCACGATATCGCAATCGCTGGTTTCAGTGGATCACTCCTCCGATGGTTCCGATCCTATCTCGTTGGCCGTCAACTTAGTGTGAACATAGGTGATGCATACTCCAAACTGTTCTCCGCAAGGTCTGGTATTACGCAAGGAAGTCATCTCAGACCATTCATATTCACTTTCTATTTCAACGATGTAAACTATCAGCTAAAAGGGCCACGGTTGTCGTATGCAGATGAACTAAAAATGTTCAACACAATTAAGAAACGAACGGACGCATTTTATTTGCAGCAGCAATTTGAAACTTTCAGCAGATGGTGTCAAAACAACCGAATGATTCTGAATCCGGCTATCACGGGACAATAACGCCCTTTCTATCGTGTGGCGCACCCGTTCGACCTTCATTTGTCTCCGACATCAATAAGAAATCGATCCCTGCAGTTTTTTAGAAGTAAAATGTTTAAGTTTCCATCATTGGGGTAGAGTGCGGCCTGCTGATGTGTGTGATAAATAAATAAATAAATAAATGAGCAAATAAATAAATAAATTAGCCTCTTATTTTTATCATTCAATCTTTTGGGATTGATGTTTGACAACACCGTTTTTTTATTTGAAAGAAATCGTTCTGTACAAATCGATTTTATTGTGGTATCAAGAAATGGCCACTTGACGAACAAAAAGTTTCGTAAATTTTACATATTTAGTGTATACCGCACGAATGTTATCGTTGAAACGATGTTATTTCTCGTGGATGAAACGTAATGTTTCGTTAATTTTAATAAACGTTTATGTACATTACGAACGATTTCGTTGGTCGCATTCGATCTATTGGGATCGATGTTTGAGAGCACCGATTTTTTTTTTAATTAAAGGGATCGATCTGGAAACATCGGTTTTATTTCAACTTGCTCATTATTATTGAAGACTAGAAAGATAGTGGTGTAAATAAATGGCCGGTTGATGAACAAAAGATTTCGTAAATAATACTTATTTAATTTACATTGCACGAATGTCATCGTTAAAAACATTATTTTTCTTGAATGGAACAAAATGTTTCGTTTATTTTAATAAACGTTTCTGAATATTACGAACAATTTCGCAGGTCGTATTTAATAGCATATTATTTTGACATTGCTCCGGCAGAGAAAAACTCAAACTAATTCATACAAAACCAACAAGCAGTTCGCGATGGCTCAATTGAATCCGTACTGATCCGGATTCTGGATCAACTGGAAGCAAAAGAGGTTCAGGAAATCTTGCTGAAACCGGCGGACAAGAATACGGTTACCCAGTAGTCAGACCGAGACCGTCGTGATGATCAACAATGATTTGACGTATAACAACAAGGACTCCATATTCTACCTCTATTGAATGTCTTTTGACGTTGACGGTTTGACGAATGGTGCTGGAAAATATTATAAAGACTTTCGTATATAGCAGCGAACAATTCGTTTGGAATGTAGTAAAGCTGATTCGTAATAAGCCAACGAAAGTCGTTTCGTGGTTTTCACGAAAAATCCGTAATGAAAAATAAAAGTGTTTCAATAGAACTACGAATGGTTTGCCATATTTTCGAAAAATTCGCGTATTTTATAAAAAAATTCTGTACGAATATATTACGAATATATTCTACCAGTGTACAATTTTCCATTCAAATTAACAGAAATAAAAATCATATCACTCATAACACAGAGCTACAGCATATCGAAGTCAATATTACTACAGAAGATTAATTAAAGAACCTATTGAAGTTGAACATTTTCAATTTATCTGCACAATTCTAGTTAGACAATGATGCGAAGATTCATCAGCTCATACTAGTAGTCAAAGTCATCGTGGACGTCAATCCTCTCAATTTGCACGTTTCCCGGCGTTTTAACTGGTTTGTCCAATAACAACATTTCTGAGGTACTTCGAAATAATAATCAATATTTTGAAAAATGCTGGACACTTTCCAGGACATCTAATCATATGTTCTTCCAATCCGGGACTGTCTCGGCTAATCCGGAACGTTTGGTCACTTTAATCTATAAACAATTATTCAAAGTCTCCGACTAATTATCACCGAAATCGGAATAACTTTTGGAAAGTGTTTTATAAAGCAGAGACTACACTTTCAACTTGTTTTTTTCTATCGCTGGTATGCCTTAACACTCAACATGCTTTTTCAGATTCTTCATTTTAAGACTTATGCTTAAATAAGGTGTTTTCCTAATAGGAAAAATATCCATGGATCATTGTTGGTATCCTTCTTTAAAAGTACACCAAGATAAATCCGTAGATATCCGTAGAAAAAAATATTCCATAAATTTCATCTGCGGTTCCGTATATCCGTAGAAAACCTTCAAATCCGTAGTAATAGGTGTGAGTAGTAGATATAAGAAGGAGATGGGTACCGATATGTACCTCGGATCCCTCGGAGAAGTGTTGGATCAGGCGAAGACGGATGGAGTTCATGCTGACATTGCAGTACTTGATGTCGACAAAGCCTACAACACTTTATGGAGGAAAGGAGTACTACAGCAATTACATAACCGGGGGATCCGTGGGAACCTTGGTCTTTTTATTCAACAGTACCTGGCAAATCGGAGATTCCGTGTCGGAATCGGCGGCAGCTGCTCAGAGTTATTTACGGAAGAAAACGGGGTTCCACTAGGATCGGTGTTAGCAGTGACACTGTTCCTGGTGAGCATGCAATCCCTCTTTGCAACCCTACCGAAGGGCATTTTTATTTTTGTATACGCAGACGATATTGTGCTAGTTGTGACGGGAAAGTCCATCGCCAGAAACAAAATAAAACTGCAGGCAGCCATAAACGCCGTGAGAAAATGGGCAATTTCAGTTGGTTTCCGGCTATCCGCCAGTAAATGCGTGATCGCCCACTGCTGTACATCCAATCACCGAACCACCGACAGGCCAGTGCGGCTGGAAGACTCCATCATACCATTCCGAAAAGAAGTTCGGATCCTCGGTATAATGCTGGACCGAAAGCTGACTTTCACCCAACATTTCCGACAGCTCAAAAGAGATTGCGAAAGTCGAAAAAGACTCCTACGGACGATCTGCTCTAGACACCCGAAATGCAACCGAAGGACCGCTCTCAATATAAGCCAAGCCTTAGTTCTTAGTCGTTTGTACTATGGATTGGAAATAACCTGTCGGAACTTGGAAGGATTAGTGAGTATCCTTGGCCCACTATACAACAGCACGGCACGACTCGCATCTGGTCTTCTACCTAGTACACCCGCGGAGAGTGCCTGCTCGGAAGCTGGCATCCTTTCCTGTCGCTGGGCAGTAGCAGTGGTCACGTTGAGGCGGGCTATTGGTTTTCTCAAAAGGACATCCGGCGATGACTGCACGATTCTGGACATAGTTAACAAAGTTCACGAAAAATACTCCCGATCACCCCTACCGCAGTTGGCCCGTTTGCACAGACTCGGATCACGTAAACGAAATACCACAGCACCAAATGTCGACACAAGCCTTGCACAATCAGTTGGAGCAGGGGCGAACCGTAATTTCGCTCTAGCCAGCTATCATCAGTTGGTCGAGGAGAAGTTTAATAACCACGAGAAGCTGTTTACGGACGGGTCCAAATCGGACCAAGGAGTTGGGGTGGGAGTGAGCGGTATCGGAGCAGGTCTTGCCTTTCGCCCCCACAGTGTTCCGTCTTTCCCGCTGAAGCCGCAGCTATTGCCCTAGCCTTGACGAGAAAGACCGAAGACCTACCCGTTGTTATTTTTACAGATTCCCAGTCCGTAATCTCTGCCATAACTTCAGGAGAGTCATCGCATCCATATGTCCAGGCTATCGAAGGTTTGCGTGACCCTCTTACAACCATCTGCTGGGTTCCAGGACACAGCGGAATCCCCAGGAATGAAAATGCGGACCGCTTAGCCTCTACAGGGTACCGAGTGCGGAGACTGATCAGTAAGGAAATCCCTTCCGCTGACATTCTTGATGATTTCCGAAAACAAGTGGAGAACGACTTCGTATCGCACTGGAGAAGTAGTCAAGGCCACTTCCAGAAGATCAAGGGCAATCTAGAGACATGGACGGACCGGGACAGTCGACTCGAACAAAAGATCCTGTCCCGCATCCGAGTCGGTCACACAAGACTTACCCATGCCCACAATGTAACCCGTACCAACCCCCCGCATTGCGAAACCTGTAGGACTCGGTTAACGGTGGAGTATATACTCATCAACTACAGGAAGTTGCACGATCTACGCAAACAACACCAACTGCCACTTTCCACTCGAGAAATGCTCTCCAACGATCCGATTCGGGAGGTGAGCTTATTGGCTTTCCTAAAAGACGCAGGAATCTTTGGGTCCATGTAGATAAAAGAAAAATCACCGCGAGGTAATGTTCAGTGAACCACACCGTCTCACTCTCGATCAAATCATCAATTTACCCCGTATTACGCGAACGCTTCTCGTAACCCGAACGGGAGTAACGGAGGTTCAACGCGGACCTTGAAGAGCAGCACCGTTTCACCAGCGTATGAATCATCAAGGCACCATAATAGTAAAAAGGAATTCCTGTTCAATCGATGCTCAACTATCCATGAAAACAAACTATAATTACAAACTCTGGTAAATGAAATGTACATTGTTTTTTTTAATCTATCAGGCGGATGACCCTTAGGGTTAAAGCCAATAATAAAGAAACAAACATAGCACATTATTCCACATGCCAAATAACATTTAACATATAACAATTAATTGCATAAAAATTAGACAAATCGTGACTAATGACGGCGCCGGTGGTTGAGTGGTAAGCGTGACCGTCACTCATTCCAGTTGGCCTGGGTTCAATTCCAGACGAGGTCGTTGAGATTTTTCTGAGGTGAAAAAATCTGTGGTCACGTCTTCCTTCGGAAGGGAAGTAAGCCGTTGGTCCCGGTCCATGAAATTGGTGGATCGATATCTAGTCCAGGTAGTTGGAATCACCTCTCTGACGTCGGTAAAGAAGAAGTAAATCCAACTTCTATACTCTTACTAACAAAAATATCCTCAAATACTTGTGGAGTGCGCAGTAGTATATACGGCCTCTAGCAAAAGCAAGTATCGGACTAACCATTCCTTCCCTTTCCTTCCGCGACCTACGTTCGGGCCTAGCCGGTGCCGGTATTGATCAATAAACACTTTAGGATTACCAGGAGTTGCACATTGAAAGATGTTTCGCTACTCCCAAGCATAATTATCTACTGATTCCCTGTGCAACTTCAGCTAGTCCAGATCGATAACGGAGTAGCAGCCAGGGGGTGTCGCACAAGCTCAAGCTCAAGCTATGAATTAGAAAAATCGTGACTAAGATCCATTAATTACGAACGTAAATCACACTACTTTGCTCGAAAAATCCGATACAAAAGTCGTGAATAAAATATCACGATATGGAGGATGAATATAAATCGAACTACACTGCCAGAAAAATGCGATAGTAAACTCTTGATTAAAAATCACGGTAACGTAATGAAAAATTACGAAAACCGCAGCAAAACTCCTGAAATCGTTTAAATGTCGGTTCTTTTAGTTGATATACTGTATCCAATGTATCCCCAAATTATGAACAAGAATCATAACAAAAATTAAACATGTCCAGGGAAAAACCACACTAACTAAGCTAAACATCGGAATGTAACGCTATGAATATTTTTGAGCGAACTAGTTTGTTGAAAACATAAATATATTCATGAAAAACGAAGTTAATTATTCATTATTTCAGAAACTTGGTCACGATTTCCGCAAATTACTCAGTTCACGAAATCGTGCTTTATTTGTTTATGAATTTATGATTGAATTGTTTTCCACGGAGACAGTAAATCTTTAAAAAAAATTATCCATGACTTTTGTTCACAAACAAACAACTGCGAGCAAGGAAGCTCTGATTGCTGGAGATTAAGTCAATTCTGCTAGATACTGAAAAAGTCGGCACACAAATCATTGACTTGTTAAAATTATTGGTGTTTTTCCCTTCACGCACACAAATATTTTAAACCAATTTTCTCATTAGGTAGTTTTTTTATTCAATTTGTTTATTTGATAAGGCAGGTTTGCGTTAGCTTAAAGGTGCCAATATTGGTTTGTTTTACATTTCAAATTACTTAAAACTAGGGGATTACATATTGTTTTTTTAATTAAACTAAGGAGAATTTATAGCTATACATATACACAAGGGGGTAATATAATTTTCGTAAGATTAGCATTTCTAGCAGGGAGATTTTTGAAGGAAATAATTTTTAACTAAGGCGGACAATTTTTAAAACTATCTTAAAACTAGGAATAAATAGAGGGCGTGATTTAATTTTGTAAAGATTCGGGGAGATTAATTAGAGTTATTTTTTGTGGTAGTAGAGTTGGGCATTTTCAATGAGATTATATAATATAATAGTTAGAACTAGAAGAGACAGAAAGAGCTAAATGCTTCGGGGAGCTATTCGGTGGATGAGGGGGGGGGGGGGGGGGTAAAGGGTGATACTTCTGGGTATAAGAGTCAGGGGAGGGAGGGTGGATAAAGATGGCAGGGAAGAAAGTCATTAACCTTCGTAGGTGTATGATACAGGTGGAATATAGCGTTTCTGAGAATGATAGGAAATAAGAGGGGCAGTTAAATTTTTATACTGATGGTTTTTGCGAAGGTGTATATAAGGGACATAGAGAGGACAGGCTTGCCAGCACATCTCGAACCGGGACATTGGGTGGTCTTCATCGGGCCCGGAGGGTTTCCATAAGCCGAGACCTGGCGAAACTGTACTCGGTGCACGCCCAGACAATGTGCTCGATATCGTGATAGCCGTTGCCACAAGCGCAGATACCACTTTCCACGAGCCCAATACGCCGGAGATGTGCATCCAGCGTATAATGGTTTGTCATGAGTCGGGACATCACACGAATGAAATTACGACCCACATCCATCCCCTTAAACCAAGGTTTCGTCGATACCTTAGGGACTATCGAATGTAGCCACCTTCCTAGCTCCCCATTGCTCCACGAGGTTTGTCAACTTTCGACGGTTCTCTGATGAGTAAAACTGAAAAATTCGTGGATGCAAATTGGTCTTTCAAAAACGTCACCTTCTAGGGCACCCACCTTAGCTAAGGAGTCCGCCTTCTCATTGCCCGGAATGGAGCAATGAGAGGGGACCCACACCAAGGTAATCTGGAAAAAATTGTCAGATAAAGCACTCAGTAGCTCCCGTATTTTCCCCAAAAAATACGAGGAGTTCTTTCCATGTTTCATCGAGCGCATCGCGTCAATGGAACTCAAACTATCCGAGACGATGAAGTAATGGTCTGCGGTAATGTGTCAATGACACCAAGGGTATACTGAATAGCAGATAGTTCTGCGGCGTGAACTGAAGCGGGGTCACTGAGTATGTAAGAGGCGATGAACTTTTGATTGAAAATACCGAAGCCAGTGAACCCTTCAATCATTAGGTAGTTATGTAGCATTGTGCAACATTATTACAAATGATCCTTCATAATCCAGAACCACCCATTACAAAGGACAAAAGCGATGGGGTTGTTTATTTATTGTTAGACCTATCCTAAGTGCTTTACTCAAAATTTAACTACATCTCGTTAGAATTTTGATGAATCATCTTCCCACGTTCCTACGACAGCTCCTCCCAAAATGGCATCATCCATAATTGCTCAGGTAAAGCCTACCGGCACTGACTTTCTAACCACCCTGATGCCATGGTTCCATTAGGTAGCCGGCTGACGGTACGAGCCCAGGGAATACATGATGCGAGATGACGGGAAATATCGTTTCTGTCGAATGGAAAATAAACAACATCAACCTCGGCGAATAAGATTGATGATTGCGCGCTAGAGTAGTGTATGCACTGAATATATTGAAATTCTCTGCCGATCAGCATGGGATTGACGATTGACGACGCGTCGCTGCTGGCATGGGTGGAGACTGAGGAGACGCCAGGATGAATACGCGATAAGATGCTCGTCGCGCGAATTTCCAACGTGCATTATCGTTTGCTTTACTTCAAATTACATCAGAGTGAAACGATGGCAGATGAAACTTTGAAGTGATGACTACACTATGTAATGGTGGCAAACGAAAGAAATTCGATTGCAGCAATTTTATTCCTCCATCAGATAAAAGTTTTTTTTTCTTTTTTCGTTTGAAGACGATGGTAAGCAAGACAAGTTTATTGCGCTTACACAAATTGTTGGTTTGCTTGCGGAATAGCATTTCACTTTATGGGAAAGTGCTGAGAGCGTCAATATGTACTGCTCCTTTTAAATTTGAAGAGTTGTTTGATCAGTTTTTAAATTACGCAAAATTACAAAAAAAATCGTATGTCACATTCATATATACAGCAAAGGTTAAATGAATGTCAACCGCAAAGAGAGCTGATATTTAGTTTCCAACCGTTTTACTCAGAGACAAATTTTTTTTCACAAGTACCCCGCAATGATGATGAATGCAAATTGCGCAAAATTTGTTACCCTCCTACGTGGGAATACCGACAGGAGATTGCCCCCGAGATCTGCACCACCGAAATGTGTTCCTTTTACAGCAAAGTAACGACCGAAGAAAAAGAACCCACTTTCACGAGACACGCTCCTTGATGGTGAAAACTGAAATCCGCAGCAGAAATTCGCCAAAGAAAGTTTCATTCCGCGTAAGCGGAGTGCTATAAATCGCTGTATTCCATCATCCTGGCGTTTCTTCGGATGACCGTTTTCGGTGGATCTTGCGGCAAAAAATAACCCGGGAGGGATTTTGGTGGATAAATATAGTAAATGTCCTGCTGGAGAGCAATCGAGAAAGTTTTTCCTTCTGCGATAAGCACCGGAAACTATTCTGTCGCCCAGTAACGTATTATGTTTAATCGTGCCATCGGTTATCTCGGGAAAGAAGCGATTAATCAAAACATGGAGATTGAAATAGTTTGCCAAAAAAAAGCTACGTTAATTAGATTTTCGGATAAAATTCGCACAACTCATAACGTTTCAGTAGTTTTGTACTAGGTATCACTTTTTATAAGCGGATTAAAGTGATTGCAAAATTGCAACACCGATTTTCAGAACATCTGCCGTTATACTCGTTTTTTCTTCTTTCAGATTAATAATTCTCTCATAAAACATCGAACTCGACCCACCAATATTCTGGGTTGCCAATTCGCCATCATCACATCCTGCCAAAAAAATCCAACCTGATGGAAACGTTCAGAACCGTAGTAAAGTGAAAACACAATAAAACTGTAATCCGAATAATGCGACCATAGTAGTGAGCTTCGTTGCAAAAGAAAACCGTCGACCGATTGTGGTGTGGTGTGAAGTGTAAATATTCCAATTTTTTATTCTTCCAACCAACGTATAACCGCAACAGAGAAAAAAGAAAGTGTGGAAAGGAAACCTAGCGGAGGAAATATTTGATTTATTCGTGGAAAGTTCTAGGAAGATAAATATTCAATTCATTTCCCATACTGCTTCTTTTTTTCCTGGTGAGCAGAGTTTATCGTGCAGGGGCTGCAACTGTTGCAAGTTTTTATTCTCTCCTGGTCCATTCGAAGGAATGAAGCTTCGGAAAAATATGGTGTGAGAAGTGAACCAGTAAAAAGTGCATACCAGTATTTACGGGGTTTGTGGAAAGGGTTTTTGGGTGCCCCGTTTGGCTGGCGTGTGATAAAACAGTGCTTCTGAGGATAGAGTGAAATACTCAACGAATCATCATGCTGCAGGTGACGGCAGACCGGATGTCCGGAAGGCGTAGCAGCTCCATCGGATGTCGTTCGATCGTTGGCCGGCGGACGTCGATGTACATCAACCAGACCCAGCACGACCGGGATCCGTTCAAGGTGAGATTTCATTGAATTGGTTAGTTATTCTACATATTTCATTTTTTATATTGATTAAACCATATCAGGCGAGTAAACACCCAGGTCGAACGGGGGTAAAATCTTTCCCAGGCAGTCATAAAACATTTCTGGGGTCTGAGAGGCAGAGCTTTGCCAGAATGTCTTTCGTTAGCATTTGATTATCAGGAACTTCTATGAAATTACACAAATGCGGTTCTTGTTACACCACAATCAGCGAAGGCTTGAAGCTGTTGAAGAAATCTGCACTTCTCATTAGAACAGATGAGACGCAATATTTGAGATCGTTGCGCAAGACAGGTGAGCACTAAATACACATTGAAGTAATGCACAAATATCAACGGTCTCAAGCTGCCTCCAAGAGCTATTGTTGTTGTAGATGTAGATGTGGGTGCTTGGAAATCTCCAATGACAACCATTACCTCTCGATTTGTTAGTTATGATCGAAACAATTGCAAAATCAACCGTAGATTACGAATTTCTCCGGTTTAGCGATTGTTATATTGTAATTCACTCTATCAAAAACTGCAGATAATGTTGTGTAAATGCAGGATATCTGATATGATTTGTTACTTATTAACAAAGCTATAAATTTTTCTTTTAAATAATTTCTGTTCGTTTAAATTCAGGCCATTGAAAAGGGTAAAAAGTTTCAGCGTGAAAAAAACACTTTCTTGCGACTTTTTAGAAATTTGGGTGAAGCGCATTGATCAAAACTTTTGTACATTATAATGTATCATTTAGTTAATATTCTGTAATTTTTCTATGCAAAAATATCGACAGTAGACTGGGTGATGGAGATTTTTGTAGATCATCTCTGGAAAAAAACACGATTTGCGGTGTGAACTGCCATTCTAGAACTACTGAACCGATATATTTCAAACTTTGCATACTCATTCTATGTAAAAAATAGCTAACCCCTTACGTTGAATTTTCGAGAGAATTTTTCAGATAAGGCGGTCTTCTACTCTCACGATTTCGAAAAATCGATATTTTTTCTTTGTTTAATTTCAATCTACAAGTATCTGAGAATCGCCACAGAAAGCATTTGGTGAAAATCATATTCCTTGGCATTTTTCTGGGAACCGAAAGATACCCCCCCCCCTCCGGCCATTTCTGAGATACTAAGCGTGGTGCATCACGATGGTGCTTGTCTATAGAAAAACCATTGTTTAATGAATTCACCAGTCCATTCTTAGCGGTTTATGGATATTAGGGTGGGACAAAAATTAGATTCCAGCTCCGAGCAACTTTTTAGTTACCATTTGGACCCTAGAACAACTGTGCAAATTCTTAGCTCAATCGGTGAAACTATATTTTTGCGCCCACTGTTTAAAGTTTACATGGAATTTTGTATGGGAAAGTTAACTTTTACAAAATAATTCCTCCATGAGTCGCACATTACTTCCTAAAAATAAATCGTTATGTGGCTTGTATAGGAAATTTAACAAAGAAAAAAAGTCTCGAAAACCACGAAACGATCTGATGCTTGTGGAAAAAGTTATTAAGCAAAAACAAATTGATGCTCTGACGATTGAAAAAATATTCATTTTTTCTAGCACCACTGCTGTTGGTTGTCCAATTATACGCAATTTTGTTTTAATCCTCTCTTAACGTATCTAAATCGTTTATCTATACTATTTGGCCACTTCGCAAGGTTTTGAGTTATAAATTGAGCCTTCTTTTGTACATAATAAAAGAAAGTTAAAAATTTTATATATAATAAATCCGTCAGAAGCAGTGATGCTATGAACAGTGAAATTTTCATCAATCTTCAAGGCATCAATCGGTTTTTGTTTAGTAACTTTTTCCACAAGCATCAGATCGTTTTGCAGTCTTCTAGACTTTGTTTCCTTGACAAATTTCTTAAAAATCTGTTTATTTTTAGGAGATAACGGGTGGCTCTTGGAAGAATTAATTTGCAAAAGACAATTTTCCCATACAAAATCCCATGTAAACTTTAAACCGTGGGCGCAAAAATATAGTTTCACCGATCGAGTTAAAAATTTGCAGAGTTGTTCTGGGAGCTAAATGGAACCCAAAAAGTTACTCGGAGCCAAATTTTATTTTTTTCATATAACCATGTCCCACTCTACTGTACATAGGTTATTCTATGTATGGAGAACTAAAAAATCCGGATACACAATTGCATTACTGAAGAGCAGTTACATATTATGCAATGTGAACTGCCATAATCGGATTCACAAAGATCACATGATTAATACTCAGCACGCTGAATAATAACTATGTGATAACTGAGTTTTCAATGTCCAGTCAGTGCCCCGACTAGAATTCTGAAATTCGTATCTTCGTTGAAGTAGAATTAGTATTCCATCTTCTCCAGGAGACTTACATAGGGCAAAACTTTCAATTGTTCTAAATGAACTATCATTAAAATCTTTCGATTTCGAAAATAACTTATTTAATCAACGTTGAGACATGAGAAATTTGTACAAAGGCTTTTTCAGCCACTTTGCTTAGAGGATCGAATGGCATTTCTGTAATCTTTGCGAGCGTACTTAAAGCTTTCCGCAGACGAGGCAACACAACACATGCCACATAAAATATTAACTACGGATTTTTTTCTACGTTTTCGCACGCTACAACGGCAACAGCATGTTAATTGCTTGAACCAAATCATTCGCTTCATGCCTGACTATAGGATGAGAATAACTTAAAGATGTTATTTGCCTATTGTGCAATGAGACACTATATCGTAAGCCCTTGAAAAGGAGCTACTAAGGAAAGCTTGTCTACTTCTGGGTGATTATAAATTTTTTCTGCTTAAACATTTCAATATCATCCACTGATCCAAATTTCTGAATGCATTCACTTGGTTATTGGATCTGGTGAAGAAGTTTAAAGTATGCTGGGTGCAGGAATTACGGGATCTGAAGAAAATCTCAGATCATTTTCGATCTGACATGTTCAACGAGCCGACTCAACCCACAGTTAGTTGTGCAATTATCTATGAATGTTAATAATAACTACATATTTAGGATGCATCACAATTCAGCTCCGTATTATACCAGCACAACGGACATACTATATATTCAAGATACTTTCGCATATCCTCTAATAAGTCGAAACCAAAATAACAAGTTTATTTGACAGTCATCGTGGGCAATGTTGTCAGAAATTCGGTCGAAATTAAATTATTTGGCATGGTTGCGCACTTTGCGATTTTTAACCGTTTAAGTTTCATGATGGTACAGGTATATGGGAAATTCCTATGTGACCGCACTAACCAAGCTTGTAACTCCGAAATCGAAAGTCAGATCGGGATGCAATTAAATAGTAGTCAATTGAATCACTGCATCAATCATATCAAATTTGGAAGATGCTGGAAATCGGTCAAGAATTTTCGGAGGAATAGGTGTAAAATTAACTCTGAAGGTTCTCCGGGGCATTGAGACCGTCCTAGGTGGGCAATGTGATCAAAGCGACTACGGGTCTGAGAACCTAAGTAATTTAACACTCATTTTAATAAGTTTTGTATCTTCTAGATATCATGGTACTGCCAGTTTATATAGGGATTTACTTCATGATCGCACTTCTCAACCCGGTAATTCAATAGCAAGCATCCTATGGCTTTTACTTGAGACTAAAGGGTGTCCCACATTAAATAGCATCTCGGAAAAAACGCTGAAGAAAATTACCCTTTGGGTATTTTCTCTTGAAGATTTGGGTAGAAGTAGTTTGGAGTGTATTGTTTACACTATATCGCTGTCAATTTTTCGAAAGTTGGAAAAAATGTCGTGTGTGTTAACTTTCCTATCTCCCACTAGCTGGTAGTGATTTACAGAAAAAAGATGTTTGCATGTATTTAAACATTCATGCAAATAACTTGGTTCGAAAGTTGGAAAAAAATGTCGTCACCCGAAAAGCAACGAATTGATTTTGCGCAAGCACCTGGAAAATCCTCAACTCTCTCATCGGCCTATCGGAAAGAAACTCGGAATCGTGCAGTCAACAGTGATTCATGTGATTAAACGTTACTACCAAGCTCTGAGAATAGAATGGAAGGAGAAATGCAATCAGAACGGATGCTCTATTAGTGATCAGGATCACAAGCGTGTAGTGAAAGCGGAATCCCAAATGCTCCGGACAGAGGTGTGACCAAAAAGTTGAATATGTCCAAGCAGGGCCGCAGAGAGAAAATACGGGCCCGGGGGGGTACAACGTACGGGCCCCCACCAATGTGTATTGCCTGAGTACAAAAAAGTCAATGTTTGAAATCCATTGGAGTTCACTGATATTATGTATAGTACACTGAAATTTTATATTTATGTACCATTTTTTTTTCTAGTTCTTTGTAGTGCCAATGAAGGAAAAAACGTAGAGTTATTTATACTTTGGGAGCTTTTAATACCACTTCGACAGTTTTGGTGACTTTTTAAAGCGCCATTTTTGTTAATAGTATTTATAAAAGAAAGGAAATGGCAAGATTAAAGATGTAGTTATCACAAAAATTAAAAATATCTAAACGGCGATCAACGGCAAAAGGTAAAAAACAATAGGAAAACTAAATATTAAAAGAATGTACAAAAGAGCTAAAAACAACAAAATCAACCAAATAAACAAATTAAAGTCATTTGTTAGAAAATGTTTAATCGAGAAAAACCAAAACAAACTATAAAATATCACCATTTGTTCAATAATGTTCGACTTTTTTAATCTTGGCCATTTGTTTTTCTAGTTTCCTGCTTTCCTTTATCAATTGAAAGCAGGAAATTAGAAAAACAAACGGCGAAGATTAAAAAAGTCGAACATTATTGAACAAATGGTGAAAATAGTAAAAAATCGATAAGAATGTTGGAAATTTTTTTAGAATCAATGAAAATGAATAAAAACTACTAAAAAGAATAATAATATAGAAAACATTAATATAAAAAATACATAAAACTGAAAAACTCGATAAATCAAGAATAATAAAATTTATTTAACATTAAAAACAAAACATATTTAAAGCAAAATAAATAAAACGCTAAGAATGCATAAAACTAGAGGAGTAGGGGAACACGGGGCTATTCGGACCAACTTAAACAAATCGCCCTTTTAGGTGGATAGATGTGAAAAAAGTTACCGGTCAAAAGTTCTAATTGTTAGTTTGAAACCTCAGCTACATTTTGGTGCTATAAAAAGTTCATTTTCACCACTCAATGGCAGCGCTAGTCGACGATTTGCAAACCTCTACGTTTTTTCATCCTTTTACAATGTAGGGGTAATTCGGACCTCCCTACGGGGCAATTCAGACCATCATTTTTCTTTATTTTTTTTTTACAATGGAATTAAGTTTACCTGTGAGTTAGATACAAGAGACACTCCTTAAGAAGCAAAAAAAAATTGCTTTACAAAAACTTAATCTGGTATGTCACAACTGTCTATTGGCAGCCCATGTATTTCTTTGCTGTGGCGTGTGCAATGGTATGCGCAGCCGCAAGCCGCTGAACGGTGATTTACGGAATAGGGGGTCCGAATAGCCCCGTACGTTCATATCGCACAAAAGTGGTGAGCGTCTCGAAAATATCTGTGTTTTCACCCAAACAAAAATTATTCCATAAAATAGGAGCCTCAAGCTTTCCAAAACACTTATTTTTATTTTTTATTTTTCACTTTTATTTGTAGCTTTAATCACGGTTTTTCCATTATAATGATTTTTGTTTTGAGAATGACAAAACAACGAAACACGTTGCATCTCCTTTCTACAACGAACAAAGAATCAACTTCAACTGTCAAAATTAATGTTTCTGAACAGCGGTGCCACGAATATATACGATAGTCTTGTTATTTTCTGAGAAATCGAGGGGGCCGAATTACCCCCACTGTCTTAATAACCCCGGGTACCCCTATAAATAAAAGACAAGAATAAAACAACTATAGAGAAATTAAAAAAAATGGACGAACTAGAAAATTTTGAAAAACTGGAAAATTGAAATGATAAAAAGACGAAAAAGTAAAGGAAATTGGAAGTATTGAACAAAAACGGAGCAAACAGACAAAATGGAAAACGAAAAATAGTAGAAAAAAGCCAACGTGATATACTATAGAAACACAAAAATGAAGATATTAACACGAAAAAAATTAATAAAATGGATATTATTTAAAGAATAGAAAAACCACTAGAAATGAAATTTGAAATAAATTCAAACAACGAACTAAATGTAAAATTAAGAAAAAGTGACCATAGTGATAAGAAAATAAATCAAATGTTTTTTTAGGAAAATAAAGAAAAATCCAATGTTAACGTATAGGAAGAAGTCAATAGAAGAAGTACTTTCCATGTAGGTTAAATGGAAAACATGAAGAAATAACAATAACGAATTAAATTTAAGAAAAAGGTATAAAAAATAAATAAAATTTTATTAAATGAACAATGGGAAAAAACAAAACTACGATAAACGGAAAGCTAAAAATTAGAAAATGAGAAGGAAAATAGGAGAAATGTAAAAAATTAAACAATAAGACAAATTGGAATAAATTTGAATAAGTAAAATTGCTTTTGGAAATGCAAAAAATATGAGAAAATAGGAAATAGAAAAAGGCTATGGCAAGAATAAATATAGTAAATAGACAAATTCTAAAAATTAGATGAAGTGACAAGAGAAATAATTAAAAAAGCAGAGTATTAAAATATGAAACAATAAGAAAAAAATAAAGAATGCAGAATTTTCTCGAAAAATTGCGAATAAAGTTAAATAATAGAGAAAAACTATAAATTAAAGTAAGTGATAGTGATAGCAATAGAAAAAAAGCAAAAGTAAGGAACGTTAAAAGATGGATAAAATAAAAGTATGCAAATAGATAAAAAAGGCAGAATCTTACAATTGTAGAAATACAAATACAATCCACAACTTGAAAAAATAGATCAATGAAATTTTAACAAAATAAAAATGTAAATGTAGGAATAAAAATGAAAAAAAAATCAGTAACAAGGATCAAATTTCAAATAAGGGTTGTGGTTGGATTTTACGCTATGCTGGTTTCGAAAACATTCATAATCCTACAAAAACATGAATTATTCTTTTATTTGTGTTGGTGTGTTAGCACTCCTTAAAATATTTTTTACAAGAATGTTTTCTAGAAATAGTTCAAAAATAAAAATAAAATCGTTACGTTCAGGAAGCGACGTTCAAAATCTCACGCTCACTCCTCCAAAACGAAAAGATTTTGTATGCGGATTTAACTTGCTACAGTAGTTAGCTAATCCTGCTAACTAGTAGATTTAGTTTAATAACATAGTTAAATTATCTCTTCGAAATCAATCAAACACAATTTAGCAATTTAGTTGAACGTATGCTTCTTAGAATCATTGGCAGCTGCAGGATTGTGAACTGAGAGATCTTCTCTTCATGCTCCATGACATATAAAATTCAAAACAAAACTATTAACACTATACTCGTCACGAAAGGGGCTTGTTGTGTACGCAATTTGCTGTTATAATGAAAATGTCGATAAAAGGCCGTATTTGAAAGAATTGCAAAACGTATTTATTTTTTTCATCCCTGGCCTCTTTGCTAGGGGGAATTGGTGCTGGAAACACTCACAATGTTGAAAACTACATATGAAAGTCGCTAGTAAACTGCCTGGCTAAAGTTCTGGAAATGTTTGTACGTTGCTTCTTCCAACATAATTGACGTATGTCAGCAGGGATTTGTCAAAGAAACGTTTCGCCACTTCGAACATGATGACGTGCATAAGTCTTCTAATTCCAACTGTCGAGAAGCATCAACATGTGGCGGTAATATATTTTACTTTCATTCTCCCACAACATTACTGTTTTGAAACTGCAGGGACTAGGTTTTTCTGGATGGATATCCAGCTCTCTGCATTCTTACAACGATCCGCTTTCTTTAGAATTGGTACCACATACTCAAGCGCCTTCGAAACGCCAACCGGTGTACCTCAAGGAAGTCACTTAGGGCAACTTATCTTTCTCTTGTTTATCAATGATCTCTGCATCCGCAAAAGATCCGGAAAACTACTCTACGCTGATGATCTGAATATCTTTCGTTCAATTTCCTCAGGACTCAATTTTACTGTGCTCCAACATGATATAGCCAATATAGAGGAATGGTGCTTGATGAACGGCACACGCCGAAAAAAGCTACGTCATTTGAGTATGACCCTTTTACAAAAATGTTTCGGTATAATCTCGTATCGGAATATGATTTTTATAGATTGTGTATCAATGAATGGCAAACCAAACATATTAAATTTTAAATTTAAATTTTTGGATTAATTTCGAATTCTTTTGGTATATCAAGAGTTTTCGATGACTCATTTGACCAATTGAGCTCTCAAATAGAGGTAGGGTTACCGCCTCTAGTGGTACTTAGACCAGCGGAATTTTACTGAGCAGGGGATAGACTTCAAGAGACACATGCGTATGCGTTGAAATCAATCAGAATTTCGAATTAAAGTGATCACTCGACAGAATTTTGGAGCGCTTCTATTGCTTTTTATTGTATGAAACGCTTAAAAACAAATAAATATGCACTGTTTTACTTTTTATGTAGCTCGTAGCACTAGGAGGAAAAATATCTTTTTTTCTTCACATTCACCGTAGAGTGTAATGTTTTGGTAAAGCACTTCCTCTTTCTGTGCCGTTCACATTTAGTTGCATGTTTTTGCATTTGTTTATAGTTTTGTTGATTTAGTTGGATGTAGTGATTGGTTTTCTCGGATATTCACAAAGAATCCAAAAGCACCAGCCACTCTCGCTGTGAAGGATAACCCGAGCTTTGCTCTGTTCCTCAATAAACAAACACGGGGTGTGAAATCACACTTCAGTTTCTTTCGAGAATCTTTGTGAGGAACATTAATCCGTTGAAGCGAAAGTTCAATGGGGTAAAGTAAACCCAAATGGCTCTTTTAAAATATTTGTCAACGCCAAGAGGGGCCCTCCTTAACAATTAGGGCCTGCACGCAAAATTGCAAAATAATCCAATGGATTCTTCCGGGCGAATTCGGATTTACCTGAACGAAGGAATTCGCCTCCGAAAACCGGCGTGGCAACCCTAAGCAGGGTTTTTTTCTTTCAATAATTACTTTCGATACTAATCCAGCGCTTTCGAAGATTGGAAATTTAATAAATCAAAAAAATCGATTTCAGATTGGCGAAATTTGAAGACAACCTCATGACTTCTAATCAAACCATTTAATTATTTAACCCTTATAAGTCTGATCATATTTTTGTTTCGATTATAGACATTTTAACCTTAAGGTCATTCGCTTCTTCATTCAGGTTAAGAATTTTCCTATAACAAATCTCTATTCCTGTGTGCGGGGTTGGGATTCGAACCCAGGTGAGCTGCGTACATGACATTCAATGTACAAATTCCGCTATGCCCGCTCGAGTCTGATCTGGTTTCGATACGAGAATTAGGTTAGTATAAACATAGTTGATATCAAATATGCAGTAGTTTAGAATTTTCGCTATTCTAGTTATCTCATACACAAGATATTGAATTTTTAATTGTATTCTCAAATAAATTTTTGTCGAAAAAGTATTTGTCAAAATTTTAGTTTCTATTAAAAATCCGGGCCCCTTCAAAGCTCCGGGCCCGGGGGGAAACACCCCGGTCCCCCCCCCCTCTCGGCGGCCCTGTGCCCAAGTCCTTCGTTCAGAGAGCCAAGGACCGGGCGGGATTGCATACCTAAAAAGTGCAGGAAGCTCCAAAAAGTGACGAACGGTAAAATAAGGTGTGAAAGAAACGGGCCTGAAAACTGTACATACAGATGATTCTGGCAGCTTCCAGGGCTACTGTTCTTTATCGCCCGCACAATTTTGATGTTTCGGAGGAAGTCAGGGCGCAGAAACTTTCAAAGTTTGCCAATAAATACATGCCGCTTTTTTGAAAGGAAAAATCCTGGAAACATTGCACAGTTTCGGAGTGCCTATCCAGCAGATCTTTTCCATAACTTCCAACGAAGTGACGGTTCGTTTGCTAAAGACAGAATTAGAGTAAACCTTGTTGGCAGAATTCTTCTTCTTAGAATTCTGTTTATTTTCTGTCGGCCTATTTCCGCTACGAGGCCAAACACCGACGCTAGAGAGGTGACACTCCCTTCTATCTGGACTGGATATCGACCCATCAACTCATGTACCGGGGACCAACGGCTTTACTTCCCTTCCGAAGGAAGGCGTGAGCTCAGATTTTTCTCACCTCTGAAAAATCTCAACGACCTGGACTGGGATTGAACCTAGACCAACTGGGGTAAGTGGTGGTCACGCTTATCACCCAACCATCGGCGCCGTCATTGGCAGAATTCGAAGAAGACACTGACGACACATAACAACGCGATCTGACAGATGGGTTATGCACTGAGATCAACGAGATGTTGGACGTGGTCCGTTGTGCCATGTATTCTCTTCAGCTGGATGTGGTCAATAGTAGTCATGAATCTGTCAAGAAAGTTACTGGAGTGGAAAAAAGCAAACTTACCTGATACAAGATACATTTCGAGTTTGGTGTGTGAATGCTTCGAGAATTCTTTACAGAGCTTTCTGAGCTATTCCCAGAGCTTGGTAAGTTTTCCCACATTAGCTTGTATATCTTTAGCTGTCCTTCTAGTTTTGTGAAAAGTCAAATACGTCCTATGGAATGAGCAAATATTTTCATTCTTCTAGAACTCAACAGTAACTGGGTAGGGAAACATGGGGAGACTTGACCAAGTGCAGTATTCTATTATTGGCTAAAACCATTTCTATTAGGTTCTTAAAAAAATTCAAAAGCATTAATAAATGTTGGGGAGACTTGACCGAGTATCCCCATAAAAGCTGCATTTTCGTAATTTGACCTTGAGACACATCGGTTTTCAATCAGACAGCCGTGTGTATTGTGAACAAGAATTTGATACCATTGGCTAGAAAGATCAAAGCTAAAGCGCTCGAGCTGAAGAAGTAGGGAAAACTGGATGAATGTGTATATTCGAAGTGAAATCATCTATGTGATGATAATGTTGATCGTCCCATAAGAACTGAGGAAGAGCTGCAGAAATATCAACATTAGTAACCCTTTCCTTAAAAGTTTTTCTCATCCTTTATCTTCCATCCTTTTCTTCCCGTCGATATCCCCTCCTGAAAGAAATTACTTCAACAATAATCGTCGTACTGGAGATGCTTTGGATATTTTATAACCTACGTGTTAAAAATTATGAGTTTGATAAATTCCTTACTGGTTTGTTTGAGGGTTCAATACCAGTCGAGTCTAGTCAAAAGCTTTCTATTTTCTACAACAGCTGAAAGTTCTGGTAAAGTCACAACTATGACTCATTTCAGCGTTGGATTAACCGATCACAAACACACCCGAAACGACGGCTATCACGACATCGAACACATTTTCTGGGCGTGTACCGAGTACAGTTCCGCCAGGTCTCGGCTAATGGATAGCCTTCGGGCCCGAGGAATACCACCCAACGTCCCAGTTCGAGATATTATGGCGGGTCGCGACTAAGAATCTAGCCCCTCTCTTTCTCTTTTTCTCATTTTCATTCTCATACTGCTACTACGTGATCTTCTTCTCTGTCATCGTTGACCTCTCCCTCTGTATCTGATATTGCTGTTACTGCGATGCTGAAATCAACCCCCCATCCTCTCTGAAATGTCTTTCTGATGCATATAGAATATGTCACAAAAAAACTGATTTTGAGTCTGTTTCCCGTTCTTTGAACTCCAAGCGAATTTGAATCTGTTTCCATTTCTTATATTTTTATACAGAAAATCGTAACTGTCGAAAAAAATATCTATTCAAATGGACCTAATTCTGAATTCTGAAATTATTGAAAAGTGAAAAAACTGCATATTTTATGTGTCTATGGTAGAGAAATGGTTCGAAAAATAACTATAAATAATAATAATTAATAAAAATAACCATAGCTTTTTGAATATTACATTAACATTGTAGAGTGAACTTAAACTTTTGACTGGTAGTGAATCTCGTCCCAAAAAGGCAAGAAACCATTCGCAGACGCTCGCATATCCATTCGAGTGGGACATGGTTATACGAAAAAAATAAAATTTGGCTCCGAGTAACTTTTTGGGTCACATTTAGCTCCCAGAACTATTCTGCAAATTTTTAGTTCGATCGGTGAAACTATATTTTTGCGCCCACGGTTTAAAGTTTACATGGGATTTCGTATGGGAAAATTGTCTTTTGCAAATTAATTCTTCCAAGAGTCGCCCGTTATCTTCTAAGTAGATGTATGATTTTTATAGAAAATTTGTCAAGGAAACAAAGTCTAGAAGACTGCAAAACGATCTGATGCTTGTGGAAAAAGCTATTAGGCAAAAACCGATAGATGCCCTGAAGATTGATGAAAATTTCACTTTTCATAGCATCACTGCTTCTGACGGTCTAATTGTATACAAATTTTTTAACTTTCTTTTATTATGTACAAAAGAAGCCTCAATTTATCCCTTAAAACCTTGCGAAGTGGCCAAATAGTATAGATAAACGATTTAGACACATTAAGAGAGGATGCGTATAATTGGACAACCAATAGCAGTGGTGCTAGAAAAAATGAATATTTTATCAATCGGTTTCTGCTTAATAACATTTTTCTCAAGCGTCAGATCGTTTCGTGGTTTTCGAGACTTTGTTTCATTATAGAATTTCCTATAAAAGCCACATAACGATTTATTTTTAGGAAGTAATGGGCGACTCCTGTACGAATTATTTTGCAAAAGTTAATTTTCCCATACAAAACCCCATGTAAACTTTAAACAGTGGGCGCAAAAATATAGTTTCACCGATTGAGCTAAGAATTTGCACAGTTGTTCTAGGGTCCAAATGGTAACTAAAAAGTTGCTCGGAGCAGGAATCTAATTTTTGTCCCACCCTAATGTACAGGGAGCTAAAACTTAACTATATATTATTGTTCTTAACCCAACCTTAAATATCTAGCTGGAAATTTCATCAGTATTGGTCATTATTCCACCGGGAGTGAAGAATCCGGGTTTTCTGTTTTGTATTGTGATTGGATTGTGTTGTATCTATCCCTATATTTTTCTTTCACATCCCTGACTCTTCCTATCAGAGATATTGTGGGGCGTCGTAGCATTGCATGGAATAACATAAAACATGTTCCAATCGAGCAAACATCTTCTGATTTCTGAATCAAGGATAAATTAATGTCAAAGAACAAGCCTGGTTGGGACTTTACCCGACGCCAGCTGAAACCATAAAGGAAATATTGACTAGAAACCCCACTGTAACGATTTACCAGTTACAATGATACAGCGCAATTTTTCAGATACCGTGTGCATTATTCATCATCCATCCATCAGCCATTTAGGTCGCACTAAAAGTTGTTCAGAAAATCAAAACGCTGTGGTCTCTAGAGTATATTTCATTTATGCTGAAATGCATAACTGGTTTGCTTGCTTT
Source organism: Topomyia yanbarensis (assembly GCF_030247195.1). NCBI lineage: Eukaryota > Metazoa > Arthropoda > Insecta > Diptera > Culicidae > Topomyia > Topomyia yanbarensis. The sequence goes on from NC_080671.1 coordinate 8,071,849, forward strand.
AGTGTTAATTGTTGATACCGTCTGAAGTTGATGCTGCGTCCTATGTTAATGGGTTTGGTCGCAGTGGATTTGTTTCACCACATGATCCATTCGTCCTATTTTCGCAATATAATTTTGCTTTTTCTTGCTTGGGGTTTGCTCAGGAACACAAATTGGGTCTCCGATTTTTGGAGCTAGCGTCAATCCGACGATAGCTTAATCCTCTCACTAAGTTAGTGTCGGATTCTGATGAGACGAAATCGAAACGCAAATATCATAACTAATTTAACAATACAATTGCTAAAATGTCGGAAATGCTTCTATTTTGTTTTCAAGTTTGATAGCCATTACATCATATCATTTGCAGACACTTTTCTTCTTGTAATACGATTTCAAATCGCTGCAAAAATATTCAGCAATGTCTTCATTGTACCACAAACAACAGCCAACGAGGCCAAACAGGAGGAAATGAAATTGTTCTCCCACTGAACCAACCACCCACCTAGCGATCGTCATTATCATCACTATTTGCGACGTCGGTTGCTCGTTTGCAAAAAGGCAAACAACAACAGCAGTAGGTAGGGTGATGAGCCTATTTGCGCCATGTTTCTATTATCACCCTACCCATTTGAAGCCGTTGGTTAGAGCAGTGTCTGCCATCTTTGTTTAACGCATTGAGTCAAATTGTAGCGCAACAATAGGGGCACTCGATTCGAGTTTTCATTGTGCTCAAACACGAGAATTTTACTGTTTTCAACGCATTTGTGTTATTATATTGATTCTTAACAACGAAGCAAAGCGGTTGATGTAAATTTTTACGCATTCCATTGATTGTAAGGCAAGAAATTACCGAATTAGTGCGGCACCTTGCTTAGTATGGTGAAAATAGGCTCATCACCCTACTGCTTAGCAGTAGCAAGCTGAGTCAAGGCAAATCGCCATGGCGATGCAAACTTTTCAAAGCAGGCAAAGTTCTTGCTCGGCTGGGAAAGTTATTCTCCATTAGTCATCGGAGCAGTCACCATTCACACAGCACGGTTTGAAAAGAGACAGTGGGGATCGTAAGAGTTGGGCGTTTACTCGCAGGGTTTCCTTCCAACTTCCACGATTCCTGACTCTGGCCAACAGAGTGGTGTTGACTAAACCGAAGCTGCAACTTCGTCCACCGACTATTGCAAAAAGCGCCCTTTCGTTACAGCCAAGAATGTAAATAGATCAAAGTGCGAAAATTCAAATATAACATCCAACTTTTTGGCTCTACTTTGATTGAAGAGCTTTAGGGCATTTAATTTGATTCTTCTGCATTTTTGAGCTAATGTTTTGAGTAGCTAATTAGAAAATGGTATAATTATTCTGAGTAAGTATAGGTGTTAAAAGAGTTTCTCGGTTGTAGATTAACAAAATTAAACAATTTAAATTAAACATTATAAACAGTACAAAAAGCTGGTAATAAAGTCCTCCTAAACAAGGTCCTACCCAGCGTCAAAATTTGTAGGGTACTGTCAACATACGAGCACAGAGGCAGTTTTCGTTTTGACGCATGCTTCCCATATAATGACTTTAAGGACATTATACAAGCTAGTTAAAACATAGCTCCTACGCCGCACCTCTCTCCCCTGCCTAACCATATATCTGACATGAGCAAATATAAAAATACGTTTTTTCAATACACTAACCTTGCCGGTGTACCACGGAACTGCTACTTGAGGACGCTAGAACATTTTCCCATACAATTAACCCGAGTTTTTGACGGAATTTCGTCTGTAGCTCTTATTTTGTGCGAAAATATCACCCCTCTTCACTTGGAGTTTCTTTTCGAAACTTATTATTATTTTTCTTGTTCTCATTTTCAGTGCACTTTTTGAAATGCATTTTAATCACACACCACTGCAAAAATACCCGCGAAACTTTAATCGTTTATTAACAAAACGTCAAATTGCCTGCCAATGTGCAGACGATCGAAAGAAAAGGTCCGAAAACTCTCATTTGTGCTTTTGCATTTTCACTTCGAATTCCATTTTTTCTCAATGTAAACAAGCGCTTCGGTGCCTAGCAACAAGCGTGCGTTCCTGGCTTCCACATATCTTCACCTGAAGCTGGACTATGTTTTAACTGGATTACTTCGATCATAAACAATATTGGAAACAAAGAAAATGCCCTATGATTCATTTTTCAAGCTGAAAACCCACTTAAGCATACATATTGATATCATTTTCGCTCGTTCGAAGAGATTGGATCAACATCAGACGAGTGTTAAAACAATCAATGACAAACGAACCAGAAGTACAACTTTTCCGTTTTCCAGCTCATTTCATTAGAAAATAATCTTTGAAACATGTGCACTTTCTGCCTGATGGTTCCATCCGGAACAGTCGGCATGTGCCTCTCTCAAATCCCGACCGAGGCAAGTGTATAGGATCTACGTGCTACTAACTTTCACCAGTAACTTGGCTGTTTCCGTTCTGATCGTACAGAAAGCCGGAAATAAAAGCTAAGGATGGAAAAGTCTTGATTGTGTGGCTTAGTCTGTTGGTAGACGAATGAGTGTAGGGAGGAAGATATGTAGTTACAAGAAACAAATGTTGGAAACATAGGAAATGGAAATTTAATTAAGGCTCTTTTTGTGCAGTGCTCCGGATCCGTTTCATATCAGTTGGAGTTTTTCGCTGCTCAACAGAGCGAGAAAATTATATGTGCATTTCAATGAGTTGGTATATGAGAGCAAAAACCGGTAACATAGATTGGCTGATAGAGTAGAATATGATTTTCTTTAAATGCATATGTAATCCCACTCTTTGTGGATAACTAAAAAGGCAAAGCCTTGGTACTAGCTATTGATGTGCAACTTGAGCACTTATTTCGCCAAAACACCGCCGCCGTTGCTTAGTGTAAAAGACAATTTGGCCGTCCGGCAACTTTGGTCACTATTGATTGTTAAATAGGTGTCCCAGAAATTTGAAGCATTAAAACTGCTATGGGGAGAGAAAAAAATTCAAATTTAAAATTATAACAGTACGCTGGAGATATTAGTTCCAGCACCCTTTTTGTTGAAAAATGAGTCCAGAATTCCAAATTTCGGTCTTCGGTCACAATTTCGTAAGTAAGTGAAGGTCATCGCCATCCAACAATGAGGAAAACCAGCCTCCGACCACAACTCGTATCGACCGATTGCAATGCTGTGCTGTATCTGAAAGTTGTTCAAGAAAATTATCTTGTTTCGCCTCGACAATTGGGTAGAAGCAAATGGCTTACTGTCAGATTCACAATTTGGTTCAAAAGTGCAGATGGCATCAGCAAACACATGAATTTTTCGCATAGTAATATATCAACATCATGAATTAGCAACGTGGGTCTTCCCCAGGGCTCATGTCTTAGCCCCCTACTCTACAACTTTTACGTGAATGACATTGACGATTGTCTTATCAATTATTACACACTAAGGCAGTTTGCAGATGACGGTGTGCCGAGTACTGTTGCGGTCTGCTAAGCCAAAACAAGTTTAGGCTTCGCTACGTCTCATCAGCGTAAGCAGAACTTCTGCTCGGACTGGACATCACGTTTGGCCAGTTGTTCGATTGAAACATTGTGTTTCAGTTTTAGGGATTTAGCATCAAGCCGGCGTCGGTTTCTGATGAGACGAAGTCGGAACGTCGCTAGTGCCTTTTACGAACTAAGAGTGGTTTCACCGAAAATATTCCCCCTGGAGAGAAATTGTGGTGTTAACCCAATTTTGCCTCCTTAGGGAGGAATATAGCATAGTACAAATATTTTTATCAATGCGAGGTTTAATTATTATTCATGAAGTTGTGACCGTGATCTGACGGCAGAGAGGTTATTAAACTAAGTTTTGCTTTTTTCTGGTCTCATAAATTATTCGGCGTATGGTCGAGCCCCACCCAGAAATGATTTTCAGTATTAGTACAACCAGCCTGTATGCAAAGTCTACAATAGAAACTGATAATTCTGGTGAGGGATTGTACTGTCACGGCTTTTTTGTTGGTTACAAAGGTGTCGTCGATATTTGTCACGTTGACGCACATCGCCGCTGGCCGAAAATGTCGCATACCGTAGGGTGACCATATTGGGCGAGTATGAACCCAGGACAGTCGAAAGGGGACTGCCTCCCCCGTCCCCCGTGCCTTCTCAACAGGTTTTCGACAGTTAAAAAATTCCAATATTCGTTGGTGCATGAGTTGCAACTCCAGTTGTTGGTGATTTGGTTGATATTGATGAGGGCTGTGTGTTGGATTTGCTTGCAGTTGATGGTGTTTCGTTAGAGGTACATGTACATGGTTTCACGTAGTGTGTCTTCTTGCTACAGACCTGTGGCACGTGGGGTTTTGTCTTCATATGTGTGCTGCGTGATTTAAGATTTGGTTACATCTTCAATTTCGTATTGAAAATTCAGGTATGAAGGAATAGGTTTCGTCACTCGCATTCTCACGACACGAACACCGTTGAAAAAATCTGGAAAGAAAATCTCCAGGTTTCAAACTTAACGTTACGTATTCCGACATGATGGTTGCAATGAATTTATTGGTAGTATGCGGGGATAGATCGTGCAGAAGCACATCAATCTTATCATCGTCAATATAATCGGATATCTCGATTGTATCATTTCCATGCTTAACAACGTGTTGCATGTTGGTTTCCACAGCGAAACTTTCTTCAATGGCTAGTTTTGAATATTATCAGTACAGCATTACGAGTGTGGTGGAATTGGATGACGATGACTTCCGTAAGTCTAAGCTGCATTTGCACCTTTAATAACTCTACTTCGCGAACACTAGGGCGGATTGGGCAGTGTTTATAACAGGAGGCCACCGCATTTTAGCGAAGATTATTCAAATTTTGCTGCTGAGTTTCAATCACCTTGAAGTAAACGGTCGATACCGCATCGAAGAAAAGAATGGTGCTTTATTTTCCACACTGGCTTGTTACATGTAGACAAACAGACTGAAGGCAGAAACACTTGTTTGATTCACTACAGTTTTAACAAGTGGAGCAATTTTAGCATCCGATTCGATCGAGATGAATAAAGTAGACTGATTAGGTACTAGTATTGATCCTAAAGGGGTTTGATAATCACCAGCTCGAGAGAGCGCTCAGTGAAGTTATTCCACGATAGTTATTAATATTTTGACAATTTTTGTTTTTATGGAGAGGACATTCTACATTGATGGCGGTCACAGTTGCGTCCACAAATGGAATCGGTTCGATTTTTTCGGTTGCCAAATTTCTTTGCAAACGGACTACAGCTCATTCATATGCTACATACATTCGAATGCCTCTTTCTCTTTTCAATTTCCATGAAAGAGAAGCAAGTTAAAAAGAGAAACAACGAGGCTATTGAGAGATTAAAAATGTACGGTTCAATGGGAAGATTCGAGTGTATTTAGTTTTTTGTCGTACTCTGATTGAGGATAAGTAGAGTGTGGAGCCTATTTTCGCCCTGTTTGCGTTATCGCTCTACCCATTCAAAGCCGTTAGTTGGAGCAGCGTCTGCCATCTTTGTTCAACGCATTGCACAAGGGAAAAAAACGAAGGAAAAAGACATTGAAATCAATAGCTCTGAACCCCTCTCCATAAAATCAACACTTTCACCAATTTTGGATGCAAAAAATCTGAGAATTCAAATGTCTTCATTCCTTAATTGGGCAAAATGCGGATAGTTTGGGTTTTGGGGTATTATAACCCCAAAAAAACCTATTTTTAATAAAGCAGATTATTTCTCTGATCCATACTGGAATCGAACCGATTATTATGTAGAAAAACCTCAGGAGACTAATAAAAGTATTTCCATCTTGGACAGAATACGGGAAGTTGGGGTTTTCGGACATTTTATCGTTCAACTATTCGTGGTATTATCTCGACTATTCTTCAATAAATGTACATGTAATACAATATTTTTATTGCAGAAACACTCAGAAATGGATCCAAAAATAATTTCATTATTGATGAAAGATGGTCCAATTCACTCTCTTGCATCTGGTCCATCCATGAACGCACGTGAAAATATGAATAGCCACACGGTTATAGAATCGAGTTTTGTACACGCGAGCACACGCGACAAACACGTTAACATACGAACGCTTAAGCCCATCGCGATCAACAAAGCACGTCTACGCTTTGGCTCAAATGGTAGTGCGACAATCGGAGAATTCGATTGGAGTTTTTGTTGCACTCAAACAGAAGTATTTCATCATTCACAGGACATTGTTGTTGTTAAGGAGAATAATGATGTCAATTTATGCGCACTTCATCGATTGTAGGCTGCGTAATTAATAGAAAAGTGTAGCAGTAAAAAGTGTAAAAGAGTGAATAAAGCGAAGACTCAAAAATAAAAATACATTGGGCTTACAGGAGAAAAACCAGAACAAATCAAGCGTTCCTGGGAAACCAGGACGTATGGTCACCCTAGCCTAAGGCTTACGCCGCCGCCGATCGAAAATGCATCGGCGCACAAATCTTTTGTAGATATTAGCACACCCGTAGAATGCTGTTTACACAACCATATACATCAGAGATCGTATCAATCACTCGGTGTGATCGGTTGTGTTTTTCTTATCGCTGTGGTTCTGCGATTTCCCGAAAAAGCAAGGTCACGCTATCGGGTTCCTTTTTTTCGTTCGAGCTCAGCCACCCGGACTTTATCAGCTCGGCCCCAGCCATCCGGCATATATCGTCTACCTACTCCAAGTGATAGTTTTACGCGAGTGTAATATCCCGTCACACAGTTAGTAGTGCGAAAAACAAGTGATCCGGATCTCGCTTCCTGGCGGGCCTCCGCCAACCGGAGGGACGGCCAAGCCGCCAAAGGGCTGCCTCCCACCGAAATATACCAAAAACCAGAGCCTACTACGACATTTCTGTGAAAAAATTGTGTGGTGATAACAGTGGCAAGTATCAGGAGCGCAGACTTTAAAGTAGGTAATCTACTCGCGCCTCCGCCGAATATAAAACATTAAATCTGTGAACAGATCGCGAAAAGAAAATTTTAACCTGGTAAAAAACTTGCGCCCCCATCAAAAGTGCGAACCGTGAGCGGCTTGTGATCCATACGAGAGTGTAGTGACGAACCTCAAACGAGTTTGGTTGAGTCTTCGGACAGTTCAATTCCGGCCTTCCCTGATTCTTCCGTGTAAACCTGCACTGCACCCCTCCACCGGGGAAGCAATCCAGACTAGAGTGGGCGATGGAAGGCGATCCGCCTCCCCCAGGGGAGGGCCCACCGCTTAGTCACTCCATACCAGCCTTTATGAACTCTGGTGATTTGATCGACCAGCAGACTCTACTGCTGCGTGCGGCGAAGGACAGTGAAGGTAACAGTGTAAATTTACCAAACCCACTGCTGTTACATCTACTACTGAAAGAAGCAATTGGGTCTGATCCTAATAAGTGCATCCATGCTACCAAGGAGGCAAAAGGAACGCAGTACATTCTGCGCACTACATCCAAAAGGATACTCCAAAAATTGCTCAGCATTAAACAGTTCTCCAACGGTCAACAGGTTGAGGTGATCCTCCATCCTCACCTGAATAAAACCCAGGGAATAATTTATGACCTTGACACAATCAATATTCCCACTGAAGAAATTCTCTCTGCGCTCAGGCCCCAAAATGTGGTGGAAATTAGAAGAATAACCAAGGTGACCAAAGGTATGCCGACTAACACACCACTGTTAGTACTCTCATTTGCTGGTTCTCACCTGCCGGAAACGATCTTCCTAGGCTTGGTTAGAGTAAGAGTGAGGAAATATTACCCTTCTCCCATGCAGTGCTTCCGCAGCGGGCGCTTTGCACACGGAAGTAAAACATGTGTGTATAAGGAGATACGTCTAAACTGCGGCACAGAACACGAAACCAGTAACGAAAACCCAGCAACTGCACTAACTGCAAAGATAGCCACTCCGCCAGAGACAAATCCTGCCCTGTTTATCAAAAAGAGTATCAGGTGGTTAAAATCAAAACTGACAACGGACTCTCATTCCCGGAAGCCCGAGCCCTTGTCAACCAGGAGTCAAGAAAAAAATCATACGCAGCTACACTAAAAGATAGACTATCCCCTGGAAATGACGAAAAATATCGCACCATACAGATACTTAGGGAGGAAATTGCACAATTAAGAGGACTGACACCCAAAAAAAACGAAGACCGATAGCAAAGATTTGATAATCGCTAAACTAAAGGAGCAGCTATTGGACGAGAAAATACAAAATAAAGATTTGCGCAATGAAATGGCGGCCCTCCGCCATGTTTTACGGCACTGAGAAGGCAGGACCAAGGACCCCCTCAACCGGCCGCGGCACCAGCACATCCCAAACGACGTCGACAAAACCGGCAACAGGATTCTTAGCTCCACAAGCTAAGTCTGTGAAACAAAACACACCAACAAGCTTAACACAATCAGAAGGCGAAACAAATCGACCAAGCCGAAGCAAATCGAAAAAGGAACAAGATCAACAACATCAAGAAAAATCGAGGAGCCCCCTTCTGAAACAGAGCCAACAAAAACCATCCGAATTCGCACCAGCAAAAGAAATTCGGACAAAACAACTCTCCAATCCCCAACCGCACAACGTTAAGAGGCCAATAAACCAAAGTGGTGACCCAGCCACCTACATTTCGGACTAAGTAGCTAAACTAAACAGCAACTACCTAATAACACATGCAACAACAAAAACGCCAGCAACACCACAAAAGCCTACCCACACCGACCCCGTCCGGCGAAGTACCGGCCCTCACCGACGAGCTCCCGGCGGCTGTCGGTGTGGGACCATCGGTACCTTTCCGGGTAAGTACCGAAACACAACGCAATTCGACCACAGAAACTGCTCCATCTATAACCCCCCCCCCCCACAGCATCAAGCGACACACACCAAGCGGAAGAACCGGTTGCCTCCGTTCCCCCGGGCTACCGCGGGCAATTGAGTAGGCGGACCGCCCGCCATACACGAACTATACTTCAGGAACCAACCCAACCGATAAAGGGAACGTCGGTCCCCTCGGTCGACCACCCAACCCATACGCTAACTGCAACACCCACCAACAAATTTTCTGGCGAACCGGAAGCTCCCGGTCGGCATCCGCTAGGAAGCCCCAGAGGAAGACTGCCTGGCCGCCCTGACCACAGGAACGACAAAGAGAGAAGCAAAGCACACATCACAGATGAGACGTGCACAAGACCCGTCGCTACGGGCTATTTCACCCGCTCCGGCAGACAGTACAATCCCCCACCAACTAGACTAACTCCGATACAGAGCAGAGCAGACTACACAGTACCAAGCGGAAACGCCACGAACTATAACCTCTTCAGCAACACGCCGGCAATAACATACCCATCCCTAAGCCTAGTAGCGGGCCCCTCATGGCACACAGATAGCTACAGAATTCGCCAAATAAACCCTGAAGTCCCAAATATCGCGGACCCCTCGCCAAACCGCTTGATGTCCCGGGAAGGACTATCCATTAGCCCGACACCACCTCGCCGAAGACTGGAGAATAAAAGATACAGGACAACCAGCAAGAACAAACACGTTACCAGATCTGTTAGGGAAAAAGCCTTCTCCCCTGTACTGACCCCGACCGCGGATGTCCCGTACCCATTCGATGAGCCTCCGGCGGCTGCCAGTGCAGGGGGCCCGGCTCCCACCCGGGTAAGTCTCTACACAATAATCCCTAACCAAGACCAGATTAGTGCTCCAGCCTACTTTCCAGCCTATGATACTGAACAAAGCAATACAGTGGACGCCTCGACAACCTTCCAGAGGGCTCTGGGAGAGAAAAAGGGCCGCCGTGCCTCATCCACCAAACCTGAACCAATGAGCAATCTAAACAACGAGATAAGAAAAGTTAATGACTCAGATGAGCCGTCCTCAAGCTCCGTTACAACAGGCTCCTTCACCCGCTCCGGCAGATTATACAATCCTTCATCAAGCAGAACAACCTCGGTACAAAATAAAGCAGCCTTCAGAACACTCAGCGAAAAGACAATGAATAACAACCAGGCCATCATTACGCAGGCAACAACTCTTCCATTACAAAGTCCAATGGCGGGGTCATGGCTCACCAATAGCTATGGAGCTTTTCTAATAACCCCGAAATCTCAAGCACCGCGGTTCTCTCGCGAAACCCCTCGATGTTCCCGGGAGAGCGATCAGTTAGTTCGACGCAACCTCACAATAGGCCGACGGACCAAAGTCACAGCATAGCCAGTAATAACAAATACGTTACCAGATCTGCTAGATAAAAAGCCCTCTCCCCTGCACCGGCCCCGTCCGTTGATGTCCCGTACCCAGTCGATGAGCCTCCGGCGGCTGCTGGTGCAGGGGACCCGGCTCCAATCCGGGTAAGTCACCCCACAATAAACTCTAACCAGGATCAGTTGAGCTCCCCGACATACTTTTCAGCCAATGAAACTGAGCAAAGCAACCCTCTAAGACCCCTGGGAAGGCGGTCCGTTAATTCGACACAGCCCCATAGAAGCCCAGAGGACAAAAGATACAGCAGAGCTAGCCCAGTGGTGTCCGAAATTCACATACCGCCAAGCCCAACAAAAACCGCTAATCGTCGGAGATATTCTGGCCTCAGCACATCCCCACCAGACGAAAAGGATTCTACCCTAGCAATCCAATGGAATACCAATGGACTTCCAGGCAATCTAGGTGAGCTACAGATTATTATTGCTCGAAATTCCCCTATTTGTCTTGCGATCCAAGAAACCCACACCAACAGCGATATAGATCTAGCAGCATGGTTCGGCAACCGTTATCAGTGTGAAACAGCTAGACGATCTAATCTCTACCAAACAATCGGGCTCGGCATCAGGACAGATATACCTTCGAAACCAATCTCTTTGACAACCGAGTTGATTGCCACGGCGAGTCGGATCACCTATCCTTTCAACTGTACTGTAGCTAATGTATACCTGCCACACACAATTAGCGATTTCGGAAACAAATTTAGAAACATTGTCAGACAACTACCCATCCCCTTCATCATTATGGGTGACCTTAACGCGCACCACACCTCCTGGGGCTCAGAAAAATGCTGCCACCGGGGCAACGTATCGAGGTGGCCGAAGATACCAACACCATCATACTAAATGACGGCAGTACCACATTTCTCCGTGGCCGCACGTCGTCGGCCATAGATCTGACCATTTGTTCCAGCAATCTCACTGGATCACTCGGCTGGAGGGTATCACCGGATATGGGTAATAGTGATCACTTTCCAATCGTTATATCGCACAAATATTTATCACCAGCAACCACACGCCGAAGACAATGGATTTTCGATCGCGCTGGCTGGCCGGTCTTCGAAGAAGAAATCTCGGAAAGCCTAGACCACGACCGTAATTACGCTACTGATGAACTTACCAACATCATATTGAAAGCAGCGGGTAAGAGTATTCCCCGGACCAGCGGCACCCCTCCACCCAAGGTAATACACTGGTGGAACCCTGAAGTGGTTGCAATCCTTAAAGACCGCCGAACTGCACTGCGCGCACTCAAGAGAACACCCCGAGACCTCCTCATTTGGGAGAAACGGTCGTCCGAATACCGGCGCCTCAGAAACATGGGAAAAAAGGCCGTTGAAGAAGCCAAAGCCGCTAGTTGGACCAAATTTATCGATGGTATCAGTCCCAATTCTCCAACTCCTGAGTTGTGGAGAAGAGTTAACGCACTAAGCGGAAAACGTCGGCAAATAGGCTTTACACTCACAACCGATGGAGGCACTACAATGGATCCACATACAATATCCAATCAGATTGGCACTTACTTCCAGCTCCTGTCAGCCGACGAATCGCTCCCACCTGCCTTCCTTCGACGCAAGGCTGCATTAGAGGCACCTCCTACGAGTTTCTCACCGGACCCCAGTCAAGAATACAATAGAGCCTTCTCTAATATCGAATTCGCTGCAGCTCTTGGTTGTAGTCGAGGCAAGTCAACAGGTCTTGACAATATAGGTTACCGCATGTTGAGGTACCTCCCACCAATCAAGAAGAGTGCACTACTTCGCAGCTTTAACACAATCTGGGAAGGTGGGTCCTTCCCAGATAACTGGCGTGAGGCTCTTATTGTGCCAATCCCAAAAAAGAAACGACCCAGCATCGCAAGTGACTTCCGCCCAATAAGCCTTCTCCCGTGCACATCTAAGGTGATGGAAAGGATGGTAAACCGAAGACTTACCACGCTCCTGGAGGATCGTAACCTGCTTGATCTCAGACGGTTCGCTTTTCGCAAAGGACTCGGTGCCGGAGTACACTTGGGATCCTTCGGCGAAGTGGCAACTCAGGCCATGAACGAAGGTCACCATATCGATATCGCCATTCTGGACTTAGCCAAGACCTACAACACTACGTGGCGTGAAGGAATCCTCCGACAACTTAGGCAATGAGGGATTGAAGGAAATTTAGGCCTCTTCGTGCAGCATTTTTGAGTAACAGGCGTTTTCAGGTTGGTATAGGTGGAAGTCGATCTAACTTTTTCCAAGAAGCAAATGGGGTTCCCCAAGGCTCCGTCCTGGCGGTGACGCTCCTTCTTATCGGGATGAACTCACTGTTCGCCACCTTACCAAAGGGTGTTTTTATATTTGTATATGCAGATGACATTATCTTGGTAGTCACCGGGAAACATAAGACGCGCGTACGAATCAAACTCCAAGCTGCTGTAAGAGCCGTCGGCATTTGGGCAGAATCAGTCGGCTTCAACATTGCGGCCGAGAAATGTGCAGTTACACACTGTTGCAATACTATGCACAGAGCAACGGATCGGCCGGTGAAACTACTCGGTACCATTATACCGTTCAAAAAAGAACGAAAGATTTTGGGTATTACGATTGACCGTAAATTGACCTTCCTACCGCATTTTAGACATGTAAAACAAGACTGCAAGAGCAGAAAGCGAATAATTCAAGTAATTAGCACACGACATACCAAATGTAATCGCACAACCTTGCTTGACATTAGTCGGGTCTTGATCCAAAGCAAAATATATTATGGACTCGAACTAACATACTGCAACTGGGAAGGTATGGTAAAGACGCTTAGCTCACTATACCATGGAGCGATTCGTTTTGCATCCAACCTCCCTAGTAACAATTCAGGTTTTATGGTCGTTTTATAGTCTCTCATAAAACTTAGATTGCACTTATAGCATGCTATAAAACTTCAATTGTTACTTGGGCTCCTACCCAGCACGCCTGCCGAAGCTACATGTATGGAGGCTGGTATTCTCCCATTCAAATGGGCCACAGCAGTGGCAACTCTGAGGCAGGCCCTTAGATTCCTCGAGAAAACAACTGGCACTGACTGCGCTTTGTTACGGCCCGCTGAAGAAATCCACTCCAGCTGCACAAACTCCCCCCTGCCGCAAATCGCCCGACTATACAACACCGGAAACCGTGCCTGGTCAGAACACGGAGCGAACACTGATACCAACCTGACCCGCCGTCTGAAGGCGGGTGTTTCCCCCAACATTGCCCGAGCCAGTTTTCTACAACATGTCAATAGAAGGTACTCAAACCACCTGAAGATATTCTGGAGAGTGCTGGGGAGGTTTCTCCGCGGCCCTAACATACCCAGATGAATCAGCTAAACAATGCTCCACTCGACTGCAAACCAGCAAACCACGACAACGCAAAGGAGGAGAAATCCGTAATAGCCACATCTACGAGCCCACATAGCAACGAGACATCTTCCGGACTACAATAAAACAATAATCTAAGAAAATTTTTTGTAAAATCCGATGTAAATTACCTTTTATTTATTTATCTTTTTCTTATCAAGGCGAATGACCTATTAGGTTAAAGCCTTCAATTAAATAAACAAACAAACAAACACCCATATAGATTTATAATTACGATATATTTTTTGAATAACAGGCCTTTTGAATAAACTTATATTAAACAATCAAAATCGTTTGGAGTTCGTCATGCTAAAAAAACAAAAACGTAGACAAATTACGGCGAAAATGGTCAATCCAAGTTCAAGCCCAAATTCGTTCATTTAAACCAAACCCTAGACCCAAGCCGAAGAATGTTCTAAGCAATCCGATTCAGAAATATATAACTCCAAAATCAGTTTCTCGCCTCCGCTCATCCTATATGCATAATTTATTCATTCTGATTAAAACAGCCGGAAGGAGTTTAATGACCCACCAGAGGAAAGAAAAGGATTCAAGAAACAATGCTTCCGGAAAGAGTTGAACTTTGTAACCAGTTTGAAACTTTGAATTTCTCGTTTGCACTTCCCCTGCCACAGCTAAAATATTTACGCTTCAGTCGATTATTCTGAACTTGGAATGTTTGAGCACTAAAGTAAACCGTTCCCTGCAGATTTACGATAAAAGTTGCTCTGTTGTCCTCGTTGCCTCACTACTGGCTGTTTGATCGTTAAAAGTATGAATTACGCTTCATTTCTCGCGCATTTTATGGTACATGGAAGATCCCCATAGCAAAATGCTTTAAATAAGATTGTCATCTGTTAATGAAGTCTTGGCGGTTTTGTGGATTAGGGCTTTTCGGTTTCAGTCGTCCACTCACAAAGGACTTTCCCAAACTAAATTATCGCTTTTCTGGAACTTTGTAATTTTACCTCCTGTCAATAATAAACCCCCTATTTATAATTCGGCACCCTCAAGATGACACCCAACGGAGAATGCCTTCGTACGGCTGCTGTTGTGCTCGGCTTGTCTCCCCCATTTGCATACCGAAGCCATTAATCTTTTCCGATTAGCCGCACCTTCAGACTTAATTTCCAATAATTCAATCAAAGTCGACAAATTTGAAGCAGATTGTCGCCGTCTTCACTTTCAGTCATCTCAGTATCCGACTCGAAGATGGAGATACAGAAGATACCAATGACAAATAGGACACTCCTTCCGGGTCGTGCGTTTTCGGTTCCAGCTTCAATTTTAACCAACGAAAACATGGATCTGTGTTAAGAATGGGGGGAAAAGTTATCAATTTCCTATCACGTCCTCGTCCGAGGGCAAGGTTGTGACAGTTTTGTGTGTTCCTCCGCGCTCAAAATCGGTAGCAGCGTTTGGGTTAGGCCAAGTTTGTGAGAATCACAGGATAGTTGAATAGAGATTTGTCTATAAAAGGGAAGGAAAAAATATAAAGTTTTCCGGTAGATTAAATTTTATTTTGAGAGCTTTCATCATAACATCATAACGAATAAATTTCATTAAAAACTATTCAGCATTTGTTTTCAACTACCGACTGTCATTTAAGCACGTAAGGAACGAATCGTCGTACAGGAAATGAAAAATTACATTTTCATCTTCTCGTGCAATCCAAATACTGATTTTCCCGGCCTAGCGACCAGGTCGAGCTATAGATGGACTCCGTTTGTTTTGATTGGCCGTTGGACGGGGTGCTGCTAGGTCACACAGCCGGTGAAGAGAATTTGTTCGCCGTAATTGAATTTAGTTGAATCAATTTTATTTTATTGAATTGTATATTCAATTCAACCATCTAGCCTAAACCGGTTTGAACTGCGCAACTATTTCCGGTTGGGAATTCAAGGGAATATAGAAGAAGTGATATGTTCTTCCTTGCCTAACTCAATTGCTTTATGTTAAAATCATTGAGAGTTTTTCCCCCGATACTAAAAAGGCTGAACACGAGAAGATAGCCTCAGCCGGAAGCAATTTGGCTTCATGTTGCGTATCAAGATCTCGACGAATAATGAATAATTCTCTCGTGATTGTCCGGATATGCATGCATAAATAAACGATAACGGGCAGGTCTTTGAAAGAAATTTCTATGAAATTCAAATGTTATAGAAGTTTTATTCAAAGTGCACTCTAACCTAAAACAAACGCCTCACTTTCCGGTTTGTGATTTTTGGTTAAATCAGCTCTGTTTGACGGACGGTAACTATTCCATTCATATCCGTTTAACAATTAAGTTTGTTTTTCACACAGAACAAATTAAAAAGTCATCAGTCAAACAGCCAGCGCCTTGTAAATACGAACCAAGCATAACATATTTTAAATTTATTTTTATGCTCGTCTGGCTGTCATCATCATTCCGGATGATGTCGAATTATTTTTCTTCATTCCCTGTTCGAGTGTATATTTTTATACGTTTCCCTCCCGATGTTCATTTCCATCGGGGACTCAGCGCAGTAAAACGTGATGAGCATCAGCATCTCGTTTGGAAGCTGCTGTTAAAACGTTTAATCTAGCGGAAAAAACGGTACTCATCAACTTAATTCGCAGGGTTCCGTCCAACCAATGGATCACGTTCAACTGGCAGTGTTTATGTTCGGTACGTGAACATGTAGAAAATAATCTGAATGGTCAAGTAACGATTAATTTGTTTGAAGGATATCGTTTTTCTACATTTGCTCTATCATTTGAAAAATATTGTGTAAAGTGAGAAAAAGCTTCTTGGTCATCCTGACCTTTACATCTACGCTGGTATTATTCCCTAGAGAGAAAATTGGATTACACCAAATTGATGCATAAGGATGCAATACATAACTTTAATGAATCGATTATTAAGTTTCGACGTCATTTTATCAGTAACTGAGAGAATGTATTTTAATTAAATTAGTTATCGAATTTGCGTTTCGAATTTGTCTCATCAGAATCCAACGCTAACTTAGTGACAGGACTATGCTGGCGCCAGATTGACGCTAAACACTGTTTTTTTGTGTCTGAGCGTTATTTCCCGTAAAAAATTGAGAAATTGAGAAAAAGAAGCTTTCACCAAATTTATTTCCACTAAGGAGAAAAATAGGATAGCGTCTATATGAATGTCGAGACAGTTCGTCAGTTACTGATGAGACGAAATCGCAACCAGTCCCGATGAGAGGGGGAGGCAGCCAGGTCAATTGCCCTGGGGCCCGGGTCGTATTTGGGGGCCCGCGTTTTTACCCTGAAGATGGACGAACACGTCCGGTATTCATAGAAGAGCAATAAAAATACTAATTGCAATTTCTTTGTTATTATATTGTTATAGGATGAAAGCGTAAAAAGGTTATCTACTTTGTGTACAAGTTTAAGTTTTTCTTATCTGCTTTTGCATAAAGTTTTCCATGGTGTAGTGTCTTTTTGTAGAATTTTCGCATAGGAATCTACCATGGTTGCATAACCAGTATTGTCTGCTGAAACGTCTTATTTTTGGTTGATCCGCATAAAATGATTACGTATGAAAAAGTTAGTTTATACGGAAACATTCTCACCACAAGAACAACGTTAGGGACACCAGGGAAAATGCGAAGCTACTGCTTTTATGGAAGCCAATTCTCCGTATCTTAACATAAATTTGCTAAGGGGGGATTCTTAGGGTTTCAGCGCGCAAAAAATCAATTTTTCATGTCAATTTTTTAGAAAGATGCGTGAAGTGAATTGTAATTTTTTCATGCAAAAATATCTACAAGCGACTCCCCTCCCTAAGGTTGAGGGGTTTGACGGTATTGCAAACATCATCAGGCATATTGCGTGCATCAGCGCTAAAGAACAACTGCTTTAAGATGGTTTATGCATTACGCTTCAATAGTGGTGCATCAAGGAGACCGAGAGGGCTTATGCGCCTTTTTTATGTTCTATGTTTCTCCATACTCTGCACCTGCGCACACAAACACGCAACCACTGGTCTGTGTGCGGTGAGGTGGCCGACTGGCGAGTCGACGTGCATTGACTTTTGCTGTGTGCCGTGTTTGCAAATATTGTTCCACAATTTGATAGCGGTATTCGTGGACGGGGCTCACAGTGGGAGTTATTGTGAGTCCATTTATCGGTCCAATTCGTCATCGTGCATATACTAATTAAATTTATTTAATTTAGTGAAATAGGTAGAAACCTATTAGTTGTCGCCTTGTAATAATCGTAGTTTTTCCTACTAGTGTACAATTGTTATGTGCTAGTCATATGTCTATCTATGTATGTGTTCGTCTGAGTATTTGTGACAGTTGGGCCAGGGAATGAATGCAGAACTGGCGTATATGATAGAATAGTGGCTAATACTTTTGGGGATCAATTCGTGCATTTGGTTTTATTCATTCGGGAAAGTCGGATTGGATAAATTAGGGTACAATGAATTTACCGACGCACGTGAGTCATCCATTTCCGGCCACCATAGCATGATGAAAGTCTAACAGCATGCAATTGTCGTTAATGGTAAATATACAACATTTGCTGCATTTAGACGAGTTTGATTGAATGTTAAATGTGTTTTTTTTATTCTACTTCGCCAGTCTGTTTCTTTTGTACATTTATTATTTTGCTTTTCTGTAATTGATGTATACCAAAATAGTATCGGTCAATTTATACACTTCTAATCAAGCTCTTTACATTTTTTTTTCTTTATTCGGCATGCTATGATTCCTTTTATTAGTATATCTCTACTATACGCTATCCATACATCTATATAGGTACAAACGCTCGTGGCCTTCGCGATAACACAAACCTGGCCACAAACGCGACCATTTAATTGCAATAATCCACACATATTTGCGCCCGCGATTTCGCCTACATGAAATCACCCCGGTAGTTAAGTAAACGTAGCATCTTTAAACTTCCAAACACGGTCTCAAACATTAACCGCGATCATGAAACGGTCATGTCCGGAAGCCTTACTTCGGTCCTAGCAGTCTGGACTAATGTCTTCAGTTGAACCAATCAAAAAAGTGACGCTCATATTCACTAAACAACACGTTCTATGGTGACATGCTCTGGAACTCTAGTGATATGGGGAAACGGAATCTCCTCTACCATCTGTATCATATAGTAAAAATTAAGCATCTGACTCACGGTTCGTTCGCGATCAAACAATAATAGGGGAGAGAGGGTAACAATGAAACACATTTTTTCTACAATTTAATTTTGATGATAATACTTGTTATTTGTGTAACCAAAAGTGATACATAGTGCCACTCTGTTGTTAACTAATACATATATTTTTTCCAGCTGGTAAAATTCACGGGAAATAACATTTTTTGGATAATAAACAGTCGGTGGTAAAATGTATCAGTGTGCCCCATGGGTAGGAACTATGAAACACAATGTCGTTTATAGTGAAATATTTTACTTATAAATTTTATTCTTTTGTTTTGACGAAGGATGATCCTAACGCTTTGAATTAAAGTTATATTGAGGCGAAAATCGTTTGTTTACGAAAGAATCCACTATTACATCGCGTAACATTGAACCATATCAGCTGCAATCCTGAAATAAGAGACAATTTCTACAAAACTTGCCCAAATTTACTAATTTTGCAGTATATGAGTAGTATTTGCTGTGGAAAATCGGAACCCCTTCACATTTTGAGACAGACCACAAAAACAAAAAATAATCACTGTTCCCCATACGCCATCGTTCCACAGTTACCCAATGGGTCTATTCATGAAAATTGTGAAATTACACAGAACCATGAGCAGTTACCAAAAAACTTTGCTCGCGGCAAATGTTGAGCATAAAATTTGCTATAAATAGCAGTAGACTAAACATTAATTCAATGAATGGTAACTCATAAAGATGGAATAATGTTTTTCATTGCAAATTTACTCTGGCTATCACAAAACAAACAAATATCCATTAAAAGAGATACAGTTATCAGATCTCTTCCAAAATATAGCAACACGTGTAAAGAATTAGAAAACGTGAAATATGAGGGTATGAGACGATTTTGATCATGCATTATGATTTTATTGCGAATGTTTCATAGTTCGTGCTGATCCCCTACACACTACATCATTATAAAATCGAAATTATACACGCGAAGTCACATACACGTGACAAACACGTTAATATACAAATGCTTGAGCCCTTCGCGACCATTCATGGCACCTACACCCGCGATCTCGTAAACATGATAACATTCCGGTGATAAAGTGAATGGCGACATGACCGAGGACTCTAGTGATATGGGGTAACTTACTCCCTGTCAGAATGTGAATTGTACACTGAAAAATAACTATCAGAATGAAGGTCCGCGTGACCATCCAAGAACGCACGCGTATATAGGAATGGCCACACGATTACAAATATCCAGTCTTGTACACGCGAAGTCACATGAACGCGAGCACACGTGACAAACGCGTTAACATACGAACGCTTAAGCCCTTCGCGATTAACAACGCACACCTACGTTCGCGATCGCGCAAACTTAATAACACCCCGGTAATGAGGAGAACGTTTTATCACTTACGAAGTCTCAAACGCTGTCTCAAACGCAAACCTACAAACGTCCGTTTTCGCGCGCTCATGAATCGGTCACGTCCGGAAACCATTACTCTTTGTCCTAATAACTTAGGTCCATACATTCAGTAGGACCAATTAAAAAATAAAGCTCATATCCACTAGACATCACCGGGAACTCTAGTGATATGGAAGATCGCACTTTCTTTTACCATCTGAGCCGTACACCTCATATAAAGTATTAGATCCCCAAAACACACGCGAATAAGCAAAATGCACACGGTTATAAATTAGAATTTATACACGCGAAGTTATATACACGTTAGCACACGCGACATACATAACGTGCAAATGCTCAAGTCCTTCGCGATGATACACTACTCCCGCACATATCTGAACAGTACAATCAATATCACATTCAGAATCCCGGCCCGCTACAATTGGCCTAAGGCAGTATTTTAGTGGGCGACATTGCCTGTCTCATATGCAAATTGTAGTATGTGATTCTGACGGGGAGCCATTCCGAGAACCTAGCTCTACTGCTCCAGTAGGACAAATCTCGAAAAAATTGGGTAGATGTTGTTGCCGATAGATTGAAATCTACGTGTATTACAGCAAATACTAGGAGGACTACGAGACTATTCTAGAGGTTCAATACTAACAATTAAGCCGATAAAAAAGAAGTCGATTTTTTGCCCACTACACCAAACGCCCCCTTAAGATCTATTGTACAAGCTGAGCTAAAGCTGACCAATGTTTACAACCTACAGTTTCACCATGTTAGACATAGCGTGCTGATTATGTTCAAGGCCATCAATCCAGCACAAACGTTTCTTTCGCGAAACGAAATATATCGTTGGTTGTGGTGACATGAAATCAGTACCTCTGTATATATAGAGTATTTGACAATCTGTAACTGTATTAGTGTGTTAAACGATTTGTTTTCCTCCGCCTGTCATAGATGGAGGAAAACAAATCGAAAATAACTTTTCGGTCGGATTATTTTCATGATGGAATAGAACCAACCGGAATTGTACGTCCCCGAATAAGTTTTACAGCTACATAGAGCATTTCAACACCATTATAAATACTTTACGAGAGCTAATTCAAATGTTTAAACTGGCTGATAGTTTTATATATGACAGCTGGAGGAAAACAAACCCCCAAGTAGTGTGAGTGACATCATTTGCATAGAACTCTATGGGCGATGACATAAACGAGGTACGAATACGCGAATTCGCACCGTGCACCTTTAATTACGTTGTTAATCGTTATGTACACCCGAGTACTCGCAAATTGAAAAAATCGTAACTATGGGAATTTTACCCGATTTGGATATCACGGAATAAGAAGCTATCGAAATTCACCTGTATGGCACGCTATCTGTGGATGTGTTAATATGAGCCAACCAGAGAATAATAGAAACCACGGACTCACGAGTTTCTCATGGCTGACGAGGTACTAACTCATGCTAAACTAGAGGGCTTAGATTTAAAAGGGCCCAGCAGTAATACAAAGCTTGGGGCCCGACGCAGCTCTCGACGGCCCTGGTCGCAACGCAAAAGTCGGACATAATACCGTTAGGTATTGCGCCCTTATGCATAAATTTGGTTCAATCCGATTTAGTACCAATTAGTACTGAAGTGTTTTGGTATCTTTTAGTTGCTGTCCAATAATTGCGGTTATTAAATGTGTAGTACTCTTATCGACAATGCACAGTGGTCCAGGAAGTGAAATTAGCGACGAAAAGATTTGATGGCTTAGAAACATTTATTGTGCATGACAAACTGCTTCTTTTGGCTGAAGCGGTTTTAAGGTGATTCTGAAAACATCGAAGTTACAAAAATATTTTCAAATTTTACTAAAGATAGAACGATATTTTCTTCTGCAATTTCCTACAGTAATCAATTCTTAACAACTTTATTGAGGATGACAAACTTGTATCTCAAGCCGTTTTCATTTTAGTGTCATTCTCATAACATAAAAAAAAAGTTTTTTCTGGTCAATTTTTTATTGCGATCGTTATAGATTTTATATCATCTAGCTTAACTTTTTGCTACAAAAATCAGTATTAATGAACAAAGCTTTATCAACGAAGATGAAAACAAAGAATTGTGCGAATACAACGAATGCCCCGCATTTTTTATGGTTCCATTGTGTTTGTTGGTGGAATGATAGGTGAAAATTAGGGGGAAACGATTATTGGTTCTATTGTGCTCATACACAAGTATTTCACAATTCTCCGACGTTTTTATTATACTGGCTATCAAGGAAAAAATATCATTCCTAATTTATATGTATTGCAACAATTGCA
Organism: Topomyia yanbarensis; assembly: GCF_030247195.1. Lineage (NCBI taxonomy): Eukaryota > Metazoa > Arthropoda > Insecta > Diptera > Culicidae > Topomyia > Topomyia yanbarensis. Next base: position 8,094,294 of record NC_080671.1, read on the forward strand.
AGTCAAGTAATTGATGATATATTGCGGCACCCTAAAGAATTTGCCTAAAACAGGATCATTACCTTATATGCATTATAAAAGTTCTGTAAATGTATATGAATTTTGTAAAGTGTTGACATGACGTCTGCGTAAAACATGTTTTTGTATATTTACGATGTAAGAATGTATGCAAAAATGTTTCACTTAGATTTGATTTATTTGAGGAAGACAAAGACGCGTCTCTAACTTTTTGATATGATTTAGACAAAACCTTTCAAATGCAATTAAAATTATCCATTTTCGTCTACCCCCTTTTGAGATTTAAAAAGGGCGTATTTTTCAGTCAAAATCAAGTATAACTTTTAAACCTGATAAGATAACAACTTTCCTTTAGCATAAATTCCCCCTAATTATGCTTGTGACGTGCTCAGAACACCACTTTTATAGAAAAAAATCGCAATAAGAAATTGGGCGGAAAAAACTTTCAAGGACACCCTAAGTTATGTTCTGGGAGTCACACTAAAATGAAAACGGCTTGAAATACAAATTTGTTATTTTCAACAAAGTTGTTAAGAATTGATTACTCTAGAAAATTGCAGAAGAAAGTATCGTTCCATCTCAACTAGGATTTGAAATTATTTTTGTAACTTCGATATTTTAAGGACCACCCTAAAACCGCCTCTGCCAAAAGAAGCAGTTTGTCACTCACAATAGATGATTCTAAGCCATCAAATCTCTAAATTCAACGATGAAGCGTGAACAATTGTTTCGCGATAATTTCGCTTCCTGGACCGCTGTGCAATGGTTTGAATAGCACAAATCTTGCGCACAAACGCTCTGCAGCTATGATTCTATTCTGCCTTGTGCAGGAAGAAAAGGTTTCCATAGCTTTAGTACGAGAATCGCATTTTCATAAAGGAGCCCCCTCGTAGATTTCAATAAAAATGGCACGACTAACCCACGTGAAATGCCTCATGCATGTATATTCGCCAATAGTGCTTGCTTTGTGCTGTCACACACTCAATATAGCTGTTGATATCATCTACAGGAAATACCTCTACTGTTCAGCAAATTTTTCAAAAGGGTTGTTTCATACTGTCGGAGAAGTGAGCTTCCAGTACCCAATAATCGGCAGCAATCTACATATACTCATTGTAAGAAATCGAAAAACATTTTCACAATCTGGCAGGGAAGAGGTGTTAGATGAAGCTCACTTCTCCAGCAATATTACGCATGAGTTAGCAAACTGGCTTGTACCCAACGAGCTCAAACCGTCGTTATCTGATCATGATTTTTCACTTTTCAGCGAAAAAACAAAAGGCGGACTAAATACGAAACAGCCCAAGTGCCTATCTTCACCATACTAAGCAGGGTCCCTCACTAATTCATTAATTTCTCGGTCTACATTCAATGGAATGGAAAATTGACATCAACAGCTTTGTTTTATAATAACACAAACGCGCTGAAAAAAAATTCTCGTGTTTGAGCGCAACGAAAACTCGAATCGAGTGCCCCTATTGTTACGCTACCATTTGACTCAATGCGTTGAACAACGATGGCAGACACTGCTCTAACCAACACCTTCAAATGGGTAGGGTGATAACAGAAACATAGCGAAAATGGGCTCATCACCCTATGTAGTGTTAGTACGCTGAATTTGTTTTGACGTAGGACTACGTCTTTGTTTTCGATATGAGAGTGCAGTTTGCAAATTTTACAAAAATGGTATGTAAGGAAAAGTGGTCCAATTTTAAACGCATATAATTCAGCCCTCTCACGATAAATTTTCAAATTTTTTGGACATATCGCCCCGAAATACTTCTAGGAATAGATTCCAAATCTTTGGGTTTATGATTTTTGATATCGTGGCATTAAAAACTTAAATAATGTACAACCTCGTCAAAATATCGCGCATTTACGCACAGAAGAAAGCGCTTCCCAAGTCCGGCACGATAGATTTGTGTTCCTAGCGCGCTACGCTTCTATGAATGACGTCATCATCGACTATTTTAAGAACGGATTTGGCCGGACAAGCTGAGTTGCCTGTTGAACGACAGGCGGAGCAGATCACTGCGCTGTGTGTTTTCACAGCCAGTGTAGCTGAGTTAGAAGTCCGTTACACTGGCTGTGGAGGTACGCTACCCAGTTCCGTCACGCGACTGAACTTGTCCGTTCAAACACTATGCTTTCTTTTGTGTTGTGCTCGTTTCCAGCACATTTTTACGTACAATCTCGAACACAATTATTCGTACACAAAATCGCTTGTACATTCGAGCTCCATTTGCAAACATGGTTAACATAGTGTCGTGGTACTAGTTGTCTCTTTCGCTCTATCCATCGGTTACGGTTGTATGCGTAACCTGCAAGATAGCAATCTGTGCTTTCGTTGCGCAAAGACGAAAACTTTCTTAGCAACCAATTTACACGGATCGATGGAAATCACAACGAAAGTTTATTATTTACGTTCGATCATTGATTCATTTCCACTCAGCCTATCCTATTTTGATTCTGCTTATTTATGAATTAATACACTGCCACTCGAAAAGCCGTTGCAAAAACGCATCTAAGTCCATATATAAAATTGCTTTCGATTCTTGTATATTTAAAGCTTCGATATATGATTAAGACCACTGTATGCACTACATTTGTATGCGTACTTTAGGAAAATTACAATAATGGAAAAATATAACTAGAAAGCTTGGACATGAAATGTGATTATATTGTCTAAAATTTGATTTTTCCTCACCGGTTTTTACCACACACAATCGAAAAGTTTTTACAATTTTTCAAAGCTGATACCGTGCTATAAAAATTTAAAACAGTTTTCTTCAAATCTTCTCAAATAAGTTTAATCGGATTCGATCACCTACTACAAATGAAATGGCCTGATAACCAAGAAGGTTTGGTTCAATATATAACATTCGATGTTGATTGATTGTACTTAAACTATACGTAAGAAATGTGTTAAATTTTTTATTACTCTAAATGTACGGAAAATAAATATTTTATATTTAGTAGTATAGTCCTACGTCCACAGTTCGTGCAACCCCAACCCCATGTCCCTTGTAGTTTTATAAAAAAATCGATCCCTTGCAAGAATTTTTGTTTATAATTTTGAGCACCACAAAACTCAACTTTTTTATTGGGAAACCAATCCGTTAAAGTACACCACAATTCATTTTTTTCAATAATCTTTTTTGTTTTTGGATTTCAGTTGAGCGGTTCCTCATACAAAAGCTGGACAAAACCTCCAAAGTAATTTAAAATGACTGTAAATATCATCTAGGGGTAATTTTGGTGCGCTGAACTCGATTTTTAATTAATTAGGACGCTAAAATGAAAATTAGACAGCCTAGGGTGGCTCTAAAAGTTTTTTTTAATTCGCAAATGTGAATTTTATTAACTTTTTAAAACAGATGCAGAAACAGAACAGAAACAGAAACAGATTTCTTAGGATTTAGCTAGGATGGTTCCAATTAATCGAAATCTAGCGAATTAAAAAATGATGTAATTTTATACATTTGATATTCAGTCCAATCTGAACACCATCGTAAAAAATCGTCGCTCTTTAAGAGATAATCCTCATGTACTAATTTATGAACGCATGTGTTTAGAATAGTTTTAAAAGATAGCATATCTCAAGATGTTTGATAGAATGCCTTAAATTCTTGTTCTATTGGTTTATTTATTTACAGTTATCGCCGAAGCTATTAAAAGATGACGGGTTTGTTTGATTTTAATAAAGATGACAACGCATGCCTTACTGTGCACTAGTCACAGTTGCTCATACAATGCATACTGCAGCTAAGCCGCTCAATACTTTTCCTTCGATTTTCAATTCCAATGATGATATGAATATCTCTGCTTATGGCTACTGACTTGGTTTTTTTGAGCAAAAATATCCTGAGCATACTTTGCAGTTTGTGTATGCTTTGAAATAGAGGCGTGAGCGTTTTCGCATGAAACTCTCGTCAAGTTGGAAGTGAATTATTGAGGAAGGTTTTGAATTTGATCGTTGATTGTGATAGATTCAATAGGGAGTTTGCACTTGAAAATAAATATTGCGCATTGGCCAATAACTAAAAATCGGGTAGAAAAGAACACTTCACACACTCATGCATTTACCTTACTTTGGTCATCAGTAAAGCTAACGACCAATACCTACCAAAGAGATAGGATTCATGGAAAGCTATAATAATAGTATCAGTTAGTTTGCGTCGTTGGCTTCTATTTATTTGAATTTTTTAAAATGTAGATAATTGAGAAAATGTGGAAACACGAGCCATAGTTGCAAGACTTATATTTGTATCGCGAAAATCGCCCCAAAATCCACCGTTGAATAATAATGCAAAACTTCATGAAATCAAAAAATACCATGCGTCTTCATGAAACAACTAATTTTACAAATGACCAAATATTAACCTTTGGCGCAAAACGACGCAAGATGACACTACACGGAAAACCGATTCATCACAATTTCAACTAAAAAATTAGTTGAGTTTTTGGTTTCGTCTAGTTAATATTTGGGCGAACTAAATTTTTGTTGAAAACAATAATCCAACGTTGTTGGTTTGATGCTGTCAGTTTCAGTCTGGACACGAACGTTTCATCCTAGCACAAAACTTAAAAAGCTAAAGCACAAAACTTGAAAAGCTACATGAGCTAAAGCTTGAAACGCTTGTCTCAGCTTGTAACGCTTGTTTTAGTCCAGACACAATTGCATATGCCGTTACACTACCTTTTCAGCCAAGACACAAACGACTAGAATTCAACTAATCTCATTGTTGAATTAAACTGCTTCATCGTAAAATACAACATAGGATATTTCAAACGTTTTGTTTCACCGACCGACGGATGAAAGGTATGGAATTAAATTGTTGAAAAATTCCGTATGTCAGTAATTCACACGTCAATATAATACAGAGTTATGTTTCTCATAATGTTATCTTTTTATAAACTACAATCTTAAATGAGACGTAATAGCCAAAGGTATTTAAGGATTGTTGGAAATTGATTGATTTGAATTTTAGAATAAAGGTATATTTTTTTTCTATTTAGTCACAAACACTATCCAGCACTACAAAAAAAACTTCATACTTATTCCACATCTAGTTTGGAATCTCAAACGATGAAAAATAATTATCATATTGCATATTACATTGGTTAATAATTGAAATGTTACTATATAATCGACTAAATCCGAAATAGAATGATTTTGACAATTTTCGACAATACTTTCAATTTTCAGTGCACATGTATTGAAAAAAATGTCAATAAAAATCATCCCTTTATTGAAATGTTTTTAAAGAAAAACTAGGTAAAACCAAAATGAGGTCAGTTGAATTTCTGTTTTTTTTTGTGAACTGGTTCAGGTAGTTGCGTCCAGGATAAAACAAGCTTTCCAAGCTGAGACAACTACCTACGTGCTTAACCGTTATGCCCAGCGTGTATGAACATAGTTGCTGTCGCTACCTTGATGTATTTCAGTAAGGTGTGCATCTTAGCTACTTGCTGTCATTTCGTATGATGTGCGTCTTGAATCAAAATCAATAATAATTTTCAATAACTATTATTTGAGAATCTCTCAAAATAAAGAGAAAATTTAGTTACGTTATTCATTTTTCTGTTGAAATCAACTAATTAGGAAAACAAAAATTTGTTTTGTTATTTTCTTCATCGAATGGCTTTCAGTGTATGATTTTTGAAAACTCGATAACATTCAGCGTCAGTTGAACTAGATGAGATCTTTCAACACGCTTTTACCGATAAAGAGATGAAACTTTGAATGTAAATAAGTTCGCGTTAAACAACATAGCTATATTGATTTCATTGGTAACTTTTTAAATACTCATTATTTCTCTAATCGAAATACACCATTGAATTCCTGAGATGATTTTCTATTAGAAACGCCTATATATGTTGTCAAATTATCATTTTAGCACCTATTAAAGCGAGATGAATTAGAATGAACAAAAACTTTTTGTCGCTAAAATTGTGGAAGATTTCCAAGACCTTGTTCGGTTCAAAAAAATGTAGCACTTACACTTTTTATTCGAAAAAATATAAAAGGTATCGACAATAGATTTTGGGGGTTTTGTCCGGCCCGGCCCCACTGTGGGTTCGGCTTGAAGAGCGTTCACCGCAAACCTCTGCCAAAAACACGATTCGGAGATTGGGCCATAACTTCGAAAAAACCTTGAATTTTTGCCTTTCTCATATAGAAAGGTTATGCAATCACTCTGAAAAACGTCAACCTAATCCCGGCCCGGAGGGCCGGGTGTCATATCCCATTCGACTCAGTTCGTCGAGATCGGAAAAAGTCTGTATGTGTGTGTGTATGTATGTATGTGTGTGTGTATGTGTGTGTGTGTGTGTATGTATGTGCGTATGTGTCAAATAATGTCACTCATTTTTCTCAGAGATGGCTGGACCGATTTGCCCAAACTTAGTCTCAAATGAAAGGTGCAACCTTCCCATCGGCTGCTATTGAATTTTGGATCGATCGGAATTCTGGTTCCGGAATTACGGGTTTCAGAGTACGGCCACACAGAAATTTCTCATATAAACTATAGGAAAAATTAAAAATAGAATTTTTATTTTTGATGCTAAATGTGTTCAAGGTGCATGAAACGTCGAGATTTGATGCAAACTCGAAAAAAAAATTTGACTACGATTCACTTTTTTGGATTTTGGCACATTTTTGCCTTTCTCATATAGAAAGGTTATGCAATCACTCTGAAAAACGTCAACCTAATCCCGGCCCGGAGGGCCGGGTGTCATATCCCATTCGACTCAGTTCGTCGAGATCGGAAAAAGTCTGTATGTGTGTGTGTATGTATGTATGTGTGTGTGTGTGTGTGTGTGTGTGTGTGTGTATGTATGTGCGTATGTGTCAAATAATGTCACTCATTTTTCTCAGAGATGGCTGGACCGATTTGCCCAAACTTAGTCTCAAATGAAAGGTGCAACCTTCCCATCGGCTGCTATTGAATTTTGGATCGATCGGAATTCTGGTTCCGGAATTACGGGTTTCAGAGTACGGCCACACAGAAATTTCTCATATAAACTATAGGAAAAATTAAAAATAGAATTTTTATTTTTGATGCTAAATGTGTTCAAGGTGCATGAAACGTCGAGATTTGATGCAAACTCGAAAAAAAAATTTGACTACGATTCACTTTTTTGGATTTTGGCACATTTTTGCCTTTCTCATATAGAAAGGTTATGCAATCACTCTGAAAAACGTCAACCTAATCCCGGCCAAATTTTTTTTCGACTCGTTTAGGGTTTCTGGATTTTAACAGAGGCGTAGTTGATGGTTTACGGAGAGGGGTTACACCCCCCCCCCCCCCCTCTACTGTTCGCGCCCCTCCTTTAAAAATCTCCTTAAATCACCCCTCAGACCACCACCCCATCCAGCCCTCATACCCCTCCCTTTCAACCCCGTCATCTTTAAACCACCACTGTATCACAAAGCATAATAATTTAAGCTGGGGAGTCGTTCGTTCATGGGACTTTCGCCCTCTTCACATACCCAGCCCCGCATGACAAAATGAGTTAGCAAGCAGATAACATTGATCTAATGCTGATTAGGCTAATGGAGTATGATATTTTTTTGTTTCAAGTGTTTCACCGTCGACACGTAGCTCATCAAGTTCGTGGCTGGCATGACATTGTGTATAAGTGCAAAGTGTACTAAGAATGTAATGGACATTTCCACAATTATGTTGAACATAAAAAGCCTCCGTGCCATAGTTTAGAGAAATGAGAAAGGCACAATTGCACCGCTAGGTGGATTAAAACAGGTTTTTTAATACAAATTGTTTTTTTTTCAATCTTCGATAGTGCACTTTTTCAAATAAAATTTGCATAAAATACTTTAAAAAATCACAAACTTAGCTCACTTTTTCGTCCCAACTTTGTATATAAACCCTTAAATTGGTATGCCTTGTGATGTGGTATAAAGATGATGGTGTAGAGGGGTATGAGGGATGGATGGGGTGATAGTCTGAGGAGCAGTGTAAAGAGGGGTAATCTAAGGAATGTTTTAGGATGGGGAGGGGCAGAACAGGGGGCCCTGTTTTCTAGATTACATCAAATCTCGACGTTTCATGAATTTTATAGACATTTGGCATCAAAAATACAAATTCGATTTTGAAATTTTCCTTTACTCCCTCTTTTTCAAAATTATTCAGTTCCTGCTTCTACGAACTCAGGAATCGTCGTAGATGACCAATGTGGTCAAACCGACTTTGGTTTGTCATTAGGGTAAACAGGTCCAATACGCCCCCCTTAAGGAAAAATAGCTATATTTCACCATTCGACGCTATGATCTTCTCACCAATGACTCTAATTTATTGTTATATTAGTTAGAAATTAGTACACGTTTCATTTTTTATTAAAAACATCCTGATACAAGTACTATTAAACATTTTTCAAAGATGCCTAAATCCTAGTTTTTTCTTTCACCCAGGGCAAAATGCCCCCAGTGAAAGTGTAATATGCCCCACAACAAGAGGACGGTATGCCCCACAGCAATCGGTGAGTATGCCCCACAACAATGGGTGGGGCGTTTTGGCCGGTGATGAGCTGTTGTGAATGCATGAATAATTCTACACTCACACATAGTTTTAAGCCAAGCTAAAAACTAAGATAGTAACTATAATATTCTAGTAAGCTACTTGAAATAGTTCTATCGAATCCGACTGTTTCTAATTGGTTGTAATGCTATTGGAAACGTTGATTTCATGAAACGATACTGTTATCAGTCATTTTTACTTTTTAGATAAGTCAGGAATCGTGGGAATCGAAGAGGGGCATTTAGCCCCGGTGGGGCGTATTATACCCTTTTACCCTAGTGATCTGGACTACCCACTTTAAATTTTTTTGATTTTGAATTAATTTTGATATCATAGTGGTACCAGTTTACATGGAAAATTTCTGCGTTGCCGCACTCTTGAACCCGTAACTCAGGAACCGTAATTCCGATCGACACAAAATTCAATAGCAACCAATGGGTTGTACCTTTCATTTACAACTAAGTTTGGTCAAATCGGTCGAGCCAACTCTGAGCAAAATGAGTGACATTTTTGACACATACTCACGCACACACACACTTACTCACATACAGACTTTTCCCCATATCGAGGAACGGGGTCGAATGGGATATGATATACGGCTCTCCGAGCCGGGATTATGTTAGCGATTTTCAGAGTGATTGTATAACCTTTCAATATGACAAAGGCAAAAAAATAGCATTTTTAAATAGTGTTATTACGACTAGATCACTTAACATTATATACCATTGCTGCGATATGGAATGCCATGCTCTATAGTATAGATCCCCAAAAAATGGCAAATACGATATTTTTTATTTCTTGAAATATTTTTTTAAAAACAAGCTTATTTTTTGTACAAAGTTTGTAAGACCTAGCGGTTTAATAAAGCGGGAGACAATTTTCCTTCAAAATGTCTGAAAGTGTTTTAAAATCGTCTTAACGAAAATCGAAACTGTAAAGTTATGTAAATAAAACTATTTTTTAAAAGAACCATAATTATTTTCAGTCAATTTTCTTTAAAATGATAGGTGCGAGTTTGAGTCGGTTCGGCACGGTCGTCGGTGTAGTTTGTACGATTGTTTCGCGATTCGCGAGTGCTTGCTCTAGCTGCAAAAACCAAAAATTTGCATTTGAAAGAAAGCGTCTTCTTAAAGTGCATATTTTGCTATCCGGAAGAAATTTTACCTTTCCCAAATAACATATCTGGTGTTGAAAAAAGAAAAGTTCCGCAGGATGAGTGAGATCAGGTTTCGACGGGTAGAAAAAGTGAAGTTGATAGTTGAGGAAGTAATTGCATCGCATCTTGAAATGATGGTGCGTTTAGTAGTGATATAAAATAGAAGAAAAAGTGAATTCACACATAGTGTGTGTTTGAAAATAAAAAGCCGTGACGCATATCACGTGTATTGTGAAATAGGGTTTGAAAGTCCTATGAAGTGAATAAAATTGGTAAAAAAAGTTGAAACGGGTGTTGGTAAAAAATTGTTTTTTTTTTCATCTGGTTGGAAGGTTCATCGTGGCGTGTAATTAGTAGGTTGACGCAAAGAGAATAGGGAAAGAGACCAAGAGTGAAAATCAGTCAAAACGGCAACACTCCCTTTATGATGATTTCAGCACTAGAATTTTGGCAACCGCTTCCACAGGCAGCACTTTAAATGACTCCTATTATATTTTGAAAAGAAACCGTATGTCGATCGTTGGATTTGTTTATCAAATGATGTGCATTTTGAAACAAAGAGACGAAATAATTCTAAAGCTTGTTTTCATTAATACATATACTCTAGAATGCACCTTAAAATCATGATTGAACTAAATTCTGACGAAAATTAAAATTCCTTTTTTGATAGATGTACAATACTTATCTCCTCCAACTCATGCATGAGTAATGTTTATTTACATTGCACCATTGGTCTGCTCAATAAGGTATTTTCGGCTTCACACTATTCGCCTCTTTCCCTATTCTCTTTGGGTTGACGGATTATTTTCGGCGCAGTTTACTGCCTCCCGGTTATAGAAAGTGTCAATAAGGGTGCAATTTAACGATTATACAAAGTTAAGTGGCTTATAAAAGCATTTTCGGCATATTTTTGAATGACGCGAGTGGTGACAGTTTGTGAAAATCGAATTCCGGCAAATGAAAAAATATCTTTTCCTCGCATTACGGGCCGTCGATTCCCGATGCAAGGACAATAAAAGTGCACAGAAAACATCTAGAAACACAGTGTATATTCTAAAAATAGTGAAAAATGATTTTTCAGAGAAAAAAAAATCAATCCGAAAAGTGAAAAAAGATACGGCAATAAGAAAAATTAGCATATTCAAATAATTGGCGTTTCACCGGCGACTAGCGACTACCAGGTGTCGCCCCAAAATTCTTCGCCCGAAAAATAGGTGGCAAACCAGCCACTCCAGCTCAGCTAATTTCGTCCGCGTCCCTTGTCACCTATGTTTTATTGGGTGTTTCATAGGCGGTGCTATCTTTGGAAATGAGCCGCCTTGGATATTCAACTGTTTTTTTTTTTATTTTCTTATTTTATAGCGTATGAGGAGAGGTTTTGATTCTTTAATATTCGGGAACACGTATCTGCCGGTCGGCAAACTTTTCTTTGGACTGAGCAAACTAATTTCTATGTTTCTTTAGGGTTTGTTTTACCAACGGGGGAACTGATCCAAAGAGCATTCAATGTGCTTAGGGAACACACATGGCCTTATTTGAGTAGAATGATGACTTCAATCATGTATAAGGTTTGAGAATTGACAATTCGTGAGAGGAATCGGGGACCGGTAAGCAATTCAGTTATGTCAGCACGAAGAATAAGTGTTTTGCTGTCATGTTCATTCAGCTTTCAATTCTATCTCATGCCTCCACGCGAGTCTAAGTTTATTAATGGCATTTGGTCCTTATACCGACGACGACTGGGTGCTATCAGCCTTCTGCCAATAGTAGCAGAATGAGAGGGTGCGAACAGATCTAGCGGAGAAAACAATACCGTCCAAATGAATAGTTGTTGGGAAATCAGCTCCAATAAGACTTTAATTTGACTAGTATCGATGATCGCGGGTCAATACGTACTGAAAATTCGCCGCGTCTGTTTTAATGAATCTAATTTCAAGTTCCGTTATTGGTGGCAAGCCCGTGCATCTGTATTTCCCTTTAATGTTCGATATAATCGTTCGTATACGTGTATTTCGCAAACAATCCGATATTAGAAATAGGAAATACTTTCGTTGATTTATAACATCTCGAGCTATCATAACTCTTTGTGTGTATAACGTGTTATCACTCGGTAGTTTGCAACCCAAAAAATATATTGTGGAGAAGGTATAGCGAAATTAGTCTAAATAATGTCGCAATAAATAGTGATCCGGCCTATTATGCAGATAAGATTAGCTTTTCTAGGCAATACTCCCACGATCGGCTGTGTGGAGTTGAAATTGCTTTTGTTTAGAAAACATAGGGTACTCTCGGTAGCCGGCTACCCAGTGTTTAAAAAGAACCAAAAACTAAAGATCTTCTTTTTCGAACGATCGTGTTCTCGAAAACTTACTAAACTACTACCTAATGAACTATGTACAGGTCGCATCGCTTGCATGGAGCGAATCCTAGAACACCAACTTCGCGACACCTATGGAAGAGTATGATGAACCTTCTGTATAAGATTCCTCATTTTATTCAAACGATCGCCGGGTAAAATCAGCACCGACACGATAGAAACCACGAAAAAATTCGTCGCGTGATTGAATATTATTAAGAAATATATAGCAGTGCTCCTTATAGCCGGCTTTCCGGAGTTCAAGTTGCTTATTTTACTAATCGTATTAATACAACAAATGATAAATTTCCCACATTCTCGGCAGCCGGCTACCCAGAGCAATTATTACATGATAGCGCTACTGGCACACTTACTAACAACTCTCCCATTCCCGTGATACATGTGGAGATGCAGAGGATTCCTCGGTCTCTAGTAGCAACATGTATCGGACTAACATTCCAGAAGATCTGCATTCGGACATGGCCGGCGTCGGTATTGATCAGCATGCAGGGATCAGAATAGATTGTACAATGTGGCTCATCATGTTATTCCCAAGCATGTTGTTCCAATGAACATTTTGCAACCTAATTTGGTTCTGGTCAATAACGGAGTAGCAACTACGGGCGATCTCTTATGCTTATGCTTAATTTTCTTTAAAATGATAGGTGCAACACATAAGGCTCCAATGTCTTCGACATTTTTTTTTAAATTTGATTCTCTTCAACTTTCTGAAATGCTGCAAAACTCTATCTCAAACCATTAATAAGTTAAAGTAATAGAAAAATTCTATAATGAGCAAAATTTTATCGTGAAAACGAAATTATATCTTTTATATTGTCTACCGTGAAAATAATTTGAACACGCAGGGTCAATTCATGAAAACCCTAATTTTTAATATAATTTTACATTTTTTTTTGTTTATGATATCTAAATCTGATTTTTTGAAATCAATTTTAACCTTCCGGAAGTCGCGCTTAAGGCCCACTGAACGAGCAGCCGCTGGTGCCCTAAGACGATTTCGCTAGATTTTCCGAGCAGCGTGCACTCAGTGCACTAGCGCGACTTCCGGAGGGTTAAGAAACTAAAAAAAATATCGTTATCGCTATTTTTTCAGTTATACGTCGAATCATGATTTTACATGTAGATAAAAAAAAATTTTGTTAACCCCGATCAGCAATATTGGCATTAGAAATACCCCCATTTTTATGCGAAGAAAATGCTCTTAACTTTTTAACGACAACGGTTAGATATGTGGTGCCATGAAACAAAATATTCGCCCCAAAATAATCGCGAAGTTGTCTGAAGACTAGTCCAGTTCTACATCAATACCGCAAAAGTTATATGACTATTATATGATTCGACTTGGCTAGTGTTCTTAAACCTAGTCATCACACTGTAATAGTCATTTTGAAATTACAGCTTATTAGCTTCTATCAGCTAATGCTCCATCAGTATTTTCAATATTGTTTCCACTTCTCGAGTAACAGGTCGGACGGGACATTTTGATAAATCAACAGGAACACGTAGTGGCGTAGCCAGGAATTCGGTTTGGTGGGGAATTTAGTAAAAACCGACGATTTTTCGAAAATGTTAAAATTTAATGAATCTTTGTTTACAAACAAAAATACTTGATATAATAGTTTGTTCGTAGAAGTTGCTGCCCTTATGATTGCGCATCCATAAGAGTATATCATTAAGTGATTAATTCACCTATAAGTGATATACGAAATTTATTTTCTGAACTAATTAAGATAGAGACTTTGTGTCTTTCGCAAAGTTATAGCAAATGTTACTACAAAAAGAAATTGCTGAAGACATTATATATCTAGCTTTAATAGTTTAAAAGTTATGAAACATATTATATGGAAGACCTCTTAAAATTCGTTTTTTCATTATAACTTTTTTTGACACTCTCTTACCTTCTTGGAATCATCCACAAAGTTGTTTGCGGCATCAAAACACATATTTTTGATGAACAAAATTACTTTCTAAAATATCGCAGAATTTGGAATATCTTTTTAAATTCAGCAGATAGGAAGTAACTTTATCAGCGAAAAAATGTGTTCCAATAATGCAAACAACTTTGTGGAAGATACCAAGGAGGTTTGAGAATGTCTAAAAAAGTTATCATGAAAATACTAATTTTAGGGGGTCTTCCATATAATATGTCCCATAACTTTTAAACCGTTAAAGCAAGATATATGATATCTCCAGCAATTTCTTTTGTAATAACATTTGCTACAACTTTGTGGAAGACATAAAATCTCTAATTAGTTCAGAAAATAAATTTCGTATATCACTTATAGGTGAACTAATCACTCAACGATATACTCCTGTGGATAGGGTTCGTCGCGGTGCGGATGTGGGCGGTAAATGGATAGTCCGCACCGCAACCGCAAAAAAATAATAAAACCGCACCGCTTACCGCAACCGCACTGCATTTACCACACCGCGCCGCGCGGTAATGCGGTAAATGCGGTAAAATTCTGTATTTTTGAAAAGTGTCTCGAAAAATTATTAATTTATTTGTATAACTATTTTTTAATAAATGTTACATTCTGAGGAGCCCGTCAAAGTTAATGTTTGCGTAAATAGGAAATAATTTTTTATTATATATATATAATAAAAAATTATTTCCTATTTACACGAACATTAACTTTGACGGACTCCTCAGAATGTAACATTTATTAAAAAATGTCAACTTTGCAAGTTTTATTAATAAAATTCCGTACATCTTGAGATAAATACTTTCGAAACCAGGTAAATATTAGCATAGCACTGAAGTCCTATGAAATGTAGCTGTATTTCATCATTATACATACAAAAATGTTCTTCCGCAGTAATTAATAGGAAAACTTTCAATTTAATTATCAGAAATCGTTCTACACATAACATAACAGGAATCCATCCCATCTCAACCGGTACATAGTTGTTGAAGAACATTTGAAAAACTGAAAAAGATGTATGATTTACAGCATACAGCAGGAATGTTTTTACAAATAAAGGATTTTAGGAACAAAACACGTCAAAACACTTTCTTCGTATTTTTCAAGAAATGGATGTATTCATATTCAAATACTAAGATTGCTCCCTTAAAATTGTATGAGCTGTAACTTTCTAACAGCTAGTTCGAAAGTTCTACCTTTTTATGTATTTTTTAATAATGCCAATGGCAAAAACTTCAATTGAATTTGGTAGGGGTCAAATATTGTCCTGTGCAAAATTTTGTAACTGGGCTAACTTTGACACTTGTCACAATATGAAAGGAGGCTTTGAGAAACACAAAAAAATCGAAATACCCTACACTAACTTCGAAAGTTACAAAATACTCGTAACTGAAAAATATTAGTTGTTAATTTGGTAGAAAATATTCCCAGTTGGACGAACAATGGACGTATGCGAAAAAAAAGTTATGTAGAAGGAGTCTTAAAAACGAACTGCAGGAAAATTCATTGCGAATTTACACAGAAACCAAAAGAGATAGAAATACGATGTTGAAGAACGAATGATAAGGTTGTCAGCCTAATTTGGACCCCTCCTTATTTTGGACGCTTTTCAAACATTTGTCTCTCTTACTGCTGATTCCCCCAAATTCGTTTGGTTTGATGATGATAATTTCATTCTTTGGGTTGTTTTTATGTCTTAAGACTTATCTTTAAGTTCTCCAAATTAATCAAAATTCACAGTTGAGAAAATGTCATCGTAAACTATTCATAATTTCACCATTGCCAAGAGGAATCGGGAGAAATGACGCATTTTAAAATTGGATTTGACAGTACAATTCAATTGTTTTTCAATGATTGGATTGTGCATTTTATATATTTAAAAGGTTCGCTTGTAAATTTTTCAAAGTGTTCAAAATATGTCGTAAAATAATGATGCCAAATTATATTGGACACAGCTTATAGATTTTATTTCTTAGTAACATTGTTTTATCATATTAGAATAAACAAATTGTAATAAATCAAGTAACGACAGGTCGAATACAGATTATATTCGGATTTCTTTTCAAATCATTGTCAAGTCCATGGAAATTAGAGCAATTATATGTTTATTATGTTTCCCTATTGTAAGGTAATAATTTGCGTCGTTCTTAAATGGTAAAAGTCAAAGTTTTAATTTACTTTTTAATGCAGACTGCAGACTTTAATTATTTTGTTAATTGCGGTTGCGGTAATACCGCGCGGTAAAAGCTCATTTCCCGCACCGCATCCGCGAGAAAAAGTGTCTCACCGCACCGCAGTTTTTGCGGTGCGGGTGCGGTAAATACCGCGCGGTTGCGGTAATTACCGCAACCGCGACGAACCCTACCTGTGGATGCGCAATCATAAAAGCAACAACTTCTTCGAACAAACTATACTTGTAAAGTTAACGGTTTAGACGCTATTAATTTTGAGCACGAAAGCGACGTTTTAAAACACTGTGTAATGTAGTAATCTAACCCCGTAATGAAAATTGCTGCGCACACCTATGCTCTTGGTCAAAATGAAAATTTAATTCTTGCATTAGAAGATCATGAAATCTTGACAAATCTTCAGCAGATTCAATCTTTCAAGCATAGTTCTGTTGAAGGCAGAACGGACAATTCAGAAGCAATACCGACCGACTACGGCATACCCATTCATTCTGTTCCATCCCATTCACTTTCGGTGATAAAACCAATGTTGCACAATTCAACGAACAAGGAACCAGAAAAAATACAAATTCCGAATGAAAATGATATATGTACAGCTCGGTACCTACACAAACCATCCATTCTCATCCGTCCACGTACGACGATTCGCTTCGCTTCGAGATTCTACTGACATTCCTTGCGTGCTTTTCCTTGCCTTGTAGGTACCCACAGGCTGGGTCGGTATCGGTATCCGGCAGCAAGTGACTTGGTGGTGTCGTTTCGACAAAAAAACTCGATTGGCATTTTTTTTCGTACAAAACTTAACCGTCATTTTCCGGGCTAACCAAGCCGGAATAAGAATCCCAGGCAGAGTGCCCTTCTTTATTGCGTGGCGTTGAGTCAGAAGGAAATCTACTTCGACGGTGAAAATGATACGTGAGAAGGCCTTTGCAAGATGGTAGTTACTTGGGCTACGATTTTTTGCTGGGAATGCTTTACATGCTTTGCAAGTGATGTGACATTGACACGTGTCAGAAAAGTACGGAGAGGATTGATGATTGGTGAAATTGGTTCGATTGAAGTACAGCAATTAGCAGAAAATATTTCAATCGATTGGCATCCACTCAGGCAGTATGTTACAGGCTTGATGCTCGCAATTGATGAAATAAATTCAGTTCACTGAATCCGGATGAATTCTTTCATATCTCGAATTCTTTTGAATTAAATTGATGAATACTTTTCCGACTTGCCTTTTGAAAGAATTTAAATTTTCGTTCGGGTCGTTCTAGTTTCGACCAATTCAACCCATGAACTAAAATTTACATTTTCCCACATCCAATTTCGTTTAGATTGTGGAAAAGTTTTTGGTCGCAAGTAGCATAAATTACGATACCAAAGCAAAACTTTTCTTCGGAAGTGTTACAAAAACTTTAACCAGATGAGAAATTTACCGTCCCATTCGGAATCACTTGGCACCGGGTGGGGGATGTTTATACTAGCCACATTCTTCTACGGTTGTTGTTTCCTCGAGAAAATGAAGCCACTTTTCCATGTTTTTGGCGGACCAGGTTGAGTGTGGAGAAGCAATACCATTTCCGACGAAATGTGCAGCACCGAACACAAATTACCTCTTTAGCTGGCACGATCTTAGTAGGTTTTTCCAATTTCGATGTTGTTGTTGTTGAACCACTTGATGGCTAGAAGAGAACCTAGTTATGGAGAGCTCACAGCCAAATGAAATAGTAAATTGCATGTGTTCAACACATCATATTTAATCTATTATGACAGCTGAGTTATACTACTGTCAGTCTCCGGTAAGTCCTGATTTATTAGGCTAACTTTTTCGGCAGCAATCGTCCAAAAAATTCACGGCACCCGCGCCACATGTCCAGCCCCTGCTAGGTATTTCGGTACCTATAAATGTCTGGTTTAAAATTAATTCCCTGACTACAGCAAAAAAAAATTACAGCCCCTTCCGAACCTAGTTGTTCACCATTAAACCATTGATATTCTGGAAGCGTTGCTCGCTAACGAGAGCCGTCCGCCTACCTTGCACCATTCGCCATCGGCACTGCGCAACCAAGTTCAGCCCGACTCCGAGTGGCAGAAGGCGGTGTATCTGAATTCTATTTCCGCGTCAGACTACCATTCGTAATTATGCAGTTTATTTTTATCATCATTGCCCTTCACTCATTCATCATTAAAATGTACGCTTTCAGATTCGCAGTTGGAGGCATCACGTTTATTACTTTGGAGACTATGCAGGTCGAAATGCATCCTATGGGAAGTATACGACCAACAACGGTGTGGATTGAAGTTGAAAGGTCAGAGAGTATTTGTTTGATAGCTATTGTTGCAAATGGATTTTAAGCTCAGAAATTCTTCGCAAAGTACAGGAATAACGATAACGAAATAATGAGTCTGCCAAACATGTTTACCAACGAAAACGACTGATGGAAAACAACTTTCTACATTTGTCTGATTCTTTTTCCCAATACCAATAATTTTCTAGGAACCCAAATGGGTGGAAAAAAACCCCAAATCTTGCAATATACATAACTGTAGCCACGCTCATCTTTGTTCAAAATGCTTTGTTTTCTCCTATTTGCCATAAACAACTAATCCTTACCCTACTTTTTGCACACACACAACTTAGCAACCAAAAAGAACTTGAAACTCTTTTGTTCGGTTTGCTAGTAGACAAACACTTTTGCGATAATGGCAGGACCAGCTGACGACGACAATCTGGCAGATCGATTTCAGTCGGATTAAATTGTTTTGTTTAAGGATTTCATTTCGTGATCTTCCTCCACCTTCGAAAAGTTGGTAACATCTGTTGTGAAATATTAGACAAGATAGAAAATGCTTCTTTCGCATAGGTTCACAGTTGGTTGATAATTGGTTGTGCGAAATATATTTTTGCTTTATACTATGTTCACATTAACACTGATATCAAGTGATATGCGAATTACTGAGATATCCGGTAATATTACGCGCCATATCGCTTGATATCTCACACAACACAATGTCAGCTCTTATCATCATTCTTGGGTGATATCCGTGATACCATGAACGAAATCAAGTCGAATTGTCAAAAGTTGTGACTGGCAATACAGATTACGGCATTGAACGCACTCATTTATTAGTGTTATTTTGAAAATTCATTGGGTCGCGGTAGGCGTTGACCTGATTTTCGCCAATAAACGAAAAGCATCTCCTCAAAATCCGAACGACAGCATGTAGGGGAACATGGGGAGACTTGACCAACCAACTTCTATTCGATTCTTAAATTTTATTCAAAAATATTTTTGCACTTGCACCTTTCCTTACAGAAAATATTACGTGATTAAAAAATTTGCATTAAATGATGTAATTTTTTATCAAACTTTGCATGGGGAGACTTGACCAGAAAGAACGATATCAGAAAATTTTTTGTAACTTTTCAAAAATTAAATTAAAAATTCGGCAAAAAATCATGAAGACGCACAATAACTTTGCACATTATATCTTATTATAATGATTTTTAAGAGATTGAAGGCCTTTTTAGAGATTTATGCAGTTTTAGATGAAAACCTGGTCAAGTCTCCCCATGTTCCCCTATTATATAGACATAAGAAGGTTATTTTTTATATTTCTTACACGTACAAAGCAGTTTCAGTACTAGTGCTTTTGATGTCATAATCAGTCTATAGCATATTAATATTTCCGGTGGTATTGAAACGGATACCTGTGAGTAATTGCCGGTGACGGAGATTGTATTCCTTTCATCACTGTATACCGCATTCTGTAGTGGAAAGGGCCGACGAGAGGGGGGGGGGGGGGTCCGCAGGAGGTAGTTGTCCCAGGGGTCGTTTTTGGGGACCAGGTTTAGAATTAGTTATTTTCGGAGGAATTAACATATGTCTGCTTTCCGTCAGCTGCGACTGATGCTGAATGCAACGGTTTGCAGTTCGGTATGTTCACTGGCTGAAGAATGGGGACTTTAAAACGCGTTAACAGATCAGCGAGATTAAAACTCGCATCGGTGACGACCCCTTCACATTCAACCCGATGAGCTGGTATATATACAAGATACGCCAGCTGAATGTATCATTTTTCAACATTTAACAACTCCGCAATTTAATAGCCGATTTTCACAAGTAAACAAGCTTTTTTATGATATTTTATTTATAATACAGGTTTAGAATACAACATCGATTAAATGGCCAGCCCCATTTGATACACAGAAAGCAGCTCCTTCGCGGGCATATTGCGTGACATTGGACAGCATTTCGGGCTTAATCGCAGCAATTTCAGCTCGTTTATTAGCTTTGAGTTCGTCAAGGTTCTTAGGTTTGCTAGAATAAACTTTACTTTTCAAGTAACCCCACAGAAAAAAGTCTGGTACCGTTAAATCCGGAGAACGAGAAGGCCATTCCAAATCACCATTTTTTGAGACAACACGTCCTGCGAATTTGCTCTGCAAGAACTTGGTTATAGCGGCTGCGGTGTGCAAGGTCTTGTTGAAAATAGAGTTTTTCAAATTTTTTTTCTGCATTTGTAGACAGACAACGTACGCTAAAATCCAACGGCGGCGTGCGCTTTTTAGATCCTAAAACTGTTTCCTTCTATGTGTTTTCATTGGCTTACAAAAAATCCAAATTTGTTTACTTTTAGGAGATTTGGATGAGAACTTTCCCTTAAAAGAGAGTTTGCGGCGGACTTGCATTCGCTGGAGTAAAAAACCGATGCCAACGTCAGGGGCCTTCAGCAGTTAGGGGAGATGGTCTAGTTCTGGGACATTTTACTAATTCGGATGCTTAGTATTCATCTCGACCGGACAACGAGAAGAGACTGGGAGAGATTTTCGACTGTGCAGGATGCCATTTATTCAAGCACCTGACGACATTCATCCAACGCAGGGTTGCCGTATTGCAGAACATGTCTCTGTTTTTGGCCTAGTGAAGATGCCTTCGTAATGACCAGTTACAATTAACAATGCTGCATCTTACAACGCAAAATAAAATCAGCCACTCTGCCAGTGCGCAATATTTTCAGAATGGGTCCAGAGGACAAAGAGGAAGAAGTTCATCGCAATCATCTCTGTCGGGTGCCAGATCAGGTTCGAAAATAACCAACTAAACAGATGAGAAGTCTAGGTGCGCTACATTTATCAGCAAGTAACCCACTGCATCTCTGTCAGCCACCATTGTCGAACCTGCCAGTTTTGCGTTAGTCACGGACGAAGGCGATTCTACTTGACACTGTTGTAACGTATGCGGAATGAAATTTGGACAACGCTTCCAACATTAAAACAAATATGCAACCCTGCGCAAGGATCCATACCAAACGTCACACTCTAGGCACACTTATTTTAAATATACAGTGTTGATTCCGACCTGCTAGGAGATACCATATGAACAAAATAGCAGCGAACGCCCAATCCGGCACCTAGCTATTATATCCAAAAAAAAGTTTTGGCGCAATGGAAGATTATGGCATACCTTTTGTACAAAAGGCTGATAATCCTCCAAATGTACCACAACTGCGTCCAATTGAGAATTTCTGGGATAATTTGAAGCGAAGAGTATATTCCAATAATTTTTGACCTAAAACTAACAAACATGAAAATCAAAAAGAATAGAATAGAAAGAAATTAATAAAATACCAACATTATTTTTTTCGAATCCCTTGCAAAAAGTTCCTACAAACTGTCGTAAAGCTTCTCGAATGGACTCAATTTTTTTCTACATTAAGTTAATAAGCTGACAAATATAGAGAGAACATTTAATAAACGTTTTTCTACAAAAAAATTGCCTTTTGAATTTTGTCCAAATTTTATTCCGCATACGATAGTCGTCGTTGTCGGCCACAGTGGAACCGAGCACGCAGCACGTGTCCTGCTATATTCCGTTAGTGCTCGGTAAAAATGAGTCTCCACATTTTGTTCACGCACAGGAAGATATTCGATGTGCTTGTAATTTCTAGTTCTTCCCAGCACCACAATATCTCTCGAATGTTGCAGGCAAATGATATCTTTGGGTATGTTTTTGCAAATGAGGTGCCCCTGCTTTTCACATTGACAGATCAAAGATTATTCGCCCTAGAAATGAGATTCGAATTTTATTTGTTCAAATGTTGCATATTCAGGATCGGTGTCTTCGGCAAAGTTTTTGCCACTATCGTCACAAGTAACTTTACTGAAGACACTAAGTGTCTTTTTCTTAAACTGATTGAAATATTAGACGTTTTTCACAGAACATCTCTAAACTACGGTTTTTACTTTACAATAATTTTTCTTTAGCATTCACATGTTTGAAATGTTTACAAAATTGTTCCACATTATAATACGCAAAAAAACTCTGAACATTGTAACACACCAAATCGTGAATCTGACAAGTTATTATTTGTTCCACACGAAAAATACATATTTTAGCCTCAAAATTACGAATAACTACTATTCTCCAGCATACCCAACGACAAAACCCACGTAACAATTTTGATTATATTAAAGTTTTGTAGCGTTTATTACATCCAATGTTTAAAACCTTCCATGCATACTTCATGGTTTTGACACCTTTCTACAGGCCGCAATAAACCCGTGTTATGACAAGTTGGCCCAGTTGTATTGCTATCAGTATAACTAATTGATATGCAAACCACCATAGGAGTAATCATTTTATTTCAAAGTCTTTAAAGCCTCTTTTGCTTTCCTTGGTTAAGCATTCAGTTCTACCTTGGCTTTTCTCCATTTATTGGATATATTCAATAAAATTTTATCATGGAGATAGTGACGAACCACGGCAGCGAACTGGCAACATTGTTATATTGAGTGGTCGCGAAGTTTAGTGCGCTGTTTGTAATTTTCGAAATCCCGTGATTTTTCATGATTTGTGCGAATAATTGTGTAAATTTGTTTGGACTGGATGGTGGTGTTGCGCGATGTAGCGTGGTTTTGCTGGTTATTGGGGTGGATATTGGTTTTTCTAGTGTTCAGTTTAGTGTCAATACCAGTTTTCGGACAGCCATCTTTTTGGCCCCTCAAAAGAGTGATAATATTCAGGTTGCGTAGTGAAGATTGGTGTAGTGGTAATGGTAATACCACACGAAGTTGACATAAAGCAAAGGTTTTATTTGCACCAATACCACGATAAATACATCGGACAACGGAGTGATGACTGTAGGATGCTGTTCAACCGGTGACAATTTGTGTGTGCTTGTAGGATTGCACGAAGGAAGTATTTTTGATAATTAATATAATATTTATTTCGCATAACATGTGGTATACCTCGGGTGTACCTCGCGGCCAATAACGTTAGGTTGGAAATTGTACACTTTGGCATCCTTTTGCATTTTTAATGTTGAGATTGAATTTGACCGTGTCGGCCGGCCGGGCGCTGGCCGAATCCAGCTTTGCTACAGAGATGTCGGGTGGATTCCGATTGTGCTCGATTGGTTGACCTGTTTTGGCTTCACTCTTTGCGTGGCCGTTCTCGTGTTGTGTTTGTATGATTCCAAAAACCATTGTCTGTGTATTGGTATTACTATGAAGGAAGATGGGTGTATTTTAATCGTGTTTCCTACTCATTCCAACCAATGAATTGGAGTGGCGCAAGTTATAGGATTAAGCCCGATTAAGGCGATGCATTGGTTTCCGTCATCAGAGGGGAACGTCATTGTTCCGTCAGGATAAGTTAAGTGCGTTTCTCGTGTGCCGTACGTCAATGTCTCCATTTAACTGTATGTAACCAATACTTTCCGTGCCGGTGACGGAGGCCTGATGTATCGTGTGAATTGTATTTTACACAACTGCGTTAGTATTTGACGTTTGAGTTGAAAGGTGGGCAGGTCGTTCACACGCAAGGATGCCATTATGCCAGATTTATCTGGCACAGCCAGAGTTTTTTGCAGCTTCTAGACAAAAAGACAAACATCTCATTCTGCCAGATTTTTGAATTATAGAAGTGTTTGCACTCACATTTTGGAAATTTGGACATATTTTCCCAAATTTATTAAAAATATATTGATAAATTTTGATGCCTTTGAGGTCGCTGTTAAGTGACAGATTTTTCCAGACATTTTTAGTTTTTCTGCCAGATATTATTTGAAAAAAAGTGGCAACCCTGTTCACACGGCGAATTGGGGGGCAAACATGCTCTCTATTTCTGTTCATTGTGTAGGAATATGCTCTCAATTTGAGAGATGCTCTATCTATGTAGGTGTGTTGGTTTTTTACGTCGGGCTTTTTGTTTTACTTCTGAAATGCGAGGCGAGAAGAACAATGCCGTTCATCTTGTTTGTTCTGTCAGGATTATTAATATTTTTGAGGCATATGCTTTGACTGTTCATTTCAATTTCTAAGTAAAGCTCTCCTTGTGTGGTTCATCTTTTTGGGGTGATAAGTTAGCATCAGGGATGCCAGGCGCACAGATAAGTTCGTGTAACACCGATTTTCGGTTTCGTGCAAAGAATGTTCAGTTTGCGCAAATATTTGTTATTGTACACAGATTTGTCAAATATTATCTCAGTCCAAGTGATCAAATTACTTATACAATATACCAGAAAATTAACTATAGAAGGGTATATTTTGCTTTTCATTCAGTGAACTAGTACAGAAGTTATGCCATAAAAACGACATGTTTTTATTACATTGACATATTATTGTGGTGATCCGTGACAGAATTCTTAGAGCTCACCAGAAAATAAGTTTACATGCTCCCTAATGTATAATGTTGAGTAGCGTATGCACTATTATTCATTGCCGTGGCTAACAACCATGTGAATAACGATGTTATGGCTTGATTATTATCAAAAAGGTGACAAAATAAGAGTTTATTTTCCATTTCTTTGCATCTTCTGTATTTTCTAGATTTAACATACTGTATTAAATTAGTTTTTTTCCACTCTTCTTGCTTCGAATCTTGCTTCTATTTCTAGTAGCTAGCATAAAAAACAACGCGTGTGTCATCAATCGTCAGTATGTCAGACATAAAAAGTCGGTCGATTCGGGAACGTAAGTAGTGTTTATTTTATACCGCTGAAAACGAACGCAAGATAGCAACACAACGTGCGCGAATATTGATTACTAAAGAGTCGGCAACTTACACATCCGTGAAAAATATAGCTGTCGTTTCATCTCTTATAATGATACAAATGTTACTTGTATTAGGTACTAAATTTTTAATTACAATACAAATTAGCTGCAACAAGAAACAAGAAAGTAAAGTAAATTCACATTTCGTTGCATTGAATAGGTCTTGGAATGTAGTGTGTCGCCGAAATAAAAGGGAAGGTAAGAATACGTTTTCATGCCGTTTGATTGAATATTGAAGATAAGTAACACTCCCGACAATCGGCTGTCCGGAGTAAAAGTTTCATTTTCACAAACCTAGAAATTCCGAATTAATTTAACAAATGATAAATCTATCATAAATTCTTGGAAGCCGGCTGCGCAGAACAATAAACACATGATAACACTTCTGGAAGTTGCATAGATCGTATCACTTATCAAGGTGAATCCAGATATGTGTAACTCTTTAACCCATCCTACTAACAAAAACTCCTTTCCGTGGCAAACGTGGAGATGCAGAGGTATACACGGTCTCCATAACAACTTTTGTTACACTAACATTCCTTTCCTTCCCCGATGACTGTAAGGACGTGGCCGGCGTCGTTATTGGCATTTCAAAGCGTAGAACTCTCGAAACGTGCACATTGAGGATGGATAGCTACTCCCCGGCTCCATTTGTTGATTCTCTGTGCAATTTCGCTTGTTCTGGCCAATCACGGAGTAGCAACTACGAATTGTACGGTCATCATGCTCATGCTCATGCATATTCAATAAAATTTTATCATGGTTTTATTCCTTCACACCTCATAACTTCAAGTATCGAACGATATTGTTAGGTATATAATATTTCCCAGAATATTATATATACGATATCTTTATTCTTGTTTACGACCCATTTTTAATTGTTTTAAAGTGATGCCGTTAAATATTTACGTTGAAATATAATGCAAAAGTTACGCAAAATAAATGCGCCCCATGAATTCGGCCGAAAATGGGTTTTCTATGATACTTAAAATGCTATAATTAAAATAACATTATACCAAATTCTAATTAAAAATGCAACATTTTGTCAAAAGTACATAGATTTTTACTCGATAAACGCCTTGAAACGAATAATTCTCATTCAAACGAAGTAATAAGCATGTAGGGGAACATGGGGAGACTTGACCAAGCGCAAAATTCTATTTTCGGCTATGGCGTCTTCTATTCGATTCTTAATTTTTTTTTTCAAAAATATTTTTATACTTGTTTCGATCCCTTAAGGTAATTTTGAAAGCTTGGAGTAAAACATCCTTTCCTTGCAGAAAATATTACGTGATTAATAAATTTGCATTAAATGATGTAATTTTTTATCAAACTTTGTATGGACATATCTACTCGACTACTAATTACTATTAAAGGACTAATATACCATCTTAATCCTTGTGATGCAGTGAAATGAGTTTATATAAACTGGAACATTGGAATAGTTATTACTAGAATTTGCATGACATTGAACGCAATAACTAATGTTGGGGAGACTTGACCAAGATTTTATGGGGAGACTTGACCAAGTAGCGATCAGCTGAAGAAAGATACAAAATTCCTAATATTTATTATGCTTTGGTATCTACTGTTAATGTAAATCACGCCATAAAAAAATCCAACCCCAAACATAAGTCTTTATATTTTAAAATTTGTAAGCAAAGTTAGCAATAGTAGGACTGATTTCGTGACGTGTGAACATGCAATGCAAGCAGTACAGTTAATCCTTAAAAACAAATGCATTTAAAAAAATCAAAATTTATCAAATGCAACTCTTTTATATTTTTTACTGCTACCTAAGGATCTCGACAATAGGGAAAAAAATAATTACAGTATGTTTAATGTCATTATTTTTTGTTATGATTTTTCAAAATTCTCTTGGTCAAGTCTCCCCGCAATGGGGAGACTTGACCAGAAAAAACGATCACAGAAAAACTTTTGTAACTTTTCAAAAATTAAATTAAAAATTCTGCAAAAAATCATGAAGACGCGCAATAACTTTGCGCATTATATCTGAATGATTTTTGGGGGATTGAAGGCTTTTTTAGAGATTTATGCAGTTTTAGCTGAAAACATGGTCAAGTCTCCCCATGTTCCCCTATTTGAGAAATTTTAATTTGCGTTTTTTTGTGTTTGCATGAATTTTTGTATCGGACGACATTTTTTTCCAATAAAACTTGATATACCTAAAAAATACTACCATATGACATGTCCTCCTGGGTTTGTTATAACATAACAAGTCATATAGCTAGTGTGTTTACCATAGCGCTTTTGTAGCTATGTTACGATCGACAAGTTTTATGTTGGGCTTTATCGCTGCTTGCTGGTTATAATTATTTTGACAGCGACTTCGACCAAGATGGTAGATAAAAAGGTAGGCGTTTTTTGTATGTAGCGGTTGTCAAACTTGAGTTATCAAAGAAAAAAGCGATTACGTCGCATTTTTCGTTTTGAATTGCATAAAATATCAATATAGATAAAATGCTTATACATTTCGCACTTACAGCTAATACTGTAACATGTATCGAAACTACTATTTTAAACTATATTCTAAAATGGCAGCCTGTTGCTGAGACCGCCGTTAAATAAATGATTTGTTGACAGCTATAGCAAATGTCACACAATGTAATCTCCTTCTACTAAATGTCTTGATAAATTAATTTGAAGTAACCAAATTAGCAGGAAACTTCCGTATTCATGTGAACGAAGCATCTTGTTTTGGAATCTCATGTAGGAAGCATTGTGGTATTAGCTGATTGCACTTTTGAGATCCGGTTGATTCCTTAGGAATAGAACTAAAAATGCCACACTTACCGCTTCGAAGAAGGATTGTAAGTGCAGAATTGTAGTACTACCCATGAAATTGTTTTGTTCACTGAGAATTGGCAACGAAGTCTTTCCAAACAGAAAGGAAAAAAGTCCTCTTTACTTTGAACAGACAATTTATTTTCGTCGATCAGAAAATAAAACGAGTAACGAGCGGAACGTTTGTGTAATAGCGTCACTAGCCCTGCGTTGATTTTTATGCTTTTCGATGCAACTAACGGCAAAGAAATTTAGTCAAATTTCTTTCTAATATTGTGTACGAGAAATGACAAAACAAATAATTTGTAAAGTTGAATTAACAGGTCAACCTCTGCGGGTGAAATGTTTGTCAAAAAGGCTGATAGTGTGAAACAGCGACCTGTTTACTGTTTACGTAGAATATAAATAAAAATAGTAAATACAACCGAAATCTCAACAGGCACAGCATTTATACTATGTTCACTAGACTGGTTCAATTTTTGACTTGTAGCTCCACCAGGCTCTACTGATTCCTTTTATGGCCCTTAGTAATTGTGCTAATTTGTATCTACGGACCCTCCAAAAATTTCAAAGTTTATATAGAAATTTCTATGGAAAATCGGTTAACATTGAAAATAAATTCATAAAAAATTACCTCATCAATCAATTAATCAGAACACTATTTATTTCGAAAGGTATTCATCTACTAAATTTCCATATAAACTTTGAAATTTTTGGAGGGTCAGTAGACACAACCGATCGGTACCAAAAGTTAATAAGTGCCATAAAAGAAATCAGTAGAGCCTGGTGGAGCTAAATGTCAAAAATTGAACCAGTCTAATGTTCACACTACAGAGTTAAAACAGGTTATAATAATTAGCAACAAGAAAAATGTCATCAAGATAGCGTTAAAACGCGTTTTAACTCGTAGTGTGAACGTGGTATTAAGCTCAACAATCGCACTAATTCAATGCGTGGATTATTCAAATACTGTATTTTTTGCATCGGTTAACAATTTTTTGCATCGGTTAACAATATTTACTATTCTACTGATAAATGCTAAAGTTACCTTATTATTTAACTTCGCTAGTCCTGGTGTCATATATTAGTCTTTTTAATTTGCTGACGCTATATGTATCCTGCATTTCTTAAGTATGTCCACCAAATCGTAAAATTTATTCACTAAATTCCATTCTATTTCGCTGCTCAAGTTGGACAACTGCATCGGTATAAAATCTCCCACCGTTTATTTATTTTATCTTGACAATCATTATGACTCCGTAGTGCATATTATACCTTGCGTAAGAATAATTGTTTTGAATAGGTTTTATTAAAGAAAACGATGAACTTCAAGGTTTGCAATAGTCTACAATAAAGCTGTCTTATGACTTGATTGCTTGTTTTATGCTAGTTTTACTTTAGGTTTAAAAGAGTGCACAGAACCTTTTTACAACCACAAATAAAACTTAAAAGTTCAAGTTATATTGTTGAAGTCATAACAATGTTGTATTAGAGTACTTACAGAGCAAATCTAATGATAGCTATTTAAAACCATAATAAAATCATCGGCTTCGATGGTGCCTTCATAAAATCAAGATAAAACAATGGTAAATCCTTCAAGCATTTCAATTGTTACTTGGGAATCGATTATTATAGAATTGTTTAGGTGTGTTTTATTCAAAACATTTAACATTTCTTGCAGAAACATGCAGACACGCAAATTATACGTAAAAAATGACAATATTTCAATTTTTCTTCATGGTAACCTGCGAGCAATTATTCTGCCTAGAAAAAGCTTTATTAAGACGAAGTCCACTGAAGGTATTGCGACATAGTAAGCGTTGTTTTTGTGTACTCTTTGGAAAATCAAAATTACAAATTTGTGCAACCGAAGTATTAGTGTCTAAAGGAAAATAATAGCAGGTTTGGTTATCTTTGGAAGCCAAAAAAATAGCAGGTTTGGATCATTAATTGATGAAGTACAGGTATACCTCGATAGTACGTACACCTTCGCTTCGTTTAGTGTACGTACTATCGTAACGTACGTACTATCGAATCACAAAAATAAATTTCAAAATATTACTTTTTATGTTTAATATTGCATGAAAACTTACAAAAATAAGATTTATCACTGAATTAATCCCCATATTACTGATAAACTGTTCAATCACTGTGTACTTGGTTTTAGAAGAACGGTTTGCTACAACCAGAATGGTTGAAAATGGCATGTAAAAGCATTTCCTCGGACTTATTCAGTTCCTTGACTACGTACGATTTGTCTGAATTTTGCATAAAATATTCTGAATTTGTAATAAAAGACCGAAAGGAATGAGATGCAGCGGCGTAGCCAAGGGGGGGGTGGGGTTTTGGGGGTTAAATCCCCCTCCAAACCAAAATATTTGAATTGAAGAAAAAAAAGTTTGATGCTGACTAGTGTATTAAATATTCAAATAATTATTTTCCAGTTTATTATCCGTTCATTACATTGAGAACCTAATGTTTTAAACGTTATGGCGACTTTTTGTAAATTGTGAGAATGGGATCTTGTAACTAATATTTTAGTGAGGATCCTATAGTTGATAAATCATGTAAATATCAAGCAAAATAGCTCAATGAAAACGCCTACATAGAAACTAACGAAAAATGGCGTTTACGCTTGGCTCTAACATGTCAGAATCGGTTTTTATGTGCATTTGATTTTATTGGGTTATCACTTATATAAAGTGCCACTAGCTAGGATTGGTAATAAAAAAATGGAAAAATTTTCACGCTTTTCGCTATTTATGGTGTACATTTGGATATCGAATTGAATGGCGTCAAGATTCCATAATTTGGAAACCATCAGCTTTTGGAGGTTTAGTATTTAGCAGCATAATTTTGTTGATTAATTTTTCCAGTTGGATGCATTACTAATTCCAATCAAATTTAGTTCGAAACTTAGTGTCTTCAGAAAGGTTTTCAAGAATATTATTGCAAATAGCTTGGTTCAAGATATGAATGCAACCCGTATTTGTGCGTTATAGGCCATATTGCACTACGAATTCTGTTACTAACGGTTATAGGCGGCAACAAAGAATTTGAAAGAACACCTTGTAGATGACGTTTACTATCCTAGTATGCAAAAGTGACTTCAACGCCACTTTGGTCAAATTTAACTTTTTCATATTTTTAAGTTCACTACGAAAATTCACATCTTTCAGTGCAAACGACTTCAAATAAAAATAAAAAATAACCTGTTGAAATGCGAAAAGCAAAGTGGCCTATCAGGATGTTTATGTCACCGATGACGAGCTTAACATTCCGCCATAGGCATCTATCATAGACATGCTCCAGCTGCGCATAAATTGCATCCTTTTCGGCTTCGTGAGGTCAGTGCACATTAATAATGCTCTAGTCGAAGAAATGGCCATTGATCCACACTACACACATCCTTTCGCCTGCCACTTGATCACGCGTTGGCGCATTTTGCCCAGCTCTTGTGCCGTCGCTCGATCCCCGCATTTCCACACCTTCTGCTCCGTCAATCAAAGCTCTTCCAATGCTACGGTTTCGAAGTTGCGAGTTTTCAGCTCATCCTTTTCTGCTTGATTGTTAGTAAAGTGGTGGTTTTGGGCCACTCGTTGAACTTGACCTATCGTGTCTCGTAGCCCGTCACCCAACATTACTGACACCTGCGACAGGTATTTAGTTCTGCCTACGGTAGGGTTATAGCGCCCATGCCCGCTCACACCACCCCATTTCGCTATTACTGCAGAACACGGTAGTACCCAGTCGATCGCGGCCTACAGATTAAATGTCATCAATAGACCCGCAAACATTTTTGAAAAATCTAAGATTTTCGTCAAAACCCCCTCCAAACCAAATTTCTGGCTACGCCACTGATGAGATGCCTCTGAATATTGTAGGATATTCGAGAGATATTGATAAATTCTTTGAATTTGGTAGCATTTCCGCGAGCGCGATGCCATTAACAACATATTGTGTTTCTACTCCTTTATATTTTTGGTCGCAAAACGAATATTTAAATATATTTGCAATGGCGATTAAATTTTAAATATGTTTTATATGAGCTTAAAGATATATAAAGCATAGTTCCCTGTCATACCTTAATCCTTGAACCATACCAATATGATGAATACTTCCTTTAATTGCTCGCACAAGTTTCACAAAAGAAGTATGGAGGGGAAAAGGCTCGTTTAGCTGTGTTTGTCCAGATCTGTAAGTCATATTAGACTCCATCAAATTCGCTAAGCGTACTTGATCCGAATCTTACCCATTCCATTCAAAACTTCTCTTAGAATGTAATGAATTCAGCACTCACATTTTATGTGCATAATATTTGAAAATCAATAAACAAAAATCGTCTCATCATTGCTCTAGATAGTATACCTTGAAAGTTAATAAAATCATTTTTGGTCTTCAGAAAAATTTCTTTGAATTTTACCGGTTACTTCGAAGTTAGTAATACTTCTCTGATACTTGTGAGACACCGTACATAAAGCATGCAAAAGTTTTTGGTCAAACTTTCATAATTTTGTGAAGTTAACTGTGAGTTTTAGAAATTTACTTGAGGTTCGTTGTAATTTATTTGTTTGAAGTAATATTGTAAAGCTTGATGTTTGAAAATTTTTTTCCATTAATCCTTTAAATACTCTTGAAATTTCGTAAACTTTCCAGAAGTTCTAAAGATTTCGATCAAAATCGTAAATTTTTTTAAAGTTGGCAGAATTACCCTGAGTTTGGTAAAAGATGACTGAATATCGTGAACACTCTGCTGTTTGTGTAAAATGTTTGAGCGCATGAAAATTCTCTGAAGTTTGAAGTATTTTCTTAAATTTTATACAACCGGCGAATTGTCATCCTTAAAGCTCATTGAGATTCATTGATGGTTGACAAAAAACTATGAATGATAGGAATATCGTACAAATTGTCTGTAGTTCTAAGGATTTCCTTGTAAGTTAGCAAGCTCCCAAAAATTTATAAGACTTTCAAGATACTTGTAGGACGTCCCTAAAGCTCGTAGGATTCTTTTCATACTAGGTAGAATTCCATGATGCATTTATGGTTTACTTAAACTTTGGAATACTTTGGAGTTTGCAGAACTACTCTGAGTAGCACAGAACCCTTGGTATAACCTCTCTAAAATATGCAGAAGTAACATGGAACTCGTTAAACTTCTATAAAATGTGTCGCATTATGTTGAAGTTTACAAAATCAAACGAAAAAAAAATTGTTGGTAGGTGTACGTACTATCGAGGCAAAATGTACGTACTATCGAGGGTACGTACTAACGAGGGTACGTACTATCGAGGTATACCTGTAATTGGGTTTGTCATAGCATGAAGACGTTGTCTTTAACACGAAGCAAGCTCTTTGAAATTATCCGTGATAAATTAGCTTTTAGTCGAGATCTGCAGAAAGAACACGTTATTCGCTATATTTTGAGTTGCATTTGTTCATCAAATGTAACAACGTCGACGGATTCCTGTATCCAACATATTCGAAGCCGAATTTCCTCATTTTGTGGTTTGTTTTGATTATTATTACTAACTAACAGTCTTAGTCTAGAATCCATTCAATTTACCTGAACAGATAAGCTTTATGAGCGTTGAGACAAATGCAACAGGAAATTATCTGCCTTCGAAGTGAAATATAGTAAGTGGCTTGGCGAAGAAATTTGCTTCAACGTCGAGGGCGCTTCAGTGAAAACGGAGGAACAACAACTATCGAACTCAGTACCACTAAACCAACTGCCATTACCAACATCGAAGTAACAACGATTACAGCAAATGTTTGCAAACCAACACCACTAATAAGGAATCAAATTCTGATGAAGAAGGATTTACAATAGCGACCCATAAGCACAAACAACAAATAAGAACATCCGACCGTGAGCAACATGAATGCAGTACCGATGACGACATGGACATAAATGAAAACACGAGAGAAGACGGACCGAATGACAGACAACAGTGCGGCAGACAACGCACCTAATATTTCACCACCAAGGAAGAGGATCTCAACACACAGCAGTAAGATGCGTCAACAAGACCCGACGAAGAGACTGTAGCGATGTTTTTTTTCTATGTTTACATGCGTTGCGTTGCGTTGCGTTGTGACGATGATTTTGGCGGATTGCACACTGACTTCATCATGTTTGACTGCTGATTATCTAATAAGAGTTGCTTAGGAAGTGGTAAGTAGGAATTCATACCAATCCGACCCATATTAAAACCTCAACAGCATGATAGCCATCATTGCCGGCCGCCCCCATCTCCATCGTTCACGGGGAAGGATAAAGGATAAGGTAGACGGGAAGTGTTGATGCTCCACCTACTTAACGGAAGGACGACGATTCATCAGACTCTTCCATAGGTGTCGCGGAGTTGGTGGTTTGGAAGGGTATCAGGTCTAGGATTCGCTCCAAGCAAACGATGCGACCTGTAAAGCATGTTTTATTAGGTAGTTGTTTAGTTAGTCTTCGAGTGCACGATCACTCGAAAAAGAGATGATCTTGTTTAGTTTTTGGTTATTTTTAAACTCTGGGCAGCCGGCTACCGAGAGTATACTATGTTCCCTAAACAAAAGCAATTTGAACTCCACACGGCCGACCGTGGGAGTATTACCTAGAAAAGCTAATCTTATCCGCGTAATGGGCCGGATCACTATTTATTGCAACAGTATTTGGACAGAATTCGCTACTTCTTCTCTACGATATATTTATTGGCTTGAAAACTACCGAGTGATAACACATTATACAGGCAAAAATAGCGAGAGATGTTATAAATCTAGGAAAGTATTTCTTATTTTCCATATCGGATTGTTTGTGGAATACAAGTATACGAGCGATAATACCGAACACTGAAGGGAAATATAAAGGATTGTTAACCTGATGCACGGGCTTGTTAGCAATAACGGAGCTTTAAATTAGGTTCATAAAAACAGACGCGGCGAATTTTCAATACGTATTGACCCGTGTTCATAGATACTAGTCAGATTAGTCGTATTGGGGCTAATTTCCGAGCAACTATTCATTTTTACGGCAATGTTTTCTCGACTAGATCTGTTCGCACCCTCTCATTCTGTTCGCACCCTCTCATTCTGCGGTCTAAGGACCAAATTTCATCAATAGACTTAGACTCGCGTGGAGGCATGAGATAGGAAACTTGTAAGAATTTTGCTATCCCACCGTTTGACTACCAGAATGGATGGGAGAACAGTAATACTAGCAAATACCGACTACCATAAGAGCGGTGCAAATTTGAACGAGTGACGTAGAGTACTGCACTGAAAAATGGACCAGGAGTGCGATTTTACGAAGTTTTAGCTTCCGATGGCCCTACATTTTCTGACAAAGTGAAGTTCTTGAATGTTGAGATTTTTATTACTGTTTAGAAAAGCAAAAGTATCATAAAGCTAGTGTCAGGCCTTCATGAGACCTCAAGGAGTCACTTTTGGAGGTATTCGTAAATGTAGATTTGTCGGTAGACGGTTCCAAATATAATAGAAAAATACCTAATTTAACACAACTACAGATCACTTGCAACATAAAAAGCTTTTTGTGAAATTCGACAGCTCCATCTTAGGCCAATT
Organism: Topomyia yanbarensis; assembly: GCF_030247195.1. NCBI lineage: Eukaryota > Metazoa > Arthropoda > Insecta > Diptera > Culicidae > Topomyia > Topomyia yanbarensis. The sequence continues at coordinate 8,129,928 of NC_080671.1, forward strand.
CAATAAATTTCCTACATGAAAGTTTCCATTTTTAAAAACGGTTTTTAAACCAAAGCTTTGGAAGTTAAACCTTGGCGTGGAAGTGCCGGTATATTAATATATTCTGTTACTTAGTGTAGAATTAGATTTCGTCATTTACGGCTAATATACAACCGCCAGAAGAAACTTAAAACGTTGGTACAAAACCAAGAAAGGCGAATCAGAAAAGGTGAGTATATGTCAGTGATTCACTAAATACAGACTGGAAAGAGGGTAATATGGAAAACCTTAAGGTCCGTCCAGATTAAGTCTTCGGTACGGAGCAAAACGTCGGCCTAGGAACTCCTAGCATGTTGTTAGTCGCCTCTTACGACATGGGAGCAGTTCCCAGAGGTTCTATTCTTGGTTGAAATAGTGCAAAAAGATTTCAGCCCGCCGGACACCACACGGCTTGATGTTTTTTTTCTATGTTTACATATTGTAAAAACACGAAAGATCCACGGCTCAGCTGTGCTAACGCATTGATCCGTATCAAATATATTTAAAAAAAAATGTTCAGGAATTTTATGCATATTATAGTATGGGACAATTTTGTAGAAACTTTAAACATGTGAATGTTAAAGAAAAACAATTATAAAGTAAAAACTGCCGTTTGGAAATTTTCTGTGGAAAACGTTCGATATCCCGTTCAGTTGAAGAAAACAACTCATAGTTTCTTCAGCAAAGTTTCTTGTGACGATAGTGGCAAAAACTTTGCCGAAGACGCCGATCCTGAATATGCAATATTTGAAAAAATAAAATTCGAATCTCACTTCTAGGTCGAATAATCTTTGATCTGTCAATATGAAAAGCAGGCGCATCTCATTTGAAAAAACTTACCCGAAGACATCATTTGCCTAAAAGGCAACATTCGCGAGATATTGACTTTTGGCCAGCTTTTTCCAGATCTGGGCCACTGTGCGTCGCCTCCTGTTGATTCATCGTCCTGGGATATTCCGCCGAGTATACAGCTAGCTGATCCATTATTCAGCCGCACCAAACCAATCGATATTACCGTGGGAGCGGAAATTCTTCGATCTATTCAATTCGAATTCTCCTTGACGACAACCTTCCAGTACTCGTGAATTCCGTTCTTGGCTGGATAGTGTCGGAAAAGTTTCCTCACGGTCAACCAATTGTTCCAATTGTCACAAATGTTACCGCCGGCATCATCTGATGGAAAAGCTTTGGTCCATCGAAAAATACAACTCTTTTCTTTGCTATTTCGTCGAAGAAGCTGCCTGCGATGAACTACCTTATAACACCTGGAGTTATTTATTTCAAAAATATTTTGAAACAGAACCTATTATAAATCCGGCTGGTTAGTTGTTAAAATAACAAAAAATAAAACAAAAACCTGGCTAATTGTAACAAAATTGTAACAAAATTTGATATGATTTTATCAAAGTTAAAACTAAATGAGATATAATTTTTTTTCCAAAAGTATGTAGGTATTCTGTGAGAGAACTGTATTAGATATAATCATCTAATGACAGTGACCTAGTAACAAACGATCAATTCATAAATTGATGCTCTAATAATAGATTATAATATAATATTGATAGTACAGAAAACTGTCCGCAATCCACTTTCAATACCGTTATCTGAATATAACTCCAGTTGTTATAAATATCAGCCATAGTTATAATAGTGATATTGTTTTGTTATGCTCTTCTGATCGGGTGAAATCTACAAGCGAATTCTATTCGATTAAATTATAGTTTAGTGAAACGAATAATTATGAGTTAAATACTAAAATTGGTTGCATAAGCTTTAAATATATGGAAAGGTGTGTGAGTCCGTGTTTGAAAACTTACCTTTGCCACCGTAGTGAACGCAGTCGTCTCTAAAGTCGAAGTTTGCGAAAAAAAACTGCTTTTTCGTTTTGCAAGATGGCCGCATTTTGAGGCGTTCTCAGTTGAACCTAAAGTGCACTTTGCAGTAATCTGTATCAGTTCATCAATATTGAAAAGGTTTTTCTGTGACAGCAAATAATGAAGTCCCTTGTCTTATAACATCTTCCGAAGAAAAGCCACTCTAGCAACGGTTTTCGAATTGTGTAACAACCAGTAAAGTTGCTCGCAATCTTGCTTATATGATGCAATCTTGCTTTGATTTCACTAGGAACACGTATTTCTTGGAAATTGTTTTTCCTTGCAGATCTTCAGGAAACAATTGTACACCCGACCCGTAAAAAGTTTTTGCGCGCTGATTAATACCATCGTTAGTGCCCTGCAATGCATTCTACCAAGCAGTGCTTAGTACGTTGTCTTCCCGTGTGGTCCAATTTGCCCCTCGTTTCGAAGCACTACCTTCGCTACTACCCGAAGCATGGATTGCTATTTCCCGCAGCAGATCTTCTCCGTGCATTTTTTTCATTCCTTTTAGCAGCGATGCTTTAAACATTTCTCAGTAATAAAGTCTACGTTGCAAAACGTACATTACAGGAAGAGTGGCATCGAAGATGCAGCACCAGAATTATGAACTGCTTCTGGCTGGGAAATTTACTGACGCCGAATCTGTGTAAATAGTGATATTATAAATTTTCCGCATCGTTACGCTGCCGGTGTTGCTACCACCATCTGAAGATAGACAATAAGGAAAATCGATTTTACGGGACACGAAATTCATACCTACAGAGCTTGCACTTTTTAATTGGCTGCAATATTCTACAAATGTCCAGAACGCTCCAAAAATAACTAAAGAAAAAATGATCTGTTGATTTAAAACCATGGAGACGCTGACTACTTCGATGTTCTGCGCTACGACGTGTGCTACCATGGGTCTCCATTATATAATAAGGTTTATATTTTGATGAGGACGTTGAAAGAATGAAAACTTACCGATAGTATGCAAGGCAACCAAAGTTCATATTGGAAGGTCCTAGCAGACGTCAAACCAAAAACTACAACTGTCTGTTCATAATTGCTAACAAAAATTGACACATGCTCGGACCTTGTTTTAGGAACGAGATAGCGCATTGTCTAGAATAACGTGCTCGAGAACAACAACCGTGTTAAAAAGACATCTCACCCCATTGGCACCCGTAACATTGCCATTTCTCAGTATGACCTGACCATCGATATGTTGAATTAAATGCGGTTGCGAACATAAACTGCGACTTTGTTTCGATCAAAGTAAACTGAAAATAATAAAAATAAAACGAGCTGCTGCTGGAATGGCTGCCGCCAGAGGAACCGGTGATGGATAAAATGGGAAAAGTACGCTGCGAGAACAACAAAAACAAACGACTCGCAGGATCAAAACAATTACTTTTACGATAAAAAAATGTTGCTCGTAAACCACGCACAGTAAACGAATTCCGCCGGGATTTATAGGTAAAAATTCCAACTGTAGATTGTGTCAATTAAATAGTGAATTGGATCGAAAGCATCAAATAAAATCTGGAAATCGTAAACGTTCAATTCATTTCAACAGATGTCGCTTTTCCCCATCGCCAATATCACCCGCAATCCAAAACGACACAAAGACATAACCGTAACAATTGGTCATAACATTTATTCTACCCAAAAACGTCCAGACAACAAGGGTGGCAAGGACACGACACGGTTAAGCACCAGCTGCCACTATAATAACTAGCAAGCTTTCCGCCACATGATTGTCCCAATAAAAGCACCATCCACTTCGATTAAATACCCCACTTGAGGTGTGATTCTATCGACTCGACATTCAAAGCATTTCTCCCTATCCGTCGCTAGTTGCAGCTTCCGCACACACCGATCCATTCGGTGGGTGTGCCTCCGTTTCGTCGCGCGTGCCGTGTGAAGGCAAAAGGCAAATAGGCACTGCTGTCAGGCCCAGAGTTGCAAATAGCGGGGCAAAAAAAAAAGTTTTGCCACTGTAAATACGTATGTATCTACCTGGCATCCTTTGGTATAGACTTTCGCTTTTCCTTTCTTCCCTGGAACCGGCAGTAGGTCATGACCAAGCGTAAACTCAACCTACCTAAAAATTAAACCAAGTTGTTTTCTTTTTCCGGTTGCTGTGTTGTTGGAGAGTGAGTGACTTCGTGGGGGGAGCGAATGGAACTCAGAGCGTGATGGAGACAGGGAGGGGAAAATCGACGAAGAGGGTTTTAGTTATTCTCGCGAGTGGCAGTCAGTCGTTGGATGTTTTGGTTTTTCGTCGACACCTTGCAAGGCACACAGTACACAGGGTCGTCTTCGTGATATGTTGCACTTATTTTTCTAATAATTCATGATACTAATATGATGCATGTATTCTTGTTCACTTTCAGGTATGTCTCTCTGGAAAAAAAATCCTGCCGCTGTATTCCACAAATTTGCACAGTAAGTATAAATGAGCGATTAATTATTAACTAAGAAACAGTTTTACAACAATCTTAAAACTAGAATTAGCTAGAGAGAGTGACTGAATTTTATTAAGACTAGGGGAGTTAGTTTATTTATGAGTATTAATACAGTTGGGGTCATGTAATTCAACAACTAAAGCTAGAAAAAATAGGGAGGGCAAATATGCTTCGGAAAGTTACACAAGGGGGGAGGGGTGCATTCCTATGACTGGGTATTAAATTTCAGTTTCCGACATCGAGAGATCAACGGCATGGATTACAGACTCGGAGGACCTTCATCAGGAAGTATCCTGTACCGGGACACTGGGGGGTCCTCCTCGAGCCGGTGGGGGTTACTTCAGACGATTTCGCAGTACGACTCAGATGCGGATCGGCAACACACCGGGTTGATCGTACTGTGCTGTAGCTCTCGTGGAAGTTAACTCATACGATAGAGTTGTTTCGTTGCATCTTGAAGTCAAATTGAACCATCGATGGTGTGCGGTACAGGCGGAAGAGGGTACTGCTGAGTATGATAAGAAAAATAAAAGGGGCAGTTAAATCTGTACATTGATGGTTGTTAGGAAGGTGTGTACGAAGAACATATAGAGGAAATCGCGGCTTACCAGTACATCTCAGACCGGGACATTCAGTAATCTTCCTCGGGCCCGAAGTTGAGATCTGGCAGAACAATACTCGGCGCATGCCCTGACAATACGTTTGATATCGTGACAACCGTTTGGTTCAGTTTGGATGTTTGGTTCAGTGTATTTTCACCGATTAGTTGTTTGTATTGACTGTCAAAACGATCGAGGACTTTATCGAACGCATGGAATTTTGCAAAAATGTGGTGCATATGCAGCGCGAAAAACAACTTAACAAGCCGTTCTTGAAAAAAACTTGCGGAAAACTCAAATTTATTTCGGATGTGCAATGAATAATGAATTTTGCTCGCTTTCGCGACACCGTTTCTTCGCTTGGATGTGTTATCCAAGAATAAGCAGCAAATTTCGCGCCTTGTCAGAAAGATTTTAACAGATATTCCACTTCGGCCAAGTTCCGGTACCTCTCGACCACCTCAGAAACGTCATCGTGAGGATGGCCCTGATCCGAGCAATATTCTTGTCGGTTGTCGAAAACTAGTCGATAATAGCAACATTCTCACGGTTCCACCTCCCACGCCGTCGCTCTGGTAGTATCTTTTCCGCTTTCATCCCAGCGTTGGCATGGAGACTGTCGCAAAAATGTCCCAAGAAGGACTAAATTGTAACGAGGAGATAAAGGTTATTCCGCTTGTAAAAAAGGCATAGACGTCAGTACTCTGAATTTCATATCCTTTAAAGTTAGAACGCAACGTCTTGTATTCGCTGATAACCAAGGAAGTTTGGAATTTTGAAAGCATCTCTCGTCTGCGATTTTAAAAACACTGAGTACGACAGCATCGTTGGCACGCTGTTGGATATAAACTGAGATGAAAATCTTAACAATAACGACGCGAACGAAGCAGAGATGACGTTGTCTAATATTCTTAACCGTTATGTACCAAAACGAACAATTAACACGCTCCCTGGCAATCAACCGACTTTAGACGATTAAAAACTACCAAACGAGCAGCATTTAAAAAAAATCTTGAAACATAAGACACTTGCATTACGAAAACACTACTTTCAACTAGTTTAGTTCATTAAGACTCAGTTCCAGTTGGACTTAAATTGTTTGAATACATAAATGTATAAATACATTATAAAAGACCAAGTGAGAGCTTCACCATCCAGAAAGGTGTTACGTTACATAGCGAAATCGAATATCGAACCGTTGGTTTAAATATTCCACGCTCTCGTTTGTACTGTTTCGGTTTCGCATACGCCGGACCGGGCCCCAAAGAGTGCTCATCGATATTTCTCTCGTTAGTCCGTCAACGAACCGACACCAGTAACTATGTTTCTTGGCTTTTATCAATCTTTCCATTGGCGTTTCTAACGGATTTTATGATATCGTGTAGCCTTCGGTACCCAACCGAGGAGTTGGAGAAATTTATATTGAAGTTATGTCTTTGGTTTTAGCTTGACAAGCGACAACTTTAATACCTGTTATCGAGGGAAGGTTAATACTGTAAAAAGAATACCACTTTTTGAACCGTCACAAATATGTCACATCCCAAGACGGAAAAAATCCGTTGATAATTACATGAAAAAACTATTTCGCCAACTGCACAATTTACGAAAACCGTGACGAAGTTCCTGAAATTATTAACAGTAAACCTCGTATTCATGAAACTATTTGTGTTTTAAAAAACTAGTTCGCCCCGGATTTTATTCATTCATATATTATTATATATGTCTATAATATTTATTCAAATGTTTGGTTGGGTTGCTGTTGTTGTTCTCTGGACATGTTTAGTTTTTGTTATGATTCTTGTTCATAATTTGGGAATACACAGCAGACAGTTAAACGATGTTCATGATTTAAGAAGCTTTTTCATGATTTTTGTGATTTCTCATCACGTTGTCGTGCTATTTATTCACGAATTTACTATCAGATTTTTCTGCCAGTACAGTGATTTATGTTCACGATTACAGGATCTTAGTCACGGTTTCTGATATTTTTATCAGGAGTTGTGTGATTTATGCCATCATCATTTCAGGATATTAGTCACGAATTACTTAATTTCTGTTCACGTTATCGTGATATTTTATTCTGGAGCTTAATTTTGAATTTGACACGTGGAATAATGTGATTCATGTTCATATTGGCAGTTTTGTCAAGGTATTCGTAATTTCTCTTTGCCTTATTGCGATCTGTTATTTATTGGTTACCATCGGTTTTTTTACTCGGAGTAAAGTGACAATATGAATTGGATCATAAAAGTGTGACTGATTCGCGGTATTTGTGATGCTCAGCGCAGTTTTCGTTTGCCGTCCAAACATCACACTGAACCTTATCAAATGAATAACGTGTTCGAGGTCTTAATAGTTTTCTTATATTGCTGGTCGTTAGCTGCTGAACATTTCATGGAAAAGTGCATGGAACAAAAAGGATTCCACGAATAATACTCCAAGTTTCGTAAAATACAATTGCATATTGCATGAAATTGAAAATGATTAAGGATATCTTCTAAATATCACGCAAAATAGATCGTAAATCGTGCACTAGGAATCATGAACCAGATCGCGAATCCTTGAACTATATTTCATGACTTTGTGAACTGTTTCACGAGCACGAACATTGGATCGTTGCCAATATATTAGGAATCATGAACCAGTTCACGAATACATGAATAATATTTCATGATTTTGTTAACTATTTCACGAGCACAGATAGTAGCTCATGACTAATATATTAGGAATCATGAACCAGTTAACGAGGATTGAATAGATTCATGAATAAAATTTCTAGTTTCGTGAAATAGTTCAAGCGAAAATATCCAGAATGTTTTGGTTTTGTGTACTAATGCTCATATATGTATTAATAACATCATGAGTCAACCTTTGGTTTTATGAATAATTATGTTTATGACGACTGGGATGGTTTTATCTGGATGCATTTTAACGGCTGTTTAAGTCAACAAAAAAGCAAAACGAATGTTTTTTACTGCCCGACGTTTCGGCCTTTGGTGTTGGCCTTTTTCAAGGGAAACTGTTAATTTATTGGGGATATCGTTAGTTAGTAATAACAATAATGCAAATCTAGAGACGGTTAACATTGTGAACAAAAACTTACTACGGTCTCTCGTTTTTTGTTAAGTTGTCGCTGTCCGACTTTGCGGTGTCTGATTGATTTTCTTCATGCGTATCTACTTGTATGCAAATTAAAAATAATAAAAATCGAGGTTGCATGGGGAAAAATTTTCAATGTCACTACTGCACTATAAACATAACGATTGATTTGAAAAGCTAAACATAGACATTGGGAAAGCTCATCTGGTCTATCGTGGCCCAAAAAAAATGACATTACGGAGCTTTTGATGGAACAATATCAGTGTTAGTAGAGAAACTTTTTCGTCTGTTTCTGCTACTACAACTGATGGATTTGGTAGCGTGCAAAATACCAGTGTAGGTTGTGTTGAGGCCCTGTACATCGGTGCGGTGGTTGACTGTGTTAGGTGTGTTTGCAATGTGACACATCTCTAGCAGTGGTAATGCCGAAGTCCGGAGTGTGCGATCGATGATCTTCGTGTTCGCCAGATCAAAGCTGTGCCCATGACTGATGATGTGTTGCATGAGTGCTGTTTTTTCGCTTAACTGGGCTATTTCTTCTTTTTGGTATTGGGCTGTGTTTGCGCCTATGTCCAATTTCTTATCAACACAGTAATAGAGTTTCACTGTACCCACAACATAAGTGCCATCGGCATGCACTTTAGATCAGATTGATTCAGCATAGTGGTAGTGAGGATATTTTGCCTTTCTGTCAGTCATATATCGTCGTCAGTATGTGTTTCCGGTCAGAAAAGGGTTTCCGGTTGAACTAATCTACAGTCATCAAAGGGTACAGCAGGACTATAAAAGCCTAGCTCGCAGCAGGTCAGGCACGTTTTCACGTTTTCACGTTTTCACGTTCTTTACGTTTTATAGTTCTTTTCGTTTATATGTTTATACGCTTGTAAGTTACAATGTGAATACAGTTTAGTTAGTACAGTCATTCGTTATTCCGTTTCCGTTAGTCCGTCTATAAACGTTTCAATACAGTCTAAGTTCGGTCGCTAACCGTCCTCCGTGTCTGATAGTCTGCTAGAATCCGCTCCAATAAACAGTAATAGTGTAAACCAGAAAGTACCAGAGTTTTACTAGGCAGAAAAAGAATCTTCACCGACAAACCATACAGACGCTTTGATGTGCGAAAACAGGCTGGGTGGTCAATTAGATTGGTATATTTGTTTATATTCGATAGGTGTCCGCTGAGTCTCGTTTTTAGCTGGTTTCTGGTCATATCAATATATGTCATTGGACATTCATAGCAGGGGATACTGTAAATAACGTTGGATTGCAATTGTGGGGGTACTGGATCTTTGATCTGTTTGAGTAGGCACTTGGTTGTTTTGATTGGTCTGTACGCGAATTTCAATGTTGGAAAATCTGGCCGGAGAGTTGATGTTATAATTTTGCTTAGGACTGGGATGAAAGGAATCGATGGTGATGTTGTGTTTTCCGATGTTGGTTCTTCGACTGGAACAGGTGTAGAAGGCTGGTTATTGAAGTTTTGAGCTGAGTTATGCCTCAGGCTGTTTGGTGGTGAGCTGTGTTGGGACATAGAATCATGGTGCTGAATGGAGAGTTTGCTAATGTTTCTGTTGATGAGTCGGTTGATCAGCGAAGATGGATAATCATTTTGCCGCAGATGTTGGAAAATGATGTGTTTTAGTTGGTTGATTGGTTTGTTGGTAGATAGCATCACCACTCGTTTAATAAAGTTGGTTGCTACGTTGACTTTGATAGATGTTGGGTGTAGCGAGTGAAAATTTAGAAGTCTGCCTGAGGCAATTGGCTTGGCATACCATTGCGTGGATAAGGTTTGATCGTTGCTGCGTATGATTAATGTGTCGAGAAATAGCAAGGTGTTGTTTAATTCCTCTTCTATTGTGAATTGTATGTGCTCATTGCAGTCGTTGAAAGTGTCCAATGTATACTGTACTTGATTTTTAGGCAGTGCCAAGAGTAAATCGTCAACATACTTCCGTAATACTGGAATTTCAAAAGGAAGACGCCTTATCATTGCCGTTCCAAATGTTTGCAGATAGAATTTGTCTTGAAACTGAAAGTAGCTGTTGTTTAAGCAAAATTCTACGATCTCTATAAACAGATCTAAATTGCTATTGGTTGTTGTTTTGGTATCAAGCCAGTTCATAATGATATCGTGGATGACAAGATCTTTCGGTATATTGGTAAACAGAGATACTATGTCAAACGACACTAGTACATAGTCTTTAGGGAGCTTTATCGTGTTGATGTATTCGGCGAATTTGAAGCTGTCCACTATGTTGTATTTGCTGTGGAAACTCTGTTTTAGAGCGGTTGCGATGAATTTTGACATGTTATAAGTTGGTGCAGTTACGTTAGGGACGACTGGGCGTAGCGGAAGCGCGGGTTTGTGTGCTTTGGGCTGACCATAGATAAATGGGCAGGTAGAAGTGCTTTATGAATAATGTTCATAAAGCTGTGAACTAGCTCACGTGCAGAAAATCGATTTGGCAATGAAATGGTGGAAACCGGGAATGAAATATACAATAAAAAAACAAATATTTCCACTAATAAAAACGTTATGATCGCGTTACTGAAGGGAAATTGAACATAATTATAAAACACATGATTTTTTTTTTCATTGCTTGGAACGTCCCGCAAGGGAGCGTTTTAGGTTACTCCGCGTAGTCAGGGCCGTCTTGAGACCACTCGGGGCCCCTGGGCACTAATGAACTAAGGGTCCCCTATAATTGAACAGAATTCTTCGTACTTCATGAAGCGTTTAAGGCTATTTTCGTAAACAATGCGCTCGACAATGTTAGGGTTGCCACCCGCTGCGAATTTGACCCGTAGACTCTGGTTTTTGAAGACGATCTCCGGATTTTACATAAATTTCACTAGGTCTGGAGAGACGACGGATATTTTTTAATTTTATAGTACTGAATTTCAAACGAGCTTGTCTGGTGTTCACGCTAGCACTTTGACAAAGAGGAGAACTGTACTCCTTTGTTGGAACTTCCCTAGCGACTGTAGTGACGAATAACCAGATTCTTTGAGACCTGCGAATGCTTGTGCTTCTCACACTATACCCCTTTGCTATTCCTGGTAGTTCTGACGGAGAGCAATGCTTGTTCAGCTTATCCTCCACAGCGAGAGTGGCTGGTGCTTTTGGATATTTTCGCGGTTTACAGGGGACCTGAAAATCTACAAAATTAACGGCTTAATGTGAACGGTACAGACAAGTGGGGGTTATGCTTTGCCAAAACAAAGGTGAATATGAGTAAATTAGATAATAATGAGTAAAGTGGATTATTTTCCAAACAGTGCTATTTTGATAACCTGACAAGTTACAAAGGAATTGAAAGAGCTTAAACTTGTTTCTTTTCAACTCAGTAGGCAATAAAAATCGATAAGGGTACTCTAAAATATCTAGCGATCGATTTCATTGAAGTTTCTGTCAGGTATCAGCGTTTTCCATGAAGCCTACCGCAGGTCAGTAAATATCTCCGGGTAAAAGATTCACCAAATGTGGCAACCCTAGTTATGTATAACTGCGTAAATATTGGAACATCTATTATATATACTTAGATATGTCAATAGATGCAAATCTTTATTGATAGATGGCAAACATTACTAGCTTAAAAATCTACCGCTGAAGTACAAGACTTGTTGATACATTAAATACCGACAAATTAATTCATAATTATCTATTTAGATTTTTGTTGGGTCATACTATCATCAGATTTTTTAGGTTTCCAAATCTTAATGCTATCCGCGAAAATATTGCACCACAAGTCTCTCAGAACGACACAGACTAACCATATTTAGTTGAAATACAGTTTAACGTGCAATGTTCATATTTTGTAAATTTGGAGAAATATCTTTGTAAATTTTTAACAACAACAATTTTACAACGACTCGGGACAGTGAACGCCGCAGTTTCGAGTGTGAGTGATAATTACCGCCAGGAATAGATTTAATATCGTTGAAAAATACAATCAATAATTCTATATTGGTCAGTGTTTTTTGGTACGGCAAGCAATCTGCAGTTGTGGTAAACGAGGTCAGATTTATGTCAAAACCGAGCCTTTACAAACGTCGATTACCTCTTCTAGACAACACTGTGGTTCTCCGTTGTTTTGGCCTGATTTGACGTCATACCGTTATGCAAAGTCAGTGCTAGAATTGCATCATCAAAATAAATTTGGTGCCAAAATACTGCAATACGCCACACTGCCCAAAACTTCAGTGAATCGAAAGATGCTGGGCAAATACGAAGCAGCTGCTAAAAATCCGATGTTTATAAAAACGAAATGAAAATGTAATGAAACTATAAGATAGCTGGAAGAAAAGTTACAGATAGTACTGTTTAAGAGTTTATGACTACCATTCAAAACTATTTTTAAATATTACATATCACAAACTGAATCTTTTCCCTTTCTCCAACAATATCCCAACTGTTAAAATTATGCATTGGTTACGATTTCGACACGAAGATGTCTTTAAACGAATCTATCGATTTTATTGATCTATATTTTTAAACAACGACTTAAAAAACAGTTATCCTTAAAATTATAAACGTGAGCAGTACCACGTTCCTGATGTGATGAAACTGGATATAATATGGCTTCAGAAAAGTAATATAAACGGGGCCGCTGACCTGGGCCCAGTGTGCCCATGCGTAAATACGGTACTGCGCGTAGTTCGTACGCGGGTCATGCCGAGATATCATACAGACTCTCTGCACAGTAAGGACACTATTTCAACATTCTTACCGCACAAATCGTCCACGTAATTTTCATCGTACTTTCCACAGCGAGCATTATTGCTGAAGTGGCTGGTAACCTAATTGTTTACAATTAGAGCAATTCATCACCAGCGATACAAACAGGCAGACGAAGCTTGGGCAGGAGGATGTAGTACAGTAAAGCGGTACCTTCGAGTTTGGGGGTATGTTGTCGAACCATCCCTCGCGATTAGCACTGAACCCAAACATTTGCAATCTAGTATATTCACCGGCTGAAGTAAGCGGTCTCTAAAACAGCCAACCCTGTACTCTCGCATGAAAAACTCTCATCGTTGAAAACGCCTTCAATTTCTACCCTTAAATCTGGAATATAAACAATATCAATATCGAGCGGACCTTTGAATTTTCGGTCACAACCGAAAACCATTCTATCAGGGAGAAAAGTGGCAGCACTGCCAAGTCGCTAGAAGATGTTTTTGTTTTTGTCCAAACTTTTTTAAAGTTTTTGAGTGAAGTACAGTGTAATTTATCGAAAAACGAAACCAACCATTCACTAGGTCATGTCTACCATTAAGCTGTGTATTAGTTGGTGAAAATGTCGCGAGAATAGTGCAGTTTAACAACAAAATATTTTCGTTATTTTACCAAGTACGGGTGTTATTCTAGCCACTAAAATACACTCCCATTCGTTCTACTCAATGCCTGCAGCGCCATCTAAACCTGACTTTAAGGTTCATCGCTTTGGTTGATCGATGATAGAGGAGAAAATTTCGCAAAGGAAAGGCATCCCAGTTAAACCCATTCAGGAACCGGTTCGGATTTCTGAATGGAGTCGGAATGGATTCCGGCTCGGATGCAGCAGCCGATTCCGAATCAATCGGTTTCGGCATCGGTTGTTGCGTTTGAGCTGGAGTCCATACTGACTCCATTCAGGATTCCGAATCAAATTCCGAATGGTTTGACCGGGATAAATTGATTCTAGGGAGATGGACGGGTGTCGATGGCCAACCCACCCACAGGAATATACCATACGGGAACTGGTTTTGAAGAAACTAGCGGAAACTGAAGGAGGGATTGCGCTGTACCTGCAAATTTGAGAAAGAGAAAGGATTGCTAGGGCTGTTTGATGCGTGAGAATGAAGCTGGAGATTTTGAGGATATCTGGAGAAGGTTTGGAATGGGACGAAAAATGGATAAGCAAGTATCAGTCACTCGCGTAAGTAGGAGATGAGGAAGGAAATAGAAAAACTGGTATATTTTTCTACAGACATATTCTGATTTATATATACAAAAATCAAATAAATACACTAAATACGCGTCGATTTCTTACCTCATGTAAGGAATCGAAAGTCTTATTGTAATGTTATAATCCATTTGATACAAACATTACAGTAAGGCGGGGCTGGTTGATGGAACGATGACCTCGGAACATGTCTGGCGCTGTACACGAAATGGGTCATCGGAAAGTCAATTGAGCTAACACCTACCTAAATCCTTGAACCAAGTTATTTGCATGGATACGTTAAAATACATGCAAACGTATTTTTTCTGTAAATCACTACCAGCTAGTGGGAGTTAGGATGGTTAAAACACACACACACACACACAACCAAAAACCATTCTATCAGGTCTCTAGAAATCTGAAAAATATTCAGCAATGTTGCTTTGAAGCGAAATTAGACCACAAAGGGACCAGGTGAGAGTTTTGGGTAGCCTTTGGGCCGGGTGGATCCTTAGGAGTTGAACGCGATCTAACTTCCATTTGACCATCCGAAAATGGAACCATCGAAAACGTCAACGCACGGGGTCAGCGCTCGTGCAGGCGGGTGAAAGCTTTTAATGTGTCAGGAATGATAAATACGACTTATCTTTACACTGCTTTATAACAACGAATCGATGCGAATAACAGTTTCAGGAATGTGGCCCCGAAAAACAAGCACAAATCAAACCAAGACAAAGCTTATAATCGTCTGATTATATACAGAGATTAAAACACACCCGAACTGTCTGAGAGCTACGGTACGAATGGCTGTCTCTTGTAGTTTTTCAATTCGAGCTGCTAGTATAAGAGAAAATAAGAGAAAAATATCCAATTTCAATAACCCGAATACATTGGAAAGGAGAAGAGATAAGTGCTTGACACCGAAGCACAAATTCGGCAAATTTTTAGAAAATATTTCGAATTAAAGGAATAATGATGTTAATTACCTACTTTTTCGAGATATGCACGAAAGTTCGATAAAAATCTTTCCAATACTTCACTTCAAGAAGGATACATAAAACTTAAGAACGCCATTAAATAGGAACTTTTATCACCTTTCCAATAAAACTAAAAGATTTAAAATACAAACTATAATTTTTGAGTTAGAGGCATTTAAAGACAAAGAGGTCAGATACAGAAAGGCAGCTATCCAACCATTAGGCGGTTGTGGTTTGAGGAAATAGTCGAAACGAGAATTTATTGGGTCGATTGGTACGTTCCCCATGTGTCATGTCATGTCGTCTCATCACTTTCCTGGTGGGAAGGGAAAAGATGGTGATAGATAAAGGTAGGGAAATGCAAAATGACAGCACAAATCAGTAAACATCCTGGATTCTTCATTCTCGAAGGAACAATTAGACCTACTGATGAAACTAATAGCTCTTCACCACACGGGGCTAGGAACAATAGCTTATTCTTGAGTTTTTGCTACCTGTACGTAGCTTCATTTATTTAGGGAAACCCAAAAATTCGATTACGCGATTGCATTACTGTAGGGAAGTTACCTCGGTCTATTATCGGATTCACAAAGATCACACGAATATTACTCAGCACACTGAGTATTATTCGTGTGATCTTTAATGTGGTGTTTCAGTTTACGATGTGCAATCAGTGCCCTAACAAGAATACTGAAATTGTGATTGAAAAAATGTAACAAATTCTTTGACGTTTTCAGACTCACATCTGCAAGAGAATTTCTTATATAAACGCAAGTTTGCAAGCTACGCCAATGGTTGGCATGTTTGGATGCAGCTCAAGAGCGAATCTTTTACTTTATTTATAACCCCCAGAGGGATTTGGAATTTATTTAAGCAGTGAGCGGATATATCAACACCCCCGAGGGGATATTGAGATAACAGAACGACAAGACCCCCCAAGAGATATTGTCATTTAAATACGGCTAAAACTATAGCTCTTTACCACACTGGGTAAGGAATAATAGCATATCCTTCAGCTTCATCTCTCTATACATAGGTTCATCTATCTATGGGGAACCAAAAATCTGCATACGTAACTGCATTACTACAGGGCTGTTGCATATGAAATGATATGATATTCCGTACTCGGAATCACAAAGATCACATGAATAATACTCAGCGCGCTGAATAGTAGCCAAGTGATAATTGAGTTTGCAATATCCAGTTAGCGCCCTGACTAGAATACTGCAGTTGTGCTTGGAAAAATGCAACAAATTCTTTGACATTTTTGGACTCACATTCGGCAGAACAGTCTCTGTTTGAACGCAAGTTTGCAAGCTACGTCAATGGTTGGCATGTTCAGATGCAGCCCAAGAGCGAATCTTGTGCTTTATCCAACTTATCGACAGTGGCAGAAGTGGTTCTGGACCAACGCAGTCGGTCGCAGCACCAGTTCTAGCCAATTCGTCCGCCCATTCATTTCCAGTAATACCGGAATGATCGGGTACCCATAGAAGGTAGATAACATTTCAAATGCTAAGTTCTTCGATTTGAGTTCGACATGCGATTTTGATCTCGAATCTGCCGAACTAAGTACTTTCAAGGGCAGCCCGGCTGTCGGAGCAGAAATAGATTCGTTTACCGCAAATTCCCTCTTGAAGTGCTGATTGCACACCACACAGAATCGAAAAGATTTCTGCTTGGAATACGGTACAGTATCTACCAAGCGAATGTGATTGGGTTAATCTCATTTCATGATAATAGACACCAGCACCGACTCGACTCTCCAACAAACAACCGTCAGTATTACAAACTAAGTATTCTTCAAGTTGTCGCTCCATCCAGCCAGACAGCCATTCGGTTGTCATAACTCTACGATCAAATGTTCAAGAAATCGAACTACGTGAAAAGAAGTCAGGGGCAGTCGTCGGTGATGGCTACGTACAGACTGAAAAATGTGTGTAAAAAACAATTGAATGCTCCATCATTGTCAGACGAGTACTTATGTAACCTTTTGAATCTACCAATTTTGGTACACCACCAAAGAGTTCGTCTAGAAGCACGCATAATTCGAAGCGAACAAGCCTCCTTTATGCTATTAGCGAGTGTGTTTCATCCAAATTACTCAAAGAGTCAATCGTTGGAAATACCCGTAAAACCAAGTCGCCAAGCTCTCAACGAAGAATTCCCAGTTCCCAGATTTGTGATTACGATATATAACGGTATCTAGGGAGAAGCTTTATTTATTTATGTTCAAATGGATTCCCGCTTGAAGTCTGATAGAAAACCCATCTATGACCGCATACCACATCCAAACCGTTATAAATTTCGATTCCGTCAATGAAATATTTTCAAACTTGCAGGGGATATACTTGATTACTATATCTTTCGAATGCCATGTACTAAATAAGTAGACAAAAAAAATTTGTTTGTAGAGATAGGACCAAACCCGTGGGTGCTTGCTGGTACCATTATGAAACGTGTCACGAAACTTCAAATTGCAATTTCTCTCGAATCCCTCGATGGATCATTTTGAAATTGACTGAGAAGATGCTTGGATACTTTATCTTTCGAATGCCGTATGACAAATTTATGGTCATTTTTTGTTAATAACGGTTTTAGGAATACCGTGCAGGGAATTTCAGGGAATTTTACTTGACCTGGAAAAACCTGGAATTTTCAGGGAATTCGCATTCAAACAAGTGAGAAATTTTGACCCGATATTTTTATAAATTCGGCAGGTAACTATTCAGTTGAGCGCGCATGCTCCCATATTACATATTGTACTAGGGCGACAAAAAGTTAGTGTCGGTTTCTGATGAGACGAAGTCGAAACGCACCCATGTAACAAAAAGTGTATTTAATCGAAGTTGGCTTCCATTTTGCTGCGAAGTTTCACTCATCTCACAACAGGCAAACGTTCATAGCAAAAATCAAATCAACAATGTATTATCACTCACGTTAGATCGCGACGAATGTTATTTGTCGATTGCTTAACTTTCTCGCAGCACAAGCTTGAGCAGAGGTAGAATGCTGTGACCAGATTGCATTTAAAATCGCTTTATTTGTACTTATTTATTTGAATAATGGGCGACTAAAAAACTGTTTGGCTCAAATCATAAGCCATTTTTCTTAAAACCGGTTTCTATAACTTGTTAGCAGAATTGTCTACTTTTTTCTCGTCACTATCCAGCTTCTAATATTTTTTTCGAATTATGACCCTATTTTACAGCTGTGCAAAAATCAGTAAAAGTGCTGCATAGATTTATATTAACAACGCAATCATTATTAAAAATTAAGTGGATAACACATTCAAAGAAAATATTAATTTTTGACTAGATAAGCCTCGTTCGAAATACAATCTGGACACCTACAACACAATGATTTCTTGAAATATTCAACCAAAAATGAAATATTTCTCACGGATATGTACGTATGTCGGTCCAAACAAAAATCAGGGATGTGTAATTTAGCTGCTTTGTTCCACAATGTTTGTCACTTTTCTTACGTTATTACTTGCTGTTGGCATTGGATTGCTCTCTCATCATGTGAACCCAATTTTGTATGAAAGGGCGTAGCTCTGGACAGTTCGGTGAATTTGAGTCGTTCGGTGCAATATAAACATTATTACATGGGAAGAGAGCGTGCCTTACGATTGGAAGACTGGATGATGGAGTGAATTGCCAACCTGAATCAACTGGAGGAAACCTCCCGTTTACTCCTGAAGGTCTGAAATCAGTGAAACGCGCCTTTCTAACAAACAAGTAATCAAGCTGATATTGCGAAATTGTTTATTATGTGGCCGGATGTAACTGTTGGAAGATGATTCTCTGCTACCCGCGGATTGCGTGTAAATGTCTCTGTTTACGGGTCCGCCCATCAATATTTTGGCCTTTTGAAAACAGCAATAATATGAAAATTACCTAATAAACAAAGTTCGTCTACTTTAAGTCTATCCGCATCCACTGGTAATGCCTTGAACTGATGGTGGCTTCCTACTACATGCAAAACATCACTGACGTAGTGAGAAGAAGCCAAATCTATCCAAAACAGAAAAAATGCATTATTACTGTACAGAAGTGGCTAAAATCGTATCTGTAAACAGTTTTACTCGTTCACCCTCTGTTGCAGATGAACTGCTTAACCAAATATTTCTTGGCAAACTTTGACTTCTCTATTGTTCAGAACTAGATTGTTAACTCATTTCGTTGCATAACCGTATGGAAAAACATACCATGACGCTTGGTGGAAGTATTTCTCTTTCATATTCTGCCTATCACTACGATTCGGAACAGTCAATATCTTACGCGAAAAAAAAATGTTCCCAAAATCGTGAATAAAGTTCCATGAATTCTGGAACAATCACGTTTTTACGTTACGAAAACTGGACCATGACCAAAAATCATGGCTTTTATAATTATGTTCAATTTCCCTTCAGTAACGCCCGCATAACGCTTTCATTAGTGGAAATATTTGATATTGTTTAGTGAACTTCAGTCACGGTTTCCGCCAAGAACTAGTTCACAACTTTATGAACATTATTCATAAAACCAAAGGTTGACTCATGATTTTTTTTTCATAGTTATAGGAACAATAGTTCACAAAATCAAAATATTCTGGCTATTTTTTCGTGAACTATTTCACGAAATTAGGAATTTTATTCATGAATACATTCAATCCTCGAGAACTAATTCATGATCCCTAATATATTAGTCAGGATCCAATATCCGTGTTCGTGAAATGGTTCACAAAATCATCAAATATTATTCATGCATATGTGAACTGGTTCATGATTCCTAATATATTAGTTACGATCCAATATTCAGGCTCGTAAAATAGTTCATGACATCATGAACTATTATTCATGTATTCGTGAACCGGTTCATGATACCTAGTATAATAGTCACAACTTACCATTCGTTTTCGTGAAATAGTTCACGAAATCATGAAATATTATTCATGTATTCGTGAACTGGTTCATAATTCCTAATATATTAGTTACGATCCAATAGCTGTGCTCGTGAAATAGTTCACGAAATCATGAAATATTATTCATATATTCGTGAACTGATTCATGATAGCAAATTTAATAGTCACAACTTATCATTAGTTTTCGTGAAAAAGTTCACGAAATCATAAAATATTATTCATGTATTCGTGAACTGGTTCATGGTTCCTAGTACATGATTTACGATCTATCTAGTATCTATTCACGTGCTTGTGATATTTAGAAGATATCCCTAATCATTTACAATTTCATGCAACATGTTAATGAAATTTTTACGTGAACTATATCACAAAAGTTGGAGTATTATTCATGGAATCATTTTTTTTCCATGCACTTTTTTATGAAATACCCAGCTGCTAGCGACCAGTAATAGGTACGAGCAGTAGATATAAAAAAAACTTTAAGAACCTCGAACATCGTTATTTATTTTATACTCTTTGAAAGTAAACTCTAAAATAAAATAACATGAACAGAAATTACGAAAATCTTGACTAAGATCTTGCAATCATGAACACAAATTACAACTAGTGACAAAAATATCTAAAATCGTGACCAAGATCCTGAAATCATGAACATAAATTGATCTATTGATCACTAAAATATCACGATAACGTGAACAGAAATTACAAAAATCGCGACTAAGATCCTAAAATCATGAACTTAAATCACACAAGTCGTGACGAAAATATTTAAAATCGAGACAAAGATCCTGAAATCGTGAACATGAAGCACTCTAATCATGACTAAAATATCACGATAACGTGAATGGAAATTACGAACATCGCGACTAAGTTCTTGAAATCATGAACTTTAATCCCGCTAACGTCATGAGTATTCACAAGAATCGCAAATTAGCTCTTGAAATCATGAACAACGTTTGGCTGTCGACTGTGTATTCTCAAATCATGAACAAGAATCACAACAAAAACTAAACATGTCCAGGGAACCACAACAGTAACCCAACCAACCATTCTAATGTAACGCCATGTATATATTCGGGGCGAACTGGTTTTTAGAAAACACAAATAGTTTCATGAATACGAGGTTTATTATTCATAATTTCAGGAACTTGGTCACGCTTTTCGTAAATCGTTCACTTCACGAAATCGTGTTTTTTGTTCGCGAATTTATGAACGGTTTTTTTCCGTGTAATGGACGTCATTCCTTAATGATGTTTCGTATTATGCATGCGTATTATAGCAACAGTGCGAACAGATTGTTTGTCTCACTATCGACTCCAATTTCTTAAGATTGTTTTTCGCATATCTTTTATTTGTAGTTGTGGCAATCGAGTATTAGACGATTTGTAAACACTGTGAACAACTTCGTGAACACTTCTAATGAGATATCTCTGATGCCCGTTTGGACCGCACATAACATTTGCATATCAACGAATTATGTATTTGTAGATAGAACAGACATGCTTCCATATCTGCAAACAATCTTTCATTTTTGGTTGAATATTTCAAAAGATCTATGTGTTTTTAGGTACCCAGATTTCGTCGCGAACAAGCCTTACATTTCCAATCGACACAAGAATGGGTTGCGATTACCTTCAAGGATATTTGGATTAATCCTAAACGGTGCCAACTTAATGGAAGATCCCCAACCTAATAACATTTCCACGCAGACTAGCAGACCTAACACGAGGAAATTGATGTCGATCCATCACTAGCTCCTCCTTTTATGCACGGTCCCATACACTCATTTGCTTATTGGTTATCCCTCGAGCTTGGGAATAATTTTTCACTAGTGGTCTATCCCCAGTATATGTCAGTGGCGGCATCATCGCAAATTGCCACCACAGTCCCAACTTAAACTATATTTAAAATGACCGTTAAATTAGGCGAAGCATTGTCTGTTGGTCTGTGCTTTCCATAAGCACCATAATGTCGGATCCAAGAGTATGCATTGATCCAGGATTCGTCACAAGCAGGCATTGTGATCTTGAAAATATATGTTTATTTAGTAATTTAGAGGAATAAAAAAAATTGTTCAGATTTGGAAATATTTAAATTGTATGGTATAGTTAAAAGTAGTTTAATAGAAATTGAAGATGTTGTAAACTCAAACAATAAACATTGAAACATGTGGATTTAATTGGTTTGTTTGAGAACTCTGGAAAATTTATGATAAGGTCCGGAAAAACTTGGAAAATCAGGGAATTTCATTTTTAAAAATGAGCCGACACCCTGAGCAGAGAGTTACATCTAACACCTCTTTCCTACCAGACCGTGCAAATTTTGGGAGATTTACTTTATCGAGTATATGCGGATTTGTACTGCTTAAGTATTCCATCAATTCCTCACAAATTAATATCTGAGCTGCCCTAAATTATGTGGTGGGCATTCGCATCACTGTAGATTATGAGGAAAATCCATTTCTGCCACAGTACGATTCAACCCTTCTGACATCATCAGAAGGCGATGATTCATTATACGGCAAATATGCCGCACAATAGCGATTTTGTGATTTATGTACCAAGCTAGTGATTCGCTAAAATCAAGGCCATCTTCCAATTACCACAGTAAATACATACTTCTACGTTGTTGAATATCACCCTCGAATCAGCAAAAATGTGGATAGAGTTCGGCAAACGAAAGCTTTTAGCTAACGGAAACACGTCGTTCGCCGAATCAAAAATACATTTGCTCCTTGCACCCACGTTGCCATCATCAGTGCCGTCATCACTGCTACCATCATCATCATCATCATCATCGGGAAAACCACCTGCTAGACGTAGCCGCATACCTTCGCATTCTCTTGCTCTCGCTCACTGAATGTATGTTCTATTGGAGAGTAACTGTTATTCTACGCTCTCTGATTGAAGTTAGGAATGATGTACCGTTAAGGACGGCTACTGAATACCACCTACAGGATAGCATATAGCACACCGGGCGCGCGGAGAATCCTTCCCGTGCTCGTGATGCTGCACCAGCTGACGACTGGCGTCACGAAGCCTATCGCAATCAGCAGGTTGTGCTACGTCCATCAGTCAATTTCGGTTCTTCGTACAATCCTGACGGTGTTTGTGGTGTTGAACGCGGACCATGTGTGAACGAGGACTTGTATACGTGAATGTTCGGGGAAAGAATTAGACGCAACCTGTTTCTGTAGTAGAGAGTGTGCGATGATTGCTTTTAGATTGGTTCGCGTTGTTTAGAGGAATTTCAGGAAAACGAGAATCTGGGCTTACAATTCAGGCGAAAGGAAAATAGCTCGAAAGCAAAATGATGTGTACTATGTGAAATTTACGGTTGCTTACCCGCTTGCATGTCATGACGGACTGGTGATTAGTGACGGTGCTGCTCTTCGTTCTGAAGGATTCGAGCGAATGCGTAGGTGTAAATAATTGACGACTAAGTTTTAAATTGTGCTATACAGTGCCCCGACTGGATTAAATCGTAGGTGAATGGAGGGTTCACCTTCCATCAGAACGGTAAGCAAATGTGTTCACTAATCGCTGCTGAACGATCTAAACGCTTTCGATGTCGATTGGCCCGACCCGAAGCCACTGTCACCGAGGATACTCCAACGAACATAAGTTGTTCATACTTTATGACCATTGCCGGAAGCTGTGCCTAATCCTGTTATTTCCAGCTATCGAACCAGCAAGGGCAAAGGCACACAATACCTGCCTGTCTTAAATCACCCCAACACAAAAAATGTGTTTGAGCAAGAGACATAAAATATTCACGTACTTCAAGTTAGTGTATATATTTTCGGCAGTTCGGTATGCTCAGCAAATTTCACTGCCGGTTTCTTTTCGAAATCCCACCGAGACCAACTGCCAACCAACCTTCACCGCCGACGCCGGCGGGTACTAACTCTTTCGGGCGAAAGAAACATGTTCAACGAACGAGAAACGTGCCCGCGTTCGGTAGAAAACAATGGGGCAATATTTTCGAACAGATAATAATGGCTTCCGGGAAAACTGATTGGCGTTTTTTCCGGAGAGCTCGGCCGGCAGGAGATGGGAAAGTAATTGATCGCTATCCGGGTAAATGCTGTCGGTGAAACGAAGTAATATATAAGCTTCTGATGAGTGTCACGTTTTCTATCCTGTCAGGCTTAGAATCATCGCAGTATCTCGAATTATCGGGAAATTTGATAGATCCGGTTAAGAATGTCTTTTCTCGATTTTAAAAGAGTTCCAATAACAATCATTCACTTTTCTTCAATTGCCCAAAACTAAAAGAACATCATGAAAGTTTGTCTAGATAATCAACCTGTCTAGTATCAAAATCAATACAATCTCCCTCCTATTGAGTAGATACTTTTCCCAGCACGCCATCCATGATACAGTTTCGCAATCTAATTTTCACCTTCAATGCCTTTCCGTTTTGGATAGCCATCACGGCTTGACGAGGTGGAACATAAACTTTTTCATTTGTTGTTACGTTCAATCGCCTCACCGCGCCTCACAGGCCGCCGTCTCTTCTGTAGTGGAATTCGATTAGTCACGACTGTTTGCAGCAACCAGCTGCTACAGTGGAGCAACTGACAGGCGTCACTAAGTGATTGGTTTTCTTAACCCTGATCGGCCGGTCGAGCGGTCAATTAAGGGGTTGTGTGGTAAAAGTAGGATATCTCCCAGTAATTAGTACTAATCGATTACGGTCATTGTGTATAGTGAATATGGTAATTGTTGACGTAGGACTACGAAAAATATTGTATCCTCCTTTCGTGTTCCTTTTGATATACCGCAGGGATGTCACCAGGAATGTCTTTTTCTGTTCATGCTTGAATGATATATTTTGATCCATACAAAATTACGAACGGAACTAGCTGAATAGATTATTGGTTCTATGCCGACCTGAAAGTGTCACTTTAATTGATTTGTCTGTTAACTGTGCCATGGACAATTGATCTCATCATTTTAAACAACTCTCTGTCAAATCAGCGACTAGACTAAGTCTGGCTTCTCAGTCTACAGGCTACTCAATTCAGAAGCTAAAAGTCGCTCTGCCGCTATCACATGGGAAGTAAATAAATCAGCCCGTGCGTCGCTTTGTCTACTCACTAACTCAAAATATCGGAGTGCTTCTAAAAATGGTGTTAAAGATAAACAATAATCAGAGACAATGCAAAGCTATTTTATGACTTAACTTTTCGAAATGCTTCGTAAGACCGTTGAAGATGCAGTGGTGCAACTTCAGCACCTACATCCGGCGATATTTATTAAGTTGAAAGCCATTACCCAAACAGAATCATTTGCTTATCAATACAAGGGTGCCAACCTTAGGGGGGAGAGTCTTAAATCATGATTTTCTCTATAAAATAAGTGAGAATACGACATAAAATAAGTCAAAATAAGTGTACCATTTCCTGGTAGGCTGTAAATTCTTGTTCGAAAGTAGAACCGAAAGCCAATGCAAATACCAAACACGACCCCCTTAAAGCAGTAAAGAGTAAACTAGATCAATTATCATCGAGAAGATAACTGAATTGAAGTCACTTCGATACTTGGAAGAGTTCCGCAATACCACAAGGCTGCAGATGTCCTGCGTTTCTCTAAATTCCGAAAACTTGGGGTTTCAGAGCCGTAGCGTGGACTTCTGGCACCCCTTGGCGGAGACACAGTTTTGCGCCGCTTGCGTCATTTGGCTACGCTTGCAGCATTGTCAGCGAATATCCCGCGGTGAATATGAAATTAAGATAATCTATTCGAAACGTAATCTATATTCCAATGTACCTGAAAGATAGCAGGTTTAAAGAATGAAAATTTGTTAGCCTTTTTCGGGCAAAGCCATCAGTATGGAAAACAAACAGGTTACAAACTCGGGTGGCCTTCATCAGGAAGAATTATGTACGCCGGGTGATCCTCCTCTAGTCGGCAGGGGTTCCTCCAGACGATTTCGTAGTACGGCTCAGATGCGGATTGGAAAGATTTAGAGCTGCGCGTGTGATGTTTGTGCTGTACGTCCCGTGTTTGTCGGCTCATTCGACAGAGATGTTTGGTGTCGTGGAGTCGCATCAAACCTTCGTGAGTGTATGGTACAGGCGGAAGAGGGTACTTCTGAGAATGGTAAGAAAAATAAAAGGGGCAGTTAAATCTGTATATTGATGGTTTTCCGGAAAGTGTATACGAGGGACATGTAGAGGTGATCGCGGCTTGCCATAACATCTCGAACCGGGACCGGAGCAAGCAGTAATAAATTACAGGGTGTACATTGACCGAGACCTGGCGGAACTCTACTCGATGCACGCCCAGACAATGTACTCGATATCGTGATAGCCGTCTATCCACGAGCCCAATACGCCGTAGATGTGCATCCAGCATGATTCGTGACATCATACGAATGAAATCACGATCCACATCCATACCCTTGAACCAAGGTTTCGTCGATACCTTAGGGACTTTAAAATATAGCCACCTTCCTAGTTCATCATTGCTTAACGAAGTTTGACCAACTTTCAAGGGTTCTCTGATGCGCAATACTGAACAATTTGTTGAAGCAAATTGGTCTTTCATAAACGTCACCTTGTAGGGAACCCAGCTTAGCTAAGGAGTCCGCCTTCCCATTTCCCGGAATGGATCAATGAGAAGAGACCCACGCCAAGGTAATCTGGAAAGATTTGTCAGATAAAGCACTCAGTAGCTACCGTATTTTCCCTAAAAAGTACGAGGAGTGCTTTCCACGTTTCATCGAGTGAATAGCATCAATGGAACTGAGGCTATCCGAAACGATGAAGTAATTGTCTGCGGTAATAACTCCAAGGGTATACTGAATAGCAGCTAGTTCTGCGGCGTAAACTGAAGCAGGGTCACTGAGTTTGTAGGAAGCGGTGAACTTTTGATTAAACATACCGAAGCCAGTGGACCCTTCGAGGTTTGATCCGTCAGTATAAAACATCTTAGAACAGTCGACTTCTCTGAACTTATTATAAAAAAATGTTTGAAACCACTTGTGGGCGTATGTGGTCCGGAATTCGACAAATCTCGTCTTTCATGGATGTGCCGAAGAAAACAATAGATTCAGAAGTATTTATGCAATGCACACGGTTGGCATTGTAAGAAAAAGGAATAATATTCTGCGCCATGTAGTCAAAGTACAGGGACATGAAACGGGTGTGAAAATTGAGCCCAACAAGCCTTTCGAAATTTTCAATCACCTCCGGGTTCAAGATATCGCATCGAATGAGCAATCGATGCGAGAGTTCCCAAAATCGATTTTTCAGCGGGAGAACGCCCGTCAGGGCTTCGAGACTCATCGTATGGGTCGAGTGCATGCACCCTAAGGCGATACGCAAACGACGATACTGAATTCTTTCGAGTTTGATGAAATGTATGTTCGCGGCGGATCGAAAGCAGAAGCATCCGTATTCCATTACCGACAATATCGTTGTTTGATACAACCTAATTAGGTCTCCTAGGTAGGCACCCCACCATGTTCCGGTTATTGTACGGAGAAAATTGATCCTTTGTTGGCATTTCTGTTTCAGATACCTAATGTGGCATCCGAAAGTACCTTTCGAGTCGAACCAGACCCCTAGATGTGTTACTGTGAAGACCTGAGCGATAGTTTGACCCATTAATAGAAGCTGTGCTGGTTCACGCTTCCTAGAAAATACAACTAGCTCAGTTTTCTCCGTGGAGAATTCGATACCCAGCTTAATAGCCCATGCAGACAAATTGTCCAAGGTATTCTGTAATGGTCCTTGTAGATCGACAGCTTTGGGTCCCGTAACAGACACCACGCCATCGTCTGCAAGTTGTCTTAACGTGCAGGAATTGTCAAGACATTCATCAATGTCGTTGACATAGAAATTGTATAAAAGGGGGCTTAGACATGAGCCCTGGGGAAGGCCCATGTAGCTAAATCGTGATGTCGATAAGTCACCATGCGAAAAATGCATGTGCTTTTCCGACAACAACTTTAGTAAAAAGTTGTTTAAAGTCGCTGAAAGACCATGTTGGTGAAGCTTCTCTGAAATAATGTTGATCGAAACTGAATCAAAAGCCCGCTTAATATCTAAGAACACTGATGCCATCTGCTCTTTGCTAGCATTGGCCATTTGAATTTCGATTGAGAGCAAGGCAAGACACTCGTTCATCCCTTTGCCTTTGCGAAAGCTAATTTGTGTATCTGACAGTAAGCCATTTGCTTCGATCCGGTTGTCGAGGCGGAATAGGATCATTTTCTCGAACATCTTCCGGATACAGGATAGCATTGCGATCGGACGATACAAATTGTGATCGGAGGCTGGTTTTCCTGGTTTTTGGATGGTGATTCACTCGCTCATTATATTGGATTGTGAGCCATTATCTAACAGTGTTCGTGCGGGGTGTTGTAATTTACCATTAGAATCAACGACTAGTAGCACAACCGTAGAAAGCAAAATGTTTGCGTTTGAAAGCGGAGTATGATCTTTCGCCTGAACTGTCGATGCATTATTTCGTTTTTCAATGAGGTTCACTGGGTGGGATTGTGCGTGTGATGTGGAAGACTGTAGATCATCTTCGATTGGATAGTAGCCAGGGTGCAGCAGTGAATGGTGTCGCTTCTTGCAGTGACGACAGGAGAAATTCGATTGGCAATTGCGCGCAATATGATTTTGGTGAAATCAATTGTGACATAGGCGATCATAGTTCAACTTTGTTGAAGACTGCAAAGCGATCTGACTCGAACAAGAAAAGTTATAAAACTTTTAACGAAGTGATGTCTGAGTCAGTTTTGCATGGGGCCTAGCAGTGGATGGTAGTGTATCAGTACTAGGTTCTAACAAACTAAACATTTTGTGGTATAATGGTTAGATTTAGCTCAATAGTATGTTCGGAAGAATTGTAGTACATAATACGAGTTATGTTTTGGTTAGAAAATTTTAGTTCCACCTGTGACCGCATAGATGGCGCCAACACTAACTTTTCAACGGAGGGAGATAAAATCTCGAGATGTTTGGAAGAATTACTGCAAAAGGCTGTTCTACAACTTTGTAGAAGACACCTAATTTCTATCTGTATCCGTTGAAAAGTTAGTGTTGGCGCCATCTATGCGGTCACAAGTGGAACTAAAATTTTCTAACCACAACATAACTCGTATTATGTACTACAATTCTTCCGAACATGCTATTGAGCTAAATCTAACCATTATTCCACAAAATGTTTAGTTTGTTAGAACCTAGTACTGATACACTACCATCCACTGCTAGGCCCCATGCAAAACTGACTCAGACATCACTTCGTTAAAAGTTTTATAACTTTTCTTGTTCGAGTCGGATCGCTTTGCAGTCTTCAACAAAGTTGTAGATAATAGAATTATCTTATTAAGTTTCACTTTTGGTGATAATCTGATGAATACAGTGCCACCTGGCGGGGAAAATGTGCGAAAGTGGGTTTTCTCCATGTAAATTGTCGAAAAATCCCATACAAACTTCAAGCACGTTGGTCCGGTAGCTGGACTTGTTCGATTTGGCTCAAATTTGGAGCAGACACTCCTGGTGGGACTAGGAATCGACTCAGGGGTGGGCCGATGGGGGTCATTTTTTTTCTGTCACTCTAGTGTACGTACTATCGAGGGTACGTACTATCGAGGTATATCTGTAGCCAAAATTGTAGCATTCGCATTAACAGCCTAAAGTGTATTCTACTTCACTCCGGTTATGTCTTTCATATTACCCACCCATCTTTTGCTACCTTAGAACGTTGCGCTGGGGTACGAAATTTATTGAATTAATGATACATAACCTGGCTTGAACAATAAAAAAAGTGAAAATATGGCGTTTTAGAACCGAGTTGAAAAGAATCAAGCCGGTTCTAAAAGTTGAAAAAATCGTCTAGAAATGGCATGAAATAAAATTTAGATGTTTTTGAAAAAGTGCAATTATTTGAAATCGGGTTTTGGAAACATCACAAAATGAGGCGGAAATTTAAATGAAAAAAATATTTCGGACCGGTAATTCGTTAGTAACACGTAACGCTACTGTTATAGCTGTTACTTTCCGCAAATTATACTTGCAAGCGATTATTTTGAAAAACTCTAAAAAAAGAAAATAAAAAAACCAGAGATATGAGAATGAAATTCCTTTTTCCTGCGTCAAAATTAAATAAAATTTAATGGAATAAATGATTAAAAATGATTACATAATACTAATTGTTACTCACGTAGTAAAACATCACATGTGTCTAACTAGTGCTAATTTGGGTACTAGTTTAGATACATCGTCTAACTAGACACCCAGATGGTGCTAGTTACTGACGAGATGAATTCGAAATACAAAAACACAAAACTTAATTTTTATTAGGTCTTGTGCCCTTAACGCGCAAAACGGTTTAGTCCAATTTTATTGCATGGATTTACAACCTTTTCCTACTCTTACTATGAACTCTAGTTTGAAGTATGGTTAGGCTCCCAGGTTTAATGCCGAATTCTCTTCTTCATACGGCTCCAAAGATGGTGTGGAGTATATTTGTACCCCAGTGCAACTTTCTAGGGTTAAGTAATTCGTTTGATAATGCAAACTATCATCAAAGTATCTCCACCACCGTTTGGGTAACACACATTCTCTTTCAAACATTTTTCTAAGATAGCGATGAAAATTTCACAGGGAATGGAAAGAGATGGTTACACCAATACCGAAAAAAAGATACCAAACAACTCGAACCTCTCTTACTAACACAAAAGGCCTCTTTTCACCCATACGATCCATAGAATGCTAAATTCACCACTTAGTAAATAAGCGAAGATAAAAGGGAAAGGATTTATTTTTGAAATTGAAAGTCCCGACGGTTACCTAGAGAGAACTATCTCGTCAATAATTGATCAAAAAACTAAAGTCACTTCATAAACAATCCCTCACGACCTTAATCCCTATAACTAGGGTTTCTACACGAAAAATAAAACCATTCATAAATTCGTGAAAACATAACCACGATTTCGTTAACGGAAAGATTTATGAAAATCGTTACCAAGTTCCTGAAATCATGAATAATAAACCTCGTATTCATGAAACTATTGGTGTTTTCAAACAACGAGTTCGCGTCGAATCCATAGTAAAAATTGAGGAGTTATAGTAGTTTTATAGCCACTCATAAAACTTAGATTGCAGTTGTAGCGTGCTATAAAACTTCAATTGTTACTTGGGATATATACAAGGCATTCAACAGTCGAATGTTTGGCAGGAGTACTGTGGTTGTTCCCTGGACATGTTTAGTTTTTGTTGTGATCTTTGTTCATAATTTGAGAATACATTGCCAACAGTGAAACGATGTTCATGATTGCAGTAGCTTGTTCGCGATTTTTGTGATTTCTCATCTAGTTACCGTGAAATTACGAGAATCGCGAATAACTCATGAATACAATATAAGTTTGCTATCGAATTTTTCTGTCAGAGTAGGGTGATTTATGTTCATGATTGCAGGACCTTATTCACGATTCTCGTAATTTCTATTTTGTGGTATTTTAATCATGAGTAGTCATTAATGTACATGATTTAAGGATATTGGTCACGATTTTTAATATATTTTTAATCACGTGTAGGGGAGACCGGGGCTGGTTGGCCGAGTTTTGCTTCCGGAATTTTTGAAAACCGGTTTGCGCTGTCATGAAAATACAACCCTTGAGCACATATGTAATTTTTTTTATTCATGAAAAAAATCAGGGAAAAAGTTATTAGCAAACAAATGCGGAAAGAAAAATCGGCCTACCAACCCCAGTGCTGGGGTAGGTTGGCCGAGTTTGGTAAAATAAGTTAAACACGTCAAATGTATCAGTGGAAAACTTTTAATTAAAAAAATATCGTTTTTTCGTATATAGGTAAGGAAAATAAAATCCACTCTTCACTTTTTAGTCTTTTTAACCTTTTTGGACTTAGTTTTGCCAGCTTTAGTGAACTTTTTACCAGCTCTCGCTGTTTTTTTTCCTCCGCCAGCGTACGCTTACGTTTGATATCATTTTTCAGCTCCTCCAACACTGCTTTTATTAGAAGGTCTGCCATCTTCAGAGAGGCTTACATCTGCAGCAGATTGGAGTTTTGTTCGGGATTGGGTCGATCTGTGACAAATCCTGCCAGAAACTCCTCAGGGGGGAAAAAATCAGGATTGAAGCGGCACACGACAGAGACTCTGAAACCTGCTTGGCATCTAATTCATAAAATATCGGAATCAACTTTTTTATAAACAACTTCCGACTTTTAATGATTCTAATCTCTTATTTCTATTTGGTAATAATTTTACGTTATTTTTATTTCTTATTTCTAGTGTATATTTTTCCTTATTATCATCAATATTAGCATAATATCAAATTTTGCTTTGAAAAGGTTGGCATTTCACAAATATCAAAGTGCACATTACTCTACACTAAATTTACAACTCGGCCAACCAGCCTAGCACAGAACTCGGCCAACCTACCCCAATGTATATTTACGAGAACAATCACGATTTACACAAACAAATATAAGGTTACACTGGTAACCGTTATACCATTTTGTTGGGTTTTGAATACCCTTTCCAGCAGTACAAAGTTATTGGAAATCGGATGTAAATTGATTCGCGTTACACATATTATTTTTCAGAAACAGAAATTTACTCACCAGTGCCGAAAAAAGAACAAACGTGCTCCTCTACAAACGACAACACAACACCTGAAATAACGTCGGTACACTGGTGACCTAATACCCCACCAAAATCACTATAGATGTCGCTACTGCGCATAATAGCCTTTTCATAAAAGGCACTCGGCCAACCTGCCCCTTCGGCCAACCAGCCCCGGTCACCCCTAATATGATTTATATTCATGATTTCAGGATCTTTGTCACAATTTTCATAATTTCTGTCCACGTTGTCGTGATATTTTAGTCACTAGTAGAGTGAGTTATGTTCATGAATACAGGATCTTACTCACGATTTTTAATATTTTAATCACGAGTAATGAGATTTATATTCATGATTTCAGCATCTTAGTCGTGATTTTCGAATAGAAACGTTATCGTGATATTTTTGATATTTTTGTCACGAGTGGTATGATTTATGTTCTTGATTTTAGTATCTTAGTCACGATTTTCGAAATTTATTTGCATGGTATCTTGATAGTCTAAAACTTACACTTCGAGTTACGTGGAGTGGTTTGATTCATGTTCATGACATCAGCAGTTTTTGTTATGATATTCATAGATTCTCTTCGCCTTATCGCGATCTGTTATTTTATGATTATTATCGGTTTTTTATTCGGAGTATCGTGACAATATGAACAGGAACATAACACTGTGATTGATTAGCGGGATCTTGTTCAATGAACTATGTCACGAACACAATTTGTGGCTCTATACTGTATTTTTAATGCTCAGCACAGTTTTTTTTCCTGTCGAGATATTACACTTATAATAGTCCTAGTAGTTTTCTTATATCTACTGCTTGTGCCTCTTGTTGGTCGCTAGCAGCGCGACATATAGAACATTTCGTAGAATAATGCATGAAACAAAAACGATTCTACGAATAATGCTCCAAGTTTTGTTAAGTAGTTCCCGTGACAATTTTATGGCCAGTTGCATGAAATTGAAAATTATTAGGGACATCTTCCAAATACCACAATCACGAAATATAGATCGTAAGTCAAGTACTGGGTATCATGTACTAGTTAACGAATCCATGAATAATATTTCATGATTTTATGAGCTATTTCACGTGCACGAATGGTCAGTCGTGACTATTGTACTAGGAATCATGAAGCAACTCACGAATACATGGAAAATATTTTGATTTTGCGTACTATTTCACGAGAACGATTGGTAAATCGTAACTATTATACTAGGATTCATGAACCAGTTCATAAATACATGAATACTATTTCTATGATTTCGTGAACTATTTTACAACCACGAGTAGTAAGTCATGGCTATTATACCAATATCCATGAATACATGAACAAAATTTTATGGTTTTGTGAAATATTTCACGTATACGAACAAATCGTAAATCGTAGGAATCATTAATCACTTCACGAATACATAAATAATATTTTATAACCATTACACGCCGAACACAATTCACATATGTTAAAGACAAAACATTTTTCTTTTGTGTACTACAGACATCTGTAATTGGAGAGTAACGGTTTGACGGCGCCGGTGGTAAGCGCGACCGTCGCTCATTCCCGTTGGTCTGGGTTTAATCCCAACCAAGGTCGAAATCAAGAAAAAAATACTACTAATTTTCCTTGGTTTCGATATACTTTTCTATATAAAAATCCAGTTAACAAATTTTCTATTGCGATTAGAGCTATGTTCACCTGTTAAAACAAGTTGAGATATGTCTAAGGAACAACCTTTGATGCTATGTGGGCATGTAGGGCCTATTAGATCAGAATGTTAGTGATATTACTATGGAAACATAGCAAAACCACAATTTTTGATTGGAGACCCCTCTAAACCAAGTCCAATTAAGTAATTTTTAGCGAAAGTTTTTAAATTCACACCTAGAACAAAAACCTGAGCTGACCCATGTATATTTCAAAACTTTTTCAAAATGTGGAGAGGTCTAGTGGACAGTTTGAAGGCAGAAGTTAGCAGCTTCTACATTTTCGAGCATAAGTGAATTGCGTAATCTATATCTGGTGCACCTCTGCTCAAAAATCCCTCTCAGTTCACGGAGGGCTGTCAATTGTTTTAAGCTCTGCCCCGAACACTTTTAATAAGTTGGTGACAGTAGATTTCAACGACTATGCTGAATCGTGTGTGAATAGATCAGAAAATGGAAAAGCAACTATCAAAATCAAAACGATCTCATTCAACGCACCTAAAATTGAGGGCTGTTCAGGGTTTAGTGGGGAAATTAAATATATCAAATGTGTTGAGTGGTGGGCGGTGTTTGTGTGTGATCTCGCTTTAAAGGCAGTGGTACGATCACTGTCGCCACTGCTATACTGCCTATGATCGCAAATCAGTACCATAAAGATCGGAAATCCCATAGAAAATGGGACAAATAAGCGATCATGGGCAGTATAGTCATGTGTGCTTCCTGAGACGTCATCATAGCTTAATAGAAGGGTTAGTACTTTGGGTCCAATACCCAAACGTTACAGGCTCGAATCCTGCCTTAGAGGAGATGATGTCACCTAATTCCTTCCGTTTAACTCACCATTTCGATCTGATTTTCACGTTGGATAACACCAAAAAATCATATTTTAGTTATTAGCATTTACTTCAAAACCCAAAAAATGAATTGTTTGATTCTAATTGATATTTTTCCCTTCTTTATAGCATGAGCTGTTCTTTAAATGATGAATGACCTGATATCCGGTCCGGACTACCTGACCTGTTATTAAGGATAATTTTCGATTTGCGGTACACTAAGTGGACTTGTGCAACAAGCGATTTTCTTACCTTTTTTAGATTTATTTTCTTCGTTTAATTTGAGTTTTTCTATTAATTTACAATATTTTATTATAAGGATATACAAACATCTACTGCAATGTATTAAATAGAAAAGTGTATTGTAGGATTGGAATTCAATAAACCACACTGTCACCAAAAACTTATGACCAATTTGATGAATACAAACAAATATTTGGCGAATTTTCACAAATAAAACATTTTTCTTTTTCGTTTCTTCAATCATGGTTCGATAAAAGAAAAATTGAAAAAAAAGCTCAACCAAATAGATGGTTACATATATGCCATTCGGTGTAAAGGAATGCGAAGTAATAAAACATTCGGGGAAGTTATATTAGAGGTAACGAATTTCTGGATAGTGTGCTAGACCCAATGCTACTTCAGGTATTTTGCCACACCTAGGATTTAAACTTTTTTAGTCTGATGTACGTTTCCGACATCGCCTCAAACATCCGTGCCATTTTGTCAATGTCGTCGTCGAAGCCAAGAAGCTGGACGGACTTCCTGAAGATCGTGCCACTCGTGTCTATCCCCGCTCTACTTTTACACCTTCTAACGCAACGTTGAACAGCAGGCACGATAGACCTTCACCTCGCCGTAACCCTCTTCGAGATTCAAAGGGACTCGAGAGTGTCCCTGATACTCGAACAACGCACATCACCCGATCCATCGTCGCTTTGATTAATCGTGTTAGCTTATCCGGAAAATCGCACTCGTGCTTTGTTTGCCTGATCTCGATCGATTGTGTTATACGCTGATTTGAAATTTGTTTACAATGATTTAAATCGTAACACCTAGTTGCCACCTTTATCATTTCTGATAAGACCAAGAGTTACAAACTGAAATTTGCAGAATACAGTTACACTAACGAAAACATTTTACTATATCATCCTAGTGTGTACGGTTAAGCTAGTTTGATGGGATTCGGTAGCATAATCGAGGCCATTGAGGATCCACTAGAAGAGGTGGCACCTGACCCGCCGTCGGAAGCGGCGGCCCCTCACAAGCAAACCGGTTTATTAAATCTTAGGGACTATGAATTAGTTTAGGTCCGACTGAAAAGAGCGACGTCGGACAGTAAATGAACAAAACCAAAGTGGCGTAGCCACATTAGGCTGCACTTCTTCTTTATTACATCGGTTACACTTATTCTTTAAAAATACTGAACTGATTATGTTTGGTTTGCAGTATGTTTAATTATAACATAATATTGCTAAACAAAATCTTTGTAACACTATAATCACCAACGAAAAAGATGATTCTGAACATGCTAAAAGATTTTGTATGCTTCAATCACATTATCAAAAATACGAAAATAAACCGTTTTTAGAAAACATTTTTAATCCACCTACTGTCATATGAAATAGCTTGCTTTGTAGTCTAGATCAATACAATACAATACGGACAGTAAAATATAGCAGATGGGCCAAGTATTACGTTAAGCCATTCATAACTGAGATTAACTGACGGTCGACGATTTCTTTAAAGATTTTTAATTTGATAAAAATTTATTACTTATAAAATTACTTCAATCCCGAGAAAGATCTAATCTGAAGCTTTGATTCCAGAAATCAAAACCCCATCAAAAAGATAATGTCTGAAATAAATTTTCCAAAACATAAAACTTTCAAGTCCCCGTGCAACGAATTTGACTTAATTTCTTCATCATCTAGATGTACTCGTAAACTTTTCC
Organism: Topomyia yanbarensis; assembly: GCF_030247195.1. Classification (NCBI taxonomy): domain Eukaryota; kingdom Metazoa; phylum Arthropoda; class Insecta; order Diptera; family Culicidae; genus Topomyia; species Topomyia yanbarensis. Next base: position 8,166,885 of record NC_080671.1, read on the forward strand.
TCTGAGACGCCAACAGCCGAAAGCGAGGTTAAATCACGGCTTCAAGCAGATAAATCTTCATTAATTAGATACCTAGCAGACCTCCGAAAATAATGCGCACCGTTTGGCTTCGGGCCCAATCAGGCACTGGCACTGACATTGAGTTTTCCTAAGGGACGATGTTTCCGCCTGGAGGTGGCAATTAAAATCTGAATGTGATGGATTTTTGACAGATTTGAGTGATGGTTCACACGCTAGGGAAAGAGGTGCGCTGTAGGTTGATAAATGACACGCGGATTTTGTGTGAATCTTTTAATCGCCCGAGCTTACTATGATGGGTCTTGAAATGCGTTGTCGTTTCTCTGAAGTTGTTATTGGCTTCCAGTGTTGTATTTTCGTGTTCGAATCGAGTTAAGGCTCAAGTTACCTCAAGGCTTGGTAGTATGCGTAAGAAAAATTGTGTTCAGCTTTGCCACCAGATTATCCATTTAAACCTTTTCAAAACTCTAAAAGAAGAATATCAGTCGATTTATTAGATCATCACGATTCAATTCATGCAAAATACCTGCTGGAAAAACCATCGGCTTAGCTGGATGGTGCTTTTGAAAAAGTGGCTGTGATTTTTTATCACACTACCACACCGAGCTGGGGTACGCACCACAACTGCGCAATGAAAAAACCACAGCCACTTTTTCAAAAGCACCGTTTAGCTAAGCCGATGGTTTTTCCAGCAGGTATTTTGCATGAATTGAATCGTGATGATCTAATAAATCGACTGATATTCTTCTTTTAGAGTTTTAAAAAGGTTTAAATGAATAATCCGGTGGCAAAGCTGAACGCAAATTTTCCTACCCACACTACCAAGCGTTCAATTCTAACACATGCTTAAAAAAGGTAACTTGAACCTTAAAGGACATTACACATGCGAGCCACAATATAGCTCCTACGGCGCACACACCCCTCTCCCCTGCCTAACCATGTATATGACATGAGCAAATATAAAAATACGTTTTTCAACGCACTAACCTTGCTGCTGTATCACGAAACTGCTATTTGAGGAACCTAGAATCTTTTACTATACAATCAACCCGAGTTTTTGACGGAATTCCATCTGTAGCTCTTATTTTGTGCGAAAATATCACCCCTCTTCATTTAGGGCTTTTCGAAACACTCTTATTTTTCTTCTTCTCATTTTCAGAACACTTTAAAATGCACTTTAATCACACACCACTGAAAAATACCCGCGAAACTTTAATCGTTTACTAACTAAACTTCAAATTTTCTACCAATGTGCCGACGACCGAAGAAAAATTTCCGAAAACTCTCATTTGTGCGTTTGAATTTTCACTTCGAATTCCATTTTTTTTTCTATATGTAAACAAGCGCGTCGGTGCCTAGCAACACGCGTACGTTCCTAGCTTCCACATATCTTCACCTTAAGTTGTTAGCTCTGATTTCAGGTTTCGATTTTCAGTTCTCGCTTTCGAAAACACCAATAGTCGTAGCTTTCAAATAAATTTTCATGCATCAACATCCGTGACGTTATCAAAACTTGCAACGATTTTTTTTCCACCTAATGGTTTCGGGAAAAAGTTTCCTATTCTTTACCCACTCACGGGACAAAACTTCCAACAGTTTGGAATCTTAGTTCCTTTGTGACACAAAAATACACGTGTACCTGGTTTGGTTTAACTTTGAGCACAATGGAAAAGTTTCCGGCGTCGCTTGACGAAGCACGTGGGCAGTAATCCTTCGCTTTGTGTAATTTGAGTCCTAATGAGCTGCTCGGAAACGTGTTTGTTGGTGAATGGAATCGTTTAATTAGTAAGCGAAGAGAGGTTCTCTCGAAGAATCAATAAATTGAAGCTGTTTGAATGGTGCTTAAATATTATTTCGGGTTTTTGAATGACAGTAGAATTAATAGCGAGGTTTGTGTTGAATACAGAATAACTGTCAAACAAACGGTGAAAGTCAGTGATTTATTTCGGTTGTAATATATAGCCTTAATCAGAAACACATACACCGTGTGGGATTGATAAGGATCTAGGATAATTGGAATTCTTCCGTACTTGTGCTTTTCCCTAAAGAACAGACAATCAGATTGAGATCAGCTGATTCACAAGCTTAATCCACCGTCAAGTTTCGCTAAACTTAGGAACATTTTCCTCTATTTCAAGCTACATTGAGACCTGCTTTTATTAGTGTTGAAACTTTGTCGCTCCTGTCCGGGGAATTATGTCCCACTAAAGCTATACAATTCAAGACAAAACACTCGTGCCTTGAGGCCGACCGAACTTTCGAAGATAATTTAAAACTTTTCCTTTCTCCTTCAGCTAGACACCTTTCGTGCAGCAGTTTTGTCACCGTAACAAATGAAGCGAAACATCGTCGTCGTCGTCGTTGTCGTCGGGATAGAAAGAAATAACTTTTACACAAGTTGTAGGATTTTCGGAAAGTTGGAGAAACGTGCGACATTTACGCTTAAAACAATAGTTTCTGATTTTCGTTTTTTTTTTAATGTGGCTCTTCTAACATTGTTGAGAAGGTCGGAAGCCTGGTAAAGTTAGCATATTTACTGAGTTGTCATTCACTTCTTTTTTGTAACGCAAGGTCATTTTAGTAATATATGTTAATATGTTGAGATAGCTACCAAAGTTCAAATATATAGACTGTTTCCATAGAAAACAGTCATCCATTATGAGCATTTAAGTTGTGAAAAATTTAACGGATATAACACTAACGTTTTCAAGGTTATTCCACAAGATTACAAAGTTATTTTTTCGAGCAGTTTAACATGAGGGGGTAAAAAAAATATTTGATAGATTTCGATATTTGTACAAGTCTCAATCAAAGCAGAAAGTCTCGACCGAGACCTTCAGAATGGCCGATAAACAACAGTGCATATCCTGATGCAACCAAGCAAACATCAATCTTCCAACCATCACGCTCAGCCTAAAATCAAACGAAGGAATAACAAATCGACTCACCTTAACCGCCACATCTATTTCCGGCCAAGCCCCATTGTCTAGTTTATAGGTAAGGTATATATTTTCAATCCAATTCTTCAAAGTCAAATCCAGTCCTCTTTCGTCATTCCCACCCTCCCCAATAGGCATAAAGTGAAATCAAATCAAAATATTTTCCCAAAACGAAAATTGCCAATTTGAGTTTCCCCCACCTCCAACCTTCAGTGTTTATGTTCCCTTCATCTGCAGCACGACGGCGGCGTTCACTCAAACAATATCCGGTCCCGTATTTCTTTGGTGCCCTTTTACTGCTTCTGAAACAAAAACACTAAACTTAGTCTGGCTGGAACGATGAGCAAGATTGAAACAATTTTGATAAATTTGACAGTAAACATCAACCATCCGTCAGGGACATGTCGACGAGCTGGGCCGACAAGCGAAACCGGCGAAGCTGATGATGATGATTGGAGTTTGCGGGAAGAAGGCTGTTTCCAATGGGTCTTCTAATAGCAGGATGTCAGCTTGATAGTTTAACAAATTGGTTTAGATTTTAGAAAATTTAAAGCGTTGAATGTTTGCGTGTGTTTCGGCAATGTGTCCTTTTAAATTTATTTTGACATTGAGAATAGCTCACTTCACTATCTGGGCAGGGCCGTCTCAAGGCCACTCGGGGCTCCAGGGCATTATTGAATTAAGAGGTTGCAATATTTGAACGGGTAATCCCAGGGCTGGCGGATGACGTGAGTAGTATGGGTAATATTACTCACTTGGAAATATCCGAGTGGGTAATTACCGACTCGAAATTTTGAAAAAACTTGAAATTTGAAAACTGTCACGTATGTCAACACGATCAACACAGGTTCACGTCCGGACGGTCAACTGCGTCAACCTGCTGTGTTTAACATCCTACATAACAGAGAGTATGAAACATCGTGCTCAAACCGACGTTGTTTACACCAACTTAACTGCAGCTTTCGATCAAATAAATCACGATATCGCAATCGCAAAAATGGAGAGATTTGGAATAAATGGTAGTGTTTTGCAGCTGTTTCGATCCTACCTCACAGACCGAGAGATAGCGGTCGCCATAGGAGACTGTCTGGCCCCCACCTTAATTTCTACGTCAGGAATACGTCAAGGAAGCCACTTGGGACCATTGATGTTTCTGCTATACTTCAATGATTGTCCTTCGCAGATGACCTCAAGATATTTCGACTAATTCGTTCAATTGAAGATTGCAGATTACTCCAACATCAGCTTGATGTCTTTGCTCATTGGTGTAACACGAACCGCATGTGCGTGAACCCGAAGAAGTGTTCGGTTATATCGTTTTCACGGAAAAGGGATTCGATTCATTTTAACTACCGTCTACTAGAAACAAACATTGAACGCGTCAGTCACGTTAAAGATCTGGGAGTGATTCTGGATTCTCAACTTACGTTTAAACAACACGTCTATTATGCAGTTGGTAAAGCATCTCGAGCCCTGGGATGCATCTTCAGAATAGCCAAAAAATTTACAGATATCTATTGTCTCAAATCGCTCTACTGTTCTTTATCGCGATCAATACTAGAATATTGCTCTGAAGTTTGGAGTCCAAACTACAATAACGGTGTTGAGAGAATAGAGTCCGTTCAGCGTCGCTTTTTACGTTTCGCGCTTCGTAGATTGCCGCGCTCTCGTTACACCGGCTTAGCCTACCGGTTGGTCTGTACCGGATCCTGGAAAGTTACTTCCAGAACCGCGTACTGCAATACGAGACCGATGCCGGTCAGAAAAGGGTTCCGATTACCGCCGGAATCCCGCAGGGCTCGATCCTAGGCCCGGTGCTATGGAACCTCATGTATGACGGGGTTCTGAGACTGAAGTTCCCTCCTGGGGTCAAGATCGTCGGCTTTGCCGACGACGTAACCTTGAAGGTCTATGGGGAGTCAATCCCTGAGGTAGAACTAACCGCAGAACACGCGATCAACACGGTGGAGGAATGGATGAGCGCGAGAGGCCTGGAGCTCGCTCAGCATAAGACGGAGGTAGTTATCGTCAACAACCGCAAGTCTGTACAACATGCAGTTATCCATGTGGGAGAAGTCGTGATCACTTCACAGCGGAGTCTGAAGTCTCTCGGAGTCATTATAGACGACAAGCTGACCTTCGGCAGCCATGTCGACTATACGTGCAAGAGAGCGTCGACTGCTGTTGCGGCACTATCGAGGATGATGTCCAAACGCTCAAAGGTGTGCGCCAGTAGACGTAGGTTACTGGCAGGAGTTGCCGTATCTATCCTCAGATACGGCGGCCCGTCATGGTCAAGAGCACTGAGGATAACCAGTTACCTACAGAAACTGGAGAGCACCTACAGCGTGATGTGCCTCAGAGTGATATCTACCTACCGCACGGTATCACACAATGCATCCAGCGTGATAGCGAGTATGATGCCAGTCAAGCTGGTCATCCGGGAAGATGAGGAGTGCTTCGGGCTACGTGGAAATAGAGGAGCCCGCGAGCACACCAGGGTGACCTCGGTCGCCAAATGGCAGCGTGAGTGGGATAACTCCTCGAAAGGTAGGTGGACCCACCGGCTGATACCTAACATATCGAGCTGGGTGGGCAGACCCCATGGGGAAGTTCACTTCCATCTGACACAATTCCTGTCAGGCCATGGCTGCTTCCGACAGTCAGAGGTGGGAAAATACCGGTTGAGTACCGGTACGGTAAACCAAATTTTCACAAGTGTTTATGTTTCCTTTACATTGTGTGCGGTCTTATCGCTGGTTGTGTTTATACGAGACACGAAAACCAAACCGAGTTTCGTTTAGACAGCACCGCGGTTTGGTTTTGATTTTCGTTTACCGGTGCACGAGTATGGGAAGGAAACACGAGAATAACGAAACCAAACTTCGGTTGTGTTGCGGTTGTGTATTCGGGTTGATGTTTATCGGCTGTGCTAGTGCTGCTAGTATTTTTATTAAGAATTCTAAACAAATCTCTTTATAAGGTATCTTTTCGGTAATTGAAAAAATGTCTTCAGACATATTTCTGTTCAAATAAATTATGTTCGTGGTCATGAATGGCGTTCCTTAACTCAATATTGCGACATTTTCATAATGATTTATCATCAGGAAGTTTTCAATATGGGTATGTTTGGTATGGGAAACTGCCCAAAAATCGAAAGTAAAAGGAAATTTAATTGCCTCCGCTATTTTTATACCTATGATAGCAGATCAAAATTTAAGATGACGGTATATTCAAGATATTCTGTCATCTAGAATCACGCGCATAGGCGTGCGCAGCCTTTTCCATTAGGGGGGGCTAACAGATTCAAAACTTTCAGTTATGACCTTCATTATCAGTTAGATTTCTGGTATAAGTTTGATTATGAAACAGTTATTTTATTTTGTTATTGAAATTTACGTTGTTTCATTTATTTTATAAAACTAGAAGTAATTAATATTACACATTCTCAACTTCATTGAAATTTTGTTTTTCGTAAATTGGAGCTTTACGGCCATTACTGCAATTGTCCGCAACACCAAATTTATACTCCTTTGGAATATCTCAGTGATCTTTGACAACATAAAGCCTCTGTCCCGGAAGCTGTTTCAAGTTAAATTTGACATACGTCTCATCAGCCTTTGTATTTATTAAATGTGTTCAGATCCTGAACATACGTTTTTCAGACCCGCGATTTTGGCCGTAATACTTTGCTTTACAGTCCAGTTCTATTGCTTGATAGACCTGTACTTGAAGAAAACTTCCCACATCCATGCCCGAAAGTCCTGGATTAGCTTTGAAAGCCTCCATGAAGTCCTGACGCAGTTTCCGGCACCGCTTCGACAACACGATGGCACCTTCTGGACAGCAGACAAACATTACTTGAAATCTGTTCGCACTGCACACATCGCTGTCGGTTCCGACAGCATGAAGTAACAAGTTACTTTAAGCTTGTTCGGACATGCCGTAGACTCAGGTGATCCATATTTTCAATGCCAAAAGATCCTGACTCCTACGGTAGCAGACAAAGGGTTAAGTCGCAGGTAAACTCTAAGCTTGCTCATATGACCCTTTCCACGCTTTTCTAAACTTTCACCATTCAACTTCTTGCTCTCCCTTGAGTACTATGGCTAATATTGAAAAATATACTTCACCTTCCAGTCCCTTGCTAATTAAATTCCGTAACAACTATAGGCTTTAGGCTTAAAAAATAATTTGATTCTACTTTTAATTTTTAAAATTTTATTTTATGATATCTACTTTCAGGATAATATGTGCATTCTCACCAAGATTTTCACCAAAATATTACAATTATACTTTATAAAAAAATCTCTATCTATAGGTTTGGGTGAATCTCTATTGTATTTATAAGAAAAATGGAAACTAACAAAAACTTCTGAACAACTCCGAGAATAAAGTTTCCAAAATACATTTGGAAAACATAGTTAGGAAAGAAATCAATTTTTTCGTAAACCAGTGCTATTTATAACGACCGAAGAATCCGGGTATTTGATGCAAACCATGCACTATGGGGAGGCAAAATCGAAAATTGCATCAACTCCAATTTAATTCAATTCTTTACTGAGTATTAATATAAACTGTAGCTAAGAAGAGTATCTCGGAAAAATATTTAACTTAACTGTGTAATATGGATGTCTAAAGATAAAAATTATGAAAAATAGACCTATCATGTGCGTTTTCTCAACTGTACGTATCTTTGCTGAACTTTAGATGAAACATATGTTGAAATATGCCATTTTAAAGCTAAGAACGCCAGCTTTGTGATTAATTTATTAGAAATGCATATATATCGTATTGATATAAAGTTATATGCAAAATAACCATTCAGTGTCCTAAAATATCCACAAATTGGATCCGGCAAAAAAGGCCTCCAATGTCCCCCTTAAACTATTGATGGGGGATGCATGGTATCTTTTAACTAATAGCGAAGATTTTAGTTGCCCTAATTTGCCCTAAGCTGAGAACGCCTCACTTGAAGTTTTATTGGCTGTCTCAACTACTAGACCAGAGAAGGATAATTCATGTTTCATTTCATTTCATACATGTTTCGGTTGAGTGTTCCATATTCCACAATTAAATGAACGATAATCCCGATAATCCGATAATTAGAGCCGATGTATTGAAAAGATAGCTGATCTGACTACATTTATGCCATACAACATTACTGTGTAGCAACAAATGGTACTGAGTTGTACTGAAACCCCCAAGTTACCGTTAACACGATAAATCGTCGCTGTTGTGCTATCTTATGACAAACGCCATTTTGGGGTAAATTGAATTAGATATCACTTGTCCAAAATATCTCTACAAAGCGGCGTTTTCTGAATTTTGACATTCTGCTTAGTTACTGAGATACTGCGAGAAACGTGCTGAGAAATTTTAATTTTTTCACTTCAAATGACTGTGTCTGGGTATTGGCTCAAGTTATCTTGATGTATAATATGTTTTTATGTGTAAAACTATCTGAGAAACACACACACACATAAATACACGAATTGTGAGAAAAATGCAGTTTAAGTTTTAAACTGGAAATATAGCATATTTGGAAACACTGTAACCAAAAATAACGATTTTTCTAGATTCCCTGACTCATTGCCTTCAAAATGCATCTCACCGATTGTTTATAGACAGAATGAAGCCAAGGATATGAATAAAAGTTAAAAATTGATGATTTTTTTCCATGGAAAATTTTTCATGCACGATTATGACACGTCATAAAAATTTTGTCATCAATACACACCTGTGATACGTGTTGGCGCGACTTTTGTTTATATTTATATTAAAAATTCGCAATCAATTGTATTCTTTGAATTGTTTAAACCATTTATACGCTTCAAGATATTCAATCTCAAACTTTAATCGTTTTTCTCGAAATGTGATAAATGGCACTTGTCATAAGATAGCAGAACAGCGACGAAATGTGTCCTAATACTTGAAATTCTTATTGTACCAAAAAGCATGATTTACAATTCACTTTTCATGCTTATATTAATGAGCTTCGGATTCGTTAAAAACAGTGTTTGTGGCCAAGAATTTTTTTAATACATTCTGATAGTCTTAACTATTTCGTTTTCATGATACTGGTTTATATAGGATTCATTAATCTGTATCTCCGGAACAAGAATTCCAAATGAATCAAAAATAATCGCAAGCTATAAATATGAAGAAGATATATTTGCATAGCAATCACCTGAAAGAGCGACATTACCTTTAAAGCCCATTGGTCATATCGACATTGAAATAATCACCAAATAGCCTAAGCACTTCACACATTTTTCTATTTACTTCTATGTAAATAAATAAATTAAAATACTTATCTGCCTCTATCGCGACTTTCATTCTCTCTTCGTCACTATCTTTTTGAGGGGTAAGCACATATAATCTGAGTTTTTACTTTTTGATTTTTAAGTTTTTCGTACCACTTTAAAGCCAAAGATCCCATTTTCGCTAAAAAAAAAACATTTTATTGTAAAAATAGGTATAGTAATAATTTTAACGAAAGTCTCGTAGTTACCTGGAGAATGATGTGAAGAAGAACTGTGCAAAATTTCGAAACGATTGTTCCAGTAGAATTTGAGTAATAATGCGCACCGCATTTTTTTAAAGGTGCCTTCGAAGAAACAGTATCACTCGCCCAATGAAACTTTAAGCAAATATTGTTCAAATGTTGCATCATTATGTGGAAAGTGAATGAATTGACTAAAATTCTTTGAATCGCTAATATTTTCTTTGAAAAAAAATTAAACTTACATACATTACACCAAGCCCCCCTTCCCTTCCCCTTCCTCCTTTAAGGTTTTTAATCCTGGATACGTCCATTATGAGTAATAATGTAATTAATAATGTACAACATTAACAACTCAAGCAAGCTTTTCGTGAAAGAATGTATTTTTCGCCACCTGGTTGTATGGAACCTTCTCATAGTGCCGTGGTAGAATGCATTAGAGATTTTCTGTGAGCCACTTTTTGTTACGCTCCACACACATATTTTCCTCGATTGCATAACTTCAGCGGGAACAACGCTTTCCCCCCAAGTCGACGACGCCTTTCAGATTGTCTACTGATCACTCTAGCGAATCTCTCTCCTGCGCGCTACATACCCAAAAGCTTTTCGTCGTAAGCATGCATGGAGTTATTTTCCATTTTCTTTTCTTCATCATAGTATTTAACAATAAAGTTTTAGTAGTATTTTGTCAGAAGTTATATCAAGTTACATTTTTGACAAGTTTGTAATCGACGTCAATTCCGAAGTCTTTCATGAAACCAAGAAACATGTGATTATGGTTTCGTTTCTTCGTACACTGTATAGAATCGTATTTTCGAGTACATGCTTTATTCTTTTATCATTTATCTTTTTATTTTATTACCAGGGCACTAGTAGTATTGTCATAAGGCAATGGTTCGTCGTTTGTCTTCTTGTAGCCCGCTGGGGTAATCACAGAAAAAAATCTGCTTGCTAAACAGAATACGGAAGAGTACCTTATAAACAATATTGAGGCGCGTTATGTCTCTATAATTATCACAATCGAGTCTGTAGATAAGCCATATGCGGCCATCCAACATTCAGATTGCAGTTTCTTTTCCAACCATCATCGAGATTACGTGGGCGACCACTTCGTGCCGTTTTTTCAACTCCTGAATTTTACACTGCCCCTAACATGCTAATCTATAATTCTCAAGCCTTATGCGCCCTGTCATGATCGTCATGATTATTCAGCGTCTTTCAGCTCATTACACTGTTTCAACATATAACCAGTGTGATCAATAAGCTCCTAGTCTGATTTTTCTCATCTGTGGCTCGTTGGCACCCCACATCAAACCAGTTTGCTCGCCTGTTATCCGATAGTCATGTGACTGCTGAACTGATCGCTTTATGAATTTGATGCTACGCTATGATCAGGCAATCTCTTCCTCAATACTTTTTGTCCTAAAGGCGGAATTATATATCTCATGCTTTCCATGAAATATGAAATATAAACATATATTTTTTGGTATTCACTATTAAACTATGTTTATTAATATAGGTACATTTTCAGTTTCCTAAAGGAATGTTTTCAGATGTTTCAGAAGCAATTTTTTTCTATAAATGAAACTTCAATATATGGGTTATATGCTAGGGCAAATAACCCAATATTTATCATCATTTTGTATTGCTTTTTCAGTAAAAATATAACAAATTACAATAAAAACTATCATTTTTTTATATGCTTCACAAAAACCTTTTCTCCTATTTCTCCTTCGTATAAAGAAGAGTTCTAGCACAGTTTTTTCCTTTTAGCGACATTTAATTAGCTAGAGATTACTTAGTAATGAAAGTAAAGATATTGAAATTTAGAGCCATAGTACGCAAGTGAGAGCAAGGATTAAATATTTACAGATCGGAAAGCTAGAAATGTCTCGCGGCAACAGCAGAGTCATCCTTCTTTACCATGCGAATCGCCATATTTCCTATCTGTATATTCCAAATCCTTTCATAACTAGAATTTTTATAATTTTGCTACTTAGTAATCTCTAGCTAATTTAATGTGATTAAAGGGAAAACACAGAAGCAGAATAAGTTGTTATCCAAACAAGTAACCTATATCTACAATTCCAAAAGTTCTTTTAATATTATATTACTGTTAGAAGAAAGTTGAAAGTTTCTCTTGTTATCACTTTCCATGTAATACCTCCTGGAATCGCCATATGTGCCTTTGCAATAAAAAGTTTAAAAAATTTAGTCAAAGCAAAAAATTAAATTGATGGTCAGCACTCTTGTATTTTTAAATCGGTAACCGAATCTTTGCTGCAGTTACCGCTTCCGCTCAGCAATCTTATCTTCTTATCGAGATTCCTGATTTCAACGAACTTGTTACGACTGTTGATTTTATCGAGGCGTTCAAAGATTACATGGCTTGTTTAAACAAAATGAGTTATGCAGTAAGTTTCATATGTTTCTCGTATGTCTTGAACATGATGATCATACTTATAAAAGTTTTTAAAAAATTCCAAAACATTAGGGGGGGCTAAAGCCCCTCCTAGCCCCCCCTTGCGCACGCCAATGATCACGCGACATGGGCATTTTAAATATAAAAAATATGTCAAAAGATCGCAAATTGATGCCTGCCGTCATTTAACATCTGAAATGGCGAGCAATATTCAATACTACTGGTATTCAATAACGTTTTAATGGTAAAAATATCATGAAACAAGGGTATTTTTGATATCAAAAAGTTGTGTAGAGATTAAAAATTGTTATTCGTCGTCATTTTGCATCCCGATATGGTGTTATTTTCACGAAGATTTAGCATTTAAAAGCATGCATGTTTAAATAGGCACATATTTCCAAGGAAACGAAACTTGAATTGCGTCGTAAATTAGAAATTCAAAATGGCGGCCTATTCATGATGATTTAACAACTAGCATGGTTATATTGTGGACCAATATCCACATTAATGATTGAAGGTCGTTTTACATGTTTTGTTGTAATGAGACAGACAACTTCGGGATTGGACACAATGTGAACAAATTTTTTTATTCAAATTATTGCGCAACATTTTTTAAAAAATTAATTGTTCTGCAGTAGATTTACATACACACATCGACTGGTATCGCCGGAAATATTTATTCCTTAAAGAAACTTAGTTTTTAATGGCGGTCTATAACTCATGTGTTTTTGCTATTCGTTAGTTGGTTGCTGTTCTCAATGAATTAAGTTTTTTTGTAATTGAATAATTTAGTGGTAGTTTTCTCTAAACTCGAGTGTTCGCGACCAAACCTTCTAGATGTTTCAAAACGATGTACAGTAACAGCAAAAATAACAGAAATACATATTACCAGCACTCAGTAAATAAGAACCTTATCGTGAGTTTCCCCCCACTTGCGTCTGAGTTGCTTACCATATGTAAATAACACATACATACACGCAATTGCCTCTGTGCAAGGACAGATGTATCAATACGATGCGCCGTAGCAGTAATAACAAGGATATATGTATACAAAATGCGAGTGTGTGCTCGAGATTATTCGAGAATCGCCTAACCAGACGTGGATTAGATCTCATTGATACGATTATTGGCGATATAAATACAGGCCACTTTGAATGCATTGAGTGTTAATGTGAAGTTTCAAGTGTTTCAAGTCATGTTTAATTGATTTAATTAATTTTATTGATTTCATTAATTTAATTGATTTTATTGTTTTTGCTATTTTATTGACATCGCTGATTTCATTGTTTTCTTTAATTTCTATTTAAACAATTGTTGAACTTTCAACAACTGCTCAGAACCAGCCATTTCGATATTACCCCATTGACTCTCAACAACTAATTGAACTCAATTCAGTTGTCTATTCGGCAGCACTGCAGACGAGTTTCCTGCTTCTTTTTTCAACCGAAGCACCGTGTACAGAAAAAACCAGGCCCGTTTTTCTAAAGCCGAACCGAAACCGCTGCTGAGAATACATCAACACAAGTTGAAATTCGTACACACATGTAAACGGTGCTGAGTGGCTCGGTTTGGTTTTGTAAACTGAGAGTCGGTCGAGGTTTTTCTTTCGTTTACCGTGTGAACGAAATCCAAACCGAATACGATGTGCATCACTCGTTTACAGGTGTTGAGATTTTGAGAACAATACCAGTGTATGTACGTACCGGTTGGTTTTCTTACCCACCTCTGTTAAGTAATGACTGGCACCGGTATTGATAAATAAACATCGTGAGCTTACCAGGAGTCGTACATTGAAGGAAGACTTGTATCTTCCATCATTATCGTCTATTGCATTTTTTTGGAAGAGGAATCGATCCATAATGAAGTTGTCGAGCTTACGTTCTTTCAAGCTCTAGTTGGGTGCGTTAACATCGAGGAACTGTCATGACTTCATTACAAATTTCCAATAGTTTCGTAATTACTGCTACAGCCCCAATGCCTATTAGTGGGACTCACCGTCCGCCAATATCTCGTCACCGCCCTATACCTTCCATCAACCATATCTTTCCAGTTATCTATTTTTAGCTTACACATAAAAACCCATAAAACTATTATCAGGAAATAACTTGAACCACAAATTCGTGTATTCATTTTACTGCGCGGTATCAAAATAAGAATGTTTTTGTATCTCAGAATCTTAAACTTAATCTAGCGAAAAAACGAAAATAAATAATGTTTCATTAAGCATTGGAAGTGGATCATAGAATAAAATTCATATTGATTCTTAACATTTCGTTTTAGTAACATTGACATTAAAATTTTTTTGCATGTACGTTAAATTGAGGTAAAAATTACGTTAAATTGAAATATGTTAAATCGTGAGTATGTTAAATCGAAGTATACCTGTAGTATTCTATGTAATTATCGAATGCAAACTAGTACGTCCCAGTTCAGTGAAAAAACGGTACATTACGGTTTACACTGATCAGAAGCCGCTGAACACAAACAATCACCAAATTTGTGGCACCTGTTCAGGTAATATTGGCAAAGGCAAAAGCTGCGTCAAGTATCTCAAAATCTACAGACAGCACAATCATTGAGAAAATTCACACTCGTAAAGGCAACAAGCAAGCATGTTTGCGAGCATAGAGGCAGGAACGCAGTTTGTGAGGAAAAAATATTTCTCCGCCTCGTAAACAGGTATCGACGTGCAATGGCTAAGAGCGAGATCGGCTGAACAACCATTAACGCTCGTTTTATTATTTTTATTGTTGGGAACAAATATAAATAGACAAAAGAACCACTGTTCCGATTGGTCAAAGCATTGAACCGAGTCCGCTAAACGAATTATTTTTTTTAATTGCCCACCACACTCCTCCACACCAAAGAACTCATACAAGAGCCCCCTGGTAATGGACGCAACTTGTCTCAGCCCATGAACAATGGCAACAAAAACAAACAAAACAAATTAAACAAACTGAGCTGAGACAGACATTTATTGATGTGCAATTAGGTTAAGATAATTAACTAAGGTGGAATCCCAGTGGAAGTAGATTTCCTGTTAAGGGATCCACATTATAAATTAAATTAAAGTTAAATACTGCTGACGGATGTTTACATTAAATTACAAAACAATATCATTAATTAAATATTTCATTAAGCCTATGTTTAAAGTACTGTTTCAATCTAGCCTTGAAGATGGTACGAATTTCGATTCTCTGCATGTCAAGTGGAAGTGCATTAAATTTGGTAGGGCCAATAAAAAGAATGCGCTTTTGGCCAAGGTTTGTGGCTGCTCGAATGCATTGCAAGTTACTATTTCGATGTGTTGAACGAGAATGTGTTAAAGTTGTAAAATGTATATTATGCTGCGCGATGGAGTTATGTAGATTGTCGTGTATGAATAATAGTGTTTGTACGTCACATAAGTGGGCTATGGGTAAAATATTGTGGGCACTGTTAGAGTATAACAACAAAGTCGAATATAAAAGTGGTTTATTAAATATAATTTTCAGGGATCTGTTTTGTAGTGTTTGTAGCTTTTTAAGGTGAGAGCTCGCTGCCCGCCCCCATACCGATACTAAGTAGTTAAGTTGTGAATGAATGTATGCAAAGTAGTAGTTCAACAGAACTCGCTGGGGAGCAAACGCTTTAACTCTTCACAAAATACCACAAGAGGATGCCACACGCTTTTCGACAAATTTTATATGGTCTGTCCAGGATAACGTAGGATCTAAGTGTATACCCAAATATTTGAAACAGTCCACATTTTCAATTGTACAATCTCTAAGTTTGGGATGATGATATGTTGGAAAAGTTTTCCGTATGGATCGGATGATCATGTACTTAGTTTTGGAAAGGTTTAGTGATAATAAATTTGCTTTGAAATATTGATCGAGAACACTTAGATCGTTATCGATCGAGTTAATAATAGTATTGACATCATTGTTGGGATAAAACAGAGCTATGTCATCAGCAAACAGTCTAGGAGTTCCAGAAAGCCTCAAGTTACCTAGGTCATTAATATACAACAGAAATAACAAAGGTCCTATATTACTACCTTGAGGGACACCGATTCCAATGGGAGCAAGGCTACTACGTTCACCATCCACAGATACAAATTGCTTTCTATTCGTCAGGTAACTATGAATAACAGAATGAGCAATGCCCTTGATACCGTAACATTCAAGCTTAGCCAGCAGTATTGTGTGGTCCAAAGTGTCAAATGCTTTTTTAAGGTCTAGGAATAGAGCACCAACAATGTTTTTACGATCCACTTCGCTCATTATTAGATCAACTAATTCAATTAGAGCAGTTTGGGTGCTAGAGCCTTGTCTAAACCCATACTGAAATCTATAGAGGACGCTGTGTTTGTTCAAAAATTCTAATAATCTAGCAACAAATAGTTTTTCGAGGATTTTGTTGAAAACAGACAGTGTAGATATAGGATGATATTTATTACAATCACAACAGTTACTTGATTTAAAAACAGGGATGACTTTAGCCACTTTGAGACAATCAGGGTAATAACCAGATTGAACAATTATGTTGAAACATTGAGAAAGGATTCTAGAAAAAGCGCAAGAATTTCCTTTTAACATATTGACAGGAATGTTATCAGGGCCACTACTCTTCTTATTATCTAGGCTATGTATCAGAATAATTACTTCGTTTGTTGATGAAGAACGCAAATATATTGACTCACGGACGCGACGAACATTATTTAAAGGACAAATGTTTGAGGTGGTGGGGATATCATTTGACAGTTTTTTTTTTATTTAAAAGAAAGTAGAAGTTGGACGACTGAGTACTTAAACTCCAAAAGTGAATGCTGCATCGCAAGTGATTGTCCCGTTGAACAACACTCAGATGTAATACTCGATATTGGCAACTGTTAAAACACTATTGCGACTAAAATGTTGTGACTGATTGAATCTATAAGCCCAATAATTTCGATTCCATGTCATCAGTATATGACAGTCTCTTGATCTGTTTTTTTTCGTTTTGGAATAAAATGAGAGAGCAGTGATGCCACAAATGCAGATTTATCTGGAAAGGTACAATTTTGAAGTGTTTTGGTACAGATTCTGTACGGTACAGATTACAGATTTTTTTACATGACAGCAGGGTAAAATAATTTAACAATACGATGCGCTGGGATGCATTCACCAGGTAGACGTTGATTTAGACCGCTGACATAGTGATGGCGGGAGTCTGAGGTGGAGCTAGTACTGACTGAGCTTGAACTGAAGCTGACGTTAGAATGCAATATGCCAGAGGCCTGCTTCCAGCAGGTCCAGGGGATGATGTCTGAGTGAAAGCCAAGCGAATCTTCTCGGCGTGCCTACGTTTGCTTTGACATGCTCCATTTGAATTGCTGCAAACATGTTTCTCGCATCCTATTGAGATTACAAGCCCCATCTCGGCTTTTCACCTCCACTCTGTAAGCGGACTTAAGTTGCAAACAGAGGAGCGGTGAGAATTTGAACTGGAGCTGATATTGACATTACCCAGTCAAACTCATTCGTAATTCTGACTGATTTCTTACGTAAGTCCAGCTCAAATAAAAAAAAAAGAGTTCGAATTTCTGGTTTTACTTCCCCAAATGAAAAAGATGTATTAAAAAATGATTTTTTTTTTTGAAAACAACCTTAATATTGTTAGGGCACAGAATCCGGTACAGATTTTTTTTATAGATAGACAGGTACGGTACAGATTTAATTGTGGCAACACTGTGAGAGAGAGATAATCAAAAATCACGGAGTAGGAAAAATCAGCTAATCAAAGTCATCTAAAGAGCATCTCTTCTATCTTTTCTATGAACTCAGAACGAGTGCCTTCGGAATTGGGCTCTGATCCTCTCAATTCGGTTTGAATAACACGACATTTTCAAAAGTATCTTACGTCTTCGTTACCCGCACAGCGTTCAGCGTTGGATGTAACTACTGTAATTGCAATTGTTTCTCAAATTCTGTCAAAATATCAAAAACAACATTACAGCTTTTTTCAAGAAGTCATGCATCTCTTCCGATCTGGATGATGATTGTTAAAAAAAACTTGAGCTAATTAAAAACGAACCAATTACTGATCAGATTAGTGTCAAAATGTTTGAATAACCTTAGGCTGTGAACCATTTGGCGAAATTTTTAACTTTTGGTTAAAATCTGACACATCGCAAGTTATTTGCAAAATAACCCTGCTCTGAAGCATGGTTAAAATTGACAGAGCTATAGTTAAACGTGACAGCCCGATAGTTAAAATTTTGTCCATGGTGCAGAATAAAAAGGTGGAAACATTTTCTGTACCTAATTGAGTTAGTCAATATTTTTCAATACAAAATGAAGGGATAAAGATGGAAACGATAATGTGTTGTGTCAAGATTTGTTTGGGTTATTTCATGGTGTATGACTGTCATAATTAATGTTATAAAAATCTAATTTCGAAAAATCGACAAATGTTTACACCTCTACCAACTTGTGGTCATTGCCACTGTCAAATCTAAATAACTAACCAAATGTCAAATTTTGAGATGGTTCGCTCTCTCGGTTAAATTTTACCATTGGAGAGAAAATAACTTTCGAACTGTCAAATTTTAACTAAAAGTTTAAAAAAAATCGCCAAACTGTAACCGCAAGCATCATAGCAAATCCAACTGCCAGAACGAACTAGGTAGGCCTTACACACTGCCGCTGACCAAACTTTTGCAGAAGGTTCACAGGAATCGGATAAATTGCAGTAATTTAAAAACAGAGAAATCTAAAAGTAAGTCTTTTTGGCACAAGAGTAGCTAGTGCGATGTGTTATTTTTTATTTTTATCGGAATCAAGTGTGATTTACTGAGTTTATTTATAGTTTCTAGTTATTTTAGTGGTGTCATCAATTTAAATTTTAAACATTTAATAAAAAAAATGCGAAAAGTGGAAAATAACGGTAATCATTTCATTTCGATTAGTGAACAGTCCTTCAGCATATAAAATTCCGGTTAGTTTAGTAGATTAATTCATTGAAACATATCTATTGTAAAATCCAAGAATTCCGAAAAAAAAACAATACACTCAAACATAATATTTGCTTAATCTAGGTAATATTATCGAGTTTGAACGGTTTTGCAAGATTGTAATTCAATAGAGCAGAAGTTCTTATTTATACTTTGTAGAAAAATCAGTAGTTTTTTTGTACAGAAGCAAAATTACTGGTCTGCCTTTTGCTATAGTTTCAAGGATCTAGTAGAAGAATTGCTTAGAAAAATCAGCCTGTCTAATAATATAAAAAGTATCAATTTCATAAAATAGGATCTGTAAAAAATCTGAACACTTTAATGGATAAATAATCAGTTTTTCTCACTTGTCCGATAATATCGCCGAAAATATTCTTTAATGTATTATCATTTAAATTGAAAATATTATAAATTTGCGTTAAATAGGAGTTAAACCGTTTCTCCGCATCTCCTAATCGCCTACCTGATCAGAAGATTGGTAACGAATTCCGACATTCTCTTGTATTTGTATTTAAATATTTGAAATCTAATGATTCTTATCAGGAATCAGTAGCGACTGGCTCAAATGGCACGTTCCTCATGTTGATCAGAGATTTGTGCCTTGCCATGATTTGTCTTTTCCTCATTTCCCTGATGGGCAGGATTGGGGAAGTGGTAAGGTTAGGGATAAGGAAAATAACGACACAAGGAACATAGACAATACGGAAGTATTCTTCACTTCCAAGGAAAAAAAAAACACTTCTCGATGAGCGGACACATCAACACCCACGAGGGGATATTGAGATAACAGAACGAGAACGCCCCCGAAGAGATATGTTCATTCAAATTTGGCTTAAACCGATTTAGGTTTATAAACTAACGTGACATTTGGAAGCCATAGTTCGGTTCATAACCCTTTTTCGCTAGAGAATTTAGAGAACGGTCTTCGATACTGCAAAAATACTGCTATATTTTCTCTGTAAGCGACTTGATTGTCTGAACTTCCCAGCAAATTGTCCGCGAACCAGGATTATGGAACTCTAGTCTCATCAAAACATCAGTACTCTTCAAATATTTCTTGGGATTCTACGGAATGTAAAGTGAAGGCTGTATAGTTTAACAATAAAACGAAAGTCCCCTGCCTTCTCACTTATCTCCTCCAATTTCTATTTCAACCAGGTTCAGCTGTATTCATAATCCGGAAAGAACCAATCAATACCATACTTAGCCAACTGATGAATGAGTTAGGAGGAATTGAAAGGAGATACCCGTGAAGATCTTTTTACCGATCATCCTTCAGCGCAATCAAAAAGTGACCTTTCTCCCACCTTGCTTACACTCGATAAGTATTGAGACTCAAAGACTCTATACAATGAGCCGAAGCATAGTTGAAGAGAGCTCCTCTGCAGTTTTGCTTCTTTTCTTTGATTTTGATCATTTTTTTCCCATTTTGTAAGATTTAGAAGGAGCACGTTTCTCGCAACTACCAGTATTCACACCTGATGTTGTGGGAAGTGATTCAATTTTCGATTCCCCGAAAATCCAAAAAGGATCTACACGCATCAACGGTTTCATCAAAACGAGTGGGAATTTACAATCTAGCAAAGTCCTAATAATTAAATCCAATTTTTTCTACCACTTATTTAAAATTGAATTATCATACAGTACAACCACAAGAGGCTGCTACATCTAGGCGTTCAAATGATCAAAGACGATGTACTTATGCTCAGATAACGACGGTTCGAGCACGTTGGATACGAGCCAGTCTGCCAACTCATGCGTAATACAGTCAGAGCAGAGAGTTACATCTAACACCTCTTCTCCGCCAGATTGTGCAAATGTTGGGTGATTTGCTACATTAAGTATACCCAAATTTGTACTGCTTAAACCGTCTATTAATTCATATTCATTAATTAATTCTCGAATTTATATCTGAGCTGGGTATTCATTATGCGGCGAATATGCCGAACAATAGACGTATTTCCTGCTTATGTTATCAATAGGCAGATTGACTGTGACAGCACAAATATCACGAGTTTGAGGTCGGATAAAAGATATGCGTCGATAGCACTACTCACAAGTTCACATGCGTTCACATTCAGCGTGAATTTGTCATACCATTTTGTTGTAAGCTACGAAGACGGGGTTAAGTAGCTTTCCAACATAGAAGTTTCCTACATGGAAATGCGGTTCTTCAACCTATGAAGCTTTTTCTTCGTGTGAAAGGTGTTATAGATTCATAGTTGATGTACGTCTATGCTGAAGATTAATTTGAGTTACTCGAACCATGGTCGATCGGAGCATTGCACACTTCATCACCGGCACTTATTGTACAACTATTAGAAGATACCTAACACGTTGGCTTATAATCGCCTATAGCGAACCCCGAAGTGGGCATTAGTGACATGACCATCATTTGAATCTCACGATTTGCGAAGAAACAAACGTCCACTGTGTACGAGATTCGCTTAACGCAGCAAGGACAATACCCACGGGCCACGACACTCCGTGCGCGACTGGTATACATATTTTAATCCTGCCAGCCGTGCAGTCCTCGGCATGGAGAAACATTTCGGCTCGAGGACTCCTGTTTTCAGTCGCCTCTTACGACATGGGATCTGGAAACGAGTGGATCAATTCTTGATTGAAATACTTTGAGAGATTTCAGTCCGCCGGAAACAACACGGCTAAAAGATATCGCAATCAAAATCACGGCATTCTGCGATTGATCTTAAACAGTGTTTTAGTGGGCGACATTTCCCGTTTCGTCTTCAAATAAAGGAACGATGACTGATTTGGTACATTTCATATACCTATAATTAAAAAGTCATGGAGTGCAAATGAAAGAAGCAGGCAACCCGTACTATTGAATTAGGCAGTGAATTGCGCTGAATTGTGTCGCGCCGCTCAGTGGCGGAGCTAAGGGGGAGGGGAGGCGAATGGGGCAATTGCCCCGAGCGGCAAAATCAAGGGGCGGCATTTCCTACCCAACAAATTTCTATTTCATTTTTTAGTAAGTTCCATTAATCACGATAAAAATCAAATGCGGGTGAAACGCTAGAATTTATATAATTTTCGTGACTATTGACGATAAAAAAGACAAGGGATCGGGACAACGGATGTGATCGAACAAAACTAAATACATATTGTCTCTACCTCAAAAAATATACTTTATGTTTTCAATCTTTTAATTCTATTGGAAAGATGTTTCCTTTCCTGTCACGTGTAATAGATACGTTGGTCCAGCATAGTCGATAAGACAACCGGTCTAATAGGTATTCCATAGAAGGTTAGTTTCGTATGGTAGCGTACGTTATTTGACCGAATGCTTTTTTTTTTGAGTGAGTGGATCCGAGAGTTCAAAAACGATAAGGCCGTTGGGAAGGGCGGAATCCCGGGTGAACTTCAAAAAGTCTAAAAAGTGGCCGGCTGTGAGAAGCAATCCCATTCGTGATCGGGATGATCTGCATGGTTGAAAGAATGCCTTCCGATTGATTGAATTGACTTCAAGATCTTCAAGAAGGACTACAAACTCGAACATAATATCTTCCGAGGCATAACGATGTCAATGCCGCCTACCAGGAAGTCTCTCATGTTCTTTTGAGGAGACTGCGCCTGTTGGCTGAATGCTTTGTCGGTGAATATTAAAGCGGGTTTCGAGAAGGACGATCAACGACGGACCAAATGTGACAAATTCTGGATATATTCCGGGAATACAACTTGCGGGCTGACCATCTGTTTGTGGAGTTCAAGGCGGCATACGATTCAGTAAAACGAAAAACTGTGGCAGGTAATGGTTCAGGATGGTTTCCCGACCAAATTGATTAAGCTGATTCGTATGACGCTGCAAGATCTGATGTGCAAAGAAACGGAACCGTCATCACCAGATCTCACATGCTTCTTGGCTTTGCAATCAACACCGACATCATTGGCGTTGATCGCAGAGCAGTGGAAGAGGCATTGTTGAATTTTAGAAGGGAATCTTCAAGAATAGGGCTGACAATAAACTCTGACAAGACAAAGTACATGGTAGCTGGCAGAGAATGGCGGTCGTATTGGGTTCGAGGTGGAAAATGATGAGGTACAGTGAACCAATTTATATATTTTAGAACACTAGTGACCAAGGGTAACGATGTTAGCCTCGAAGTCAGCTAATGTCCCACAGCCTAAGGATGCGCGCAAAACTTGTTCTATTCAAATCGCTGATACTCCTGGTTGCTCTGTACGGCCATGGATGTTGAAGGAAGCAAGATATCGGGGCATGTTTGGGAGAAAAACTCTCCGTTCAATACTCGGCAGCACAGTAGAAAATGGAGCATGGCGCAGACGCGTGAACCCCCAACGGTACCAAGCATACAACCATGGT
This sequence comes from Topomyia yanbarensis, assembly GCF_030247195.1. NCBI lineage: Eukaryota > Metazoa > Arthropoda > Insecta > Diptera > Culicidae > Topomyia > Topomyia yanbarensis. Next base: position 8,190,090 of record NC_080671.1, read on the forward strand.
GACATTGAAAGGCTGTTAAAACACGGCAGACTACAGCGAGCTGGGCTTGTAGTGTGGAATGACGAAAGAGAAACCAATTAAAGTTATGATCAGCAAAGAACCTGGTAGAGGTCGTCGATTTCGGGGCAAATCCCGCTCTCGCTGACTTTGTACAATTGAGGAAGATTCGCGTGCGGTGGGTGTCTATGAAACTGGCGGTTCAAGATCGAGTAACCTGGAAGTCCAAAATACATTCAATTATGATTCGGATTATCCGGATTGTCACTAATGTCATTTTCGTTTTTGACAGTGCACTACACCGGTGTAGTCGGTGCTACACTCATTCAAACTTGGGTGTAATCAGTCTATCTCTTTGCACTACACCGGTGTAGCACCAAGAAAAAACGAAAACGCTATAAGATAATGATTACGATTGTTAGTTTGTTTAGGCAAAGTAGAAATAATGACAGATGCACTTAACCGCCCTTTCACCTAGGGACGTTTGACACCTTGTTATTAGTATTAAAAAATTATAAATGCTATTAAAAAAATTGTCGACTCTTGCACCATGATAAATAATTTCATGGTGCCGCAAATTTAAAAAAGAATGTACTTTTCAAGTGATCCAGAAAAGGTGCGGGTCTTGTCAAATACAATACAAACCCACGTTTGATTAAATTAATAGACCCTCAAAATCTAGATTTATAGCAAAAAACTATTTCTCGGGTCTAAAAAATTAGTTGGCGGTCATTTGTCATGTTCTTTTGTTAAAAGTATAATGCGGTATTTTTCATATCAATCAGTTGAAAAATGGCAGCGTTACTCATTTTTTTTCTCCAAATTAGAAACTTTCTTGCATGAACTTTTAAAAGGACGGTTTCATATTAAATTTTCAAAAAAAATTTCGATTTGTTTGCCCAATTATGTATTAAAAGTATGTATGTAAACTTTGAAGCTAAAATTAGGAAAAACAACGGAAGATATGATTATAGAATCCCATAGTGCGCGACAATGCCTCTCTTTTTTGCGTTCATTATTCAATGGCAGTGTTCTGATTCCGTTATCCATTCCATTCCATCCATTCCATTCCGTGTTACAGTTGTGATAAGGAAGGGATACAAAATTTCCGCATTGATTAATCAGATTAGCAATACTTCTAGAAGATACATTTTATGATTTTACTAGTAATTCATACCCTTTAAATAAAACTTATGTTCGCAACTCAACTATATAGTGTACATTACCGCTTAGATTTATGCTATCTCAGCTCATAATTTGTAGTTTTAGGCATACATTTTAGCATTGCATATATTATTAAGCTTAGAAATATATCGTGATATAAAGCACACTACTGTTTATCGTATATTATTTTTTCATTCAGTCTAGTCCTTGATCTCGCACAGACCAGAAGCTAAATACACACCGCTCGTTCACAGCAAAGCAAACGAACGAATTTTTACCCGCGTCGCTTCGTTTCTTCTTTACACCAGTAACAGAAAAAAGCCTCGTTGCCCCACGGTGAGCAAAATGAGCGAACAAAAAAGCAAAGTGCGCCCACTAAGGGAAAACACTGTCGTGATTGACTTTACGCAAACTCGACGAAAACCTACAGTGCGTGAGGTGGAACAGTTAATAAAAGTGAACATGAATCTTGATCTTGCGGCAGTTACACACCTCCAGCTGCATCATACAAAAAACGTGATACTAATAACGTTCCAGACGCTATCCGATGCAGAATTCTTTAGTGTGATGAATAATATGCAACACGAAATCGAATACGACAACATTAAAACCAAGATCCCCGTCTATATAGACCGAGATTTTACTGAAGTTTTATTACATGATTTGGCACCGCGCATCAGCTCCGAGTACATTAAAAAATACATGTCCCAATACGGAGAAGTGGAATCCGTCAAGAATGACACCTGGAGAAACTTTTTCCCCGGTATTCTCAACGGGGTTCGTATCGTCAGAATGCAGCTGCACAAACCGATACCATCTTACTAGACCTTCGAATGCAAATCTTCTCAAGGGATTACCTACATTCAAAAAACCCTTTGCACATACCCTGGGCAGACGCCCACGTGCCAGTTCTGCAACCAAACGGCACACTACGGTAAACCATGCGGTAAAACTGCTGCGGAAAATGGATCTACTACAACACGCACTGATAAACAGCCTTCCACCGCTAAACCACAGTCAACCGGCCAAAAGATAATCTCCGATAGCCCAAAGCAAACATCCAGTACACCGGCCGCAGGAATGACCAAAAAAGAAGACGGATACACCAAGGTCACTAGTAAACACAAAAAGCATCAAATATCAGCCAACAGTGAGCAATCAACCAACTCTAGCGATAGTGATATGGACGTACACGAGAGCGATGGAGAGGACACACAGATTAACCAACAAGCAGCAAACGGTAAAGGGAATAATGGCAATAGAGTTCTAGGCAAACCATTTCACACACACCACTTGAGTGGTTTGTTTTCCTCCAGCTGTCATATGTAAAACTGTCAGCCAATTTAATCATTTGAAATAGCTCTTATGAAGTATTTATAATGGTGCTGAAATGCTCTTTGTCGCTGTAAAAGTCATTACGAAGACGTACAATGCCGGATAGTCAGGTACCATCATGAAAAAATCCGACTGAAAAGTTATTTTCGATTTGTTTTTCTCCACCTATGACAGGTGGAGGAAAACAAATCGTCGAACACACTAATACAGTTACAGATTGTCAAGTACTCTATAACGCTTCGCCCCCGAGAAAGATAACGAGAAACAGCAAGCAGTGCGCCCAGGACAGACGATCGCAATAATTTTCGCATTTTTCTTATACTTTTGAAATGTAATTTCCTGAAATGTTTATTATTTCTAAAAAAGGCGAATGACCCTTGTGGTTAAAACATTTATAAATAATAATAATAATAATAATAATAATAATAATAATAATAATAATAATAATAATAATAATAATAATAATAATAATAATAATAATAATAATAATAATAATAATAATAATAATAATAATAATAATAATAATAATAATAATAATAATAATAATAATAATAATAATAATAATAATAATAATAATAATAATAATAATAATAATAATAATAATAATAATAATAATAATATTTTTTCATTCAAGCTGTCGTTGACATTTGTTCTCGTACTGACTTTAGCAGGATGTCGTCTAGAATGTGTCAGTAAATGATGGTAGGTTTTTGAATCAATGTTGTCCATTGAGACGCGCGACTATTCTGTCGGTAACACTCACTAACTGCTCAAGAGTTCATGCAATCAGATTGTTTAATGCAGAACTAAATCTCTAAATTTTTCATAAAAAAGAGTGTTGAGTAATTTTCCTAATTTTCACGAAAAAATCGCAAAATATTGATTGTACGAAGGTTCCGAAAAATACGAAAAAACATTTGCAATATATCAAAATTTTGAGGGTATAAAATAATACTTATGTATGCTAGTGCTCAAATGAAATTTAATAATCTCAATAATTAGTTTTATAAGCTAGTTTTGCCTTAGCCAAAACGTATAGTTATAGATAAACGTTATTGTTTATAAACAAAATTGGTTTAATAGGGAATTGTTTCTCTGAACGTTTAGCTAAAGAATTTGAAAAGGAAATGGTTGATCGCCAGTAATTTACAAGAATAATATTATAAAATGATGTGTCCAATTCTTTTATCAGTTTTTTTTTTAAATAGGGTTACTGTGCCCTAATTCATCTTAGCACCTCTATTCATCCCACCCATTTGAACATATTATTTGGAGCAGGGTCTGCTATCTCTATTCAACGCATTAGTTCAAATAGTAGGATGAATAAGTGTGCATTGTATTCGACTTTTTGCTTCGTACAAACGCGAGTATTTTACATTGTCCAAGTTATATTTTTATTGATCTGCTTCTTAGAAACGAAGCAAAGATGTTGATACCTATTTAAGCGCAATCCAATCACTAAAAGCCGAGCTATCAGCGAAATAGTGTGACATCGTGACTTATGAGATAAATAAGGGCTCGTCTACCCTATGTATGTTTTGAAAATGTGTTACATTTTTTAAAATAATTGTAATGTATTCAATAGTAATTGTTTTAGTAATTTCGAGATTTTTTATATATAATTTTAAAATTAGTTAATCTTGCACTTATATTTCATACTTTTATTTTATATTTAGGGTAATTATAGCTAATATCTTTTATGTTACAGAGGGTTTAGGCAGCAATTTTTGCTATAATTAAAAGGCCGGAGAGAACATGTGAACGGAGTCCTAACGCCACCTTTCGAGAGGAAATTAATGCGCAGCACTACTGCCAGGACAAAATATTGGCAATAAAATGTGAAAAAGTTCATTTTTATGTAGACATTTCCTAATACTATTATCATATATGTTTCATATGAATAGGCGGGAAAAATCAAACTCTTTTGAAAATTCATTATAAAAGGGGCGGCAAATTTAATTTTTGGCCCCGAGCGGCAAAACACCTCGCGCCGCCACTGGTGCCGCTAAAAAATAAGAGAGACTTTCTCGTTGTCTTTGAAAACAAAAATATTCAGGTATCGGTATTTTACCGGTACTACCGATACTGGGGGCTTCAGTACCATATTGGTGCACACAAAAGGATACCAGGATAGTATGAATTCTCAACTTGGCGACAGTTAGAAACCGAATCCCAAAAATATAGCCCAACTTTTGTGAATGCAGTAAATGACTAGTCAAGACGGATAGTTAGATAGATAGCGGGTATTTTTTTCTATTCGTGTTAGGAAAAATTCTTAAAATTCACCTGTTCCCAAAAGTCAAAAAATAATGTACAAAAATCGATTTTGATCACTTTCGTTTACTGGTTTCTTCTTGTCACCAAGATAATATGTTTAGATCGTGAGAAACTAGTTCGCAAACGGTATTTGATCTGTTTTCATTTGTGAAAGAATTTGTCTGTCCACTGAGCTCGAAAATTCCGTGCAAATTCCGGACAAATCCACACAGCTGCTTTTTACGGCCATGCCTCAGAAAATCCGTACAGTCCTCCCAAATTCCGTACGGTTGGTCAGCTTAGGTATACTAAATGTTACAAATATTTTCGAGCTCGATCTCTTAGTAGCAAAAAAAAAACTGACCAAAAAATAAGGTAAACGCGCATTTTCTAAGTTTTTAAATTAATAAAAAAAAATCTGGTCCACCCAACACATCCTTTTTCTAGGAAATCACCAAACCCGGAAGGACCTAACCCATTCGCTTGCCATCAAAAACAGGAAAGTACATTAAGCTCTTCAGCTATCAACTTCAACCTTTAAACCCGTTTTTTTTTCGTTTGTGAAACCGAGAAAGTCACAAAAAACCATTACGCCCTACTTGCTGATGACTGTTTGGCATTTTTTTAATGCTGACGACGGCTCGCTCGTCGGAACTGGAAGGATCACATAAAACACAAACAGAAACACTTAGCACTCGCGCGTGGCGATGCTGATCCGGATAGGATAACATTGAGGGGAAAAAATAGGTTCGAGTGTGGCAAATCTGTGAGTTTATCTGAGCTAGTCAAGTGGGACTGGATTTGGGCTGAAAAACAAAAATGATAATTAGGTTTTTCAAACAAAAGTTTAGAATCGGATTTATTTCTTAGTGAAAAGCCTTTCGCCACTAAGATCATAATCTTCAACTGTTCAATTTGAAACAGTTTGTAACTGAATCATACATCAAAGCTCCGTTTGTAAAAATATCTATAGCCAAGGACTGCTTTCTGCAGCAAGCGTGACGAAGTTATTTCGACACCTTAAAAGCTCTCCAAAATGGGTCTGATGCTACGTCAGCGCTGAAGCATTCTGGATGAATCCTTAAAGTCACGCGAGAGGTTTCTGTTATAGTTATGTGTCCTGTAAATCTAGTTTCAAAAACAAATAAAAATATGCTGCGACATATACTGATTCGGTTGCAAATTTTATGCACTGCCAAAAGAATATCCATGCTGGAACGGATAAGGTTCTTATTGAAAAATTGATTCTACTGCAGATTTTATATCTACTTCATTCCTCTGCAACTATAAACTGAACCCTCCGGAATGACCTACATCTGGTCCATTTGGATCCCGAGAGCACCGCATTTGGCATCGCACCTCAAAATATAGTGTCGTCATGCGCCCTTTCGGAGACAACAACTGACGAAACTAGCAGTGTCAACGGGATTCAACCTTCCCCGGAGGCAGTAACAAAGCCATTACGAGCAGCTATCGCATCATTAAAAACGGCACCGCGGCTTCCGGACAACCACTAGATGCACGTTTTGCGCTGTACAACATCATTATCCGTCGGATCCGAGTTGGGTCCTTTCGAACAGTGCTGTGTAGGTGTAGGTTAGGTATAGTCACAATTTTGCTGCATTGGATAAGCCGGTGGTGGTGGGACACTCTTTCGTACTTGTTGTGGTGCAGAAGCATCCATCTCCCCGCCCCGAAGCTTTTCGGCCGGCCGCAGCTTAATGGCTCTGGGTTTCGGGAACCGTTGGATTCGTGGAAGATTTGTTATGTTTTAAAATGTATTTATGACACCGTTGTGGTTGTGCTGAATCACGGACGCCGGAAGGCACTGATTTAGAGTGGAGATAAATCTTATTTTGGAACACAAACTGGATGACCGTTTCCCGAATTAAAACATATTACGGTGGGAATTGCTAATAACTGTATGCACAAATAAATATTCTTGTACTTGGTAATCGTGGAATTCGGCTTACTTACTTTATTATAAATGAGCAACTGAAAGTTTGATCCTTCTTTGGTAATCTTCTTTATTAAACTGTGAAAGGGAAAACTCAAACTAAGGTACGACTTAATGCGACATCGAGTGTCTCATAAAACTTTCTCGTCCTTACTAATACGAAAAATCCCTCCTAACGATACTAATGAAGGTTCTTCTTATTAAATATTTCCGAATTACTTTCCTACCTTCTTTTACTTATACTTTTTCTTCGAAGCAGCATGGTGCACAATAACGAACCAATTAAAAATAATTAAATACTCCCACAGGTTGGTCTTTTCGCTGGATTCCTTTGATCCGTAAGAAATCGATGAATAAAGTTGGGCCCACTTGGAATCCGGAAACAAGATTGATCGATATTGATTTGACGCATAAAAAATGTAATTAAATAAAAATGATGGTATTTTATGGTAGGATAGGAGGATCAGTTATGGCGCAATAGCACCAGTTATGGCATCATTGGCGGTGGTCAGCTATTTTCGTCTGCGTCCCTTATCACCAATTTTTGAAAAGTGATTCATCAGCAGTGCTATCTTTGAAAATGAACCACCTTGGTTATGCAACTAATTTTTTCCGATCTTTTTTTTAATTCAAATAATTAAGCAATCTTCATTTCGTTATATTCTTAATTGCACATATTTGGTCGTATGTAATTTTAAATGTACTTTCATTTGATGGCATTGTAAGGGAACACGTATCCGCCCGTTGATGCTAATCGAGCTGACATTTCTTTAGACTGAGCAAACTAATTTATTTGTTTGTTTAGTGTTTATTTGACCAACTAGGAAACGAATCCACTAGGTCTTTAATGCGTGTGGGAAATACGCATGGTCTTGTCTGAGCGAATGACTTTTGAATTATGTATGAAGGTGGAGAATTGACATTTCGCAAGATCAATTCAAATCCAATTACCAATTTGCTGCAATCATTTCCGCTCGAGGAACAAATGTTTTATGATCATATTTAATGTTTTACTTTTAGTCCATTAACTCATCAGTCAATTATACTGAGCCAAGAATAAGTACGTACTATTTGGAAACGGGGGGTGTTTGATTCGTGCATGATGTTAATATCGTTTAGGGACGCAGCATTTATATTCTTTCTGTTTTGCGTCTTCATGGTAATATCGCAACGTTTACTCGAACGAGGTGGAAAATTTCATATTACGGGATCTCAATATGCTTGTGGTTATACCAATAAGGACCATTTATAAATTCTGCCACGCTATTAGGAGGAAGAGATATGACTAATTGTGACATAAATGGGAGGAGAGCACGTCATGTGCTTTGACGCAATCGGCCGTTTTACGCACGATAGCGCCATGTGTATAGGAATTTCCATAGAACATGAACACTTTTGCGAGTATCGGCATTAATGTGCTACTACAAAATGAAGGAAAAATTAAATCATTTGATTCGTATTAGACCAAGGGCAAAAATAACGTGGCAATATGACAGAGAGTTATCTAGTATTGGGTAATCTTTGCGTGATATAATTTATGAATGTTCCACAATACCACTGTTAAAGTCATTGTTTACGGTCCATTTTACATTGTCGACAACACTCCCGACAGCCGGCTGTTCGGAGTTCAAGTTGTTTTCGATGAAACAATCTCGATAAACGTTTACCCAGAGTTTAAACGCCTAGAACATTTACGTATCCTAGAGTCAATAAACAATTCAAACATCTTATGCACGAAAAAATATTCTCAGTCGCATCGCTTGCTTGAAGCGAATCCTGACTAACAACCCACCCAGTACCCAATCCGTGGTACTAATGGGAGTGTCACTGAGCCGGGCCTTCCGTTAAGTAAGTACCACATCAACACTTCCTTTCTCGTCCCAAGTTACGGTAAAGATCGTGGTGGCTGCAATGGTGGCTCTCAGGCAAAATTCTCGCTTGGACTGGATTAATTGTTATTTCCAAACAATGCTCCTCAAGTAGTCTGGCTGAAAATGAGAGTCATCAGTCTGCAATCTACGAAGTATACCGTGCTTACGCAACGCAATAGCACCAGTTATGGTATCATTGGAAAAAATAAACAAAACCATTGTTTACTACCATAGTCATTGTTACAGACTGAAACAATGACGCATTTAAAGATAATTTTCGAAGTTTTTAGCAGAATTATGAAAATCACGAATTAGTCTATCCTTATTTCATTCCAAACTGCCATCCATACCCACCATGAAACTTCGGCTAAGGTTAAGCTAAGAACATGTGTTTCAAATTTAAACACTCATGGGCACGATACGAACAATACATACCAACAACAAACTATGTGTGCAAATTTACTACAAGTAGGTTTAGAAAAAATAAAAAAAATCTGAAGCCATTTTGAAATCCAAGATGGCAACTTACGGGTTATATAAATTCGCTATAAACTCAACAATACGGGTATTTTCGGAATGGAACAATTATATAGTAGATACTGTGAAGACCCAATTTAAGCAGCCCCCGATTTTGTCAGCTTTATGAAATTCCGTTCGATGGGCTCCAGCAGACGAACCAAGCTAAATTCGAAGAAATTATTTCTTGAATACATGTTTTATATGCCAAGTTAGCAGATTACTAACTTTCTTTTCACATTCTAGCCCTTAACCACGTCTTATTATCCTTTGTTCTCGATTCACTTAGTAATTTAATTTTGCATTTTGTGGGGATGTTGATTGAAGAATCGGTATAGAAATTTACCAGGACTTTGATAACTAGCCTCATGATTGGATTGCCATCTAGCATATACTCTACTGCCGAGAGACCTCATTCCTCAATCCAGAAACAGTTTTGAGTCGCTGACACGAGGAACAGACGCTCGTGTGGTTTATTGTTTCCTGTCAGCATGTGACCAAAGAGGGTTTGTTACCTGATCTCCACTAAGATTGCCCGTACCCCATCTGGTATTGTAGGATAGGACTTCTGTATCACAAGAGAATGCCTGTGTTGCTTCTGCACGAAGATACAGAATTGTAGGCCCGCACTGTGGACTTGGATAGACTGGCTGCCGCCAAGGACGCCAACTTTAGAGTGTTGCGGAAATTTTGACGCGTTCTGCAATACCGCAATGTTTCCGGTACTCAACCTAGCCTTCACCTGTATTGCACTAAGTTGAATCTCTGTCGCATGTTACATTAGAATTTCAGAGTTTCTGGAAGAGTTGGAAACTACATGTTTTGTGTAAAATTTCGAAAATGTTTCGGCTTTGTGTCAGAGCTTCCTCATGAGAAAAATTTAAACCTTTATAAGGAATCTCTTCTGCCTATAGTTTTTGGGGGCAAGAAAAGATGTCCCCACATGATCCCTGTCAGAGTCACAGCCAAGAGAGCATGATGATTTGCGTGGAAAGTGGCATGGCACTTATTAGTTTTTCCGTAAATGAGTACATAGAGCGTCTTTTAAAGGAACGCTTCAGAATCTTCGGATGCTGTTTGTACGCGGGGCTTGGCAATAGATCATGTGGACCCTTTCCACAATAAGCATACTTTCAGCATTACTAGTGCAATGGTCATACTCGTTATTCTCTGCGCAATTGTCACACCGAGCCTTATTGCTACAATCACCCATTTTCTTGTATTTAGTGCAATGAGCGAGAAATCCTGCTGGATAGAAATGCGCCATCACAATGATCAAAAGAATTCTTCTCGTCTGCGTTCTTCCTCTTGGAAAACATTGCTGTGTTCTACTTTCCATTCGATCGCAAAACGGAACTCGTCTTGGTGTTCTTGTCCCGGTTGAAATGCAGCAGAGTTCGACACCCAGTTTCCGATCCACAATGTTCCACATGAATGGATGTACTTCATCTCGCTGGCTCGCTTCTTCGATAGTATCCACGCTGTCGTAGTAGTCATACACGTAATGGCGCTTCACGATGGCTTCTACTGCTTCAGGGTATTTCTCCGAGAAATACGCTGCATTTAAAATCTTCACGAATTGAGCTGAACAGGGCGAACACGTGAAACAAAAGTTGGCAACGCCCATAACGTACACCTGCGGAGCATCTTCACTGCGCGCTCGGAATAAAAACCGTTGCGCTTGCTTATCCTCAGGTCTGATCCGGATCTGACGATACATTTCTTGAATGTCACCACCAAATGCTACTAGTCGTTCCCGAAAATTGCAGATTACTCTGGGAAGTGGAACTAGCATATCCGGACCTTTGAGTAACTCTTAGTTAAAAGAGACTCCGTTCACTGCAGCTGCAGCATCCCAAACCAGGCGTACCTTACCCAGCTTCTTTGGATTCACCGTGACATTCAACGGTAGAGACCATTCAATTCGGCATCACCCGCCTTGTGCGCGTAGTGTTTGACTTGATAGCTTTCGATCTGCTGGCACACGTTTGCACTCTACCTTCTGCAGCCGCACCGATTCCTCCACTCGATATAAACGGGGATGATGGCTTCCACGACAGTTTTGTATCAAGCATCGAAGCACCTGATGAGATGATCCGTTCATTTACAGATCCAGCACGGCTTAGTTGCTGGCTCTCTTTGAATTTTATCAGAATTTATCTGGTCCGCGTCATGAAGAGAGACGAACTCTTTCGACGACGAGAATTTCCTTTCCCCATCCGCAAAGGCTCGCGCTCGCTTAGCGAGAATGCCGAGAACTCCATCACCTCCGACACATTCGAAACGATGTCATTTGGGAAGTTCGTGAACACTCGCAACTTTCCGCGCTTATACCGGACCCAACTTGTCAACCATAGCATGTACCAGCATCGGGATGTTTAGGTACCAATGCTTCAAGGTGGTCGCATAACTGCTTCACCGTTATCCCGAAACTGATGAACGTCTCCAATCGAGCAGCTCTCGGCGACGGCGCGTTCCTCACCATCGACAACAACGTTCGGTTCGGAGCAGCTTCTCCGGTTTTCCAAACAGATTCTGAAGATCCCTGATCCGGAGCAGAATCCTGCAGCACTAGCCGACTCCTGACTGCCTCAAGTGGATCGCTCTGTAAACAGTCCTGCAAACGCTTCAAATTCTCGAGGTTTGAAAACCCACAAGCTGCAATCGTGTACTCGAAGCTGCTGATAAAGAATGGCCAAACTTCTGCTTCCCCTTTAAACTTGGGAAGGTTCTGAGAGACCGCTTTGCGAGCAGCTAGCTAATCTCTTGTGATACCAATGATACAACCCTGCCCGTTTCCTTCTACACACATTTAAAGACTGTTGCGACTACATCTACTCGGCGGGACCTCCGAAACTTCACCGTCACTTACATCTTCGTCATTTCGCTCGACTTCGACAACGAGCGACTTATCTAACGGCACCTCAGGTGCCACCTGATTGTCGACCTTCTTCGGACACGCGAGTTTATCAGTCATCTGCCGATATCCTTTCTTTGGATAGGCCCCGCGATAATCCAGCATCCAGTCTTCCACCTTCCGGAACGGTTTGGAGGCAGAAGCACCGCCAACAGCTTCATATTGGCCCTTCAACGCGTTGACCTTATTAATGCTGTCGTCAAGCTGTTTTCGAATAGCATCCCGCTTCTTTGAGAATTCACGCTCTGCGGCCAATTGGCAATCAGGCGTTTTCTGCTCATGCTCTAGCTGCCGCTGCTCCATTTCACGCTGCGATTGTAGCTCCTGCTCGCGCATCTCCCACTTTAGCTTCATCCGCCTTTCGTTCCAAGCCCGCTGCTTAGCGAGACGTTGCTTCTGCAACTTTATCTGCTTTGCAAAGGCCACATTGCTAACTGTTCCTCTTCCAAGCTGCTGCTCAATCAGGTCTAAGACGGAACCAGTTCCACGACCGGACCCTGCACATTCGGGGCGGACTTCCCCGCGCTTCTTAGCCGTAGTCTCTGGAACTTTAAGACGTCGAGCGCTTAGCGGAGAGCATCGCGGACAACGCCAATTAACGTTCACCACCTCTTGGTTGGCATCTGCGCACGATAAATGAGCCCAATACTGACATTCTTCGCATTGAACCCAATCGATGTCACCGGATTTTGCTAGCTTGCAGTACAGACACTTTTCGTGCTTTGAAGGAGAAGAAGCCATTCTGCACACTATCCGAAAAACAATTTTTGATTTTGTTCGACGGCAGGTTAAAACAATATTTTTCAAAATTCGTCTTTTGTGAATTAATAAAATATTCAATGTTGAAACTGTATTATACTGCTGTCAAAAAGTGTTGTTCTTGTAATGCTCTAGCCATTGCAACAATGGTATTGTTGAGTGGCATGAAGCTCAAATATTGCGGCACATACACAATGTACTCTTTCGTAAAAGTCTCGTAGCCATCGATGTCATTTGTCTGCGTCAAACTATTCATCCCCCCCCCCCCGAAACTTATCATAGCGAATTTTCAATATTTCTTTTAAAGCAGAATACCGTTCCGCTAAAACTAGAAAAATCCGCAATAGATTTAACGAAGAACGAAGAGCTCGGTTGAAGAAGGTGGGTAAAACTTCACCTTGACCTATCGTTCATTGTACCGTAAACCGGGGTGACTTTGATCACTCGAAACTTTTTCGAAGATCGCTTATTAAACCAGAACAGTCTACCGAATCATTTTAATTTAAAATGATGTTTACTCTAAACCTATAAAATACTGATTTGTCATACTTTTTGAGTATATTTTGGGTACAAAAATTACAAAAAACCGAAAATTGACTTTACCTTATTTTACGAAGCTTCGTAAAATGTCTATTTTTTATAAAACAAATGAATCTCAGATTTGAGCAAGAGTAATAAATTACAAGCGAGTTTTTATTTTCCTTTAGAGTGCGATGTGCCAAATTTACTTTTAAGAGTTTGTTAATTTTAAATACATTTTTTTGTGAAACTAGTTGGCAATTTTTTCAAATTATTTTAAGCTAAAATTCGCAACATTTTTTATTGTTCAATATTCCAACGTGTTAAACTGGATAAAACATTTTGTGCATTGATAAAGTAATGAAATAAAACAATTTTAGCAGATTTAAAGCAATATATACGCGAACGGAGGTCTTAGTGGCGAAAAAATTTCTCCCAATATCGGTTCTTCTTTGGTTTTCGCTATTTTTCTATTGGAACAACCGGTGGGGTGCCGTGGTCGGTCTGACGAATCCGCATAGAGCGTGACGTCCGGTTCGCTGGCGTTTCGACGACTCATACTCGCTGCTCTGTTGCAGTCTACTCGACTAGTCCTCGGCGGTGAATCTAGCTTATTCCTGCGGAGAGTTCCCTGGCGGTGATTGCTCTACCGAAACCGTTGTTCGATGTCCATTCCGTTGTAAGACGGTCATGATCTACATCAGCGGTTCTCAACCTTTTTCGTACCACGGACTCCTTAGATACCACACTGGGTCGCGCGGTCCCATAGATAAACATCAATTTTGTATGCTATCAATATGTTATTTTCAATTTGTTAGGAAACATGACTTGAAATTTCAATATGCACTCGGAAAATATATTTTTCTTCGCGGACTCCCAGCAATGACTTCGCGGCCCCCTAGGCGTCCGCGGACCCCAGGTTGAGAATCACTGACCTACATCATATCTCTGTTTACTGCGTTCCACGTCTTTACGTCGCTTGTCATTCTGTAGGCTACATTATCCGGGTTGATGTCCGGTCCTCCCGTTTTAAGTAGCTCCCTGCACGTCACTCAAACCTCGGACATTCAAAGACTCTCCTTGGACATTCAAAGACTTCAAACTGTAAGTAGGGGTTTGCCCACTACTCGGGTTCTTATTTGCCCGGCGTACCCTTCTTTTCAGGGCGGCCTAGGTGCCTCTACAGAATTTCGGATTTTCGTAACAACAAAAAAACAAAAGTAAACAAACAAAATAAATTACTAAATTTACCGACTTTATTGTCCTCAAACTCTCCACTTCACTGCTGCTGCTGGTAGCCCACTGCTGCGGGCGGAAAGGCGGGCGGTTTCCTCCGACCGGCCGGGACAACAACGGCCGCGTTCTTCTTTGGTCGTTGGCTGCTCCGGCAGCGGTCCTTGGCGTTTAGCTAGGGAGGTGAGCTTGGCTCCTTTGTTGGAACCTCCCTAGCGACGTTGGCGACGAATCGCCGGATCGTCTACTCGCCGTAAACGATCCCGGAAGTTACCGCAGTAAACTTCCCAGGGGGAACCTTTGTCCGCCCTGCTTCGTTCTCCTTGGCAATTAACTGTGGAGGAGAGCTTGGCTCGTTCGACTGATCCTCCACAGTGAGAACGGCACTGGTGTCACTTGGGTCCTTTTTATTTAGCCGGGGAAGCGAGTAGCTCCTTAGCGATTAGCTTCCCGTCTCGGCGACCCTACACCAGGACTTTTTGTATGCCCGGACCACACACCGATACACTGACGGATTTCACTTACCGTCACACGCGCGCACTGAACTTTTGTTACGGTGGCGGGAAACTGTCCCGAAAAAAGGAATAAATTTGGAACGTCTGTTCCTGGCTGTGGTCCGTCACTTTCTAAAAAACTCGATGGCCGCCTTCCTCCCTCGACTATCACAAACCGCCAACCGCCTTGTCGCACAGCTGTCAACGATGAGCAGCATAACCAGTACACACAAATTTTTGCAAGAGGAGAGCGGTAGCCTACCTAAGCCCTATGTTACTAATTCACAAACATAAAACAAAAATTATCTAACCTATCTGTACGAATAAAACCGTTCACAAACGCGAAAATGAACAAAAATTTACAACTAAATGTGAACGGTACCGAACAGCGGTGAGCATAATTTTACGTAAACAATACACTCTACGGAGTGTATACGCAAAAAAGGGTATATTTCCACCCAGTGCTAAATTGTTACCCTGACGGGTTACAAAACCTCGGACATTCAAAGACGCTCCAGTGTGTCCTCGACGATCTCACACTCCAAGCAGTGTTGACGTTGCGTACCCACACCGATGGAAGGTCATCTCTCCGTGCTTTCTATTGACCCACGCCGACAGGTTTGGATGAGCCGGTAGGACCACTTTCCTTTCTCCGTATTGTCCCATTCCTGCTGCCACGTCACCTTCGAATCGATTCTCATCATCTTCCTCACGTTTCTGGCGTTTCATCGTTTGTAGCACTCGATATCCTCCGTCAGGGTAATGCAGATAGGGATCATCTCGGCGACAAGGCATACTGCCTCCGGTACGCAATCGCAACTCGTACGACCGGCAGTCGAAGCGTCCTGTTCAGCTTTTCGCGGTTTCATTGTCTCCGTCACCGACATCTCCATTTCTTCGAGTTTCTCACCGTTAGTGACACATAGTCCACGAAACCAACGATTTTCACTTTCCTGGGAAGCCGCAGTGTTAAGACCCCATCGTACATCCCATTCCAATGTGTTGGACAGAGAATGGAGCCCCGAAGAACGCCCGCTGTGACTCGCATTGCCTATTGCCCGTTTGTCGTCTGGTACAGCAGTGCTCTACTCTGGAAGTATCTCTTCAGGATCTGGCTCATTCTTTTATGCCACGTTGCGGCATTGGTCTATTCGAGGCTGGATGGCTCGGTGGCTTCCCACATTTTGGCAGCAACATCAGTTCCTCATTTCGGGGATTACCATCATCTAAAGACTTCAGCAGTAGCATCCTGAACATGTCCGGATATGCCAGGATCGCAGCTTCCAGCGCCACGGTTGGTATTCCATCCGGACCGGGGGTTTTCTTTGATTTTGGTCACATCGACGCTTCTTTGAGCTCGTCGTTAGTCACTTACCACTCGGCTGTGTTACCTCCTTCTTCTTCGCCGTACGGTGTCGGTGACCAGGTAGTTGAATCGTGATTCGGGAAGAAACCCTCAACGATTATCTTTAGCTTACCCGGGCATATTTCAGCTGGTGTCGACGGACCCTCGTCTTCGTCATGACGACTCAGTACGCGTCCCCCAGGTATTGGCGTTTATTTCTCAGCACAGCTACTTATGACAATTGGCTTGCTAAGCTTGATCTCCCGTTTTAAAGAGTCCCTACCTTCTCGAAACATCGCTTGCGCTCCTCTCTCACTCTACGATCTTACGCTCTGAGTCCGCCTTCTGGATCTAAGACAAGCAGCGTGTAGCGTACTTCGTACTGCAGCAGGCTACTCATTTAACCCGTAAGCTGCACGCCGCACAGTGGCGGGTCTTCAAACAAAAGTCGGACAAAACCTCAAATGTTACTTAATCTGGCTGAAAATCACAATTTAAGCTAATTTTGAGATGCTGAGCTCATTTTTGATGTCAAAAGTCGTAAAATATTAAATGCATTTTTCCATACAGTGTCATTGAACCTTTCTTGTAACTAAGATCCTGTTTTCATGATAGATTTTCCATTACTGTACACCAATGTCAGCAATATCATAAAAAATGAAGAACACTACTTTAAATCCATTGTATAACGTGTTGGTTTACTGTAGATTGTCTAACTATTTTACACAAAACACCATGCGCCTCCATACCAACAACAAAGCTTCAAAGTCTCCTTAAACCTTTTTGCGCACCTAGGCGCAGAACGAGACCATGATATTCGAAAAGTAGAGATTATTTCTCATAGAATGTGTACTATGTGACCGTTCCGAAATGATTCCGAAATTTGTACAGAATACATTAGTGAAAAAAGTATTTTTTATCTGACCACCTCAAACCTATTTAAACTAAAAAGTCAAGTCACCAAAGTCTTCTCCACCCCCCCCCCGCTACTACGCTACTGATTAACATCTATTTAACTATGGGAATCTTTCCAGAATTAGTTTAAACATGTGGGTGAACATGCAGGTTATCAAAGTCACCCCGGAATACGAAAACGGACTTCATCTTCAAATCATTTTTAGAAAAATAGCTGTAAGCGGACAATTTTAGGTAAAACTATCCAATCTTGTTCTCCATACATCAGTACATGGTTTAAAAATTTTAAACTTGAAAAAAATAAGTTGCGTCTAAAAATATGTAATGATTACTTCGAAAAGTGATCAATGTCACCCCGGTTTACGGTATGTTGAAAATGTAATAAAATAGCGATACTTATCTTGTATGATGCCTTTGTAGTAAATTAGTAGATGAATTGTGATCATTCTTCTTTTCTACTCGTGATAAACGTTCTTGCTTCTCTCTCAAGTAGTTAGGGTAATAAAAAAAAAGATTTTCAGCTCAGTTATTTTTGTATCGTTTGCCACGGGAAAGAGTTTTTGTTAGTAGAATACGGAAAAGAGTTACACAAATCTGGATTCAACTTAATAAGTGATACGATCTATACAACTCTCGGAAGGGTTATCATGTGTTTATTGCTCTGGGCAGCTGGCTGCCGAGAATTTATGATGGATTTATCGTTTGTTGAAATAATTTAAAATTGCTCGGTTTGTAAAAAAAGCAACTTCTGCTCCGGACTGCCGACGATCGGAAGTGTTGCTTATGTTTAACTGAATCAAACGGCAGGTGAACGATTTTATTATTCCTTCACTGGATGAAAACCGGTTTTCGCTGAAAACCAGTTTTCAGGTTGCTGGTGACTAATTGGCCGAAAACCGGTTTTCAGTGGAAAACCGGTTTCTATTCAAATGAAGAATAATTCAAATGGAGAATATTCGCGCGCATTGTTAAGCTAACTGAAGCAAATTTTAAACGGAATAAAATAGTCAGTATCGAAATATCCGAAACGACTGGCTTTGTATATACAATCGATGACGCCAACTTTTACGCTACACACCTAAAAAAAGCCGTGTAAATTTACGTTTCCCGACCCTGACATATACGAGCATCAAAAATGACCTAGTTTTACGTTTGATTTTAATATTACATGACGTTTCGTAAATAACGTAATTTTACTCCGCATATAGTGCTTGTTCTGAATGGCGGTAAGTGTAATTTTATGGCATTGCGCATGTAAAGTATATGCTCCATGTAAAATTAAACGGAGCACGACAATGTTTCGTCGTTTCGTGAATTACAGCTTGTTGAATTGTGTCATGCTTGCAATTACGTCCACGATAAGATTAATATTTTTTTTGGTGTGTAATTACTAGTACAAAATTGGAAACAATAAAAACAAAAAGAAACCAACTTTTCACCTTTTATGTCAATCATCAAGAATATTTTTATACTCATGAAGAAATAATATTAATATGACCATCAATATTATAGTGCATGCACTACTTCTAAGCATATGAAAGTATTCAATGCAACGAGAACAATTAATTTAATTGATTTAATTTAATTGATTTAATGGACTAAAAGTAAGCCGACTGCCGCAAATTGGTAACTGCCTTTCGATTGTTCTCGCGAATCGTCAATTCTCAACCCTCATGCATGATTCACCATTCACTTAGACAAGACCATGCGTAATCTCCAGTCCAAAAAAATGTCACCTCGATTACTATCAATCAGTGGATACGTGTTCAATTACAAAGCCATCAAATCAAAGAACATTTAAAATCACACACAACAAAATATGTGCAATTCTGAATTTAATAAAATGAAAATTACTTAATTATTTGCAATAAAATAAAATCGGAAAAATTAGTAGCATAACCAAGGTGGTTCATTTTCAAAGAAATAAATAAAAAAGAAAAGCTAATGCTGGACGGTGATTTGTATCTCTATGTGTGAAAATCTGTTTTCCAGGACGGCATGTATGCTTCTCTTTGTTTTTCATTTGATAAATTTTACACAGTTGAAAAAAAATCGCGGGTCTGATGAGCATTCCCGTTAGATATAAAACAAACAGTTGATCAAACGCTGTATGTAACAGGAAACGAAGTAGAAACTCAGTTTACATGCCAATCACAATTCCCAAAAAAACATATGCAAACAGAAATATGTGCTTCCCTACATCGGGTTTGATTTCGTTGATGATGAGTTATGCTACAACACCCAGCATCTAAAACGTAGAAACGCGTCGTTTTGGCGAGCCTGGCAAAAAATCGATATAGGATGAACTTTTTGAAAAGTAAACAATCTATCATGCGAATTTTAAATTCTGCGTAGCCTCGATGCTAAATTTGCAAGAATGATGAGTTTTCGATGCCGAGTAATGGTTTTCCGTTAGCTTCACTAATTTGTTCCGGTACACACATAATAAACCATTAGATGGATTATTAAATGTGTACAGGGTTGAACAGTTTCAAGTACTGAGTAGCTGTTAAACTAGTTATAGAATTTGCGTTTCAATTTCGTCTCATCAGAATCCGACACTAACTTAGTGACAGGACTAAGCTAGCGCCAGATTGACGCTAGCTCCAAAAACGAAGAGAAACCCCCTAGTCAAGCGTAATGTCCTGCAAGAAAAGGAGCTCATTTTAAGCTGATGAGAAC
Source organism: Topomyia yanbarensis (assembly GCF_030247195.1). NCBI lineage: Eukaryota > Metazoa > Arthropoda > Insecta > Diptera > Culicidae > Topomyia > Topomyia yanbarensis. The sequence continues at coordinate 8,210,050 of NC_080671.1, forward strand.
TAATTAAATCGAAACATTTGGGTTGGCTTAGAAAGCCTAAGCCCTGCGTTAGTGTCGGATTGTGATGAGACGAAGTCGAAACGCAAATTCCATAACTAATTTAGAATTTGCTCTCTTCGCGATGGGATTGTTCTTAATGGAGAAAAAATAGCTTTTACCATAATTGATCTCCACTTAGGAGAAATATAGTATAGTACCTAGGTTTTGTATTTCGTTGAAGTAAATAGTTTACTCTAATTTACCAACATTTTCGATTGCTGAGAAAAATGTGTTAGGAAGTTGTATTTCCTTTATTCAAATTTTTATGTTCTCAGTATTATACGATTATCCCACCCATAAATCACCACAACACGAATAGTACTTAACTTTTGGTTCGAAGAAATTAACCGGAATTTTCGTTAAATTAAATTTGTCTCGCTCAGAAATAATTTCTCACGTTTTTCACCAACATGTTTAACAAAGTTGTCCGAAATCTTCGCCACCCCTGCTCAACATCAACTTCTGGCGGTACACAGCCGAACCAAAAATAAAACAAATTTAGATCCATTTTACAACATCTCGCCGCAAGCATCGACTGGGCAAATTTAATTTGTATCCTGATTCTGGGAAAATAAAACTCATCTTTCTTCAAAACCGAAATCGATAACCGACTTCTTGGAAACGAAACGGCAATCATCCGGCTACAAATCAGTCATCCTAAATCAACTGAAATCCCGGATTTATTTCGTCCACTCTACTTACTGCTGGTACTGATTTCGGATCCCGGTTAGTTTAAGCTATCCAGTTACAGTTCTTGATGGGTGCAACGATCTCGCGAAAATCCTCGCCGCAAAGAAAATGGTTGCTGAACGTGGCACCAACTTGGTGTCACGTACCCACGGCTTGAAGCTGAAAATCCGCAGCGCGTTTATCAGGCAACCAATCTGAAGGATTATAGCTACAAGTTTCAATTTCGCCAAAGTTTGTCTTGCTGCGATGGTGTACTGCTGGTGCCGCTGGTAGCAGACAACGCCGCCATCAGCCGGGGGTTTGTTGAGCCAGGCACTTCATCCCATTCTCTTCATCATTGCTGTCAAAAATCGATGCTATCAGTCGGAATCAGTCCCTAGAGAACATTGTTTGGGGCAAAAATCAATCACTGTTACCCCGCATTCCGTTTCGCGTCTTTCTACGTTTGGATTGCGACGAAATTCTCATCTGCGATTCGGGATGGAACGTTAATTGAAAATGTCTTAATATGAAACTGTTTTGTCAATGTTTATAGATTCAACTGGGATCGTCTTAGAGTGACGTCAGAGAAAATATTTGCGTGATTGAAGAGATCGAAGGAATACAATCTCTCTTCCAATACTTGTATTATCAAAGAATTTCAATTACAATTTGGTGCCATTTTTATCTTTGAGCTATGCCGCCTTAATAGTTCTTGGAAAAACGAACTCTTGTACGCCTGACGATAATTACAGTCGCGATAAAATATTCAAGTAGTGCATGCTATATAATCCATTTTTTGTGCAAGGAAACGTTTATGTGCGAAATAAGCCCGGAGGTGCGAAAACTTTTACGAACTTTCGTTTCCGCGGAAAACAGTTAGCTACTATTGAACCCTGCTAGTTTGTAAAGCACATTAAAGATACTATGCGGCATTTTTCCCCGCAAATGTTTTCACTACCGGGGTATACCTGTAAAAACATACCTAGTTACCGGAGGCGAGAAAAAACAGCGACCGGAAAGTTGACTTGATTCGAGCGTGGAATTAGTTCTACTGAGGTATATATCTGCCGACAATGTTTTTGCGTCCGCTTGTTTATGTTTGTTTCCTACGTAAGCTGCTACCAGTCGGTGGGAAAAGTTCACGACATTTATTGTTCTCGAAATAAGTTATATTTGTTTCCTAAAACTAACAAAAACTTTCTGGATGAAAAAAAATCACAATTGATGAATTTATTGTTTTGCGATGTTCAAAGATCTCTTGCAATAACATCTAAAAGTTCCGATATTCATTTGACAGCGGAAAGAAAAAATTTGCAAGCCCTCAGAGGTGTTCATATTTCCGCCGATCGAAAGTGTCTTTTGTTCCCATGGTAGTGAAGAATACATCCTTATTGTCTATATTATTTTTCTTTTCCCTAACCTTACCACCCTAACCTTAATCCTTTCCATCAGGAAAATGACGAAAAGGCAAATCATGGCAAGGCACTAATCTCCGATCAAAATGGAGACTGTGCAATTTGAGCCATTCGCTACTGATCTCTGATTACCGAGGCTCATCAAGCGGAGGTTTTTTTTATTAATTTATTTTGATTCGTTTGCTTGGTAAAAAAACTTCCTATGTAAATACTGAACTTGCAGTACGGATGTCAAAAACGATTTAATGCATGTAATCAGAGTGAAATAATACTCATATTAGAAGATTCACGACGTCGTAAGCAATGTAGCATAGTGTTTTAAATCTATGCCTAATTTATGCTACGGATAAATGGTTTTTGGAGCCGGTTTTGCTCCCAAATTTTTATTTTTTGTTATGAGCATTTTGATTTGATATTATATTTAGAATTATTTTCTTATTGAATAAGAAACTTGTATTTTCGATTGCAAATAGTATGAATTACGAAAATATCTTAAAATTTGTTTGTTAGCAGAACTTTTTGATAGCTTCTCCATGATCGACATGACCGACGATAGACATTTGATTATTGAAATCTTAGGATGGAGAAACGCGAATAACCTATAAAAAGGGTATAATTTCAAGAATTAATTGTTTTTGTAAAAGATGACAACGGATTTTTTCAGCACGGAAGTATCTATTTCCTATAACTCAGTCTTAAATAGTTTTGCTGTATAAAATACGGTTACCGAAAAAAAAGTTTTGAAAGTAATGCACGCAAACACATCTAAGCCCTTTCGAAAAATTGGTCTTGTATCAAAATGACCCTTCAGTTTGTCTTCACATCTCGCCCTGAGCAGAAGCAAAAAATCGTCCCGCGCAAGTGAAACAGTCAATTCTACCTAAAAACCAATCGGTGCCTATCACACAAGCAGTCCATATAACAATAGCCTATACCTACTGTGCGATTTAGTGATGAGTGACGGTGCCCAGCAAAAAGCAACCCAGATACGGCCGAACTGTGTTGCTGTTGATTTTTCGAAATGCCCCGTAAGACCAGCCATTCGGGAAGTGGAACAGTTATTAAAAGTGCAGATGAAACTCAATCTGGCTGAAGTGAAAACCCTACAAATGCATCATATCAAACATTGCGTGCTGATTTCGTTCAACAACATTAACCAAGCTGAGTCATTCGCCTCGCGAAACAACATGCAGCACACCGCCGAATGCGGCAATGTTAAATATAGCATTCCCGTATACATCGAGAACGGCGCTGTAGAAGTTCGTGTCCATGATTTGGCTACGCGTACCCCTGACGGCGCGATTAAAAAATGCTTGCAAAAATACGGAGAAGTAGACTCCGTTACACATGAGACTTGGAGGAATTTTTCCCGGGCATCCCTAACGGTGTTCGTGTGGTGAGAATGCGTGTGACCAAGCCAATTCCCTCATACATAACCGTCACAGCGTTAGGAAGTGACGATGTTCTCATTCATCAAACATCACTAGTCACGTACCCAGGGCAAATTCCTACGTTCCAGTTCTGCACGAAGAAGGTGCACCTCGGAAAACCTTGCGTAGAAACTGTTAAGGAAAACTTAACCAATCCAACGGAAATCAGCCCAGAACCATCTTACGCTAAACCACTAACAGCTGCAAAACCAACATCTTCGGATCAAGCACCAACAACCAGCAACAACAACAACGAAACGAATGCCGAAAAATACGAACATACAATGACGACCGATAAGAGTAAGACACAAACTGGAACATCTGACCGCGAGCAGCAGGAAAGTAGTACGGATGAGGACATGGGCATGAACGACAACGCAAAAGAAGACAAACGGATCGAACCTCAAATGGCAGTGGACAACACTGGCAATATTTCGCCCCCTAGAAAAAGGATCTCAACACGCAGCAGAAAGCTGCGTCTAAACGAGACAAAAAACTTAACATAGTTGTTTTTTATTTATTGTAAAAAACGAACAATCGGCCTCGTTGAGCTACCGCATTTGGGCCTAAATAAATTTAATAATTATAAAAAAAATGACCCTTAGGGTTAAAGTAATTAAAAATAAAAAACAAACAAAATATTGCAATTTCCAAACAAAATCATGGAGATTCATAAACCGAACACATATGCTAAGTTTTATTCAAATCGGCGATGGTCATATTTTGCGGTCGGCCGAAGACTCCATGACTCTCCGTGGTATTGTGTCTGATTGACTAAATTGAAGTTTGAAGATTTCTCCAACATCAGCTCCTAGTTTTAGTTAGTTGGTATAGCAAGATTAGCACTTCTTCGGATTTATACACATGTCGGTATAAATCCGAATAAGTGCTGTATTTACTTGAACATAATCAAATAATCCAAAGCGATCCGCAATGCTTTATATTCCATTTGTGTTCATTCTAAGTAGATATTCAAATCATGGACGCCAACGCATTCCACACTTTTCATCCGATTAAAACAAACGTAAAAATCACGCATATGAAAGAACCCCAGCACAGCTGTTAGAAGAAGAGCGCCCAGTATTACACTCGCAGGAAATAATCATGCAAAGACTAACAACTGGTGATGACTAGTTTCACATCAAACATTGCATTGTCGCGAGCCGAATTGTATTTCCAGATGAAAATAAAATCTCTGCAATCAGCAATCAGTCAAATATTTTTAAATAATTGATTATTTATACCTGCATTAGAATATAATTTATATATTGGTTTGGCCGCAGTGCTGATTCTTTCCTATTTGCTAGACGCAAAGAGTTTGTTTTGATTGTGGTAGTGTATCGGAAAAAAACCTGTTTTAATCCACTTAGAGGTGCAATTGTGCTTTTCTCATTTATCCAAACTATGATTTATATAACATTGTGAAAATGTCTATTTCATTCTTATTACACTTGATGAGCATATATAAGTGCACGACTGTCACGAACCTGATAAGCAACATGTCGATACTGACACACTTGAAACAAACAAAAATATAATTTTTATATAGCTTAATGAGCTGAGTTAAATGTTGTCTTCATGTTAACTTCATGATAGAGAATGGAAGGGATATAATTAGTGGGATGGGGAGGATGTGTCGGGAATCATCTAACTTATTTTAGTATACTTGGTGGATAAAGGGAATGCATGTGGGAGGTTGGTCTGAGAGGATGGGGGTGACACAGGGGGGCCGCGTAGAGAGGTAAGAGGTGGAGGGGTAGATGGAGGGTTCAACACCGAACTTCATATTATACCTTCCATTTGAGACTAGGTTAGTGAAATTTGGTTCAGTCGTCACCGAAGTGGCTTTAGATCTGGAATTTACCCGGAACCCCGGGACTTCCGGAATTATCGATAGTGGACAATACATTCCGATAATTTTTGATTCGCCATCAGTAATCTAGGCCTGCGAATCGAAGTAATTTGATGTTCATTTCAATAGATTTTAAACCTATGAGGTATTATGATTGTACCGGTTTACATGAAAAATTCGTATGTATGCCGCAGACTCAGGTGATTCGCATTTAATGCCAAAAGATCCTGACTCCTGCGTTACAGAAGACAAAGAGTTAAGTAGCCGGGAAGCTCTAAGTTTGTTCATTGACCCTACTCCACGCTTTTCTAAACTTTCTTACTTGAAATCTTGCTCTTCCTTGAGTACTATGACTCTTAATATTTGAAAAATATTTCACCTTCCAGTCCTTGTCGTTAGAATATAAAAAAATAAATCATAACTTCCTTCCTTGGTGGGCATTCTTAACGCACATACAGTATTTTTGAGTTGATGTATAAACAACGCAACACCAATAACTTTCCTTTTAAGCGGTTTGAATTTAAGCATGCATGTCAGGTGTTTGGAAACGAAATCACAATTGAACCCTCGGCGGTCCTTCTTCAAAAATATAGATTCATTAGTAAAACTCACTTCAATCGAGTAAGTCGGAACCCGAAAAGTCCCATTGAAGGTCCGCAAGTCAGGACCCGAAACTAGTGAAAACTCTTGTACCCTGATTAAGTTTAATCCAAATTCTACTAAAACTTGCGCATAATTATTGCTGTTAAAGCTATTTGAATCATAAGATGTTTTTGCCATTTTTTCACGTTTTACTACAATGTCCGTGTGAAATTCAAACTTTTTCAAGGATATTTCTTTTGTGTAATTCTCGACAAGATTTAGGTTTAGTTAGCTGCGGAAAAATATGGTTTTATTTGACCACAGCGCTTAAAAATGCTTTGACACCAGCTGAGTCATTTCAAAAACAGTTCAAGCAAAACATGTGGTTCACTCCAAACAATAACGAAATTTTCCTCGACATGTAAATCAATACTGTTTACAATCAATTCGTTTACATAGCTTGAATGAAAAAATTGATTGAAAATTAAGTTGAATTCGATGCACTCAATGGGACCATTAAAAATATCAAATCGTATGATTTTACACTTTCGTTCGTGCGATATTACACGTCATTAATTTTTACAGCAATACTGGATTAAAAATACATTAAAGTGCATTGGTAGTCCGTTAATTGAAACTGCAATTTTCAATCAACTTGTGAAATCATAGTAAAATTCGTTGAAAAAAGTACGATAAGTTGTGTGTATTTGTGGTAGAATTTAATTTTACATTTATATTCATGGTCCAAATATGTGCATGAAAATACATTTACAATTACAAAATATTTTTTTCTGTATTCAATTTTGCACGAAAACAAATCGATTCATAACTACAAATAGAGAATGGCTTCAGAAAAGTATTTCATTTGCCTGTTGGGAGGATGCATCGCACGCTGGGCGCTCTGTTGAAATTTTGGAGAAGAAAACAAAATATGTTCAAAATCTTAGGGAAACTATTCATGTTATTGCAATTCAGATCGTTTAACATAGGGCAGGTAATCCAGTTGATTCCAAGATTATGAAAGTTGTTTCAGAGTGTCCAAGAAAGCCGTTGAAACCAATCACACTTTGATATTTAAGAACCATAAGAAGCATTCTCCTGAAGAAGATCTTACGATGTTTGGTGAGGCGAACTTGACTAGAAGGCAAAACGAGCTAATGCAAAAAGCCAACATACATGTCTTTCCTGGTAAATACGTCTCCAAAACTGCTATAATTGCCAGTTTTCGTCCAAAATGCCCAAAAAGAAAATTTGGAAATACAATGGGAGAAATTGTTTTTCACTTAATAGATAGGCAATTCTTGGATTGAATTATTACAAAATCATTAATTTGATGTATAATATTAGTTGATTATTAATTTCTGCTGCAAACAAATATTAAAATAATTTTGGCCAGGTTTTTCACTCAAATACTCCTATGTGCGACGCGGCAGTGGTGCAGAAGCGCGAGGGGAGTTCGGGACAAACCCTCCTCGAAATATTTTAATCAAATTTAAAAAAAAAAAATAACATATTCAACCATAATCTGCCTAATATTTTAAATCGAATTATCAAAATTTTATTTGGAAAAGCTATCTTCTGGGAATATTTCCATATCGTGAAAATTACCGACAGACCTCGGCACCTACCTTTCGGCTCGACTACATCGAATAGCTCGCGGCGAAGCGAGGAGCTAAACGATTCCTGGTATTGTGACAAAACTGGGAGCTAATTGTTTCACGAAACGGACATCGGTACCGAAAGAAATTCCGCCACATTCTGTAGTCCTTCACTGAGGCGAACATGGACTGGAGAGCGTGCTAGAAGTATCCCCATAGCGACCACTATGCGATTCGCTACCGCATCGGCCAACGGAACCCTGCAACTGCACGGAGAAGGACGACCGGCAAGCTAAAGTGAAGACAAAAGCCTTCAAGAAAGACCTCTTTGTTGAGTCACTTCGACCGGACAGCGGAATCAAGAACGTTGATGCGGCTGATCTAACAAGAAGGATTATGACAGCGTGTGACGTTACAATGCCGCACAAACTAGAACCACGCAGTAGACGGCGTCCAGCTTACTGGTTAAATGAGTAGCTCAGTACGTTACATGCTGCTTGTCTCATAGCCAGAAGGCGGGCTCAGAGAGCATGATTTGAGAGTGAGAGAGAAGCGCAAGCGACGTTTCAGGAAGCTAAGACCGCTTTAAAACGAGTCGTAATGAGGGTCCGTCGACGCCAGCTGAAATGTGCCGGAGTAAGCTAAAGATAATCGTTGAGGATCTCTTGCCGAAGCACGATCCAACTACCTGGTCACCGACACCGTACGGCTAAGAAGGACACACAGAAAAGTGGTAAGTGACTAACGATGAGCTCAAAGAATCGTCGATGCGACTAAAATCAAAGAAAATCTCCGATCCGAATGGAATACCAAACGTGGTGCTGAAATCTGCCATCCTGGCATATCCGTTCACATGTTCAGGGTGGTGCTGCAGAAGTGTCTAGATGAAGGCAATTTCCCCGAAGTGTGGAAGGTACAGAAGCTGGTGTTGTTGTCAATAGGAAACTCCTGGAAAGAATTATGAGTGCGGACAGTCCAAGATGTAATTCGGATTCCGCAAAGAAGTATCGACATTGGAAACAATACGGACAATGCTCGGGAGTGCTGAGAAGGCATCTAAACGGAGAGATGGAGATGGATACTGCACTGTAGTAATGGTAGATGTGAAGAATCCGTTCAACAACGCCAACTGGGTAGCCATCGCCGCAGCGCTGTACACAATGACCATGCCGGATCCTGAAGAGCTACTTCCAGAATAGAGTGTTGCTGTACGAGACGAACGAAGGACAAAAGTCAATGCGAGTCACAGCGGACGTTCCTCGGAGCTCCCTTCTCGGTCCAACTCTTTGGAACGGAATGTCTTGACACTGCGACTGCCCAGGAAATCGTGGGTTTCGTGGACGACGTGTCACTAACGATGATGGGTGAGACACTAGATGAAGTGAAGGTGTCGGTGCTGGAGACAGTAGACGCTTTCGAGAACTGGATGAACGCGGTCAAGCTGCAGATAGCTCATCTCAAGACGTATGTGAATGTGCTGACCAACAACCTGCTGCTAAACCTGCAATGTGGTTCAGCGGATGCAGATCACCGTCGGAGGGCACGTGATTGCATCGAAGCGTGCACTGACTCAATGGGGAGTGATAATCGACGACCGGTTGAGCTTCAACAACCACGTCGATTACGCCTGCGAAAAGTCGGCTAAGGAAATGAACGCAATGGCGAGGATCATGCCAAACGTTGCTAGAGCCTACAGAACAATATCATCGTAGGCAATATGCGTTATTGCCTGGATGATCCCAATCTGCATCATCCATTGCTACAATCGAAAAAAATACTATAAATTTGAGGAAGAAGGTGAGATTCGAGTCGATGGCGACATGGCAGCAGGAATGGGACAATACGGAGAAAGGAAGGTGGACCTACCGGTTCGACCGAAAAAGTTCACATTAACCTTAGAAGCACACATCGTCGAACACGACGTAAGCTCTTGGCTCGTGGTTTTTGCGTTTTTGGAACATTTCCACAGAGTTTCGAAGCGATATTCGGTGAACACATATAAAGCGAATGCCTCGTTTATTTGAGAATCGCGAACATCGAAGTTTTATATCCCTTCAAGCATCAGCATCATGAGGCCACCGCGAACATGTTCGCTATGTGACTATCTGTCTTAAAATCATAAACTGTAAATCTTATTTTGAGTATAAATAAAATGGATTATTTTAAGATTATAATTTAGGATTTAGGGATTAGGTGCGTCGCATACCTTACCAATTTATGAGCCACGAGTTTGAATGAGCGTAGTGGTAGTGAAATTCAAATTCTTTTTTTCGGAATACAATTATGTTTACTAGCTACTTTGATTACAAACTCGTCTTTTCTTCTTCAATCGGAGTATATTTTCCCTGCCAAGGAGTTTAGGTGAAGATGTATAAAGTATGTTTAATGGGGTAAGGGTTTCAGCGTGAAAAAATGTTTTTTGGTGAAATGACTCTTTTGGATGAAATGATACATTATAATGTACAAAAGTTTTGATCAATTCGCTTCGCCCAAATTTCTAAAAAAATCGCAAATAGTGTTTTTTAACGCTAAAACCATTACCCCTCTCTTAATAATCTCCCTATCTAAAACAAATTCTTCCTAAAAAGAACAATTTTCGGATGGAATCTCACTGCTGACGTCCGAGTTCAGTTAGACGGCGAACTTCAGTTATTTGCATCCACTGAGGGGTAGTTAGGCGTAGTCCGTTCCCGATCAGAACATCATAACAGAAAGCTATCAAATTTATATCTCATGTAGATATTTATTACTCTCTGTGTTATCTTTATGATATACCGAGCAGGAATGCAAGAAAACTGATATCAAGATTATATCTTCTGGTGCTATCATTGTATTAATAATAAGATATTAATGTACGCATACAACGATGATGTTACAGTAAGTTATATATTCTTTCACAATCATCTTTGAATGCTAACGGTTACACAAATGACAGTCTATTTGCTTTTACACTGAAGTCTCTTTTTATGCGTCGAAATTCAATTTTTTAAAGCGAATTTTCGAAGTTTTTGATTTTTTTTTTATTTGGATTCTCAAAATTCCGCGTATTGAGTATAGACATATTTTGTATGCAAGTGGTCGGAGAACTTGTCAGTGAGGTGTTTGATTAACTTACTTGGTTGCAGTTGGATTAAGAGATGACATTGCCTATTTTCTGAGACACTCGTCTGACACATTACGTCGAGTAGCAGGTAGTATGAAACAGTCCACAGGAAATGAAGAAACGCGAATTGAAATCAAAAAGCAGTTTAAAACTAGTTTTTAAGGCTTAGTCAAATGAGTATATAATTAATTTACCTCTAATCTAAACTGCATATTGCGAAAACGAATTTTCAGGTCACAAAAACTATTTGATATATTATACTGATCTTTAAAATTTAGCGTATTTTGAGCATATTGATAAGTGCGATTTCTCCAATTTATGCGGGTTTTTATGAACACTCAAACCTTATCCAGTTTGTGGGTTTCTAGGTTGTGCGTTTTTTGAATTTTTAAACTATCGCGACTTTTTTATTTCATCCTCCGCATAAAAAGTGTTTGAGTTTACTTGAGTATTATAACTCTTCATGCCCCGTAAGATAAATTTGATATTTAATGGTTGAACTGACAAATGATTTGAATGCGTTTTAGATAATCCTTGAAATATCTAAAAACTTTAATGCAAAAATATTGTTAATTTCCTCCTTAAAATTTAATCAAATTTGGAAAAAAAATGTGTAACAGAAAAAACATGAAATATTCAAGAATCCGTCCCATCAAAGAAACATCAATAATTTCTCGAATTTTCTCATACATCTGTTATATTCGCAGTTGATAGATATAACTTCTGTGAAAGATTTTGCATTTCTAGCAATTTATTAGGTGCGAGATAATTGTACTGGTTTGTTTAGTCTTTCCCACATCAAAAATGCCAAAAAGAGACAAAATAATGAAACCTCAAAACTCATTTGTTGCTTTGAATTTACGAGGAATCCTGAATAAGATTTGTCGTATTCGCCGTAAAATAATGTACGTAAAATATCCGCTCAATGTTACCATGCCGCATCAACATTATTTTTAAAAACCGTGTAAAACACATTAACGTACAAGAGAAGCGCCAAAGCACACTATTTGGAATCTAAAAATAGCCCCTTTTTCCTAATCTGAAAAGATATTATAAAGCTATTCAGTCTATCGTCATATAAGCAGCTGTATTAGTGAGTAAAACTGAATAAAAACAAAGCGTATGACACCAGGAAAACAAACAGTACGTAGGCTTGGGCAAATTTCAATGTGTGCGTTCTGGAAACGTCTTCTGCATCTATAATCGTTTTGCCCTTGACGGAGGCGTGGAATATTATGATAACATTAAACATCAGTCGAAAACAACGTCGTTGGTTCATGCAGGAAACTTCCCCATCAAACTCAGAATACCCAGGTTCAAAGCGGCAAATCGACAAATAATAATCTGCGTGTCATATATTCACAATAACAATCAGCCAGTAGGTATGCAATCATTTGGCAATGCTATAAAAGCTTTTGCTGCATGAAGCTTTTTGCTCCAAAGCAAAAAAGCGCCCTAATGTATGCTTTATTTTTCTCGTATTCTATTTTTAGACGTACACGCAAAAATCGTTGATATTATACAATAAGTAATACAAGCTATGTTGGGGTCATTTAAGCTATCTCAAGTTGTTATGATCGTGTTATTTTGCTATCAACGTTTGTTATAAATTTGATATCAGTAGAGAATTTTTTGTTAGAATTTTTGTTATTTTAACACCTAACGGATTCTACTTTATAACAAAATTTGATAGAAAATTTTTCGTAACAAAATATCAGCATGAGTTATAATTGTGTTATTTCCTTCTGGTCGGGTTGGCCTTTGTTTTCAACTTGTTGCGGTTTCTAACGTTCTTGCGCAACATTCCTAAATCGGCTAGTCATATTCTCTCAATAATATGTGATGATTTGTGTGTTAAACGTTATTTTTAATTTTACCAAATAAATTTATTAACAAATACCTACATACTTGAATCCATTATTATTGTCATTAATTGAATTATAATTTCTTGGCATCTGTACCAAACCAAGAGGAAAGCTTACAAATGATTTTTATAATATTGTTTTATAAGTTTATTGGTTGATTACCTAATCACAAGAGACAAAATATTTATTTTCAAACATTTTCGACAGAATCTGCTCACTTAATAAATGAAGTGTCAAACTTATTACATGTTCCACTTTTATGAAATTTATTTCCTGACTCCTGTACATGTGTTTTGTGATAAATAATGAGAAGGATATTCCAACTTGTTTGTATTGTATTTGTTAACTAATTACTGATGGAGAAACGCAAAGAACTTACAAACAATGTTCTAGTGATTTTTTTTTGTTGTAAATCCAAAAACAATTCTGAAAAGGACAAAATTTGGTTTATCTTCTCCATGATGTAATCTTCCCTTATTTGACTTTTACTAATAAAAAGTAAAAGAAAGAAATCTTTAGGGCCCCCTGTATTTTTTTTTTTAATCAGTTATAGCCGAAATGCTTTATGTAAGGGAAATCTCGGAAAATGAGAAGCGAAATAAATAACTCCAAGTAGAATGAAAGTCGTTCTAAACTCGAACTTTTTCGAATACTGTCTTTCCATTATTATTCGCTTTTTGTCGCATTCCATATTTTGAAATATTATTTTGAAGACCCATATTTAAGATCAATACAATAGTAATTCTTCAAAAGGGCTAATGAGACTTTTGTAAACAAACTTATTTTGCTCATTTTTCCGCTACAGAGTTAAATTTTATGAAAAATACACATGAATCAACATCTTTACCCTTGGTAGAATCGATTTCAAATGTTTTCTGTGTTGAAATGATAACAAATTAAGAGAAATCAGCAAAACAAAAGTTTGTTCACAAATCTTATTAGCCCTATTCAAATGTTGATATGGAATAATAAAATCAATCAAGATCAATTTCGATTTTTTTTAAATTTAGCTGTGGTGTAATCCCTTAAGTGGTTGATTTAACGGCTTCTTTCAAAATTTATCGAACCTACTCCCATTCGTTCATTCGTTAGAGTAGTTTATGTTAAAGAAAGTGTACTAAATTAATAGGAACACTTAAATTTAGGAAGTTATGACCCTCGCTCCACAATGCAGTTTGCGACAGAATTGCCCAACTGAAAATTATTAAATGAAATGAATGAAAACAAACATTAGACTATAGCATTTTGTACGCATGCACTTCAGAGGTCCAAGGGTTACAATTTCTGTTCTAGTTCTTGGATCGCCAACACATTTTTTTCGATTTTTTGGCCCAGCTCTCAAGGGAAATCCAGTTTTTAACTTTTTGCATACATATTGCATTGAATGAAGAACTTAGATAATGTATTAGTAATAATTCGGTTGTCCGTTCATTTTAAAAGGCTATTTTCTATAACTTTACAACTGATTCAATTTCACTTTCAAAATTTCTCGAAATATCATGTTCTAAAAGTTCTCAACCGATATAATATTCGAAAACAGTTATAAAAATGTCTCATCACACTGGTAAATGGATTCAAAGCATTTTTTTAAATAAGTGCACGAAAAAACATGCGCCCTTCTGAAACATACTTCTGAATCAAAATGGTTTTACTGTTAGTCGAAAACAAGATTTACAAAACGACCAGAACTGCCAAATATGCATCGGGAATGGTCGAGTTTATTGACATTCCCTATTTATTTCTAGGATTCATCATACACATCATGACGTTATTTATTTAACTGATAATCGATTTTTTCCTTTGAATGGGTATCGATATCTTTATCCTCAAGAAACTGACATAACTGGATCCTCAAGAAACTGACATAGGAACATGGCTAAGATAAGCGAGCCACTCAATACGTTGTGTACATTGTGTTTAACTTCATTTTCTAGCCCTAATTTATTTAATTTGAAAATTTATCCCCGCCCTGTCACGAAATCTTGATTTTATCCCTACTGGTAATATATCAGTAGGTTATCTTAAATAAACTTGTTACGTCACTTTTCTGTTAACCCCAGCATCCATAAGCTACACATTGTCACAATTATTTTTCACCCTTAATACAAGGCCTCTGTCTAGAATATACTTTTTTGCATAACTAGTAGGTAGGTATTTGAATAAAGAAAACTAATATCGTCCGGCGAACATGTTAGCGATGGCCCTCGCGATGCTAAATTGATATAATCCTTCGGTGTTCGCGTTTCTGAAATACTTCGAGGTAATCTTTTTTCTGTGTTCGCGAATATCGCTGCGAAGCTCCGTGTAACTGTTTCAAAAATATCGATCACACGAACCAAGAGCTTAGCTCGTGTTCGTCGAAAACTACGCAAAAGCTTTTACATATCTTTCCGAACATCAATGAAATGAACAAGAAGCTTCATTTGTCCTCGCCGAAGAGCATGCAAAAGTATCGCCCAAATGTTCGCAATTACGATGGTAAGCGATTGTGATGCGAAGCTTGTGAATACGAACCAGTAACGCAAAGCTTCGCGCTTTGAAAGTATTCGAACATAGGTTCGGTTCGAATATTTCCTGCCCTGATCTCACCCAGTAGAAATTTCAGACTAACCTTTGGAAGATATTCAGAAACTCCGATTTGGTCCACATAATCTGCTTCGCTACATTCCACATCTTTGACAATCACATAACAGAAAAATTTCCGGATACTTTGCGGGGTTGAAGCGAATGTTTGAAAAGGATGTTGGCCTAGCAACATGAAGGGTACCAACACGTCTTAACTTGTAAGGCAAATTGCGACCCCAGTTCCCGATCAGAACAATGTACCACCAAGAGTCAATAAATTGCTGTAACTGTTCTAAAAACATCGACAATTAAGCCACTCCTAATGTTGGCAACAATCAACAAAGTTCCACAACTTATTTAACAATCATATTCTACCGCTGCAAACACACTGCAATTCGAGATCCGCCCTTCCTTGACCATGATGTACAATATGTGCTCATTTTGTTTGATATTCAAAATGTTCATAGCACAAATTAGAAATAGTTTCTAGAATATTTTTCTAATTAATTTCTTTTCTCATACTTGTTTTATGATATTACGTAAGAAAGGACGAACTCTCCCTCCCTCTCTGATAAGTAAGTATAATAATTCCATGGACAACCCATTGTTCCAACACTAAAAAAAAAACAAGATACTAAAAATGCACATGATATAAACGACATAAATCGAGCTGTGCTGATTGAAATCAGAAGTGCGTGTTGCGAGGGTTCGTTTGTCTATTCCATTTGACCATGTATTATAATAAGGCTGACATAACACTACGACAATCTACGAAAACCAATTAACAATTTGCCAATTCATTTCAACTTTTAAAAATATATCTTGGTTACAGTTTCAACACGAAGATGTCTTTAAACGAGCATATTTCACAAAAAAATATCTTTATTTTTACGAGGTTCACAAAAGTGCATACTGGACGTGAGTAATAACACGTTCCTGATGTGATGAAACTGGATAGAATGTGGCTTCCGAAAAGCCACATTATTTCAATAAACAACACTTTGCCAACAGAAGGTTTTGGAATTAAACGATATTATGTTGGCGAGTCCTTTTCAGATGGTTTAGAATCAGCATGATTCATTTCCGAGCCTCGGGTTTCTTGCTGCAGGGTCAATTATAATAATTTTTTTCAATAATTTTATCCGCCTATCCTTATCGCGGAACCCATAACGCTGTATGCCCATGCGTAGAGACGGTACTGATATAACCTGTGATTGATCATCACCGAAACACGACAATAAAAGCGTGTAAACGTCCATTAGCGGTGACTAACACTGTAAACAATGCCTAACTGTAGTACATCGATTTAGTAGGGGGCTTAGACGGTATGTCAGCTACTGATGAGACAATGTCAATACAAAAAAGAAGTGACTTGATACAATTCTAGATGTAATTTTACTTTCTTTTCAAATTTATGTGTTGAAATCGATGTGTTTGCATTGAAATTCAATAATGTATATACTATTCATCCAAGATATATTGACGCACGTTGTCGAAAGAGTATTCGGTTTCATTCCATCCATCAATCCATAACCTCTGCTTCAAACATTCGGCTGTAGAACTCTATATCCTTCACACAATTCTGTAACCGTAAAATGAATCGGCGAAACGAATATCTGTGTTCGTCGCATACATCTGTATATATCGGAGGACTAGAAGGACATATTATTTCACCATATTTTCAATCATTTCACCATTCCACGCTTCAATTGCAATTTCCGTGTAACGAATGACGTTATACTCAAATCGACAACCCAGGATAAAACACGATAGGAATGCAGAAAACGCTGTACTATCAGTTGATTTCTAAGCTCGCAAAAGTGACACATAAACCACCAATAAAACATGTATTTGAGTCGTTTATGCACCGTACGTCGATTTACTGCTTGTCAATATGTATCTACCTATCCAACTGAATGTATTTCGGAGTATCCTCGCTGGCAGTACCTGGACAGAATAACATGTGCACTAGTTGTCTGTTCACTCACTCGGAATCCGGGCCAACCATGGTCTCCACTAGAGATTTTATCCCACAGAGACGAAGGTTCCGTTTGTCATTTCTCCGTTTCTTCTATTTGTGTCTCCCTTTTCAACAGCGTGTGTGCTACAGGTTCGACCAGAGCGCCCCGACCATCGGAATTTGTACGACACAAGAGGATGTACCTACAATGGGTACTTTGCTCCATCTCAGCTGCCATTAGTGCTGCCATTGTGACGTGTTGATGTTGTTTAGTGCAAAGTGTGAAACCTCAAGCGCGGCCTCCTTGGTTGGTGCACGAAATAGAGCGGGATATAAGTGTGTGAACGTTTCTGCCGGTGAAAAAAAGGGAAATCTCATTTCAAGCATGCTGGTGGTGGAAAGCGCCGAGAGCCAGGGAAACAAGCTTCATGTTTCTGTTCAGTTTAGCTTTTGAGGGGTTTTCTTTGAGGTTTCATTATTTCCGCAACGCGTCGTCGCTATTCAATGCCAATGTCGAAGGAGTGGAAAATGTATCCGATTCGGAAATGTGAGTGTGAAGAATGGTGGCTCACTTCGCCGTTGATAGTGTTGTAGCTTGTACCCGTTTAAGTGTATAGAACGTGTTTACTCTTGGCAACGACACGTTGCGGAAGAAAGAACCGGCACTGGGACCATGTTGGCCTTACACCATATGACGCCGGGGGAATTGACACAGATATCAAATTTACACACGGTGAGTACAATTAGCTAGTTTAGTTCGCACAAACAAAAGGTCAATTAGCTAAATGAATTTTAAAGTATCTGAGTTTATCAAAACAGACCACCATGTTCCCAGACCAGATCACCGCCGGATTTAATTAATTTCGATAAATGATACCTTTCATCATCATTTGCCGGTACATTCTCTGTTTATGATTGATGATTGCTCGGTTTTAATTTCGTAGCCCGGAACTATGGTAGCAGAATTGGCAATCACGTACCATATTTTATAACCATCACACACTGGTGAAGGGAACCGGTCCCATTTATGTGACATACATTTTTAACCAAACTCCATTGGTAACAGTTGCGAATCCAGTAAAATTGTTACCAAAAACCCACGCCTCAGTAGTTTTCGGTGGATCACACTGATTTCCCCCCAGAGCAACATCCCAATACCAGACAACACAAATCAATCAACTGCAGAAGTCACAAATCAAATTTGGTTTTTGATTGAGTTTTCAGAGATCCACCGCGATGGTACGAACAACCAATGAACATCGGCGCCAGTGTCTCTCTGCAAGAGAAAATAACGCTTGTCCTGTATCGAAGCGAATTGCTTTCATATTTTAACTTCTGGCACTAGCGTTATTAGATTCAGTTCAACATACCCATCGATCAAGTAATTCTACCACAATCTATTGTTGACATTCGGCATTTCCAGACCCACAGATTGAAGCAAAATTGATTGACAAGCGAAAACACGGGACACCTACTCCGACTGCAGTGATGCGAAAATTAATTACATATACAATTACAGCGACATATGCATAACAAACCCGCATCCCGGCACATTCCTAGGAATTGGCACATGTTAGCTCGTTCTAATTGTGGCTGCCAGGGTTGTACAAGCGAAACCGACGAAATGAAACTGAGAGTTCAGCTAACCTGATTTAACTGGAGTGCGGTGGGGGTGGTGATGCTGATGGTTCGGTTACCCACAGAACCACCCACCGGGTGGATATCGTTTCGCTGAAAATGTGGCAACCACACAAAAGCATCGTACTCCCAACTGGCGGCTCTATAAATATGTATCATAAATTAATGATAAATGTTTTGGATACGGGAGGGAGGTCTACCGCAAGCCAGTAAGGTCGCGACAAACACATACGCCCCCCCCCCCCCTCTTTACCCGTGTTCCAGTTTGGAAGTACCGGAGTATAAAGAACAACACCAATTGCGCCAGGCCAGCATAACACGTGATCCTTTCTACCGGTGACCGCCGCATCATTGTCCTGTTGCGAGCGAAAGTTTATGATTTTAACTGTGTACGGCGGGGTTTCACAATGTGAGGTGGATAGCGGACTGCATTACTATTTAATTAGGGCAAATTGAACGGACTCACTAGAGAGGTTTCCCCGATCAGAAGCACATAGTAAAAAAGTTTTAAAACTGTTATTTATTACGATTTCCTTTTATTTTAAATAGTAATGAGACCTACGTGAAAATATAGCATACTGCAAAAATTGCATTCTGTTATACTTTTGTTATTGCATTCCGATCGGGTCGTTTATCCAGCCTTTGAATTTCCGCCGAGTTTTAATGGCTCATTACATGGGGTTCCTGGAAAATGCATTCCGATCCCCCATTCCGGGAAGTTTCAATTATATTTGAACTTCAAATGTTGAAAGATTATTCGATCGCTCCAAAATTATCGGTGTAACTCTCATATACCATTTGACTCGGTTCGACGAGAAAAATCATAGAAATATGAAGAAATTAAGGATTTTCGTTTATTCAGTCAATGTCTTTCAATTCAAAATAATCACATATTTCAAATGAATTTCAAAAAAGTTTCTTCCGCTTTGATTACACAACTATGGTCTGAATACACTCTGAATCTGAATTGCCATTTTTGGGCCATACGGGTTCGCGGCAACTATGTCTTCACTACGTTGTTCGAAATCCGTGCGCGTCGCCGTTCGGCGTGGAATAACTTTTTTAATATTTTAGATATCGTAGATATAATGTAACGAGTACATTATTGTAAATATGTAAATGTATATAGTTCTGTAATTATAATTTAATTTAATTTAGTTCATTTAATATTAGTATTATTTAATTTTCGTTATTCATGTTTACCGCGTTCATAAAATCGAGTTGCTACGGTAGCGCGAGAGAGACTTCTTTAAAAAAAGACTTGCTATTACCCACTTGAGTTACCACCGTTCTTCGCACGCGCCAATTTGTAGTTTGCTTCGCCTAGCGTCGCTACCGATGGGAGTGTTATTTGGCTACCGAAAGAGGCTATCGACCTTATCAAGAGTTCACGAACCCTTGCATCCTTCGGTGAAGAGTCTGTTTCACTCTGATGGCTGGCAAGCGACAGGCTGGCACAATTGAAGCCACCCGTAGAAATGAGATGCTTTTATGCAGCTGGGGAAACTCGGGACTGTTAATGCGAATTCGAGAATGTCGCTATTGTCCACTTCGTGGAAAATACGTCAGATTAACGAAGACCTTCAAACCGCGGTTAATCTGAGGATTCTCAAAGCCCAATAAACCACTTTGAACTAATCAGTGGAGGAGGCAAGAGTGGTTCGTCATTTGTTATCCCGTGGTGTGTTCAGCGTGGTAATTAAATTCGACCTTAAAAGTTTCATTAAGTCTTATAATCAGTTTCCCTTCCCTAACAGAATAGCAATTGATAGTGCAACCCAATTAGCTTGGCGATTCTTGTGTGCGCGCCGAAGAAGATTTGCCATAAAAATGTGCTTGTACTTATTTGTTCCCGTGCAACAGCAATCTGTTTCACAGGTTCGTGGCAGCCGTCGAACGTCCAAAAGCATCACATCTCCTCGTTGGTAACCACTTTTGACCCCACGGTTCGTCTCAAGGATGGTCCCGGTGGTACACGTGGCCGGAAGAAGGCAGCATCCGTCAAACCGCATCTTGGCAGGACCATTCGACTACCGAAACACATTACCAGCACACCAAGCACATTTTCCGGTGACGACTGGAAGATTCGGCGGCAGTACCCCGCCAGCAGTCCACGAATCGGCGGTGGAGACTATCGTCGTCCGTTCGGCGCGATCAGTAGTGATCGCATGTCGCATCAGCAGCAGCAGTAGAAGGAATCGCCATCTCCCGCCCAACATTGAGTAGAGTGATTTTATGTTTGTGAAGTCCATGCGCATCGGGTCACCATAGACGGCCGTACCCTACCGTCAAATTTTGCCATGCGTGGCTCGCCTATATAGATTGCCGTTCAATTATCACAGCACCGAACTAGCACACACCGAGAGCACGCATAATGGGTAGTATAGCGTCGCACTAGATAGTAGAGGGAACACGAGAAGGAAGGGAAACTGCCTAGTTAGGTTGAAATTAATATCGGGATGAGAAACTGAAAGGAGGATTGTATAAATAAATGTATTGATGTAGCGAAAATGTGCTGTTTGCGATATAGCAGAAAATGTATCCCGTAGGGTAAATGAACTGATGTTCGTCTTGGTGAAGTTTTTCAGTTCTAGTTAAATCGCGTCGTGTTAGTTTTTTGGTTGTTTGTCTGTTACTGGGGAGGTTGGCCCTTATACCATCCGGAACCACTCTCTAGTCGAACTCTGGTCGATCGAATTGGCGGTTTGGACTTTGCCAATGATGATAACAACCCGCGAGTGTAATCTTCGTTTCGGAATAAATTCGCATAAGCCGTTTTGGATTATCTTTGGCTCATATAGCACGCGAATCATCGACGCGGACGGACTGTGTCTCCAGCTAGATTGCTTCCTTCCTAAAGAAAGAAAAACCAGAACCTTCTCCCGAGGGGTCTCACTAGGCCGGGCAGCTCTATAACAGGTGGGTGGTCTCTCAACTGAGAGTGGCGCATAAACCAACCACTTATCTACCTCGGAAGCTCCCAAGAAAATGTTAATTTATTACCTGAAAAGACCAGCTGTCTATAGCCGGTGACTTCGAAGTTATTGGATAATGTTTGATAAAAATCGTTAAAGTTTCAATAGTAATAAATTTTGAACGGCAGCCAGTTCTAGTTGCAAATTATACACCCAAAACGCGAACTGTATGAATTGCATGCGCATAAGCATGATTCTTATGAGAATTTTGCATTGTAACTGGTATAATGCATAGAAAGCGATATTGGTCCGGGACAAAAATGCATTAAATGGCGATTACACCACAGAAACTTACTCAAACCCACAGTTGGGAACGTATTAGTGAATTTAACGATATCGGAGTATTAGTATTGAAATGACTCCGCACTAATACACATGTAAAGGACATCTCCACTCGGATACACGTGCGTTCTGAAAATACTAATACACGCTCAATGACCTGTTTCCATTTCGCCTTTCTACTGATCACATGCTGCATCTTGGAGAGAACAGTTTATAGCATCATCAAATTGATGGGGTGTGGGTGATGATTATGTGTTGTTTTTATGTTGAGCTTTCGGCGTTCTCTCAACCCTAAATTTACCATCGATATGCTAGCTCTAGCCCTTAGATAGGTTCATAAATGTTAATAATGATTAATGATTATTTAAGCGCACTATACGCAGGAGAAAGTTACCTAGGGTGACCATATCAGACGAGTAAAAAACCAGGACAGTCGAAAGGGTGCTGCATCCCCCATTACCTCTCAATCGACATTGCCTTTTCCGCATATTTTCGGCAGTTAAAAAGTTCTGGGGTCTGGCAGGCAGAGCTTCGACAGTAAAAAAGTTCTGGGAGGCTGGGAGGAAGAGCTCGTCTTTCATCGGAATTCGATTACCGATAACCTTTTTCGGATTTACACAAAGGCAGTTCTTGCTACACCACCATCAGCAAACCTTCCATGCTGAGATGGTCTGTGCAGGACCGGAGAGGAGTTTTCAGTACTAAAAACACGACATTGACGTAAATCAGAAACATCAACGATCCCAAGTAGCTTCCCTGCGCTATGCCTGGCAATCTCCAATGTCAACCATTATATCTCGATTTGAGAGCTGCAAAACCTACTATTGTTACCAAAAATATCTCCGTTTAAACGATTGTTATATGAAAACTGGCGGATAGTTTGGAGTAAATAATATCAGTTTGAGCCCGAGCTAGAAAAAATTGACATCCCTGCGTGAACTTGAAAGAAAACAAAATTCAATTCATGCCCGTCGTGATGAATGAAATGTTTGGTTCATTTCCCTCATCAAACAGAATTTTGTTTCCATTCTACCTATGAGAGAGATTATTGAGCAAATGTGCACCAGATATAGATTATGCAGTTCACTTATGCTCGAAAATGTAGAAGAAGCCAGTTTCTGCCTACAAACTGTCCACATAAAAACAAATAAATGCTTTCGTTGGTGAAGGAATTTATATTTCTTCTGCACTTAAGCATTCCATTCTGCATGAAATTTCAGTCAGTTGGGAAGTTAATGAATCAGGGAGGGAATTTTGGTTTCGGTAAATACAAGCAGAAATAAGTGAAATTTCGCAGCACTGGTTTGACCCCGACATTCCATACTCCCTGTTATGTAGGATGCTAGACTCGGCGGTTAGTCGCTGTTCAGTGTCCAGGCGTGAAGGCATGGTAATCGTCCATTAGCTATTTAATTTATTTGACACGCCTCAATGCATTACCTACGCCGTGGGTCTTATAATATTATCAATGTGTAAATAAAAATAAATAAATCGAATTTTAAAGTATATCCATCGGATCTTGTGTACGCGTGTGTTACTTTGCGCAAAGCTCTTATTTCTTGTTGAAGATATATTTATGTACTTCATAGCCTCTTGTTGCTTGTGGATCACTTAGTCCGCTTTCTCTCGGTTTATCGTTTTAACTGCTATCCTCGCTGTTAATGTTGTATGGGCTCTCACGATTACCTGGTTTGAGTTGTTTGTGGGGCCTATGGGTCACGATCGCGTATCCGTGTTCTTTGTTATTTACTTTATTATCAGTGGTGCTGGCAGTTGATTGGGAAGTAGTAGGCGCATCACAATGATCATTCACGCTGTGCGTAGGTTCTGTATTCGTTGGTGCAACTCCGGTGGTTTGTGATTTAGTTGATGAAAGGCTGTGTGATGGGTATGCTTGCAGTTGATATTGCTTCGTCAGAGGTTTGTGTACGTGGTTTCTCGTAAGGTGTCTTCTTGTCTAACAACGTAGGGCACGCAGGAATTTGTCCTTCATACGTGCACAGCGTGATTTGAGATTTGGTCATGCGTTTTGCTTAGAATTGAAAGTTCAGATATGAAGGAATAGCTTTTGTCACTCGTATTCTCACGCAACAAACACCGTTGGAAATATCAAGAAAAGTTTTCTCCAGGTTTCAAACTTAAAGGACGTATTACGTATTCCGACATGATGGTTGTAATAAATTTATTAATAGTACCCAAGTGTAGATCGTGCAGACGCATATCAATCTTATCATTGCCAATAAAAAGCGGGTACCTTGGTCCTAACATTATCATGCTCAACGACGTATTGCATATTGTTTTCCATAGCGTAGCTTTCCGTTATGGCCAAAGTTTTAAACGTTATCAGTAACGAGTGTGGGCTTGTATAACGACGATTTCCGATAGTCTAAACTGCATTTTCAAATTTGCTGTTCAATTTTGCTGTTGAGTTTTAAACATCTTGAAATGACTAATTGATATCGCACCAATGAAAGTAACGGTGCTTTATTGTTCACACTGGCTTGGGACGAATTTTATTATTCGACTGCTTTTCTTGTTTATAGTACTATGCTATATTTATAGTACTGGCACGGTATATATAGACAGCAGACTTTAGGTAGAAACGTTGGTTTGATTCACTGCACTGTTAACAAGCAGAGCGATTGATTAGGTACTAGTAATTGCATGATCCCCAGCTCGAGAGAGCGCTCAATGAAATTATTCCACGATAGTTGCTATTTTTCTTTTTATGTAATGGATTTCGAGTAAGACGAAAAAAAGCCATTAGCAAGAGAACTCAAGTAGAAGCAGAAACACCAAAACGCGGATGTGTCTTTTGAAAGGTACCAAAGGGAATGCTTCGGGTCCCGGATTGAAAGACGATTTAAGCCGAGAAGAAGCGCTGGTAACCATTGTTTAATCGATTTTGACGAGGCACTCTTAAGATTAAAAAAACCATTGGAAGGTACAATTGGGAGATTCGACTTTTGTTTGTCGCATTCCGATTGAGGATGAGTATACGTTGCAGTTATGGTTGCGGTCGGTCGTAACTGCGATCTGGAGCATAGTGAAAATCGAAGACTGAATAAATAGAAATATATTAGGCTTACAGTAGAAAAACCAGGACAAATCAAGCATTTTCCTCGACTTCCCAGGACACCAGGACAGTAAATGCAAAACTAGGACATGTCCTGGGAAACCAGGACGTATGGTCACCCTAAAGTTACCTATATGGGAACATTGGGCTAACAAATTTCAACATTTGTCTGATAGAAGCCGTCCGCCAATCATTTCTGGCTTTTCTCATATCAACAATACTTTCAGGTGATAACATATCAGTATTTCGCAGTAAAATTATTTTAATTTAAAGTATCATAAGCTATAAGGGCAGTGATGGCATGGTTTTGCACTTTTGAGCACCAGTGGCAGTTACTCATTTCAGCTTGTATTATTTCCCGAACATGCGAATCCAATGCACACAGGTAACTGGCATCCCTATCTCTACATACAGAGTTTGACAATTAGGTTTTACACCAACCGACATAACCCCACAAAATGAACCGGATGAACTTTGTTTGGCAATTCTCGGTGGTTTGTTTACATGGGAGTTACGTAAGTTCGAATGTAACAGTTGGTGTAAAACCTAATTGTGGTTGACCTAAGAACCTTTACTATAACGCCATAAATGGTCAGGTCGGCAGCATTAAATTAAAAATATTTAGTCATTGTATTGCCGATTTAAGAGAACCTCTGTGCTGTATTTTCAACCGTTCTTTTGCCGAGGCGAAATTTCATGACATTTGGAAACAATCCACAATGTTGCCTGTCTTCAAAAACGGAGATCGACGAAACGTGAGGAATTATCGTGGTATAACTAGCCTTTCTGCTGCTTCAAAGATATTTGAAATCATAGTAAGCGCCATGATTAAACAAAGCACTCGTAATTACATTTCATTCGAACAACATGGTTTCATGCCTGGAAGATCTGTCTCGACAAATTTATTGGAGTTCACCTCGACATGCATCACACAGATTGAAAACAGATCTCAGATTGACGCAATTTACACTGACTTGAAAGCTGCTTTTGACAAAATCGACCATCGAATACTTCTTTGCAATCTGTCGCATCTCGGAGCTTCGGTACAATTGGTGGCTTGCCTGAACTCGTATTTAACTGGCAGAGTATTACGTGTAAAGCTGGGTTCCTGTTTTTCGACTGCATTTTCCAAAGCGTCTGGAGTTCCTCAAGGTAGTAACCTCGGTCCGATGTTGTTTATTCTGTTCTTCAACGATGTAACACTGTTCCTGCGGGGCGGCTGTAAGCTAGTTTATGCTGATGATCTAAAACTATATTTTGTTGTACATTCAATCGAGGTCTACGAACGTCTTCAAGAACACGGTGTGTATATAAAATGACCTTATTACAAAAAATAAGCATCGCTGAATCTTTCGCTATTCGATAGCAGAACTTTTTACCTTTAATTTAAGACTTGTTTGAAAATAATCCACCGAGGGTCGACGAACATTTTTATTTTTTCAATTCAATGAGGGCTAACTATCGCCAAAAGCAGAAGGGGCCAAAATAATCAATCATGCCATATGTATTCGATAACATATAAAATGGTTTCAATTTGAGTACCTCTATATTCCTTGTTTTGACGTGAGTTTTCGTTTTTTTTCCTTTTTCAAGGGTTTTTAGGAACGTGTCCACTAGAACACAGAAAGAGGAAGAATGACCGGAACGGTGAGAATGGAGAAACGGTGAAAATTCTCTTTTTTTATTGGAAGCACTGGGAAAAGATATGTCCTCAAGCAGGAATCGAACCTGCTATCTCCCAGTCTCTAGTTGGGTGCGTTAACCACTCCGCCATCGAGGAACTGTGATGGCATATATTCCCGGCATATATTCCCGACGGCATCGTGATCACCGCCACAGCCTCCAATACCTACTAATTGACCTATCGACCCCCGTTTCTTCAGTCTCACCATTCCGGTCATTCTTTCTCTGTCTGTTTTCCAGTGGACACGTTCCTAAAATTATATTTGAGTGTTTTATTACAAGACTTATCATACATTTACATTAATAATAAATCTAATCAATCGTGAATGTTACAGTATAGCATCATTAAAAGTATCACTTCTTATTCGAAAAAGTTGTTGATCATGCACAATTCCATAAATGTCTCAATAACTACCTTAGAATAAGATGGCAAATTCCACATATGGAAAAATTTTGCAAGATAGAGAGAAATCCTTTTTATTTCACATTCAAAATGCCTACACTGGTCAAGTTAAGGTTGAGATATTGATCAATTAAAAAAATGTGACAAAGTTTCATGGTTTGAGAGCATTTACTAAAAATGCTATATCTCAGCCTCCCGACCGAATTTTCACAATATTTATTCACGAAAACTTTTATAATAAATAGTACTTTCCAATACATGCCTTTGGTTTAATGAAAAAAAATGATTTATGTGGATTTTCTTTAGAATTGACTAAAAAATATTGTATTTGCTTTGTTTAATCATTGATCGTTTTAAATGGTATTTATTCTCCAAAGTCCACAGAAAAATAAAAAAATATTTAAAAAATAATCGGACTTCGCAAAAATGACGAAAACCGCTTATACGACTTATATGACAATTTTACTCAAAAATGGCCATTTTTCATAAATCGCATTTGTGGAACGTCTAGATGATTTTTTAAAAACTTGATTTGTTCTACAAAAGTGCTTAAAATATGCTTATCTTTCATTATAGGGTTGAGCACCATGACTTTTCGTACATCGATTTTTTTGGGACAGCCTAATATAGTATGTTTCATAAATCATGATATTTAGATTTGAACTGGAAAAAAAATTGTTCTGCATCCCTCGGTGGATTATTTCCGAATTAGTTTTAAATTGAAGGTAAAAGTTTCTTTCATCCAATAATGAACAATTCAGCGATGCTTATTTTTCTGTCATAATATTGCTCTATTATATACACCGTGGATTTTTTCGTTTTTTGGTGTCAGAAGAACAAATTAGTTGTAAGTATCCGCAAATGTGTGGTGATTACATTCCATCGTATTGCAACACCGATTGTATTCGACTACCGCATTGACGGTGTTTCACTGACCAGAGTCGAGCAAGTTCAGGATCTAGGCGTGCTGTTGGATTCTAAGTTATCATTCGAGGCACATCGGTCAGCCGTTATTTCAAATGCTACTCGTCAGTTGGGGATCATCGCTAAGGTTGCGAAGGATTTTACCAATCCGTATTGCCTGAAAGCACTTTACTGTTCTTTAGTCCATCCTATACTGGAAACTGCCTCTGTTGTTTGGTGTCCACATCAGACGTCTTGGTGCCTGAGGGTTGAACGCATACAGAAACGATTCATTCGTTTAGCGTTGAAAAACCTGTCATGTCGTGATCCTTTGAATCTCCATATCCTGATCGATGTCGATTATTAGGACTTGACACGCTGCAACGACGTAGGAAGACCCAATAAGCATTATTCCATACTCAGTTGCGTTTCGGCTTCGCCTCATCAGAAACCGACACTAACTTATTGTCGGAATAGATTAGCGCCGGCTTGACGCAAATCCCTTAAAACTAAAACACACTTTGTGTTTCAATCGAACGACTGATCAAACGTGAGGTCCCGTTCGAGCAGAAGTTCTGTTTATGCCGATGAGACACAGTGAAGCCGAAACTTGTCTTGGCATATCAGGCCTATGCGAAAGCACTATGCTATATTTCACCCTAAGGAGGAAAATTTGGTAAAAACCAAAATTTCTAACTAGGGTGAAAATTTGTTGGTAAAACCAGTCTTTGTACAGGAGGGCACAAATCCTTATTTCATACTCAGTTGCGTTTCGGCTTCGCCTCATCCTCCTTAGGGTGAAATATAGCATAAGCATTATTCGTTGGAAAGTTGCTGAATGGAGAAATTGACGCACCGCATCTATTGTCATTAATGGACTTTCGAACACCATCCAGATCGTCTCGTAGTACAACGATGTTGCATCCAAGATTCCACAGAACATCATTCGGATACAATGAACCACTCACATCGTGTATCCGCATATTCGCTTTAGTAGAGGATTTGTTCGATTTTGGAGAAAATTCTAGTCGGTTTGCAAATAGAATTCGTAGCTCTAGATTAATCTAAGTTTAAGTTTTGATATTTTAACATATTCATTAAGACTACGTGTCAGATGATCAATTGAAATACAAATACAAATACAAAACAGTTGAGCACCCGTTGCACTCGCACTCATGCAATTGACAAAGTAAACAAACCACCGAGAATTGTCAAACATGAACATCATTCATCATAAGTTCATTCATGTCGTCATCTTGTAGAACTCAATAGGTAACATCGTTTTTCCACCGATCAATTGGGGTCAGTTTGACAACGTCAAAATCGCTTGAAACATCATCAACAAATAGCAGTAGCAGTATACAATAGAAAACAATGCACACTTTCTCTAATTTGATCGAAACTAAAGTGCTTCTCGTTTGTATTTAGACAAATTTCGTTAATTCTGTTACAAAGTTTTTTATGTTGACTACGCCAATATGACGCCATGTCATCCTCTTGAGCGCACATCATCGCCCTGGTCAACGATCATCGCAAATCAATCTAAACACAAATCATTTTCTTCCACTCTTCTCTGAAGCATAGAATAAGAGAGCGATGGTTTTACGGCAAAAACCATTTGCTATGGGAAAATAACGCGTATATCACACACTCTCGTGAACGTAAACTGTTCACGCGTTTAGTGTGATTGTAATTGAGCTCTTCGCAGACAAAAAAGCGTAACTGTGTATGAAGACAGAAGTTCTTACAAACACCACAGAGGTATTCATGTATAGAATACACCACCTTTTTGGCACTCAGCAAGCAAAACCAACTAATACTTTTACATGCGGGCAGATAATATGGTAGCGTGTATTCTCAATCAATTTATTTCATCATGAATCACGCTCTGTTGGTATACTGCCGTAGCTATGCTTGGTCTACAATGCGATGAAGGCATGATTCTAATTCGGAAAATGCACGAAAGGATGTAATGCCTTTTTTGCATTGGGAAATTGTTTTGGGTGTAGCGCTATATTATTACATTAAGACTAAATATATTTGATTAGTCTCCTACTATTTTCAGCAGAGTTAAATACGATTTAACAGAATTATTGGTTTTCAAAAAATAGAATAGATAAGCATAAAACGATTTAGTCTACCTTACAATGATATGAGACATTTCTTCCACATATCATTGTTGAAACATTCATTAGTTTGTAGAACTCAAGCGAAGTAAGCACCCAACTAGAGGTAGTATGAACACAGTTTCGAGTTCTGCACAGATATTACCTCGAATAAACTAAAATTTAAATATTATTAAAGCAAAAAATTACAGATACAAACTCATAGTAGAATGGTTAATATAAATCAAATCAATAGAATACATAAATCCAATTAGTTCAGCTCATTGAGTGAAAAATTAGATAAAAGAAGAAAGTTATAAAATCACTAGAATAAATTAAATTGATTCGAACTTACATATTGGATTAAATGAAAAAAGGAATGATTGAACAGCTTCAACAATATTAATAAGACGAAGAAACTAAATAAATGTGTGAACTGTAAAAATAATAAAATTAACATGAATAGTAAAAAAAATTAATAGCATTTATAAATAAATAAAATGAATAAAAACATTCATTATATTCAATAATAAAAATAAATAACATGAATTAAATTAATAAAATCGGTGAACTAAATGCAATGAATGGCTTCAATAAAATCAAATGATAAATGAAATGTCGATGTTAAGTCAGAACGGACTAAGT
The DNA here is from genome assembly GCF_030247195.1 of Topomyia yanbarensis. Taxonomy (NCBI): domain Eukaryota; kingdom Metazoa; phylum Arthropoda; class Insecta; order Diptera; family Culicidae; genus Topomyia; species Topomyia yanbarensis. The sequence goes on from NC_080671.1 coordinate 8,240,841, forward strand.
CGCAAAACATCAAAAAATGAAATTATTGTAGCACTGGATAATGAATTTCGTCAACTACATTCGACTTTTACCAGATTTGAAATATGTAACAATAAACAAGAATTATGGCAAAAATTAATTTCCAATCATAATGTAAAGGATGCTGCGATTCAAACTTTAAACTCGTTTTTTCTCGAAATCAATATTTTGTCACATAGTCCGATCTGACTTAACATTGACCAAATGAACAAAATAAATGAAATAAATAAAAGAAAAATGAAAACTAAAATTAATAAAGTAACTAAAATATAAAATTAATCTGGGTAGTCAAAGCTGTCGATTTGAGCATCAAGTATTTTCTTTGCTGTGGCGTGTGCAATCGTGCGCGTAGCCACAAGACGCTGAGCGGTGGTTGATGGAATAGGTGGTCCGGATAGCCCCGTACGCTCATTTGCTGGGCGTCTAGAAAATAAATATAAATCCTGAAGAAGCCTGAAGCTTTCCAAAACACTTGCCTGATATTTTTTCACTTTTATTTGTTGCTTTAATCCTTTAATTATAATGATTTTTTTAGGATATCAAAAAAATGAAACACGTTGTATTCTTTCAAAAAGATCCAGATTCATCTGTCAAAATTAAAGTTTTAGAATAGCGGTTCCACGGATATGTACGAATAAGTCTTACGATTTTCTGAGAAATCGAGGGGGTCCGAATTACCCGCACGGTCCTTATAGGGGTTTCCCATGGTACATGGGTGTTTGAATAGCGTTCTTTGTATGTAGTTAACACCTTGGGATGATCTGCTCTCAAAAGACAACTAAGACGGTATAGGTTGCATTCGCATTTTGGCTTGAAATTGTGGGGTTAAGAACTCTCAGTGCTAGAAGCTACTCAATCTTTCTTCCAATGCAATACAATTCTTCTAGAATATTTACTATAGTCCAATTGCGTGGAAAACGTAATCGAAGACAGTCTATCATCTATTTTTATCAGTTTGCAATAATATTGCGAAATAACGAAGATATATGAAAATTTCATTTTTCCTAGTCAACGTAAACTGTCCAATCAGACTAATTTATTTATTTATTGGCCTTACTTGTTTTTGTGAGCAAATCTTCCCTAAATCGAAAATTATAAAAACATTGTTGTTGATAAACAACGTGAGCATGTAAGGGTTAATATAATCCGTACTAGTGCGCGGTGCCAGATCGTGGAGGCAAATTTCCGTAAGATCAAAATCCATACACACATGGATCTTGGTTTTGACGTTTTCATACGTCGTATAGCATGTTGTTCTTTGCTACGAAACTTTCTGCTTTGACCAAGGAGTTGAACGTTATTAACACTACTTATCTCGTATGATGTAGCTGAATATATGAAACATCTGTAAGAACAAGTTCCATTTTCGCATTGATCTACTGTTTTTTTTCCTTGATCTACTGTTACACCTTGCGCACTGTAGGTTAAAGACTGGTCTGCGAAAAGTCAATCGCGATTGTGTTCACTCCAATTTGGGGGCTACGGAACTTTGCGGTGTCTTTATGTTTCACGTACACGGGTACTACTTTTTATTAGTATACTGTTCGCAAACAGTGTGCCATTTTGATCTTTGGATGGTCTAGTCACGGAAAAAAATGTTCCTAAAATCGTGAATAAAGTGCCACGAATTCTGGAACAATTACGTGTTTACGTTACGAAAACAGGACCATGAGCAATAATCATTTTATAATTATGTTCAATTTCCCTTCAGTCACACCCGCATAATGCTAGAGGAATTTTTGTTTCTGCTTTGCGAACTTCAGTCACGATTTCCGCCATGTCATCACCAAATCGATTTTTTGTACGTGAACTAGTTCACCATTTTATGAACATCATGGATTAGTGAACTGATTCATGATTATTAGTACATGATATACGATCAATCTTACGTGTTTGCGATATTTACAATATATCCCTAGTCATTTTCGATTTAATGGAACATGGTCATGAAATTTTCACGTGAAGTATTCTACAAAATTCGGAGTATTATTCGTGAAATCATGTTTGTTTCTTGCACTATTTCATGAAATATCATAGCGACCAATAATAGGTACGCGCAGTAAATATAGCAAAACTATTAGGACCTCGAACATTGTTATTCTTTTAATGAAGTTCAGTTTGATGTCTGGAGAGAAAACGACAACTGCGTCGAGCACCGAAAATACATTATTGTGATCATAAATCACAGAACAAGATACCGCAAATCAGTCACGCTTTTATGACCCAGTTCATATTATCACTTCACTTTCAGTAAAAAAAATCCGATAGCAACCAAAAAATAACAGATCGCGATAAGGCGAAAACTGCTGATATCAAAACCATGAATCACATCACTCCTCGTGTCAAATACGAAAGTAAGCTCTGGAGTAAAATATCACGATAAGGTGCAAATAAAGTATGAAAATCGTAACTGAGATCCTTAAATCATGAACATAAATAACACTACTCGCGACAAAAATATCAAGATAACGCGAATAGAAATTATTAAATCGTGACTAAGCTCCTGCCCTAGTAACAATTGAGGTTTTATGTTACTCTTGAAGACCTTCTTAAAGCTTAGATTGCACTTGTAGTGTGCTAAAAAACTAGAATTGCTACTTGGGTGATATCATGAATATGAATCACTCTACTCAAGACTTAAATATCGTGATAACGTGAATAGAAATTACGAAAATCGCGACTAAGAAATCATGAAAACAAATCACGCTACACTAATAGAAAAATACGATAGTAAACCCATAAATAAAACATCACGATAACATCATGAACATCGTTTAACTATCGGCTTTGTATTCCCAAATTATGAACAAGAATCATAAGAAAAACTAAGCACGTCGGGCGAACTAGTTTTTTCGTAAATCGAATTTATGAACGGTTTCTCCCGTGCAGTTTTTCAGTGAAAATTATATATAATTTTTGAGCCAGACAAGACAAAAACTTTCTTCTTCCAGCAAAGTAGCCCCTAATTACGCCCTTGAAGGGCTCAAAACTTTTATGAGAAAAATCACATCATAAACTGTGCGGAAGAAACAGTTTTTAAGAAGCACCCTTAGTTAAGTTATGGAAATCACTATGAAATGAGAATGATTTGAATTACAAATTTAACAACTTCAACAAAGTTGTTCTGAATTGATTGATTTAGAATATTGGCGAAAAAAGTGTCGTTCTATATCCATTAGTATTTGAAATAACTTTTGTAACTTCGATTTATAGGGACCACTCTAAAACCGTTTCTGTCAAATGAAGCAGGTTGTCACGTACAATAAATGTTTCTAAGACATCAAATCTCTAAATTCAATGATGAAAGCGTAAACAATTGTTTCCTGCTAATTTTACTTCCTGGACCACTGTGTAATATCTTTGAATTCAATGTAATGACACATTTCCAGTGAATTACAAAAAAGTTTCCACCATAAGTTATATAATCTTGATTTATTGTAATCAATTGATTCATACAAATGTATGTCATAGCTGTGATTACACAGTTATGGTCTGAATACATGCTAGCCGCATTGCTTGCCGCGCTTCCATCCATTGTGGTTTGAAAAAGCCTCAAAAGCCGCTGCGGCCATTTTGGTCCATGCGGGTTCACGGCAACGCCGTATGTTTACTTCTTCGTTCCGTTATTCGAAATCCGTAACATTTTTACAAATGGCGCGCCTTTTTTCACAGTGGCATGTTGCTAAGTACTAAAAATCAGATTTTTTAATGTTTCAGAAGACCTTTTTCCATATTGTTATAACCATTGATAAAAAATATTCAAGCATTAAACTTTTTGGATCGGAAAACATTGCAACTACTCTGTATCTCTCAACGATTTGGTTTAATCATTAAGTTCGGTTAAATTGGTCGTTTTTGAAACAAAACTGGATAATAATTTATAACGGTAATATTTTCTTTAAGAGGAGGAGGGTTAAGGGTTTCAGCGCGAAAAAACTTTTTTTAATTTTTTTTAGAAATTTAGGTAAAGGTAATTGATCAAAACTTTTGTACATTAAAATGTATCATTTCAATAATATTCTGTAATTTTTTCATGCAAAAATATTGACAAGCGACTCGGTAGTGTGTATATAAAGTTTGCAATAAATCGGTTAAGTAGTTTTTGAATGGCAGCTCACACTGTAAATCGTGTTTTTTCAGAGATGTTCTACTAAAAGCTTCGTCACCGAGTCACTTGTCGATATTATTGCATGGAAAAATTACAGAATGTTATTTTAATGACACATTATAATGTACAAAAGTTTTGATCAATTCTCTTAACGCAAAGTTCCAAAAAATCGCCAAAAAGTGTTTATTTTTTCTCCTAAAGTTTCCTCAATAAGCCATCGGCCATTGCAAAGGTGACAGAACGCCACCCTGATGACAGCCGCAAATGCTCAACTTCCTTATCTCTGTCTGTCTCAGTGACAAGCAATGAATGCGGTTACTAAGCATTGCGTTTATCCAACTCGAAATACATGCAGATACTTCATGACCGCGCATCTCATCCAGAATAGACTGGAAGGATCCTTTGTCAAAAGCACCCTCAATATCTAGAAATACTTGAGCAAGAAGCCCTTTTCAATTTAGTAAACAACATTGTGAAGCAGAGTGATTGTGGATTTCCCACACTAATATGCATGTTGCATTTTGGGCAGTGAATGTTGAACTAAATTAGAGTTCCTGGTGTGATGATCGACTATCCGTTCCAAAGCTTTTAGAAGAAAAGAACTTCGGCTGATAGGCCTAAAACTCTTGGTTTCTTCATAGCTTGAGTGCCCCCCTTTGGGAATAAATCTAACAGACAAGACTGATAAGTATAATCTTTTTAAAGACATGGTAGAAAACAAAAAAATTGCTGCAGCACGGAAAATATATCATCTTTTCCAGGCGAACCACTGACCGACTAAGTGGTAACTAATGTGGGTGTTAATGCCCACGATTCCGAATCATAACAATAAGATCAGTGAACATTGATCAACTCCGGATCGCTTAAATCTGGAGAGTGTGCGTAGAAGAGACAATTTAAAACATCTTTTTCGTCCGTCAGATAAACACCATCTCTGGTTCTTAAGAATCTGAAAATTCGATTTTGAGAGAATTTTATTTAACCTGTAAGCCTCGTTCACACAACTGACATTAGTGCATTGGTTTTGCCAGCCAGCCCGCTCTGTAGATCTAAGACAATTCTTATATACAATACGAGCTGGTCTGAAAGCCCTGAAGTCATCACGCTGACACCGGCTCATTCTTTCAAGCTCAGCCCTTCACCAAGGTGTTACATTCAACAGCACAAAGCGAACAAGCTTCTTTGTAGGATGCTACTATGAACGAGTTTATCGTAGACATGACATCATCCAAGTCGTTTAGTTGTTGGAAAATATCCATGCAATTTAGCCACCAAGTTTTACAAAAAGAGGTCCCAGTTTGTAGATTTCGGATTAGGATATTTTACCACATTGAGGGTGACGTCAAGATGATCGATAAATTTATATTTATGATCGGATAGAGACGATTCAGTTTCATTTGAAACCTGCCGATTTCCCAGCTCATGTGAAACTCTTTCAGAGCAAAGCGTTATGTCTAACACCTCCTCTCTCTCCCATACCTCGCAAAATTTGGTCGGTTTCCTACATTCAAAGTTTGTTGATTTGTACTACTTATGTACTCCATCAGTTCAAAGCCTCTAAGATTGATGTCCGGTACGGTTAAAACAACTGGTCGGAACTGGTGTCCCAGTCAACTGTTAATTACTGGCGAGGAGAATTCGAAACACTAAAATCCCCAGCTTAAATTTAAGTAGGTATATGTGCACCTGTTGCATAAATTCGGGAGTTTGCCACAATATTGCTCACTACGGAGAATCAACTCTAAAACTCCAACCTGATGTTGGGTTATGCTTACAATGGATTACCTACTATTTTATAAAAATCTACTACTTGTTTTAGATTAAAATTTAGTTTGCAAATTCGTGCCAGATTTGGGTACGTTAGAACTTGTAGCGGGATTTTGATGCACCGGTATATGCTGCCTGTGTTTATGTTTCCAGTCGTGGAATTTTCCTAGTAATATTAATCCACAAAACGTTTCGGTACGGTACCTGTTTTCGAACTCTCACTTTGTTGTTGGTTTTCGAAGGACCAAAGCTAGCAATAGCAACACTGACAACGTCCAGATTAGTGCGGCTTACCCGAGGGATACGAAAGGCCAATGTTAGCGATAACAACGGATGAGTACAGCTTACCTCATGGAACTTGAAAAAAAAACTGATTCGGCAGCTTTTTTTTCCAATTCCATCCACGCGTAGAAATAATATAGAAAATTTACTTATTCTGTCCGTCAACGCCACCTGCGATCAAGCTTGCTATAATCTAAAATCTCTCCAACAATTCTTTTTCTTTTTTAACTTTTTTTCCCATGGCTTGAAAGTGATCGGGACACAAAAGCCTTTTTATTCGATTAATCTTGCGTCTAAACTAAAACCGAACCAGTTCAGTAAGATTGCGGTTGGTATTAGTAGTTTGTTCACCATATTCACCACCTTGTGGATCTTCGATCGCAGTAGGCGACGATGACGGATGAAATTTTTTCTTTGCTTCGCGTGTGAAAACTTTCCGAGTGGAAAATAATAATTTATTTAATTGTCACCATGTGAATAGAATACATAAATGTTTTAATATTGCGACATGCAATATGTGAATTCGAGAATACGTCTGCGTCTGAAGATGAATAAATTTATCGTATCATTATTTTGTTGCTGGGTGGCGTAGCACTGAACTAGCGGTCGTGTGGTGAAAGTTTAATTGAATTAAATTAACTATTTTGCTAAAAGCAGAAATCCGGCTTTTGTCATAAGTTGCATTGTACATAAGTGAATTTGATATAAGTGGCCTCCTATACTAAGAAGAAGGTTTTCACCTAAGGTGGACGTGTTTTCTCGCAAAACAAAAGTTTTTGGTGCTGCAATTCTCGGCTTTTTTCTCGCGCTGAGGAAATTTGAAAACTGTGCTGTACTCTTGCACATTCGAATCTGTTGTGTTTAGCTGTCACCATAACAGTATACTCAGCTTAGTGAAAACGTCAGCATCGGTATTGGTCTGTTAGTGGTTTACAGTCAGATCAGAATCCCGGATCATCGGCGATGCTTTCTTCGTCAACATCATCTGAGACTTTTTATTGTTGCGGTATCCCATCTAAGCGGAATGCTCGGAAAAAGTAGCATAACTATCGTTCCTGAAGTCTGCATCTGTTACAGATCAGCCAAGTGAAGTTGGTGAGATATATCTAATTTAAAATTAATTTTTATTATCCATTTACTTCAATATTATATAAATCACTCCAAACCCAATCTCATTTTCCTTCCCTACTGACCAATTCTAACATCCATAATGCCTATGAAGATTGCGTGGGTTTCCCGCATTTTCTTAAATAGGTATTCAACTAACATTTCCTTCCCTTTGGCGATCGTAAGGAAGGACATGGCCAGGTGTGCAGTGAACTACACTATTGTATAAACAGATTTCACTGTATTAGCCACCCATGATGAGTACGGTCGTTTTTGCTATGCTATGCTATGTTCATCATATTCACCACCTTGTATGATTCGGTTTTTACTTGAAGTCAAAGTGTTCCCCATTAAGCGAACCACAACGAAACCTCGAAACTACCAAACCATTTACTATATTCGTCACAAACGACCTGGAACATACCTACGCTTTTAGTAATAAGCCTATCCAAGATAGATCCATCCCACTCCCGGTGTTACGCTATCTTAGAGAAGCTAGTGGCAATTACTACACGTTGACGGTGACAGTGCTGGATCCTGCAGGAATTAGTTGGAAGCATCAGAACAGGTCGACGATTTTCCGTCAACGATGCGGGCGGTTGCGAACAGTTCGTCGTCGTCGGAGATTTGAGGTCAAAATGCCAGCAGCCAGCAGTGGTCTCCATATGCGTCAATGTTAACGGGGCGGGCAAACGACGATGGTCTGGAGGCTGCTGATGCAGAATGAATAGCTTTCTGGCATCATGAACGGCTAAGACTGACGGCAAACAGACGACAAAAAGTTGCAAGGTTTTAATTAGATTTTGATGTTTTGTTTCACTTCAACTTTCATTGCGGTGCTGCCTGGTTGGGTTTATCGCTGCTAGGGTTTGGTAGGTGGGTGCTGAACTTAACGCCTTCGTCAGTCGTTTTTGTGGATGAAAGGACTCGCCTGCTTGCTCGTTCACACACGTGCACTTATCCGATAATGGGGCTCTGTTTTTCGGTCTCGCTGGGTCATGTTAAAGTTGAAGTGAGGTATTTAAGATGAATTAGTTCCCTTCTGTATTAGCACCGTTTGAGATATGAACGTTTTATTTTTTATCGTGATTTTTACCATCGTTTTTTTAGCTTTTAACCTTCGTCGAATACCTGACTTTGACATTTACAGCAAACTTATCAAATTATCGAAGATTGGATACATACAATTATACACCACCAAACGAATGAAAATCACAGCTTATTACTTTTCCACTAATGATCAAAGCGACAAAACGTCGACGTTTATTATCATAATGATAATTATGCTGATCGTATCTACACTTGTTATTTCCTCGTGGTGTGTTTGGTAGCACACGTGTCAGGTGACTTCACAGACGCATTCGTCCTTTCTGTCCGTCACTTTTCGATTCGTTTCCACCTTCAAACATCCGCTCCATTCCAGATAACTTTTTACGTTTCCGACTCGGCAGATGAATACATTAGACATTATTCTGCTACCCCAGGCAGCACAGACAAATAATAGGACGGAACGGATGCCGTTGGAAAGTTGATAATGACGTATCCCCCGCAAGAGATCACTTTACTAGGTTTTTCTTTCTTTCTTCAATGACAACCGGATGAATTTACATTTTGGGTGTTGAAGGATCTGTTGCAATTAGCGATAAAATATTAATCATGTTATGAGGTTTGTCGAATGTCAAACAGGAAAAGGGAGATTTTCCAAGCAAAGAATCTGTTAATTTATACTAATTCAAAGGTTTCTATCGAGATATAATTTCGAAACAATGGTTCATCTATTTTCATTAATTTAGAAGTGCAATTGAGCCTTTCTAAATTGTCCATACTATGATTCCATGATTTGTTATAATCACTGTAAATTTGAAATTGGCTGCATTGTTCTAGGGTTGCCACCTCTAGTGTGACTTTGACACGGAGATTTTAACTAAGCTCGAGGTAGCCTTCCAGAGAAACACGAGAATGAGTTGAAACTAAAAGCAATTTTCAACTAAGGTACACTTCCATCCCATTTTTTTACCCAATCAAATAAAATAGACAAATGTGTACTCTTTCGTTCCTCTTCAGTAATGCCCGCATAACGCGGGAAATAATTAATGGCAAAATTTGGTTTCGTTTTGTGAACTTCAGTCACGATTTTCGCCACGATTTTTATTACCAAATTAATTTTCTTCACATGAACTAGTTCACAACTTATGATTTTATTCATAGATTTAGGAACATCAGCTCACTCTGGGATATTGCCTTGAAAACTATTGGGCGAAGCTCGAAATTTTATTCACGAATCCATTAAATTCTCGTGAAATAATTCTTGATTCCTAATATATTAGTCAGATAAAATATCCATGCTCGTAATTCACAAAATTTTCAAATACTATTCATGTATTTCATGATACCTAGCACATGATTTACCTTGAGTGCTTGTAATATTTAGAAGATATCTTCAATCATTTTCAGATTCATGCAACATGGTCATGAAATTTTCACGTGAACTTTTTTTCGATATTCATTTGATAAGATTCAGCGTGATATCTCGACAGAAAACGAAAACAGCGCTGAACACCAAAAACATTAAAGAGTTACAAAACGTGTTCGTGATATAGTTCACAGAACAAGATACCGCGAATCAGTCACACTTCTATGATCCAGTTAATATTGTCACATTACTCCAAGTAAAAAATCCAATAGTAACCAAAAAATAACATATCTCGATAAGGCGAAGTGAAATTACGAATATCTTGATAAAACTACTGATATCATGAACATGAGTCACATCACTCAACGTATCCAATTCGAAAAACTCAAGAATAAAGTATGACCATAACGTGCATGCAAATTACGCTAGTTGTGACTAAGATCCTGAAATCATGAACATAAATTACTCAACTCTCATCACAATAACGTGCATAGAAATTATGAAAACCGTGAATAAGATCCTAAAATCATTAACAAATCAAATTACACGAGATTTAAATATCAAAAATCGTGACTATAATCCTGGAAGCATGACTAAAATTTCACGCTATTCGTGTGCCACCGTGATGGAGGACGAAACCTAGGTCGAGATTATCACCATAAATAAGAATATATCTGTGTGAAATCCAAGTTCTCAGAGATGGCTAAACCGATTTTCGCAAACTTAGTTTCATCTGAAAGGTATAACGCTCCCATAAGCTGCTATTGAATTTTTAGTTGATCCGACTTCCGGTTCCGGAGTTACGGGTTGAAGAGTGCGATCACACAGCAAATTCCCATATAAACTGGTACCACCATGATGTTCAAATGATGTAAAACATATTAAAATTGATGTAACATTACTCTAGTTTGCGGGTCTGGATCACTATTGATCAATCAAAGCAGCTTTGACCACATTGGCCACCTATGACGGTTCATGACGCCCCCGAGGAACCCGCCAAGTTCCTAAGCTAATATCACACCCATTCCCCAACGAATTCTCTACCGATTTTTACAAACTTGATTTCAAATGAAAGATACAGTAATACCATTGACTGCTGCTGAATTTCATTCGGTTCTGACTCTTGATTCCGGAGTTACAGGGGTGTTAGTAAGGATACACTGGAATTTCCCATATAAATCGGTACAATCATAATACCTCAGAGGCTAAAAACTATTGAAATGGTCACCAAATTACTTCTAATCGCAGATCTAGATCACTGATTACCAATCAAACATTCTTTGAATATATTGTCAACGATCGACGATTCCGGAAGTCCGGAATTCCGGGCATATTCCACAATTAAAGTCACATCGGTTCTTCGTTTATGACTGAACCGATTTTCTCAAACCAAGTCTCAAATGGAAGGCAAAATATGCAGTTGAGTATTGCGTCGCCGTCCATGCCCCCCCCCCGCGCCTTGCCCTTACACCTCCCTCCTTCATCACTCTCCTCCCCTTGGACCACCCTCACGCCCGCATTTCCTTCATCCACCCCGTATACCGAAATAAGATGAAGGATTTCTGATGCATCCTCCACTACCACTCTACTAACCCCCCATTCCCTCCACTTTCAAACCCATTCCACCAACATTTCAAAATATAATCACATGAAGATAACATTGAACTCATGCTGATTAAGGTAATTAAATTATTATTCTTTTGCCTTTCTCATATAGAAAGGTTATGCAATTGCTCCAAAAACCGACTTTCTAACCGAGACACGGAGGGCCGAGTCTCATATAACATTCGACTCAGTTCGCCGAGATCGCAAAATATCTGTGTGTATGTATGTGTGTATGTATGTATGTATGTTTTATTTAGAGAGCAGTAAAAAATTTTTCAGGAAGACCCTGATACCCGAGGGAAAATGTACATAAACCCCAATGTCTCAGGGAACGGATTTGGGCTGCCATCACCCGACCCGCTAAAAAACCACTGCTCTTGCCCAGAACCTGATTGCTCCCCGGCACTACCTTACGGCATTACTTCGGGGAGGGGTTTTGATGTGCATAGCACACACTCTAATTCAACTACTTACTAGTTCGTTTCTTCCGCAGGTCTACAGCCCCACTCCTCTACACACCACCAATTCTCTACCATTCACACAGACTGGCAAGTTCTGCATGGCAGACGGAAAGCTGGCTGTGAGTCGGGGCTTAGTACGAGTACAGTCTGGGCGGCAAACTTCAGACTGTCTAATTCACCGAGCCCTTCGGCTCCCTTGTGCCAGTTAGCACTGCAACTCCCTTCTCGCACCATTCAGCGCCGTTTACTCATTGAGCACCAGACTTGTTCGCGAACTACTCGGTCTAGTCCCCGACGATGGACCTAGCCTACCCCGACGGAGAATTCCCCGGCGAGAGAAATTCTCCCGAAACCGAGCCAACCAACCAGATGTCGAGGTCAGTTCGGCGATTCCGGTGGAGCAGGGCGTCCGGTTCGCTGATGCCCCGACGACCTGCGACTGGTGGTATTTCGTCGCGGTCTACTCAGTCTAGTTCCCGGCGGTGGGTCTAGCTTACGCCGACGGAGAGCTCCCCGGCGAAGGAGGCTCTCCCGATACCGATTCTTCTTTTGATTTAGCACCACAATTTCTTGAGCCCTTTCGCTTCCTCTCGTTCCGTTTCGCTCTACTTTCCCGATGAGTCATTCAACTGTTCGCGAACTACTCAGTCTAGTCCCCAACAATGGATCTAGCCTATTCTCCTGCAACCGAGCGGTAGATTTCTCCTGCTTCGGATGTTCGTTTTTGTGAGCCATTAAGCTCTCCGCGTCGTCCCGATCTACTCGATCTAGTCCCCGGCGGTGGATCTAGCCTACTCACAAGCTACCCGGTAGGATGTCGAGGTCGGTTCAGCGATTCCGGTGAAGCTTGACATCCGGTTCCCAGGCGCCCCGACGACCCAACTCGGTGCTACGTCACGTACTACTCAACTGGTCCCCGGCGGTGGACCTAGTATACACAGTTGGAGAGTTCCCCGGCGGCGGAATTTCTCTCGAGACCCGATTTGCGGCTTCTTGCTGGTCTCTTCGCCACTTCCTCTGCAGCTCGGAGAGTATGCTCGAGACCACTCTGTTGACAGCGTCCCAGGTATGTTCGTCACGGCACATCTCTTCGACGATATTGTCCACTGTCATACCAGGTATACCCCTACGAACTTCTTCGAATCTATGGCATTCGAAGACCACGTGTTCCGGTGTCTCCTGCACAGTCGCACACTCCGGGCAAAGGGGTGACGAAGCATGTCCAAACCGATGCAAGTACTTCCGGAAGCATCCGTGCCCGGACAAAAACTGCGTCAAATGGAAGTTCATCTCTCCATGCTTCTTATGTACCCAGGCCGATACATTTGGGATGAGTCGGTGGGTCCACCTTCCTTTCTCCGCGTTGTCCCACTCCTGTTACCATTTAGCCAACGAGTCCGCTCGAACCAGTCTCCTAGCGTTACGTGCATTTCTCCGCTGATAGCATTCCACGTCCTCCGCCAGGGTAAAGGGCGAACACGAAATTATTGCAACACATTCAACAGGGCATAACTTTTTCACCATTGGGTAAAAATCAACCAAAATTTGCACACTTTCTCATTGATGTGTTTTGTTTACATGCTGTCAAACTCGAAATCGTGTTTTTCGATTCAACGAAAATTGAGGTGAACCAACGCGAATCGAGAGAACAAATTCTCTCCTGAACCTGTCGCACCGGCAGTTGGGAAAAATGTTGAACATTCACCATTCAACCGTCTCCAGAGTATTGAAGCGGTTGACGTTGGACCACGGCAAAGGAGGTGCAAGAAAACCGGGACCGGAGAACAAAAAGACGGAGGGAAAGGTGAAGTGGATGATTAAAGCAAATCCCAACGTCTCAAGCCGTGATTTGGGTGAAAAGATCGACATGTCGCAGAGCTACGTCCAGAATGCAAAGAAGAGAGCTGGACTACATACATACAAGGTACAGAACTTCCCAAACCGCGATGAGCGGCAACAATCGACGGCTAAAACTCGGGCACGGAAGCTCTACGAGAAGATGCTGACAAAATATGGCTGCTGTGTGATGGACGACGAAACGTATATAAAAGCCGATTTTAAGCAAATTCCGGGGTTGCAGTTTTTCACCGGCAAGAGTAAGTTCTATGTGGACGACAAATTTAAGAAGAAGAAAATGTCGAAGTTCGCCTCCAAATATCTCATTTGGCAGGCCATCTGCTCTTGCGGACTGAGGAGTGAGCCTTTCGTGACAAAGGACACAGTAAATGGCGAGATCTACAAATCTGAGTGCCTCGAGGAGCGCCTTTTGCCGTTCTTGCAGCAGCACGAAGAAGCTCCGCTATTTTGGCCAGATTTGGCATCATGCCACTATTCTAAAAGTGTCCTGGAGTGGTATTAGGCCAATTCTGTCAATTTTGTTCCAAAGGACATGAATCCGCCAAACTGTCCGGAGCTGCGCCCAGTGGAGCAGTACTGGGCAATGATGAAGCGGGAACTTCGGAAGAGCAAGAAGACAGTCAAAGACGAGAAGGCCATGTTAAGAAAATGGAAAAAAAAAACTGAGAAACTGGTACCGGATGACACTGTAAAGACTTTGATGGAGGGCATCAAGCGAAAATGCGTTCAATTTTACACTCAAGGCTCCATCGATTAACTTTTCTTTTGATTTTTGAAGTAAATATATATATAAAACTACCCTAAAATTTTGGTTTGATTTTAAACATTATAAGAAAATTGGCATGACATTTTCGGTGTCGCAATAATTTCGTGTTCGCCCTTTAATGCAGATGGGGATCATCCCGGAGATAACGCATACTACCTCCGACGATATTGTTCAGTAGGCACCCGCGACTCGTACGGCCATCAGTCGGAATGTCCTGTTTAGCTTTTCACGGTTCCGCTTAGTTTTCAGCGCAGCATTCCAGGCAGGAATCCCATATCGGAGTATCGATGACGAAACAGTAGATAGCAGACGTTTCGTGCTGCTTCTTGGACCGCCGACGTTTGGCATGATTCTCGCTATTGCGTTCGTTGCCTTCGCCGACTTTTCACAGGCGTAATCAACGTGGTTGTTGAAGCTCAACCGGTCGTCGATTATAACTCCCAATTGCTTCAATGCACGTTTCGATGCAATTACGTGCCCTCCGACGTCGATCTGCATCCGTTGAACAGATCTGCAGTTGCTGACCAACAACACCTCCGTCCTGTGGTGAGCTATTTGCAGCTTGACCCCGTTCATCCAGCTCTCGATCGCGTCTATTGTCTCCATCACCGACACCTCCACTTCAGCGGCAGCGTTAAGACCCCATCATACATCCCGTTCCAAAGGGTTGGACCGAGAATGGAGCCCTGAGGAACGCCCGCTGTGACACGCAATGACTTCTGTCCTTCGCTCGTCTCGTACAGCAGCACTCTGCTCTGAAAGTAGCTCTTCAGGATCTGGCATAGATAGTCGGGAACCCTCATTCTATGCTGCGCTGCAGCGATGGCTTCCCAGCTGGCGCTGTTGAACGCGTTCTTCACATCTATCGTGACCACAGCGCAGTATCGATCTTCTTATCTTATCTTATCTTATCTTCTTCAGTATCTCTTCTTCGCTTCTGTTTAGATGACTTCTCAGCACTCTCGAGCACTATCCGAATTGCATCCACTGTCGATGCTCCTTTGCGGAAACCGAACTGCATCTTGGACAGTCCGCGCTCACCTTCCGTGAATTTCGTCAACATGTTAAGAATGATCCTTTCCAGGAGTTTTCCGAGTGTACCCAGCAGGCATATGGGCCTGTACGAGGTCGGGTCGCCAGGTGGCTTCCCTGGCTTCGGCAGCAACACCAGCTTCTGGACCTTCCACATTTCGGGGAAGTTGCCTTCATTTAGGCACTTCTGCATCACTATCCTGAACATGTCCGGATATTCCAGGATCGCAGCTTTCAGTACCACGGTTGGTATTCCATCCGGACCAAGGACTTTCTTTGATCTTAGGCGCTTCGATGCTTCTGCTAGCTCGTCGTTAGTCACTTGCCGATCCGTGCTTGTTCCTTCTTCTTCGCCGTACGGTGTCGGTGGCCATATAGTTGGATCGTGCTTCGGGAAAAGACCCTCGACGATTATCTTCAGCTTGCTAGGACACATTTCGGCTGGCGTCGTCGGACCCTTCATTTTCGCCATCACGACTCGGTATGCGTCACCCCAGTGATTGGCGTCTACTTCTCGGCATAGCTCCTTGTGGCACTCTGACTTGCTAAGTCTGATCTCCCGTTTTAAAGCGGCCCTAGCTTCTCGAAACGCTGCCTTACGCTCTTCTCTATCTGGTTCCGACCTCGCTCTTTGGGCCCGCCTTCTGGCTCTGAGACAAGCAGCGCGTAACGTACTAAGCGTCTAGTTCCACCAGTCAGCTGGACGCCGTTTGTTGCGTGGTTCCAGTTTTCGCGGCCTTGTGGCGTCACAAGCCGCCACAATCCTTCTTGTTAGGTCAGCCGCATCCACGTTCTCGGTCCCGCCGTTCGGCCGAAGTGACTCAACAAAGAGGTCTTCCAATTTCTGTATGTATGTATGTATATCAACGCTTTTTCTTGAAAAGGGCGATACTAGCAGTGATACCATTCAAAGAAAATCAACAGTGAATATTTCCAGACTTGGTTATATTTCCTATTTAAGAACTATTGTGTTTTTACATCCTAGACTGCATGATTCAGTGATCGAAACCTAAAACTTCATAAAGTATTTGAAATTATTAAATTAAAATTTGTTTTTGCTATTGAAATTGACAAAATGATAGTATCGCCCCTTTGGCGATTGTTTACTTTTTCAGTCCCACCTATCAGCATTGAAATTACGCTCTTACGTTTTTTTACAATAACTACCGTTCTACACCACCGATTTCGTCCGTGTTTTTTCAATAGCGATCATTGTTACTATTACCAGCTGGTATCAGCTTGATAATCCTAAAAAAATACGAAAATAACAGTTTCGCCTCTAAACTGCTAGCAAAAAAAGTATCGCCCTGTTTGTTTGCATGGGGCGTGGAGGGCGAAACTTTAAATAAACAAACAAAAATACAGTTTCGCCCGTTGTATTTTTTGCTGTAGTTTAAGAAAGCAATATCGTAGAATCAAAATTTTTAGGTTAATTTGTTGCGTTTCAAAGCCCTCATTCGCATGTATGAAAAAAGCCTTATGTTTACATTTGTGAGTATCGCCCTTTTCATAAAAAAGCGTTGATATATGTGTGTGTATGTGCGGATTTGTTAACAAAATGTCCACATCGGTTTCTCGGAGATGGCTGAACCGATTTTTACAAACTAAGATTCAAATGAAAGGTATAATATTCCCATAGGTTGCTATTGAATTTCATTTTCAACCGACATTTTGTTCCGGATTACGAGTTGAAGAGTATGGTTACAACACAAAATTTGTTGATTTGTCCACATCGGTTTCTCGGAATTTTCTGGACCGATTTTGACAAACTTGATTTTAAATGAAAGGTCCATCAGCTGCTGTTGAATTTTGTGTGGATCCGAGTTCTGGTTCCTGAATTACAGGGTGATACGTACGATCACGCAGCAAATTCCGATTCTAACGAATTCTGCGATGAATGTAAAAAGGTGAATTTTTTTACAAAATTTAAACACAACTGTTGAATTTGTAGATCTAGGTCACCAACAGTCATTCAAAGTCTCTTTGGACACACTGGCCACCATCGACGAATCCGGAAGCATCCAAATTCAGAATAACGGTTATATTGGTTTCTCGAAAATGGCTAGAACGATTTGATCAACTTAGTCTCAAATGAAAGGTGTTGCGTCCCCGGAAACTGATATTAAATTCCATCTCCATCCGACTTCCAGCTCCGGAGTTACGGGTTGTGGAGTGCGATCACATAGAAAACTCCGATTCAAACCGATACCTCGATGAATGCAAAAAGGTGCTCTTATATATACTTACCAAGTGTAATAAGAATGAAAGACATTTCCATAATGTTATATTGTACGAACCAGCTATTAAATCATAGTTTGGAGAAATGAGAAAGGCACAATTGCACCGCTAGGTGGATTAAAACAGGTTTTTTAACTATCTTTTACAAGAAAAAAAACATTGTTAAAATTTGGAAAGATTTCTATTGAACATCGGACTGTAAAAATTGAACAGCTTCTAACACTGCAATAAAAGCACCTATCTAGATCAAAGCAAGCTTTTCGTTTTTCGTGACCTCAACAGTTTTAGGGCAAAGTGCTTATCAAAGACTACATGCACTAGGAAATAGGAAAAAGAAAGGTCTGAAAGGGTTAAGGTCAAGAATACAAAAAAAATTGAAAATAGGTTTTCACAGTCAAGATCAAACAATTTTGGAACTTTCAATTTTAGAAGTATGGAATTTTAGTGGTTTAGAAGAAGTTTTATAACGCAATACATCGTATACTTTGAAAAAAAATATTTTGGTAATTAATCTTCCTAAAAGTAAATATTGTGAAATAACTCATCGAAACACATAATTTAGAGACTTGATGCTTTCAGTAAAATAGGTGAAGATGGCATTAGAAACATCTTTGGTGAAGACTTCAATGTTAATGTATTCAAGGTATCAATATATTGAACAATATTTTGCATTTTTGTTTCAAATCCAATTTTCTTCAATATAATTTTTTACTGAAAGTTTTAGGAACGTACACTCTGGATATGAAGGTGTGTTTTACTGTTCTAAACAACTTATCCAAAGGTCAAACAAATGTAAGAATTTTACAATCATTAATACTAGAACAAGTTTTTTCAAATGTGTTTTGTTTCGGAAATAAACTAATATATTTCAATACGCTAAATACAAGGAACAAAAGTTTTATCTAATCTTATTCTGAATAACTTTGCTGAAGACACAAAGTCTGCGTTTTTTGATTCTCTCTTATTACTTCTATGAGGATTAATCACCAACATTATTTTCCCGAGAGATGCGCTGTATCATGTTATAAATCTTTTCAGAAAATACTGACCCTCTAAAGTTGACGATTTTGAAGTTAAGTCGGCTTGACTGTAAAACGCTTGAGAACGCGACCTCGTATACAAAATTTAAGGACGCTATGCAACTCAGCACTCAAATGTACATTAAAAAAAGTCTCTTACGTTAATTCTTTAATTTTGCTTTTGTGACTATTTTTATAATTCAATATTAAATTTTTTATAAATGCTCATGAAATCGTACTAGAGACAAACAGGAGTCCCCATTTTTTATCCTGCTAATTTTTAAGAACGATAGGCGGTCACAGCGCATTCAAGTTGTTTATTTATCGAACCTTGTAATCAATTAACGAGCTAATAAAGTCTTCAGATAAGTAGTTTGAAGAATTAGGGCCTGTTCCATTTTGCCGAAACCACAATAGCAATGAGTTGGCGTGAAACATAACTACAATAAGTTTCTCGCTTTTAGAGACATTACTGGCGTAAAGAATACCGAACAAATAGATTTGTAACGCCTATAAAAACCTTATTAAAGATAATAAACCCGAACAATTTACTTCAATAATTTCTACAACCACCAACGTTCTCCTCAAACAACTACTAAGTTAAATTCCTCCATCTCTTCCATTCACAGCTCATCCTGGAAATAAACAGTGAAGTTGCCCTCTTCCGAGACCTGCTGATACATGTCGGGCAGTCACGAGACTGTCCGGAGCTGCGGGAAAAGATCCGGAAACTGCGAAGATCCTGCGTGGAAGCCTGCAAACACACGGCGGCCCTGATACTGCCGCAAATACGAACGTAAGTAGTCACTGCGACAATGAACCCATATTCTACGGCGATAATGCCAAGGAACAATGTAGTTGAGGATGGTGGGGCAAATTATATGCTTTTCTAGAAGAAATACTGCAGAGATCAAATATTAAATATTTGCTGGAATGATGCGTCAATTTGAAATTCGCTTGTTAAAAATGAAACCTACCATCATCTAGGAAGAGCAGGTGCTAATCGAAATACCTTGTAATGCTAGAGTGTTGGAATAATTTTGCCTCACCGCACTCTGAATAAGTTATAATGAAAAGTAAACACTTAAGGGTGCAAAAACGTAAAAGAGACGAGACGTTGGGGACCGGCAATGTATGGAAGTTAACGAGTTACCTACGGACAGGTTCTAAATGTTTAAATAGCTTCTCTGCACAAGGTTCTCGCTGACGAGGGACATTTTTTTGCTGCGTTAAACCTGAGCTGTTGAGCCGTCCGGCCACGTGTCTGGAATTTTCTGCCGTAGGAAGAGTTACGTCTACGATGAAGTTGGTAAACTTTTACTGTTCTGGCAGAGATACTTTTTTGCAGATAATGTCAGGTGAGATAAAAATGTGGTGATATTTCACGCACGTGAGATTTATTTTTTTAACGGAGAGATGATTTATCTAAATTTTAGCTTAAAAGAAATTTATTTATTCTGTATTTAACTTCAATTTTCAATTCTTCGAAAAAATTAATGCCCCAATTAAGCGTATTATTCGTTTCAATGTGCAGTCGGATGTTTCGAATTATTCCCTACCGACACCGGCATTCCTTCCACCCCATTGCCCAAAATCATCATTAACCGGAGAACTTCATTAAGCATTCACTGTCAGCGAGAACAACAGCTTCCGTTATCGCGTCGTTCAGTTGTCAGTACGTACAAGTATTCACCGGGGCAGACATAATTACAAGCTCATAGAGCCCGGGAAGCCACTGTTGTTCACATGCATGAGCTCTCAAGTGGCTGCCATTTTTACATCATTTTCAAGCAACCATTTGCAGCGATGGCGATGGTAGTACGTATATACGGTTATATATACGTATATTTGTATGAACTAGAGGAGGTATCTCTCAAGAGTCACGAAAAGGTTACAGGTTGCGTACTTCTCCATTCCATTCTTCCAAAACCAACCATCTGCCTTCTCTGCTTGCGGTACCACGGGCACTGGTGTGCGGTTTCCAAGAGTCTAAAAAAGAAGGATAACACACCTGCAGTGCCACTGCTACTCCAGCGCTGGAATGCGGTCTGACGTTGATGGTTGGTTTGACTTGACTTGGAACAACACCGGAAGACACGGTAAAACACTTAAGAGTTGACTGCTTTATTCTCGATTAGCTCTTCTCGGAGTGGATTTTTTATGAGCCGTGCGTGTTAAGCTCCGTTAAGGATATGTTTGTGTTTTTGTTTTATTTCGTATACCAAGTAAATAGCGGAAATTTAGACGTTCTGCTTGTGGCACACGAGAGGAACCGTTGATCTTAGCAACTCCAGGCAGGAAGAATGCTTATTGTCACCCGGATGGTTGCACTAGCTTCCGAATTGTCCCGTATGTTATGAACGGCGTTTATCACGGGATTGTAATGCTAAATTTTTGTCTTTTTTAACAATGTGAGACGAAAACTTGAGAGCACAGTTTTTTTTTGATAAATTTTAAATATTTTTGTTGCAATACCGATTCGTCCCTTCTTAAGAACAGACCACTTTAAAGCAAACGGTGGTACATCGTTGACACCACAATTTTTTACAGCCGCTGTAGTTCATTGAATCCTTTTCCTTTTACTTTAATATCCGAAAAGAAGTACAATAAATATTTAGGAATGACTAAAAACATCAATACGTTCATTTGTCGAAACCCAATACCTACTAAACCGATATGGTATATTCTGGTGGTTCAGCTTTTTGACCAGTTTTTACAGCAACTACACTCTTACAAAAGATGCACAGCAAAGGGCTCTTTTCACGTGCTCTTGATTATACATTCAAGAGTATGTAAAAACGCACGTCATTCACAATTCCCTAGTTTCTTCAGTAGAGTTTCACATCAAAAGAAATACAATATTCTATTTTACATATCAAAGCATGTGAAATTCTATTATTGAACAGAAGAATACATCAGAATGTTGCTTAAATCAAATGTGATTTCGCTTTGTTCAAAGGCTAAAGCCCCCCCCCCTCCCCTCTCCGAAAAAGTTTCAGAAATAAATTTAAGAAAAAAAAACATGTTTTTCGATGACTGTTCATAAATTTGTTGCTTGTTTCGTTGATTAATGAGAAAATGTTGAAGAAGACTGTTATTTCGAACCACCAAAGACACCGTTCACGATACCTACTCAGTATGCTGAGTGTGACAAAAACAGATCCTTTCATGCTGTGGTGACCTGTCGAGATGAGTGAGTCGCAGAAGCAAGTGGTGGTGCTCCAGCCAAATACGGAGGCTATTGACTTCCTGCCTTTTCGCATAAGACCGAACTTTCGTCATGTGAAATATTTACTGAAGGTGAAAATGGAGGTTATGCTTATGGAATTGGCTCGCGCGCGCAAGTCTGGATTCTTCGGACACTTCTAAACACCTTCAATTTTATAAACAAAAAAATACACTTTATTGCGCGAGCTAAAAAACGTATTTTTTTGCGGAACGAAAGAACGTGTTGATCACGCGACGGTTTATTTGATCTGATATATACAAGGTACAGCTGACCGGCTATCGTAAGAAGTACGAAGAAAAAGGCCTATTCGCACATCTTCGATCTACTACCTGCGCTCGTGAAGCGAGACAGGCCAAGAACAACCATGGTAGGGAATGAGATCGCACGGATCGCAGATTATTTATTTATTTATTTATTTATTCTTATTTTTCATCTGACCTATGTTGGTCTACATGAAATGTAGTTGAATGGGAAAAGCCCATTTCAGGATATACTTCAGAAGCAATCCTCAAATGGGCGTAAAAACCCATTATCTTTTCATATATTCACACCTGATTACAATGGATTCACACTACAATAAAATATAATAACATAGTACACAGCATTACATAAATAAAAAATACAAATATTACAAAAAATGAATCTTAAAATCTACGTCAACCTTCTTAGTCTATTTTTGAAAACATCACAAGATACAGAAAAGTCAAAATGGCCATAAACACTATTAAAAACATTACACATCGCCCTAATGGGTTCGTTTTGACCGTACTCGGTGCGTCGAAACTCGAGTCTTAAAAAGTTATGCGATCTGAGACTTCTCGGGGGCACATTGACATTTATTTGTGAGAGAATATCTGGAGCATCTATTTGGCCAGTTAATATCTTCCCAACAAATACTGCTCTAAATGTGTTCCGCCTTTTGGCTAGGGTTTCCATATCGAGCAGACGACAGCGATCGATGTACGGTGGTAGCTCTGTGGGTTACGCCACGGCAGAGTTCTAAGAGCAAAACGGAGGAATCTTGCCTGCACTGCTTCTATTCGGTTGATCCAAATGCTTGTGTAAGGACACCAAATGGATGCTGAAGCTTCCAAGACAGATCGCACAAGTGAAAAATAGAGTGCCCGCAAACAATATGGATCAGTGAACTCTTTGGCGATTCTTATAATGAAACCGAGATTTCTATTTGCCTGTGCTGTAACATGACAGTAATGATTTCTGAATGTCAGTTGTGAGTCCAGAAGTACACCGAGGTCTCTGACAACTGTCATTCTCTCTAGCGATTCCCCGGAAATGGTGTAGTTCCACAGTATTGGATTTTTTCTACGTGTAAAAGATATTATGGAGCATTTGGACACGCTGAGAGCCAGCAAGTTGCGATTACACCAACAACAAAAAGCATCTAAGTGTTTCTGTAGTTCCTTGGAATCTTCTATTGACCGCACAATAAGAAATAGTTTGAGATCATCGGCATATATAAGTCTACACCCAGGAGGTATAACAAAACAAACGTCATTGAATTATGGATCGTATGTTCAAGATTCCCTGAGATTTTGATTCCTTTCTCGCTCGATCATATGCTGGCCGCCTTGGAATCTTTTAGATTTCAAACTAAAACTGTCCTATTCTACATACTGCTACACGAATTCAATTTTGTTTTGCTAATTCTTTCTGCTTACATAAATGAAAAAATGAATTCGTTCTGCTGATGTCTATGAAATCGTCAACCTCGGCTGCTGCTATGTTGACAATCTGCATGTCGACTGGATTGGAACTGCGTGTATTTGATCGCCGCTTGCTCGCGGGTAACAAACATCCTGGTGCATCATCGGTGGTGATTAAACTGTGCTAGATTATCTCGTTGCTCTACTTTCAGGTATGATGGATGGACCGGTGGACTTGCAGGATGGACATCGGATTGAACAGCGGGTCTGAGCCGCCGACTGGCTGACTGGTCGTCTTCGACGGTGGTGATATGCTGGAACAAATTATAGGGAACTTTTTAAGAGGAAAATGATTACAATAAAGAGACTTCCCTGGAACGGAGGCCCCTTGGCCTCCGCAATCGCCCTTTGGCGACGACGAGCTGCATCTTAACTGGTGTGCGGAGGCCTCCTGGCCTCCGCCGATGAAGGAGTCCTAGTTCTCCTCGGTTGGTAAAGAAATATCGCGAATGGGTAGCACGCATATCTTCGAGATTGCTCGTTGGTAGCTACCATCCTTTGTTCGTACTTTAACCACTCGTACATTCCCATCTGGACCTGTTTGAATCTCCGTCACACGCGCCAGGTGCCATTTCAACGGAGGTAAATTTTCTTCTTTGCGAACAACCATAGTGCCCACACGTATGTTGTCTCTTTGGCGTGTCCACTTCGTCCTATTGTGCAGATTCGACAAATACTGCGTCGACCATTTTTTCCACAGAACCTGTGTGAATCGCTGTGCCTTTTGCCAGGCGGACAGCCAATTTTCCGGGATCTCTCCAAGGTCTGGTTCCGGAATTGCCATTAAGGGTTGCTGTATTAGAAAATGTCCTGGTGTCAGAACTTCAAAATCGTCTGGGTCGTTGCTAACGGGGGGTGAGCGGTCGTGAGTTCAGAATCGCCTCAATCTGAATCAAGACTGTCTGCATTTCGTCGTACACCAAGGTATGCAAGCCAATCGTACGTTTGAAGAGTGTCTTAAACGATTTGACAGCGGATTCCCATAGCCCGCCGAAGTTAGGAGAACGTGCTGGAATGAACCGAAACTCAATTCTGTCGTCTGCCGCCTCCTTTGCGACAGTGTTCTGGAACTGTTGGTTGTGAAACAGCTTGCAAAGTTCATCCAGCTTTCGTTTTGCACCAACAAAATTCTTTGCGTTGTCACACATTATCAGCTCAGGTTTTCCACGTCGAGCCGAGAAGCGCTTCAACGATGCTAGGAAGGCCTGCGTCGTAAGATCCGCGGCTATCTCTAAGTGTATCGCCTTGGTGGTAAGGCAAATGTAGACTGCGACGAAACATTTTACAGGCCGGCAACGACGATGTGGATAGACCACTGAAAATGGTCCGCAGTAATCAACTCCGACGCTTCGAAACGGCGAACAGGGAGTTACTCTTTCAGCCGGGAGATCGGCCATAATCTGGTCCTGAACCTTTGGTCGAACTCGAAAACAAGCGAGGCACTCGTGGATTACCTGTCGCACCAGGTTCCTGGTGTACACTGGCCAGAATCGCTCTCGCATTGCCGAAATTAACAGCTGCTGTCCCGCATGAAATAGTTTCCGATGGTAGTGAGTAACTACAATTTTCGTCAGCGGGTGATGTGGGTCGAGAATGTACGGATGCTTGCGATTCGGTGAAACTGATGCATGTCGTAACTGAGAGGCGAGATGAGATGTATCTCATCTCATAGCGAAGAACACCCAATAGAGTCAGTGTGATCTTAAAGCTTGAACAAACCAGACGTGTTTAGCAGTCGTAGTTTCCGAAAGCCCTTAGCAACGATCCTCGGCCATAGCATACTGGCGACGAGAATAAAAAGAAACGTGGTACAATCACGGTGTAAGGAAAATTGGTTCAATAGTTTACTCGCGTGATAGTCGAGCAGTAAAAATTGGACGTTTGCGTTTTAATTGAAATCGTAAAAAACGCTATGGCAACGTCAGTAGAAGATGAAAATAAAATGGTCACTGTGACCGTAGACAAAAGGACGAAAGGGAAGTTTCCTGTGTATGTACCTGGGTTAAATGTGAACTCTTATCTACAAACAGTAGATATATTTTTTGCTTTGAATAGAACTCCAGACGACGAAAAGGCGTTGGAATTCATAACCAGTGTTGGTCAAGAGACGGCCAACCGAATAATTGGCAGTTTCAAACCGAATAGGATCGTTTATAAAACATACGCGCAAATAGTGGATAAGTTTAAAGTCTTACACGAAGAGAACAAAAATGTGTTTGCTGAACGGCATCGGTTGATAACGCGGAAACAAGAAGAGGGCGAGTCGCTGGACGATTTCGCTATAGATTTACAGAACATTGTTGAACATTGTAGTGTGAGCGTCGATACGGAAGCTACATTAGTGCAATCAGTATTCGTGGCAGGGATTCGGAATGAAAAAACAAGAGAGACTATGTTACGGGATGCAAACCATACGCTAAACCTAGCTCAACTACTAGAAAAAGCTAAAACAGTTGAGATAGCCTTCGAGGCTCGAAAAATGTCTAAGCAAAGTTCCAGCATGGTTAATTATGTGGGTCAAAACAATTCAGTGCGTAACAGAAGTTTCATCAAACCAGGAAGGTTCCACGAAAGTGCATGTTCCGGGCAAGGACCGAAGGATATTTCGAGTCATCGAGGAAATTTTAAAGTTAGCAGCGACACGGTGTGCTACAATTGTTATAATAAAGGTCATTTGTCTTATAACTGCACGCTGCCCAAAGTTAAGAAGCCACGCCATGGATCTCCAATACCTAGAAATAATTCAGTGAGGAAGAGAGCTTTCGAAGAACGGATCAACCAATTATCAGCAGCCATGGAAGATCTCAAAATGAGTTTAGGCGACGAGAATGCTACAGGTGATGATCAGTCAGGGGAAGAACTGGACACCGAGGATGCCCAATCGAATTAGATTAACAATATATTGCTCGGTAAGTCAAACATTTCAACACCAGCTTTTGTGGAATTAAATGTGGAGGGTCAAAGCTTGTTGATGGAATGCGATACTGGTGCTAGTGCGACAATTTGTTCATTAGATACATATAAAGAAAAGTTTAATAAGTGTACACTACTACCAGATAGTCGAAGCTTTTTCGTTATCTCTGGCGAAACTGTAAACGTGGTGGGAAAGATAAGAGTTAAAGTGAAATTGAAAGCGAAAACACTAACTTTATCGATATTGGTGATCAAATCTCCTCGAAATTTTGTGTCTCTGTTAGGTCGAGACTGGCTAAGCGCAATCTGGCCTCAGTGGAGAGAAACGTTTAATCTTAATTCTCTCTGCGAAAGTAAAAGACAACAGTGGGTGAAGAAAACTGTTGAAAATTTGAAAACTCAGTACGCGCCGGCGTTCGATGAGGATCTAACAGAACCGATTAAAGGGGTCGAAGTAGACATCAGAATGGATAGCAATGCAAATCCGGTGGTACACAAACCATACACAGTCGCATTTAAACATAGAGATATCGTTGGGACACATTTAGATGATTTAGAAGCTAAAGGTATTCTTGAGAAGGTAGAATATACCGAGTGGGCATCACCCATAGTAGTGGTAGTGAAACCAAATAAAAAAGATATTCGAATATGTATGGACGGGTCCAAGACTGTAAACCCACACATTATTACCCATCATTATCCTCTTCCAGTTATCGAAGAGCTCATTACAAATAAAAGTGGTGCAAAAAAATTCGCTCTAATTGATTTGAGAGGAGCCTATCAGCAACTCGTGCTCTCGGAAGCTTCCAAAAAGCTCTTAGTAATAAACACACATCAGGGATTGTATGCCTACCGCAGATTACCGTTCGGGGTTAAACCGGCAGCCACAATTTTCCAATCCGTTATGGACTCTATTTTACGAGATATTGCAAAAGTCCAAACGTACATCGATGATATCTTAATTTGGGTTGATTCCGATGATGAGCTGTTAGATAAGATCAAAATAGTGTTAGGAAGGCTTATGCACCATAACGTTAAAATCAATGCCGAGAAATGTGAATGGTTTGTCTCCCAAGTGAAATATTTGGGTCACATTCTTTCGGAGGCGGGTGTGTCGCCAAATCCGGAGAAGGTGAATGCGATAACGGCCGTGTCAGTGCCAAAGTCAAAAACACAACTGAAATCATTTCTCGGTATGATAACATTTTATGGTAAATTCGTTCCTAAATTGAGCGTTATTCTCTCTCCACTTTATAACCTTCTGACAAAGAATAGTAAATGGAGTTGGGATCAAAAATGCAATGAAGCTTTCGAGAAGAGCAAGAGAGCCATTTGTAGTGCAAAAGTTCTAACACATTTTGATCCATCTAAGTCCATCACAGTAACATGCGACGCAAGTGATGACGGGATTTCAGGCATATTGAGCCATAAGATAAACGAAATTGAAATGCCGGTGTTTTTTGTGTCGCGTCGATTGTCGACAACTGAAAAAAAATATCCAATATTACACAGGGAAGCATTAGCTGTGGTATTTGCCATGGAAAAATTCTATAAATATGTCTTAGGACAGAAAATATCTATTATCACGGATCACAAACCATTACTGGGAATATTTAATAGCAAAAAAGGGGGCCCGTCAGTAATTGCAACTAGGCTACAGAGGTATTTTTTACGATTATCTATATTTGATTACACTATCACTCATATGGCTGGAAAAGATAATTGTGTGGCAGACTGCTTGTCAAGATTACCTTTGGACCAAAATCTGAGTTCAGCCGACTTAGAAGAAAGTCAGCGTAGCTCTTTCATGGAACTCAATTATCTAGTAGACGACCAACATGTGAATCTCAACTCTAAAATTATAGGTCAAGAGTCAGCTAACGATTCTACTTTGTCAAAAGTATTAAATTTTGTACAAAATGGTTGGCCAAGTCATGTAAAAGATAAACAATTGAAAAACTTTTTCGGTAAAAGACATGAATTAAGCATAGAGTCAGATTGTTTAATTTTCGGTGAAAGAGTGGTTATTCCGACCGCCTTGAAAATTCCGTCTCTTCAATTGTTACATGCAAACCACCGTGGCATTCAAAAAATGAAACAAATCGCCAGAAGGTATTTATACTGGCCCAGTTTCGGATCAGACATCGAAAGCTACGTAGGTTCTTGCAAACAATGTCAAATTTTAGGAATAGATAGAACCCCAAGAGTGTACGGCAATTGGCCCGCTACATCTAAACCGTTTGAGCGTGTCCACATAGATTTTTTCCATAAATTTAATCGCACCTTTCTGATATTAGTTGATGCATACTCCAGGTGGATTGAGGTCCGCAGAATGGTTAAAACTAATGCAGATAACGTTGCACAAGAGCTGGATAACATTTTTTCTGTGTTTGGATTTGCATCAACTATTGTCAGCGACAATGGGCCTCCATTCAACAGCTTCCACTTCAAAAAATACTGTGAGTCTAGAAACTGCGAACACATTCTGTCGCCTCCCTACCATCCCGCCAGCAATGGGCTAGCAGAAAGGGCAGTACAAACCACAAAAGCGGTGTTGGGGAAACTAATAAAAGAGAACGATTCCTTTTCATCATTACAGATCGACAATGAAATCAAAAAAAATGTTGCATCACCACCATCAATCACCAACTACCGAAGACAACATAATACCGAATGAACGAATTTTTGCTTTCCCACCTCGCACGAAGCTGTCTGCCCTAAGAGGGAATAATAAAACATTCCATTACGACGACAACGCTCAAAATACGCCAACAGTTTTCAAAACCAACAGTAAAATAATTTATACATATAAATCAAATGGTAGAGCTCTTAGCACAGAAGGTACCATATTAAAAAAAATATCGAATCTAACTTATTTGATAGACGTAAATGGCGGTACCCGTAAAGCGCATAGAAATCAATTAAAACACATTCCCCAGAAACCATTCGTTCTGAAAAATTCTATCGCTCCGGAGTTAGCGGCAGAATACGATCTACAAAACGAAACAATCAGGTCAGAGATTAAAACAGAACATAAACATACACCATCAAGTGCATTGCCTAAACTAAAAACAAAACCAGTATTACGGCGATCTACTAGATATATAAAATCAAAGTACAAAAATCTTAATTTAGGGCAACTAGTTAAGAAGAAGAAATCCAAATGAAATAATTAATTAAGTTTATTTTTGAATACCCAAACATTGCATAATATTGAATTTAAAAAAAGATGAATTATGAATTTAAGGAGGGAGATGAGAGGCGAGATGAGATGTATCTCATCTCATAGCGAAGAACACCCAATAGAGTCAGTGTGATCTTAAAGCTTGAACAAACCAGACGTGTTTAGCAGTCGTAGTTTCCGAAAGCCCTTAGCAACGATCCTCGGCCATAGCAGTAACCGGCCGCCAACACACATCATGCCTTCCTTGAGAATCGGCTTTAGTGACACAATGCGCGACGAGTCCCGCACGTGGGTTCGCTTGGACAAATCAGCAAGTTTTTGTGGAAAGCTTTCTTCTTGCGCAAGCCGAACCAATGCTCGCAGTGCATCTTCGAGCTCAGAGGATGTGATCGGCACATACCTTCTACAGTTGCGGTTGACAGCTTGTGTGTTGAACCGGAAACGGCGAATATATGCCGTAACGCGAACTAACTCCGACAGCGACGATCGTAGGTTGAAGATCTCACTGGGAGTGCTTGCCTGAAGGACTAACGTGGGGGTTTTCTCCTCCAAGTCAGCTGATGCAATGTCTTCTTGGGAGTGGGCGTAGCGTATTGGTAAATCGATTGCCTTGTACGCAGCGCACCTGGGTTCGAGTCCCGACCCCGCACATAGGGTTAGAAATTTTTCCTAAGAGATTTTTCTAACCCGAAGAGGCGAATGACCTTAAGGTTAAAACCTCTATAATTGAAATAAAAAAAAAAAAAAATGTCTTCTTCTCTAATCTGGCGGGGCTGAGGGCGATAGGCTTCTTCCAATAGCAACCAGCGAGATCCGTCAAACCAAACATATTGGTACTGAAGCTGTGCTGGGATCATCCCACGCGAGACTAAATCTGCTGGATTTTCTACACCTGCGACGTGATTCCAGGTACCTTCCTTCGTGATATGCTGGATCTCGGAGACTCGATTAGCGACGAATTGCTTCCATCTTGACGGCGATGACGAAAGCCAGCACTTAACGATCATCGAATCCGTCCAAAAGAATGATCTAACGGAGATGCGGAGACTTTGTACGACCTTTTCGTACAAGTGAGCGAGCAACAGTGCTGACGACAATTCCAAGCGAGGTATGGCCTTTCCTTTTTCTTATTCAGGTTTTCAAGTAGAGCAACCCGCGATTTGGATGTCAACAGCCGCACTGATACAGATCCAGTCTCTGTAACTGTCCTAATATAAATACAGGCTCCGTAAGCTGCTTCAGAGGCGTCACAAAACCCATGTAGCTCCTCTGCTACAATGTTGCTAGATATTCCAACCTACCGAGGAACCGAGAGGTTATCCAAGCCAGCAAGGTTTCTCCGATACTCTTGCCAGTATTCTTGTAGTTCTGGCAGGAGCGGTTCATCCCAGGAACACTCCTGTTTCCATAACTATTGGATGAATATTTTAGCTTGAATAATGACTGGCCCCACAAGACCACAATGGGTCAAACAGTCGGGAGACGTCTGAGAGCACCATTCGTTTGGTGATTACAGCCGCGGAGTTCCAGGTTGGACTAGTGAATCGAAAGCTGTCGGTACTGGGTTGCCACACAAGTCCTAGCGTTTTGATGGTTGAACTAGACGAGTCTAACTCTAGTATCGACCTATCGTCCCTTAATTGCTCAGGCACGTTCTGTAGGAGCTCCTTGCTGTTGGAATTCCATTTGCGAAGTGAAAATCCTGCTGACTGTAAAAGCTCGACCAGCTGTTGAATCAACTTCCTTCCATCCTTCACGTCGTCTACACCTGAGAGCATATCGTCCACGTAGAAGTCCTGCTTGAGCACCTTAGCAGCATCTGGATGCGTTTCTTCTCCTTGTTCGGCTAAACTTCGCAGGCATTTTGTGGCCAGATATGGCGCAGACGCGGTACCGTACGTAACGGTCGTCAATTCGAAAGTACGGATTGGGTCTTCGATAGAATTTCTCCACAAGATCCCGTTGTAGAGGTTGATCCGTTGCCTGAACTCGGACCATTCGGTACATCTTGGCAATGCCGGTTACTATTGCAAATCGGTGGATACAGAAGCGTAACGTGATGCTGAGGAGGTCTTCCTGAACAACCGGACCGACCATCAAACCGTCGTTCAAAGAAATGCCCGTAGATGTTCGACAAGAGCCATCGAAAATTACTCGGAGTTTCGTGGTGGCACTGTCCGGCTTTAGAACAGCATGGTGCGGTAAATAAAATGTCTTCCCTGCGGCGGTATCATCGATGACCTCTTTCATGTGGCCGAGAGTTTGGTATTCGTGGATAAACTGGGAATACAGCGTCTTCAGGTCTGGGTTAGCTGCAAATCGTCGTTCGAGTCCCATGAACCGTTTGAGAGCAGTTGCCCTTGAATCCCCCAATTTGCTGATAACGTATTCCTTCTTTGGCAGTGCCACAATAAATCTGCCATTCTCGTCTCTTACTGTAGTCTCCTTGAAAAACTGTTCGCAGGTGGTTTCTTCGACGAAGTTGGTGCTGGTGGTTCGACAGGTCTCCAATTCCCAGAATCTGGTGAGCTGCTCTTCGATTTCCGCCGTCGAGCACACGTGAACCAGTGAACATGGCTCACTATTTGTACTGTTGGGAACTCTGCCTGAGACTATCCACCCAAACACCGTATTCTGCAGAGTTGGTCCTGATGGTGTAGCCTTTTGTCGCTCATCTTTCAGCAAGTCCATGTAATATTCAGCTCCAATAATCAAATCGACCGGTCCAGGCTCGTGAAAACTGGGATCGGCTATCAACGTAGAATCAGGAAGATCCCAATCGGCAGGATTGCAACTCGTCGTTGGAAGTAACACAGTCAGCTTCGGCAGCACATGGAACTGCATCTCTTCAGTGAATCGCGAAATGATGCTAGACCTAGGACCGACCTCTGCACTAACTACTTTGGTGGAAACCGATCGAGCTGATCAAATCCCTTGTACCGACAAATATGTAGGAGACTCACGGAACTGCAGCTTACTCGCAAAACTGGCAGTCATTAGACAGTGCTGGGAACACGAGTCTAGCAGAGCTCGTGCCAGCGTCGCTCTACCAAAACGATCCTTGATTGTTACGAGAGCGGTAGACAGGTGTGTAGGTGTGATGGGGAGTGCAACATAATTTTGACTTGATGTGGGCGTGTTGGTGGCTGGAGGTATGTTGTTTGTGCGCTGCGAGCTGGCAGTGGTGGTGTGTGTGTTGGTTCGAATTGCGTTACTTAGCCTTTGGCGGTCGCGATTGCTCGTCTTGTGTCGGAGGTTTCGGCTGCGAGTGTGGAACGGAGGATCTGGATGGTCCATGCAGCATGGAATGGTGCTTCTGTTGACAATGACGGCAGACCCCTCTCTCGCAGGAATTTGCGTAATGTCCTGGACGCAGACAGTTTCGACACAGTCTGTGTTTAGCGACAGCCTCGACACGATCTGGAACGTTCATCCGTTGAAATGCAGAACACTGGAAGGCAGGATGCCACGATTCACTGCAGAATGAGCATCTGTTTGACGTTTTCACCACTGTGTGACAGACAGCTGGTTTCGAGGAACGATGATCGACGCCAGTTGGATTTAGCAGGAGCCACTGACTGGAGTACATCACAATGATTGCGCAAGAAGCCGATCATAGTAGTATACGTGGGTACATCTTTTGAATTGTGATGAGTTTCCCACTGCCGCAGCGTGGCGGAATCGGGCTTAGAACACAACATGTATGCGAGAATGGTGCTCCACTCGGAGGTGTTTTGCCCAATCTTGTCCAGCATCTGAAGGTTTTTCTCAAACTCACTAATGAGACTGTTGAGTTTTTCATAGCTCTCTCTCTCTTGAGCCCTTCTGTAGCGAACAGTGCGTCTAGATGAGCCTTCACAATCAACTTCTTGTTTTCATAACGGTTCGCTAACATTTCCCACGCAACGTTGTAGTTTACGGCTGACAAGCCCACAGAACTAATCTCCTGCAATGCGTCTCCTGATAACGATGATCTCAAGTAGGTGAAACGGTCCATGTCGGTCAGCTGAGGATTGTTGTGAATGAGGCTTTGAAAGGTGTCGCGAAAAGTTACCCACTCGAAGATCTTACCACTGAACGACGGTAGACGGATTTCAGGTAGCTTCACTTTTGAAAATGTCGGCGTTGGGTGCACACCGAAAAAATCATCTCCTGCAATTGACGAATGGGGACCTCTTTGTGATGGTGGCGTTGGTGGGGGTAGGAAATGTGGTAGCAAAGTCACAAGCGCCGCCTTCAATGCGTAGAATCGATCACGAAATTCCTGCATAATCCGATCATTTTCATCGTCCATATGTTCCAACGCCTCCTGCTTCAAGTCTGGGTAAGATTTAGCATGTTTCTGGACCTCAACATCTTCCAGCAGCAACTCAAGCTTACTCCGAACCACAAGAAAATCCTTGAAATCTTCCTCAAGTCCATGCAGCCGAAGGTTGACTTGCCCGCTATCAGTCTCCTGGTCGTATTTCTGGAGAAAAAGTTGCACGCTGTCGAAAGCCTTCACTATCTGGTGTTCCCGCTTACGAAGAGATCTGAGTTCTGCCATTTTGAATCACTGCACTTGGCTTGCACTCACCACACCGTTCACAAAATTCAAACCGTGTAATTGAAACAGCCACTGCACTCTTTAAAAATAAATTGACTGATTGACTCGACGTTCCACACTACTAATTCGCGAAACCGAAAATTTACAGAAAAGCCAAACTGAAACAGAGGGAAACCAGACGGGGGAAAGCAACAGGCAAAAAATCCAGCAGAACTTTCGAGGCCAACTTTTATCAGGGACACACTTGCCAAAAACAAAATGCTACTGCTATTGTACATGGAAGTGACATGAATGACCACCAAGACACTGTTAATTAGGCAAAATATTTCCCAGCTTTGTTTGTCTCCACGCGCAATCGCTAGTCGCTCGCACGAAATATGTTGAACAACCATTAACGTTATATTAATTTTATTGTTTACACCATGGATATATAGAAAAGACCCACGGTTTAGCTAACGCATTGAACCAATCATAATGAACTTAATGTTGCTACCGGCAGCAGCATTTTAGTTGCATTCTATGGTTTCCAATAAATGTCTAGACATTCGTTAGACAATCATGGACTAAAATGTTGTAACTAGTCTATAAGTCAATAAGTCTGGATTATTCCATCGCGTTCATGTCTTCGGTATATGACAGTGTTTCGCTTTAATATTGTTTGTTATGTTTTAAAATGAGACAAATGATAAAAAAGCACGGAGAAAAGAGGGAGAAAAGAGTCCACCAATTGAAACCGTCCCAAGAGCACTTCTACTACCTTTTCTATAAACACAACTCGAGTGCTATCGAAATTGCGCTCTGATCCTTCCATTTCCGTCTTCGTTATCCGTAGGATTTTGATACGTTAGACACAACAGATTCAATTGCAACTGTTTCTCAAATTGTCGTAAAATGAACCTATTCTATTGAATTCTATTCTATTCTATTCTAACCCTTACACAGCCAGTGTTGAAAAGCATCCTGGAAAACACTGAAGGTATTCTTTAGTGTTTTTCTTGTCAACATTAATATTTGAAGCATATTGAAACGGCCAGGCCTACTGTGCAGAGTTGGGTTTGAAGATGTTTCAATATTATACGGCAATTGAATTGTTAATTTAATGAGCAATTCAACCAACGAGTCGTTTCGAAACTTGAATGAGGAAGAAACGAGGACAACCGTACCGACCGTTTCAGTTTATAGTGAGTTATGATAAAACGTTGGGAGTGCCATTTCTAAGAAGGTTAATGTCACTCCTTTGGTTCTATGGGATGGGACAGAGGTAATTACACCTTGCCCTGGCTCATTAGGCCTAGGTTAAAGCGCCTTTACTCACTCTCCTCCAAACTAATGCTAACATCGGTTCTAGATCCGAGTCGCTCTAGGTTCGCTCTAATATATACAAAAGCCATATTAAAATGAAAGTTAGAGCGAACCTAGAGAGACCACGATGTTCTTAGGAGATAATTTCGAGAAAAAAAATGTGATTATTTCCTAGTTTTAGTATATAAGTATAAATAGATTGGAGCATTGCAGAATGATTATTTTCTTTCAGTTGATGACTGACAGAAAGAAAACAGCTGAAACAAAAAGATGATTATACGTTATAGAAGTTATGAGTTTAAAATGAAACACTCGGATCTTAGGCTCTTGCCAGCAGGTTTATTGCTAAGTCTAGTTCCATGGTCATGGTAGCTCTAGAACATCAGCAACTGGTCGCACATAATCATTAATAAAACCTTCGTGAGCCGATAATAAGGATTACTTTACATATCCAGTAGACCGGCAACCATTTTGATTTTTTTTCTCGGAACACTGTTAAATCAAACGGTAATTGGCTTCACATACCATTTGTCGAATATGATTTTTTTTTCTTTTCGGAAAACTCTAGCTCACTCACAAGAGTTTTCAAGTTTGTATGGTAAAATGTATGAAAAAATAGGGAAAAGAAACAATAAATTCATTAAAAAATGCCAGTAACATCTTGTGCATCCCGTAAACTGTAGATATATAGCTTATGGTGTAAGGATGAACATGGCCGAAGACTGCAAATTGATCCGATTTTGCAGTAAAAAGATATTCTCATATAAAGCTATGTGTTGCCTCTCTTTCTCGCACATGCTTAGAATAGGCAATTTCAAAAAAATGGGTTCGTCTTCAAAGTTAAATAACTTTGTCGGGGAACTTCCAATCAATATGCTAATGCGGCCAAAATATTTGAGGTATACAGAGTTACTGTGGAATTTTTTATTTAATTTTAAGTTTTTATTTCCGAGTTTCCATATATATTACCATAGAAACTTCAAAACTCGTGTGGGTGAACTAGAGCTATCAGAAAAAGCTCATATTTTGCATATGACTTGTGCATCCAATTACCATTGGAATTAGCAGTGTTCCGAAAAAAAGTCAAAATTGTTGCCGGTCTAATATCCAGTGATGTAACTCCAGTTGAGGCAGGAAAGGTTCACCGGAAACACTTGCCGTAAATTGTTCAAAGTAAACAGTATTTATCAGAAAAACACACAACACTGTAAGTTCGGACCCTTTCAAATAATATTGCGAGCAAATTCAATCGTTTCTAACACAAGGAAGAAGGAAGATTGACACAAAAATTACGCATCGAATATTTTTCCTTACGCCTGCTACCGTAGCTTACTTCGATCATCCAGTCCATGCAGTGTAACGTTAAAAAGAATTTCAAATTGTCGTAAAATGAACCTGTGATCAAACAGACACTACAGTGATGTTCAAGTATTCAAACTCCATGCAAGTTTTGTGGTAATTGTGGAAAAAATTAGAGCAAATAACTTTTATTTAAGAAACAAACCACTTGCTGAACAGATTATATATTTGTTTAACGAAGTGACGATTTGATTTAGAAAGTGTAACCGAAATCCGAAATGATAGAAAGTCTTCCGCAAAGAGGAAGTAAGTGCGATGTATTCCCTTCCATATGTCGGAAGCAAGAGATGCTGAAATTATTGAGCATATTCATATTTATAGTTTATAGTTATTTTGGTGTTATCATCAATGATACAACTAATAAATTTTACGTAAATTTAGAAGATATTAGTAGTCACTATTAAGCGATTTTTTTCGATTTTTGGGCAATTTTCGGGCAATTTTACTTGGTTGATTAAATGATTGAAATAAACATTTGGATCCTATTCATCACGAAGAATCCTTCCTGGCTGGGACTCTGATCTGCTAGGCCAAGGCCAGTCTTGAAAATAGTTTTATTTAATTAGAATGTATCAAAAAATGTTGATGCCATAACACTGATAATAGATCAAGAAAATAGAAGTTGAACAGTTTCTGTGCATCTATAAATCGCTTGCTGATTCGAAAGATTCAGTGCAAATCCCAACATTTTATGGAAATTGTTCTACTCATTTCGATTAAGCGTTTGAATCCTTGCATTTTCCGTCAAGGATTGTCATATTCGGGTAGCGCATGAATATTTTGAACTCTACAATATCCTTTGATGTAACGAGATAATAAATAAAAATCTAATTCAGCGTCAATAATTTGTCGATGTACTATAGCTTTCCTTGTGACAAAGAATATGATTTTGGGATCCTGACTACGGGCCTAGTTTCCACTTCGTCTCTTCAGTACCTCGTCACTTGCCCAACACACCGCGCTGACGATAGTCCAAAATTTGGAACACTACCTACTTTTGAACACACTATTTTTTTTTGAATTTTTTAATCAAACCGAACAAATCTGCGCTGTGCTGTCACAATTCGATGGATACCGTTGAGATAATGAGGATTCCACACAACTGAGCAATATATGCTGCTTAAACGTCAGTTGTTCGTCGAGGAAAACTCCAAGATCTTTGACACAATTCGCTCTGCCAATCGTGGATTCTGCTAGACAGTATTCGAAACGAATTGGCGTCTTTCCTGGAGAACGTAATGACCGTGCATTTCTTGGGATTTAGGGTCATTCGGATGATTTCGCACCATTCCGCAAGGGTTACCAGTTTGCGTTGAAGGAAAACTGCATCATCAGTATTCCGGACTGTGTGGTATAACTTGAGGTCTTCAGCGAAAGACAACCGTGGTCCTTCCAAACAAAAGTTGAAGTCGTTGAAATACAGAAGAAAAATCAATGGACCGAGGTGGCTGCCTTACGGAATGCCAGATGAAGCGAAGAATTCTTCGGATACACAATCATCTATCTTGACTGCCAGACGACAATTACTGAGATACGATTGCATCCAGCGGAGAATATTAGTACCAAAGCCAAGTCTATCCAACTTTGCCACTGCAATAGCGTGATTAATCTTGTCAAATGCAGCTGAAAGGTCCATGTAAATAACGTCAGTTTGATGGCATGTCAGACATGGCATCTGTCACATATGTTGAAAGTTTCGGCATAAATCCATGCTGAGTCTCGGAGGTATACTGTTTGCAGTGAAGAAGATGGATTTCAAACAGCTTAGGAACTGCGCTTAGCGTTGTAATACCGCGGTAATTGTCGACTTCCTTTTTATCACCTTTTTTGTGAACCGGAAACATGAAGGAGGATTTCCAGAGTTCGGGAAATAATCCGGTTGTTAGCGACAGTTGAAACAAATGACAAAGAGGTTCAATTAGACCGGCAGAGCATTTTTTAAGAATAATAGTTGGTATACCATCTGAGCCTGCCGAGGTTAAAGCCTTCTTTTGCCAATCGCAAGTTGTACCATATTATTGTCGATACTGATAGAGCTCAAAGATTGGTACGATTGAGTGCCGCGCATGAAACCTGGGTCGGTGCACTGTGTTTTAAAACGTCGTTTTCGTGTTCAAAATTAATAGCGTCTATACCGTTAACTTTAGAGGTATAGTTTGTTGGGAGAAGTTGTTGTTCTTATGATTGCGCATCCACAGGAGTATACCGTTCAGTGATTAATTCACCTATAAGTGATATACGAAATTTATTTTCCTAACTGATTGAGCTAGAGACTCTGTGTCTTTGACAAAGTTGCAGCCAATGTTACTAAAAAAGAAATTGCTAAAGACGCTATATATCTAGTTTCAATAGTTTACGAGTTATGGAACATATTATATAGAAGACCCCTTAAAATTAGTTTTTTCATGATAACTTTTTTAGACATTCTCATATCTTCTTGGATCCTTCCACAAAGTTGTTTGCGGTATCGAAACACATATTTTTGCTTAACGTAGTTACTTCCTATCTGTTGAATTTAAAAAGATATTCCAAATTTTACGATATTTTTGGGGTAACTTCCACCTTAAATAATTCGTTAAGGAGCAAAAAGGAGCAAACAACATCATAACATACTGAAAGTACTAGCTTTTTGCTTTCATATAATGGCCCGATTGTTAGTCGACGCGATTCTCCCCGAGTGTTATGTTCAATACAATATGCCATCGCAGTGGTATAAAATGAAATATTCAAGCGCACTGCGACAAACAGCTCTCGGGGCACTCGGGGAGAATCGCGTCGACAAAAAGCTAGTACTTACAGTATGTTATGATGTTGTTTGCTCCTTTTTGAACCATAACAAATTATTTAAGGTGGAAGTTATCCCAAAAATATCGTAAAATTTAGAATATCTTTTTAAATTCAACAGATAGGAAGTAATTACGTTCAGCAAAAATATGTATTTCGATACCGCAAACAACTTTGTGGAAGATTCCAAGAAGATACGAGAATGTCTACAAAAGTTATCATGAAAAAACTAATTTTAAGGGGTCTTCCGTATAATATGTTCCATAACTCGTAAACTATATAGCGTCTTTAGCAATTTCTTTTTTAGTAACATTGGCTGCAACTTTTTCAAAGACACAAAGTCTCTAGCTCAATCAGTTAGGAAAATAAATTTCGTATATCACTTATAGGTGAATTAATCACTCAACGGTATACTCCTGTGGATGCGCAATCATAAGAACAACAACTTCTCCGAACAAACTATACCTCTAAAGTTAATGGTTTAGACGCTATTAATTTTGAGCACGAAAACGACGTTTTAAAACACTGTGCGGTGCCAGTTTCTCGTTGGAGAAACACTCGCGAACTTTTTAGAGAACAGTTGGCAAATCTCCTGTGAACTAGAGCTCGTACGCCATCCATAGCTCATCGTTAAAGGCAACCCGGATTCCTTTCTTTGCTCGTTTACATGCTTCCAGAATGTTTTTGTTTCAGACTTCAACTTACGTTGCACGTTTCGCAACTAATCGGCATGGCAACGCTTCGATGTCTTTTTACAGATTTGGTTAACATGCACGTAGTGTTGTTGCAGCACGTAGCCCCCAAACTTGGAGTACTTCTTCAGAGCGGCTCTTTTAGTTGTTTTTAATCGTCTCAACTCGACGGTTTGCCACGCGGGGTACTTAGATTGAGGAGCGCTTCTTTTGGGTACATAGCGATCGATAGCATAGATCATAACATTGGAGAAGGTCTGGACTGCAACGTTGACATCATCATTGTCGAGAAATACGTTCCAGTGGATATTTGACAGCAAGTCAATAATGCTATTATAGTCGGCTCTTCTAAAGTTAAAGCTGACGGTGTCAGTAACATTGCAGTCATGCTTTACACGAATCGTTTCAAGCACTACATGCAGGGGAGGGTGGTGTCTAACAATCTTTACCAGGGGAAACGGTGGCGCGGTAATTTTTGGCACGTAGTCAGATTTGCTCGAGAAGCAGAGATCGAGGATTCTGTTGCTCTCATTCACCACATTATTCGTTTGGCCAACAGATTTAGACAGTAGCGGTCAAGCACACTGGTGATGCCAGCATGAAAAGATGACAGCTCGGGATCTGCGAACATAAATCCGTCCGAAGCAGAGCGTCATTTTAATCCGGAGAAGTTGAAATCACCAACAATCAGGATCTCATCGACCGGGTTTGCTTGAGCGGAAATCAGGCACGTAGCTAGAGGAGGAGCTAGGGGGCTAAAGCCCCCCCCCCCCCCCCCGAAATGTTTTGAAAATAAATTTCAAAAACATTATTATCAGCGACGATTTTAGCTTGTAGCTCGTTTGGTTTGAGATAAAGTTAGAAGATTGCTGTTTCCAACAACCAAAATCAATGGTCACGAAATTCAGTATGGTTTATGCTTCTGTCTCAGCCGGTGTGAAGCAAACGACAAATAAAGTTACTTTTATATTGTGTTCCTTGTCTGAAAAACAAAGGAAACTTCTACTATACTATGCCCTAGTAATCAGTCAAGACGAGTGAGTCGCAGAAGCAAGAAGTGGTGCACCGGTCAAATACTGTGATTAGTGGTGGTTCGCATGAGACCGAGTATTTGTGATGAGGAACATTTTCTGAAGGTGAAAATGGAGGCTATACTTACGATAGCCA
The DNA here is from genome assembly GCF_030247195.1 of Topomyia yanbarensis. Taxonomy (NCBI): domain Eukaryota; kingdom Metazoa; phylum Arthropoda; class Insecta; order Diptera; family Culicidae; genus Topomyia; species Topomyia yanbarensis. The sequence goes on from NC_080671.1 coordinate 8,282,414, forward strand.
CCTTTATTGAGTTCTACCACCTCAGGTATTCTGCGCTCATAGCGTTCTACAAATTGGATCATTGATTTCGAATGATTTAAAGCCATTAAATTTTAATGGTTGTGTGTGACAATGCTGTAATTAAGATCTTCTTGGACGATGAGAGAATCAATGTTCGGTTACAAGATCGGATACCACTTACTTGCAGATACATATCACATATGGGAGAAATGCAGTACAAAACATAATGCGATAGTACAATTACACATAGTATTCTTTGCACATATCCAAGGCAAACTAGTACGTCCCAGTTCTATGAAAAAACGTCACATTACGATTTATTTACTGCTGAACACAAGCAATTACCAAATATGTGGCACATGTTCACGTAATATTGACAACGGCAAAAGCTGCGTCAATATCTCAAAATCTACAGCCAGCAAATCATTGAGGAAATTCACAATAATAAAGGCAACAAGCAAGCATGTTTGCGAACATAAAGGCAGCAACCACGATTACGACACGGAAGTGTTCAATAGCGAGATAGATATGAACGACCCCCTATACGCAGTTGGCTAGGGAAAAATATTTCCCTGCTTCGTAAACAGGTATCTACGTGCAATGGTTAAGAGCTTGCGTGAGATCTGTGGGTCAACCAGTAAAACTCATTTTATTATTTTTATTGTTGGAAATAGATATAACTAGATAACAGAACCACTGCTTCGATTGGCTAAAGCATTGAACCGAGTTCACTTATGAATTATTTAAAAAATAGTAGACATAACTGAGTACTAAAACTCTCTAAAAGTGAACGCATCATCGTAAGTGATTGTCCCGTTTAACAAAACTCAGATATAATACTCGATATTGGCTACTCTATTTTAAATTTAAATGACAGGTTTTTGAATTGTACTCAATTTGAATTACTGTATTAGGTCTGTGCACTCTGTACTCTTAATATAAATACTAGACATCACATTCAAGCGTACTAGGCAAAAAATATTTCAATTTACTGAGAACGATATAGCTGAGGCGACAGTTTTTGCTTTCGCGTCATTTTAACGCATCATCATTTTCATTGGCACTTAATTTCACTTTCACGCGAGGAATTCATCATCATTTTCATTGGCACTTAATTTCACGCACATGCGAGTTCGCAACACTGTTGCGACTAAAATTTTGTGACTGGTTGAATCTATTAGTCCAATAATTTCGATTTTATGTCTTCAGTATATAGCAGTCTCACGATCTGTTTTTTATTCGTTTTGGACTAAAATGAGAGATGATCAGAAATCACGGCGGAGGAAAAAAGAATCAGCTAACCTAATGACATTTTAGTTTTTGACAGTGCACTACACCGGTGTAGTCAGTGCTACACTCATTCAAACTTGGTTGTAATCAGTCTATCTCTTTCTTTGCACTACACCGGAGTAGCACCAAGAAAAAACGAAAATGCTATAAGAAGCCTCAAGAGCACCTCTTCTATCTTTTCTATGCACTCAGAACGAGTGCTTTCGGAATTTCGCTCTGATCCTCTCAATTCGGTTTGAAAAAACGGCATTTTCGAAAACACATTACGTCTTCGTTATCCGCACAACATTCAACGGTAGGTCTCTTCGGCACAGGAGAAGCAAGTGCGATGTGTTTTCTTTGATTTGTCGGAAGCAAGTGTGATGCTAAAATTATTTAGCTCACCCATATTTAGAGTTTCTCAGAGCTAGCATAGAAAGAAAATTCAGTTTTCTTCTGAAACCGAACATATGCGAACCCGAATGCGCTATGTCGGGAGAATGAATGGCGAGGGGAACGAACCAAACATTTCATTCATCGCGACGGGCAGGAATTGAATTTCGGTTCTCTTTCAAGTTCACGCTGGGATGTCAATTTTTTAAAGCTCTGGTTATATTTATCAAAATTTACGTAAATTGCAAGATAACAGTAATCAGGGGATTTCCTTTCGATTAGTGAACAGTCCTATACTGCCGCTATAAGCATATTTGTCCCATGTTCTATGGGATTCCCTATATACATGGGACAATTATGCTTAGAGCGGCAGTATAGTAGATAAAATTCCGGCTAGTTTAGTAAATTAATTCATTGAAACGTCTCTTTTGTATTGTCCAAAAAGCCCTGAATTCCGAAATGAAACCTGTAAGCTTCGTGTGCTCAAATATAATATTTGCTTAATCTAGGTAAATACAGCTATAGTTCTTATTTATGCTTTGTAGAGAAATCAGTAGTATTTTTTGCACACCCTTTACATGTCAACAAACAAAATTACTGGTCTGTCTTTTGCCATAGTTTCAAGGGTCTAGGAAGAATTGCCTAGAAAAATAAGTCTGTCTAATGATATAAAAAGTATCAATTTCATAAAAGTATAGGATCTGTGAAAAATCTGAATACTCAAATAGATAAATAACTAGTTGTTCTCACTTGTCTGAAAATAGTCTTTAATGTATCATCATTTAAATTGAAAATTATTATAAATTTGTGTTGAATAGGAGTTGAACCGTTTCTGCGCATCTACAAATCGCCTGCCTAATCAGAAGATTTGGAGCGAATTTTGACATTCTCTTGTATTTGTATTTAAATAATTGAGTCTTAATGAACTGTGCTAAAAAGAAATGACCTAAAGTGGCATGCGCGGAACTAATGACGAAGTCGAGGATGTCGTTATAATCGTTGAAGCGACGAATCATTTCTAATATCGGTTGTTGGCAGCGTAGTTAGTGTTGTACATTTTAGAGTGCAGCAGTGTTCGAGAACAAAGGACACGGGTTTGTGCGTAGAGGTTAATTTGTGATCGGGAACATCATATTCAGCCATAAGAAGCTTAGACACGAAGGTAGTTTACGTCGCGGTTCTACGATCTTCTAAAGCGTGTAATCCTAATAATCGACAACGATCTTCGCATGTTTTTTTTTCCTTTTTTTATTTCAACTATGTTAGTCACATTTTCTTTTTTATATTTTAACGACATTCAATTAGCTAGAGATTACTGGGTAGGGAAAGTTATGAAAATTAGAGCCATAGTACTCAAGTGATAGCAAGGATGTGAAGTAAACAGATCGGAAAACTAGAAGTGGCAGGGTCATCGGGCTTAATTTTTGTCTTCTGCTAATGAGGGTCGAGCTTAGGCAGCATAACTACGAATCACCCGAGTTCACTAGCCTGTGTGATCTTCGTATGGTTCAGGTTCAGCGGATCATTCCAAAGCAATTGACGTAACACATATTGTATGAATCTGCGCTGGACAGCCTCACTTCGTTGGCTTCAAGTTGTATGATGGGAGCACCCACGTATGCAAATTCCACCGGTGAAAATGGTAGCTTATAAATTAATAATAAAAACCAAATTCAAAAGCAAGAATTCGTCGATGTACTATACCATTTCTTGTATTAGACAACATATTGTCTATTGCCTTAGTTTTGGAACTGTTTTCACTAAGAAATTTTCAAAATTACAAAATTACGCTTTCAATCGACGATGGACAGCCACAAGTACCCCGCCACCGGTAGCCTTGAGACTGTTGCGTGAGCTGCAATCAGTACGGAAACATCGTAGTTGGCGCAGAATGCTTGCGCTGACAGAGTGCTATCGCTAAGCCACGTCTTTGTGAGGGCGATTATATCGAAGCACTCATCCGAATAATCATCGATTGTTGTATTCATACCGCCGGTATTCTGGTAATACATTTGTAGGTTTGAATGCTGCGGTTAACTGGAAGCGAGAAGCTGATCAGTGCTTGCATTACCAAAATCAGATTCGTACTTGCCGTTGGTATCGATTTGGAAGAAGCCCTTCACCACTCCTGCACACAGGACCGGGACGACTGACGAACGCTGGCTGCAATGGCTCGACTGCGGCAGGGGGATTAGGGGCTTCCATAGTGCTAGCTGCAGCGCGTTCCAGGGTGCGATGAGTCATACCAGCATGGCATAGAGTGCTTAGTCTTTCTGCGGTCGTTGTAGAGCCAAATGTGCTATGAAGAAACGTGCTCGTGAATGACACAGCAGCAGTCTCGTACGCTTGGATATGCGTAAACGGGGCCTCCATATACACCAAGCTAATAGGCGGCCGAAATGCGACGCGTCGCTACGTCAGGAGTAATATCATGCGCCGAAAAAGGGGGTTGAGTTTGAACGGAGGTAGCATCTGATTGTCCTACTTCGAGTGAACATATACGTTCTAAGTGTTTACCTGAAAACACAGAAGCGAATCGTCCATGTATCAAGCGATATCGAGCAACCATCGCACCGTTTGCTGATAGTCGACGGGACTTAAAACTATAGACTCTAAATGGAGCATTTGTAAATAAAAACATAAATATAAAGCCTAACAGATTTGTACGAAAAAAAGATAGATTTGAAAAAAATTGAAGGAAGTATTTTTTGGGATCTGAATGAAATTTAATTGGTTTAAAGTGCGAGGGAGGAAATAAAACTGATGGATTTCGGATTGGTAGAAAGTGAGGAAAATAGATTTAAAAGCAAAAGAAATATATTTAAAACGGCTAAAAACTTCGTAGATTTTGGAAGGCGTTGGCCAAAGATGACTTGTAAGAGAGAAGATATGATAATGAGGAACAAACCTAACTCGTAGTCGAAAAGAGCTAAAGATTTTTTTTTCGGTTTAGGTACGTCTGAATAATCTCGAAAAAGTATCTCGTTGATTCGGTCAAACCCTAACACCGAGAAGCCTGAACAATCAGGCCACAATTGCGCGTCGACGTCAACGTCTGGATAATGACGAAACGAATATGGTGTTTTGAGACCATTGTCAGCGATGGTACCATGTCGGATGTGCTGGTGTTACTGATGATGTGGGGAACGTCTCATGGAACTGCCAGGATTGCGAATGAAGTCAGGCGGATGGTACCGATTCGTCTGAGCCTCAAGAAGAGTTAAAACGGCTCGAATCGGAAAAGAACAGGGAGAAGGCGGTTATGGAACGGGAGACGATTCTGCACCGAAAAGAAAAATCAGAGCTCGAGAAGAAAAAGTCGAGTAAAGAAAAACTTGGAGATGCAGATCTGGACCAACACCGAAAGTGGATTACAAGCGTACAAGAAAGCTAGATGAAGGTCCGCCGACGGAAAGCTTCCTGATCGATCGAGACAAAAATGAAACGCCTTTTGGTCACCCGGAAGTCCCAAGAAAGAAGGATTGTAGTAGCAGTAGAAAAATGAAGAAGCTGTAAGAGTCTGAGAGTGGAAATAGTTCTGAAGAAAAATCTTCGGAAGAGGAGAACGAGAGCGACGAAGCTGAAGAGAATTCTAGAGAGAAAAAAAAATAGTGCAGAGGAGGAGGAAGTTAGATCTGAAGCGGAAGGAAGTGTTGAAACCAAGAAAGAGAGTTCTGACGAAGATGAGAACCGGAAAGAGTCTCGGCGTAAAAGCAAAGGGATGCAGAGACGAAGAAGCCATCATCAGGATCTCACGAAGACCCAGTTGCCCTCGCGCCAGTTCCTTTTCAAAAAAATTCCAACCTTCTCCGGCAAGCTGGAGGAATGGCCGATGTTCATAAGCAGTTATGAGACGTCGACGAAAACGTGCAGGTTTTCTAATCTCGAAAACTGCGCGGCTTCAAGAATGTCTGAGAGGAGGCGTATTGGAAGCGGTTAGAAGCTAACTTCTGTTACCCAAAGCGGTTTCGAAGATCAATTCATTAGCTTCGGAACATGGACAGCCGGAATTTCACGACTCGAGAAGTACTCTCAAAGAGTAGACCTTTGTATCTCGGCACAAGAATCAAAGCAACGTTTTCCGCTGAAATGGTCTAGTAAAGGCTAGTACTCTCGTCTCCGTGGCCTAGAAGTTGCCGAATTTCAGCAAGCAGCTCCCATGATTCTGATTGGGCTCAAGGATATACACTTGTACGCACCGATCGAATTGCGAATAGGTCGACCAGAAGAACTGATTGCAGATATGTCTAAGCTTGGCTGCACTGTCTACAGGCCGACGGGCATACACCACACGGACGTGGGATTAGTCCGAGTTATGTTTTGGTTAGAAAATTTTAGTTCCAACCGTGACCACATAGATGGCGCCAACACTAACTTTTCAACGGAAAGAGATAGAAATTAGGTGTCTTCAACAAAGTTGTAGAACCGGTATTTTGCAATAATTCTTCCGAACATTTCGATGCTCTAACTCTCTTCTATGAAAAGTTAGTGTTGGCGCCCTCTATGCGGTCACAGGTGGAACTAAAATTTTCTAACCCAAACATAACTCGTATTATGTGCTATAATTCTTCTGAACATACTATTGAGCTAAACATAATCTTTATTTCACAAAAATGTATAGTTCGTGGAAATCGAGTACTTATACACAACCATGTACTGCTAGGCCCCATGCAAAACTGACTCAGACATCACTTCGTTAAAATTTTAATAACTTCTTTGAATAAAGCCGGATTCACTAGCAGTCTTCAACAAAGTTGTAGACAATTAAATTATCTTTCTTATTTTTACTTATAGTGATAATACAATGCATAAAGTGCCACCTAGCGGCGAAAATGCGAGCTAGTGGGTTTTCTCCATGTAAATTGTCGAAAAATCCCATACAAACTTTAGGCACGTTGGTCCGGTAGCTAGACTTGTCCGATTTGCTTCAAATTTGGTGCAAGTACTCCTGGTGGGACCCGGAATCGACTCAGGGGTTTTCAAAAATTCATTATTTTTCTGGGCAGTCTAGTGAACATCTTAACACTCACACATTCTCAAACGCGGTCTCAAGCGGGAACCTACAAAAATGCCCTCGCGCACGCGATTACGAATCGATCACGTCCGGAAGTCTATCCTTGATCCTAGAAGCCTAGGTCCATGCCTTCAGCTGGACCAATTAAGAAAATACGCTCATACCTATTAGACAACACGTCTCATGGCGACATGACTGGGAACCCTATCGATATAAGGGATCCCACTCTCTGCCAGAATTCTAACCGCGCTCCGAAAATTTAATATCAGACTCACCATTCAACAACACACGTTACAAAATCACGTCAGCGCACAAACGTTAGAGCCCCTCGCGATTTTCCAAGCAACCTACGCCCACGAACTCGCAAACATGATTACACCCCGGCGATAAGGTGAAGATCTCAGCACTCATAAACTTACCAACACGATCTCAAGCGTCAACCTACAAAGCGCTCGCGCCATCATGAATCGGGATCGTCCGGAAGTCTCTATCCTCGATACCAACAATTTGGGTCCTTGTTAATTAATAAAAAATAATAAAATTGAAAAATAACTCCCATATCCAGTAGACAAAACGTTCCATGGCGACATGATCGGAAACTCTATTGATATGGGGTAACTCTCTCCCTGTCAGAATGTGATCCGTACACCGAAAACTAAAGATCAGAATGACGATCCGCGAATATATGAATGGCCGCAGGGTTTCAAAATCGAATTTATACACGCGAAGTCACATACACGCGAGCACACGCGACAAACACGTCAACATACGAACGCTTAAGCCCTTCGCGATCATCTACGCACACCTATGCCCGCGGACGCGTAAATTTGATAACACTCCGGCAATTGTGTGAACGTTTTAGTACTTACGAAGTTACAAACGCGGTCTCAACCGCGAACCCGCAAACGCGCGCGATCATGAATCGGTCACGTCCGGAAATCTTTAGCCTTCATTCTAGCAATTTAGGTCCATACATTCAGTTGGACCAATCAAAAAAAAAATAAAACTCATATCCACTAGACCACGCGTTCTACGGCGATATGATTGGGAACTATAATGATATGGAAGAACCCACTTTCTTCTGGAATCTGACCGCACACAAAAAATTAAGTATCAGATTCACGGTTATGAAATAGAATTTATACACGCGAAGTTACATACACGTTAGCACACGCGACATACAAACGCACACGCGATCGAACACGTTAACGCATAAATGTTCGAGCTCTTCGCGATGATACACGCGATCGCGAGTCCCTGCGCCCGCACATACCTGAACTGTACAATGAATATCACATTCAGAAACACGGCCCGCTACAATTGGCCTAATGCAGTGTTTTAGTGGGCGACATTGCCTGTCTCGTCTGCGAATTGTAGTATGTGATTCTGACGGGGAGCCCTTCCGAGAACCTAGCTCAACAGCTCCAGTAGGACAACTCTCGAAAAAAATGTTTTTCAGTGTAACTATGGCCCCGGATGGATGAGGATGGCAAGATACAAGACGTTTAAGTTTAGTCAGTAAGATTAACTACTTCAAACCAATCCGAAACTACCACCAACCGATTCCATTCCTTCTTGATAATAGACATTTACCCAATCTGTTGAGCTGAGTCGATTGGTACACAATACTCGACCTTCCAGGTCTCATAAAAATCTTTAAAGTATAACCTTTCTTTTATGAGAAACGTAGAAAAATCAAAACCGTCGCCATGAGCATTTTCTGCGCACGGGCCTGCAGTGGATAGTCCCACCAAGTGTTATGCTCATCAATAGCTCCCTTCATTGGTGAAATACGCAAGATTCGAAATACAAACATTTACAGTGAAAATCGCTTGAATCCGGTTCATTCTATTCTGTAATCATTAAATCGTCGAGCTCCGTTAGGAGGCTGAGCTTCCACAATTCCTCGCAACAAATGTTACCATTCTTTCCAACAAAGCGCAACAATCGTACAATCCAATGGCACACCAGCCTTCTTTGTCGTACATTTTCTTCATCCCTATGTCCATAATCACTCCTGAGGCTATTTACGGTCAGCAAAGCAAGCTTACTTTCAAAAGATCCAATCTAATTCCAAGCCCAACCCCTTTTCGTACCGTAACGTGAGCTGCCTACCGCAGTCCATACGTCACACGGCGGCTGTCATTTCCACCGTGTCGCTTCCTCTTTCCTATACCTACCTACGTTGTTAGTTCAGCTCCACATTCCAAGCGACGCATTCCCATGCTGATCACCGACCGGTAGGACGGTCCGCCCCAGGTACTGTTTTATGAATGAACCGCACACGTTCGCCCGAACCGGGACTGGAAGCGGCTAACAAAAGCTTTCCCGACCATCGTTGGTTGGTTCCTCTATTGAATGGAGAGAACTCGTGAAATATGAAAGACGCTTACGCGCGCAGCAATGGGCTTCACGTGGGGCACGTTTCTAAGCCACCGACCTGTTCCGGGCAGACCGGTTACTATTGCGAAGGCCTGGTCTGGTTTTGCCGAACAGCAAGTGAATTCACCGCGCAAATATTTAGCTTCTCTCCTCTGTGTATGTGTATGTATGTGTGGTATGAAGTTACGTATATGTTCACCTTTTTCGCGGGATGATAGCCGCGAGGACGGTGCGAAAGAATGCCAGACCTGGGCTCACAATGGATAATGAAATTGAAAGGATAAATACGGGCGAAAGGAAAATTGATATTGAGACGCGGAATTGTTTTCTTCGGTATGGACTCCATTGAGGTTGGTATTATCTTTTAATCAAGCTCAGCGGTTGGCACTGAAGTGCTTTTGCTGGGGGCATTGTTTTGTCGTTTTATCTAATGAAATTTCAAGATTGTAATTACGTCAGAGATTTGTCAGTGGCGAGTAGGTTGGAATGTACCGTCTTATGACGACAATTGCAGCTGAAAGCTGTTTTGGCAGTGTAAAAATGATTCGTGCTGAGGGAGTTGGTATTTTTTATTGTTCTCATTAAACGAAATCTAGCGATTTTGAGAAAGTGGGCGAAAATATTTCTGCTTAGATAGAACTGAAGCAACGAATGATTTTGACGTAACAAATAAGTAGCATTTTTCATTGTTCACAAAGGCTTTTTTCTTTGCAACTGCTATTGCGACCTAATCTCTAAATAACAATGATGCCCCCATCAATTATACAACCTTTTGCTGTTATCATTTATTGCACAGCAAATAGGTTAAACCACTTTTATTTGTGGGATGCTCCGATGTTTCCCATTATTTTTCGAAACCCTCAATTGGGTCAGAGCAGATTTTTTACTGCCGACCAAAATAAAATTCCTATCATCTTTTGGGCACTGAGCTCAATTTCAAAAGCCGCACCCCAGTTTCCATCGTTGTCTCTGAGGTGGCCCGAACTGTCATAAATCTTAGCCCTAGCTAACAGGGCTTTGCTGGTCCTTGTTTGTCGGTTCCCATGTCGATTGGATTTTCTATTCGCCCTTCCCGTTCGAAGCTATATAGAGAAGTTGGTCGCCTAGGTTGACTCCCGTACCGCAACTCATCATCGTGTGTCCTCATCCTTTGACGAGCAAGGTTAGAAGTAATTCCACTAGCATAAATATTCCACAATGTAATAACCGGCAACATAATGGTATGATTTATGTTGAGAGAGTTTTTTTTTGCTTGTGAAGGTACCGGTGTAGATTTGACAGAGACTTTTGTAAAAGGGCAGCTTGGAAGACCGCAGAATAGCTCTAATTTATGGGTGAGATTTAGTTGAAATGTCCCAATTTCGTGGACATGTTTGTTAGTCGAAAAGATTAAGGACGGTGTGATAATAGCTTTTGCGGAAAAAAGAGTTGCGGAACCAGGCGTCCCCATCACATTTAGTACGTTTTATGGAGGTACTTTGTTTCCGGCACGTTACGGAGCATTCTCAAAGCACATTAGGAGGCGATGCGGTTAATTAAATTCTATGTTGGCGTTTGTTCATTACAAACTTGGTACCGTATGCCTAACGGTAGAAGGAGCCGAAAATAGCGCTGCAGGCCAACGAAAATTTCACCGGTGTTCTCACCGTCAGCCAGCGATGCTTGGAATGTTCCGCTTCGGCACTTAATTAGAGGTAAAAAAAATGTTTCGGCTCGGTGCGGCTGAAATCTGCTAGGTTAACTTTCCTAATTCGAGAAAAATATGCAATCGTTGCGAATGTAACCTTTCGGCGGTCGCGCTCAATTGCTCAAGACGATCAGTTGTGTCATGCACCAAATACAAAAAATTTGAAACCTTATTGTGTGTACCACACACCAAAAAATCTGAATTTTGTCGTTGACGTAATTCCAAACTTGCCTCAATCTAACAAACCATAATTGACGAAATATAACCGTGTTCTGTTTAATTTTACATGAAAGATGTACCTTCCATGCGCAGTGCCATAAAATGTCACTCTTCGACATTTTAAACTTAAAAACGTAAAGTTATGTCATTTTCTTTCCATGGTCAGGAAACGTAAATTTACTCGATTTTTTCTAGGTGACATTTTAAACTCTGGATCGCTTAAAATCTCATTCTGAATTGTTGTAGGTAATCAGAATGAATAAGATCCTCCAAAAAACTATGTTGGAACCCTCATGTTCACACGAGTGAAATAGGTTTTGGTATAAAGTTGTTTCTCTTTTTCTTTTTGGTGAGATGCCCAGAATAGAAATGTAAATCCCTCATCATTAAAGATCTCTTGAGGGGTGATAGCGGATGATATGTGTGGAAATAATTAACATTTTTGACATAAAGTGTCTCTCACTCGAAAACCCTCCCTCAGGTTGACGTCAATATTGCACGGTACATATTGCAAACATCATCAAGTACACTAGTTTTAAAGAACCTCTGACAAACAATTGCTTTAAGATGGTTATTGCATTACGCCTCGATAGTGGTACATCAAGGAAAGCGCTGCACACTGGCGTTGCCCTTCGGCGGGTCACCGAGGACTGATTTTTGTGTGAGTTGTGTTTGCAGACATTGTTCAACAGCTTATTGGCAGTGTTTGTGAGCACGGCTCGCAGTTAGTTTGTTGTGTTGTAATAATTGTAGTTTTTAGTAATAGTGTAGAGGAAAGTGGTCGGTTGCCGGCACTGGTCGGCACCCCTATGTAGCTTTTGATAGAAACCAGATATGGACATTCTGATAAATATTATTAGTGTGATATATTACGGTGATCTTTTTGTGCCGATTGCTGGAGCAAACAGGCTCGAATGTTTTGTTCTACAACTAATATATTTTTTGAACAAGTGAAACTGTACTTAAAAGTTTTTTTAATGATTTGCTTAGTGTTACAGAAAGAAGTAAATCGATCGAAAAATTATGCGCATTGAATATTTACGATGTGAATTTATTCTATTTTGTGATTCAAAATTGAATGGCACCGAAATTCACCACAAGTTTTTTACATTTCTTATAAAAGAAATGTATAGAATTCGCTCAAACTTTCAAGATTTTTTCCGAGGCCCGGAGGGCCGAGTCTTATATACCAATCGACTCAGCTCGACGATTTGGGACAATGTCTGTGTGTGTGTGTGTGTGTGTGTCTGTGTGTGTGTCTGTGTGTGTGTCTGTGTGTGTGTCTGTGTGTGTGTGTGTATGTAACGGACAAATTCTCATTCGTGTTTCTCAGCAATGGCTGAACCGATCTTATCCAAACCAATTTTAAATGAAAGAACTAAAAAACAGTATGAACGCTATTAATTTGTTTTTGATTCTGATGTTCAGTTTCCAAGATATGAATGTTTGAATGCGTAAAAATGGCGTTTTTTACAGTTTTTTTTAAATTATCTGCCGAAATTGACATTATAGATTAACAATTTATATGTTTTTAGATAACTTTAACAAATACCTTTCGAACAAGCTATAGATTGTTGAAATCGGACTATTATCAAAAGAGATATTTAACATTAAATGCGGACGAAAGATTTTTATCATTTCCCATTGCCAGAAATATGATCAAAAAAATGTAATCTATTATTAACGCCAAAACGGCTTATTTTAGGTCAATAGTATCTTCGGAGAATTTAATGGCGGCAATATGCCCTTTCTTTTGGTATTGTGCTTTTGCTGATTAATCTCCCTATGAGTGAGATATTTTCACAAATTTTCTTGGAAGTGATTATATTGAAATGATGTCTTCAGCAAATTTGTAGCTCTTACTTTTGCGAATAACTTTACTAAAGACTTTAAATATCTATTTTGAATACTTTAAAAGTTATGGCTTGTTGTTTGTTGATTACTCTTTCTCGCCTATTTATTGTTCAATATAGTAATAATCCATTGAAATAAGCTAAACATTATTTCGATAAAACGAATTTTGTATTTCATTTTACTATCTACAACCGCTAAAAATAATCACCGAACACTTCCAAGTTATCTGGAAGGAACTTGATAACTTATCAGTGCAAAAATGTTCATTTGTGCGAACCTTCTGACTGCAATTTTTCTAACTTATAACCATCGGATCGATCTGAAACATATCGGAAAATGGAAAGCGAAATAAATAACTCCAAGCAACGGCGTAGCCAAGAGAAGGTTTTGGGGTTTAACACCATACAACCCCCCCCCCCCCCCCCACCAAACCAAAAAAATAAATTGGATTGAAGTTGAAAATTTATTGATGCAGAATGATTTAATTCAATATTACAATAACAATTATCTGATCCGTAGATTGATAACCTGTTGTTGTAAACATCATGAGGACTTTTGATAAATTGTCGGAATGGGGTCCTTCCTGATATGTAACTGATCTATTGGTCTTGATTTCACATTTGTCTAATAGCATCAATATCAAATTCCTGCCTGAAAACATTCCAATAGAAAATTCCAGAGTTCTGTAATCAATAATAATCCTCAGATTTATTTTCAAATTGAGCTCGCTTTTGTAGAGATGTACTGTAATAAGGGTCTTTATTTAATAGGAAGTGAAGTTGAAATTGATTTAATGTCTATGAAACATAGAACTGCTCACCAAAAAAAATGCATAACTTTCAAAATTTGCTAAAAATGTTTTTGCCTTTCTCATTCACCCTAAAATTCGTCAATCTAATCGCGACCGGGAGGGCCGAGTGTCATATGCCAATCGACTCAGTTCGTCGAGTTCGGAAAATGTCTGTGTGTGTACGTATGTGTGTGTATGTGGAAAAAATGTGAACATACCGGCCCGGAGCGAGTATGCAGTGAGGGGTTGCTACTTTAAAATTAAAACTAGTTTAAAATTTCTTAACAAGTTGAAAGTTTTATGCAGGACCCGGATCTTTCTAAATGATCCGCCGCTGGTTTCAAGCGATGTTTCAGTATCACATAGTATCTCAAGATCGTGGCTGTCGATCCATTGTTCGTATGTGAAAATTGTACTGAACATGTAATATTCATTTCCACCATTGTATTGAACATAACCAGCCATGGAATCGTAGTCTGGACAAATGAGAAAAGCACAATTGCACCATTAGGTGGATTAAAACGGGTTTTTATTTTGGAAATGCGTCAAGTTGAGACGAAAACGTAATTCGATTAATAACGAGGATAACACTTTCCGAATGTAGAGAGAAATTTATGAAAAATGACGATTTACATTCGACTCTAGCAGGTCCTGATCGATTTTGATGAGAATTTTATTTTTGTTGTATGACCAATTATATGTATAGGCTAAATGTTTTTTTTTTGACTCAGTACAATATACATAACCCCTTTAGGAAAATTCAGTTTTCCCACCACAATGCATTGATTGAGGAATTTAGATGTTTTATTAACAGAGCATTAGCAATAATTCGTTTGTATGTCTATATAATGGGTCATTTTTCCGCTTTCCCATTGATTTGGTTTGAGATTTCTAGCACTGATGTTGTCCTATGCTGATTTGAGCGATTCTCTGAGTCCTGCCACTATCCCATGTAGTATGTGTTATCAAAAACATCGCGAAGCATCAAGTTCTAAATGTTCTCAAACGATATAATATCCGAAGAGAGTGATAAGAGTTATAAGAAATGTCTCATCACACTGTTAGGTGGATTAAAAGCGTTTTTTTTTAAGTAGAATGCTTCTAACGTTTCAATATGGGGGCCCGTTTCAAAATATCGGCTGTGGCAGTCGCGTCAGATTTTGAACGTTAATAACTTCCATCATACTTAATAGAATTATTTGAGGTTTACGGCAATTTTATCGAAAATATGTTCCGCAATGTAGTGTTAAAATTAGGAGTATGTATAACATGCATTAATATCTAAAATACTGTGTTTTAAAAAATCTTTCAAAAACTGCCGAAAATGGTGAAAATTTTCAGCTCATCTCGGCCAGAGCCGTCAATATGGTGCACCAACCGAACACTTAAATGATGAAAAGTTTTAAATATAGGTCCGCTACAGATTTGTTTCTATTAACCTTCGTATTTGGTTGCTTGGCGGAATGGATGGCTGTACAATACCGAGAAATATTTGTGAGCTGTACACGACTGGTGGATGAATCTGTTTGTGTTGAAACGTGCTACTAGCAGAAGCCATCATTTTATTTTATGATGGATGTAAGATAGCATACACACACAAAAAAACCGATTTCAAATCATCTGACTGAAGCTCGTTCCTGATTGGTTACCACTAATTTCATGAACCAAGCCGCAAATCTGGTCAGAAAGAATTTCAGTCGGTTTCAGCAAGTCCACTTGTCAGAGAATTGACGTTGGAAAACAAATCGGCAACTTCAGTTGCCAAACACTTAGAAACGATCGAAGCTTTTTTTCCGTCAATGTCACTTTTCTGATTCAAATTTTTCTAGGTATTTTCTTGCTTCCTTCCAATTGGTCAGTTTATTTGGTTTATCGCACATTTTTCGGATATTATTATAGAAAATAACTAACCCGATAAAAGGGAAGTTATTTTTCAAAGCACGAAATGGAAATTTTATTTGTAATTCTTCTGAGAACGATTTTGTGGTCCTAATAAGGACCATTTGTTGTGATTATATCGCTGTTTCCTTACAAAAAATTGAGAAAATAATGTCAACGACATTACCGAAATGAAGTAGCATACATTTTAAGCTATTAATAGCAATGCTGCAATTTTTACTAATTTCAAAAAGGTTCTATTAAAATCAGTTATTTCGGTGTTTCTAATGGAAATAGCGAAATAACGGTACAAGTATATCCGATTCTCTGCTGTTGCCAAATGAATTGTTTCACTCTCATTAAATGCTCTTTTCAGGGTTATCATATAAGGTTAACTATGTTTGAATATTTTAGGTTTCGATGTACGTGTACCATAGTTCGGTATTTCCATTAGAAACAACGAAATAGCTGGTTTTAATACAATCTATCAGAAGATAGTCAAAATTGTAGCATTCGTATT
Source organism: Topomyia yanbarensis (assembly GCF_030247195.1). Classification (NCBI taxonomy): domain Eukaryota; kingdom Metazoa; phylum Arthropoda; class Insecta; order Diptera; family Culicidae; genus Topomyia; species Topomyia yanbarensis. The sequence continues at coordinate 8,298,420 of NC_080671.1, forward strand.
AACAAACTAAAGTGTATTCTACTTCCTCCGGTTATGTCTCTGACATTACCCACCCATCTTTTTTATCAGTTTTCAAAAAGGTTACTACATTCGGTTGTCGGCACCCAAACATGGTCGGTTGTCGGCACCCCAGTTTTTGTGGCAAATTCTCTCAATAACCTAATCAATATGGTTATTTTGGAACGGGCTTTACGAATAGATACTAGAGATCGATCTTTGGCACCATTCTGAAAACCAGGAAGGCGACTTCCGGTTTTGCGTTTTACATTTACAGGAAGAAAGCCCACATGGTCGTGTTTTCACCGCTAGGTAGCACTGTATATACCAGATTGTCACGACCAGATAATTTTGTGTGTGTGGGGGGGGAGAGCTCGGGGTTATCCTGTAGCCCCCCTCCCCCTTTGGCTGACTTCTATATGATCTGTCTGAACTTTGGTAAAAAATGGACTGCCTGAAACTAACTCAATGGCAGTGAATGCGATCCATCAGTGCATTAGCAGTGAGTAATATTCGCACTAGTTTTTAACATATTGTGGTTCTGATGAAGAATGATGTTCATAATGCCTTTGATGGTTGTTGAAATGAATAAATTTCTTTTGCCCTTTGAATATTGATGATCATCATTCATATTTTTCCATTTTAGTAAAATTTTTTAGGGTGCCATTTTTCAAAATGGTAAAAAATGATCATTTTACTAACAATGGCGCCCAACGTAAATTTAGAATTTTAGAATTAGTGATTGCATTGAAATTCATAGATAGTTCGTCATTTGAGGAGACCTGGGGAGAAATCGAAATCTTTTCAATTTCGATCAAGTCTTTTTCTTGCGATAAAAGTGGATATAACATGTTGCCGGTTTTCAATCATTTCGGATGATGATAAAAGTGTCGTGAGTGTAGTATACTGCTTGCGAACCACCAGAATATAGCATCAGTTGTTAGCGCGACGTTATTTGCAGTCTAAAGGACTGTTTTCTACCTAGCATCCACTGTCGAATATCTTTTCTGTCATCTAATTGGGTCGAGCCGAAACTCGTTCTGAGTACGAGCTCAGTGTTACTGTGGGCACGATGCTTCCAACACGGTTTTCGTTCGAACCCGCTTGTAAGGCACACATAGTGTGGTACCGGGAATTACGGGTCGATTATTTGTTAGAAGACGAGTTAAACTTTGAGCTCGAAATTCGCGAAATAGTTATTAGTGACGATCCCACATTAACCCGCAGAAGAAGGTGTTTGAGAGACAGGTTACGACACGAAAAAGATCCGGATACCCGAGTGATTCTTACCCTGAAGAGACCAGTGATCGATGAAATAAAGACTTGTAATTCCAAATATGCCGAACTTATGGCTTTTTTGGAACGTAGGGATAAAGGTAGCCAAGAACGATGTAAAGTGCGTCTCTTGCATTTGGCAAATAGAGTGAAAATTTTACTAAACTACACCAAGCTTCAATCATATATCACTGATAAGTTTCAATTGATGTTCATCGATGTTGTCGAAAAATTAGCTAATTTTTTTTTTGTGGGCATAAGGAAAATCCAGGATTAGGCGACGAACAAGTGGAAGTAGTGGAAGAAGAAAATATATTAGCCAATTTATCTCAGTTGTTAGAAGAACCCAATGCCCAAAGTGAACCGCAACCCAACGAATCTAATAGTGAAGAGTGTGGTAGTGAGAGAAGTTCTCCACAGCATCCCTCCGTGGATCAAGTGGCAGGACTGAGTGTCAATGAGATCACATGGATTCGCTCTCTACAAATGCGAGTCACGGAACTCGAGAAGGAGCTGGGGCGACGAACGAGTGTGGAAGACCGTTCTACCCAAACATGTCAGGTACGATTTAGCAATCCTATAGATAAAACTTTTGGAAATTTTCCTTTACATTCTCATCCCGAGACGACTAGTCAGAATAAGAAGTGTTCCTTTTCACGACGGGTTTCGAACGTTCCAAGTTCATACGATCGTGCAGACAATATTTCTATGCATATGGTGTCACACCATCAAGAAACAGAGGAACCGCTGAGGTCTGAATGTTTCACAAATACTGCAATACCAAATAATGAACTTTGGAGAGATCCGAGAGCTCCAGACTCACGAAACTCTCTTCCTCCCGTTAATAAAGCAACTTTTCAACGGCCTTCTGCAGATGATATCCGTCTTAGATATGAGCGAAACGAGGGGATGAAAGATTTGAATTACTCTTGGGAGATACCAAAATGGACTCAACCTCTGCGAAATCACTCTTCAGCTGTACCGATTCAGTGTTGGCAGGATGCAGCAACGTATGTTCCCACGGTAACCTCTTCTTCATCTCGATCATTACCAGTTTCTAAATGGGCAATGACCAAATACGATGGGGAAGATCAAGGTCTCAAATTAAATGAGTTCCTAGAATATATTCACGCGCTCTCAGTTGCTGAACATGTAACTGAGAGAGAATTATTTGATTCAGCAGTGCACCTATTTAAGGGGCCGGCGTTGAATTGGTACATGACTATGCGTACCACTGGTAGGTTGTTAAACTGGCAGCATCTTCTGCTTGAGCTAAAACGAACGTTCATGCACCCAGATTTAGATGCATTAATTAAAATGAAAATCTATCAAAGAAGGCAACAGAAGAATGAATCTTTCAACGAATTTTATTATGAGATGGAACGCTTATTCAGCACAATGAGTAGTCAACTTCCTGATTTCGAAAAAGTCCAAATCCTGCAACAAAATATGAGGATCGATTACAAAAAGCAATTGAACTTCCTTCCTATTTCGGATCTCCAAACGCTGGTTGCGGCAGGACAAAAGGTTGATGCTTTGAACTTTTCTGCATACCACAAGGTGTTCGGAGCTGATAAATCGGTACATGCCTTGATCGAAGATCAGTTCGGGGATAAGCCCAATCAGAAAAATGGTAAACAAAAAAATAAAAACTCTGCCGACGATACCCAACAGTCTGCTCAGACGGTGAAAACTAACTATTCCAAACATTCAAACACCCCTTCGTATAATTTACCTTCGACGTCATCGACCTTAGCAGCTGATACTCAGTCGCGTTCGGTCATGACATTGGAAACTATGATAGCCCCACATTGTCCACCCCCGAAGAATTGCTGTTTCAATTGTGGTAAATTCGGGCATAAAATCATCAAATGTTCTTTGCCTATAGGTGTACTTTGTGGAAATTGTGGTTTCCGTGGGTACCCAACGAATAATTGCCCTTTTTGCATAAAAAACGAGCTGGCAGTGGGCCAAAACCGCCGCCCGCTGTTGACCGACGCGTAAACTTAACTACTTCGCCTCTCTCACCACCCAAATTCTGGGAACCGGTAACAGACAACGCATATGATGATAACCCTTTCGTATTCAAAATTTCTTATCCACATGTAAATGATAACAGACCCTATGTTACCGTTGAGGTGTGTGGCATTGAAGTAACCGCTCTGTTAGATAGTGGTAGTAATGTTACTCTCATTAATGATTCAATATATTCTCTTCTTAGGATAAAAAAATTATCTATACCCACCCATCCAATCGTTCTGCGTACCGCAAACGGCGAACAACTTAAAGTGGCTGGACAGTTGTATTTACCGTATTCTTTTAACGGAAACGTTAAAGTTGTGCCGACTTTGGTAGTGCCCAAGCTGGCAGTTAAATGTATTTGTGGGATGGATTTCTGGAAAAAATTTCAAATCCTTCCCTCCATCAAAAACGGTCGAAAGGAAACACAAGTTAACTGTTTCACGATAGATAAAACGGACTCCCTTAGCGATCAAGAAGTCCAAACGATGGAACAAATTAAAACACTATTTTTAGGTGCCAAAGAAGGCGAGTTAACTCTCACCGCTCTCGCTACCCATAAAATTGAGTTACAGGAAGCATGTAAAAATCGTCCTCCGATACGACAATTCCCCTATGTGATGTCGCCTAAGACCCAGCAGCTAGTATCGAAAGAGTTGGAGAGATTATTAGACACGGGGATCATAGAGCCTAGTAATTCCGACTGGTCACTCAATTGTGTTCCCGTAATAAAACCCAATAAAACTAGACTTTGTCTGGATGCGCGCAAAGTGAATGAGCGTACGGTTCGTGACGCATATCCTTTGCCGCACCCAGGAAGAATTTTAGGACAGCTTCCGAAAGCCCGATATTTGTCCACCATCGATTTGTCGGAAGCCTTCCTGCAGGTTCCATTAGACCCGTCCTCGAGGAAATACACCGCCTTCAGCGTGCAGGGTAAAGGATTGTTTCAGTACACCAGAATGCCGTTTGGGTTAATTAACAGTCCCGCGACATTGGCTAGGCTTATGGATAAAGTATTAGGCCATGGTGTACTGGAACCAAATGTCTTCGTCTACCTCGACGACATCGTCGTGGTGACGGAGACATTTGAGTATCACGTTCAGTTACTCAAAGAGATTGCCCGTCGCCTGAGACAAGCTAACCTCAGCATAAATATTCAAAAGTCAAAGTTTGGCGTATCGGAGATCCCCTTCCTAGGATTCCTTCTGAGCACTAGTGGTTTGAGAGCGAACCCAGAAAAGGTTCGTCCAATCGTGGAATACGAACGTCCCACTACAATCACCAAGCTCAGAAGGTTCCTTGGGATGACCAACTATTACCGTCGGTTTATAGCTAATTTCAGCGGAGTAACCGCTCCTTTGTCAGATCTACTCCGGTCGACGTCAAAATTGATTAAATGGAATGAAGAAGCAGAGAAATCTTTTTGCGCTATCAAGGAATGCTTGATAACGACACCCATTCTGACTAGCCCAGATTTCGAGAGAGAATTTATAATCCAGACCGACGCGAGCGACGTAGCCGTGGCAGGGGTGCTCACTCAGCAGCATGATGACGGGGAGAAAGTGATTGCATATTATTCTCACAAACTCACTTCTCCCCAGCGCAATTATCATGCAGCCGAGAAGGAAGCCCTTGCTGCGTTGCTGTCAATAGATGCCTTTCGTGGATATATCGAAGGATATCATTTTACGCTGATAACAGACTCATCAGCTTTGACCCACATCCTGCACTCCAAGTGGAAGGTGGGATCGCGGTGCAGTAGGTGGAGTCTAGATTTTCAACAGTATAACATGACCGTAATACACAGGAAAGGCAAAGATAATATCGTCCCGGATGCCCTTTCTCGGAGTGTTGCGGCAGTATCAGCGTCCTCGACGGACCATTGGCATATGTCCATGAAAACGAAGGTTACCGAACACCCTGATAAGTTTGTCGACTTTAGAGTGGAGGGCGATAATCTTTACAAATTTATTTCAGTTCCTGACGAACCCCACGATTTTAGATTTGAGTGGAAGCTCGTTCCATCATCTCAGTGTATCACAAACATCTTACAAGAATGTCATGACAAAGTTATGCATCCAGGATATGAAAAAACTTTGGCGAGAATACGCCGCCGTTATTACTGGCCAAAAATGGCATCTGAAATCCGCCGGTACGTGCAACGGTGTCAAACCTGCAAGGAGGTGAAAGCCGCTGCTATTCCTGTTTGCCCCGAAATGGGAAACATGCGCTTAGCCTCTCGTCCGTTTCAGATAATCTCTTTAGACTATATTGGACCACTTCCACGAAGTCGACAGGGAAATCAATATATTCTTGTCATCGCGGATTACTTCTCGAAATGGACCATGATTCAGGCAGTCAAAAAGATTGACAGTTCCTTCATGTGTTCCATTCTTAAAAATAACTGGTTTTTCAGAAACTCAGTACCGGAAATCGTTATTACCGATAATGGGAGCTGCTTTCTGTCCAAACAATTTAAAGAACTACTCAATCGCTTTAGCATAACTCACTGGCTAAATTCACGGTACCACTCTCAAGCCAACCCGGTCGAGAGGGTGAATCGTACCATAAACACGGCAATCAGGACTTACGTTCAGGAAGATCAACGAGCGTGGGATACGCGACTTCCGGAAATTGAATTAATGATCAATACAACTATCCATACCTCAACCGGGTTTACCCCATTTTTTATTACTCATGGGCATGAGTTATCAGAGGTTGGTACTGATCACCGTCGAGCCCGCAACGAGGAATCTCTCTCAGATCAAGAGTTGGATGAAAGGCGAAAGCAGTTATTTTCCAGTGCCTACGATCTTGTTAGTAAAAACCTCGCGAAGGCTCACGAATTATCCCGTTCAAAATATAACCTTCGACATCATAAATTCGCTAAACCGTTTCAAGCAGGGCAACTTGTGTATCGTACAAAACATGAAACTTTCTAATGCTTCTGAGCATTACAATGCAAAATACGGTCGCCAGTATTTGCCTTGTAGAATTAAAAGCAAAATCGGAACCTCGTCATATCAATTAGAAGATTTATCAGGAAAGCAACTGGGAGTATGGGCAGCAGCACATCTAAAGCCAGGTTGAAACCTCATAACAGATTAGTCATATAAGCATTTATCGGTACAGGAATAATAGGGATCGCTGAAAATTTCGGAGAAGGAATATTCATTTCTTGGTTTATGTACAATATCGATCACTCGGTTTGAAGATTTACACAGCTTAAATTTCTTTCTGTTTCTCTGACCTCTATTCTCTCCCTCATTATGAGAGAGCCGAATAAGAACCAGAGATAGAAGCATTTATCTCGCATACTCCACCTCCACGTTCCAAACTGGAACTTGGTGAAGTGGTCAGCAGAGTTTATTTTTAGAGGGTACCCCAAAAATTAGAATAAATAGGTATGAATGCGGATGATGAATGGTCGCATGAATTATGATTGAGAGAAGACATGAATGAATGAGTGCGAGAGTGTGCAAGGATGATAATGGTAATGAGTCGTTTTCAAAAATATAGTCCTATGAACAATCAGCGACGGGAAAGGTAAACGACAAGGGAACTGGTTTCGATTAATTTTGTGTTCCTATTTTTGAACAGTTACACTAATTCTGGTCTTTCCGAGTAATTGGTTCCAATTAAATGACTCTTATCTGACGAATTTCAATGAAACCTCTGCAAAATGTTCTATTCGCATATCGGCTACCAAAAAAGTAATAATGATTATATAATTATATAATCTACGATTTTTCTCCATGGAGTCCGGGAGGATTGTAACCGACCAAATCGTTTACAATGGTTCGATGACTGTCTGTCTCTTGGGTTTATATGCAATCACGATTATAGACGAAGTAAAATATTTAAAATTATGCTACTCTATCGTTACGTAACCAGGAATTGGTTCCGACTAAATCTAGAGCATAGAATATTTGCAATTAAGATAACTTATGAATTAAATAAATAAACGAAATGGAAATAATAGAGCAAAATATAAATCAAATTAAATGTATAGACTGGTAGGTATTATATTCAGCTTGGTTCACACTTAACATCACTTACATTCCGAGGCTACCTGCTGCTACCCATCGTTCAGTAGCTACCAACAATAAAAAAAAAACTAAACCGGGAAGTACTAAAAGTTTTCCCGGAGGTGGCTGGCTATCAGGAGATGACTGTCTCGTTCATTTACGTGTAGCTAATCTTCCGAAGCAGTACCGAATTGTGGAAGCAAAGCTAGGCCATAGTGTAAATTTTTCGATTAATCCGCAGTGTTTGGCACTCTCCGCCTTCGATAAATTTGGAGAGAGTGTAAGAAGGATCAAGGTAACTAAACACCAACGGCACGGAAAATTATAGCCAAATCGTAAACACCATATTCTCCATAGCATCACCATATTGCAGTGTCATCATTCGCATGCACTGCGGATTAATTTTTAATGATAAAACATCATTTGATTACCTCCATCGAGTCCGAGTGCGCCCATCACCCGGCGAACAATTTTCCCAGAAAACCAAAATCCAATCTGCCGCACGAATCGTTTCACCGAGCAACGAGGCGCGCTCATTCTCAGCAGCGCTCCGCTATAGGGTAACATACCCGAGAGTCGTCCCAACAACCGTGGAGCCAGTAACCACAGGGCCCCAACGAACACATTACACAAAACACTAGTAAGTAGATTGTACATAAATTAGATTAGGGTCACAATTAGCAATTTAGGTTAGCATTAAATACTTAGAATACAAGCGTAATATAGTAGGTTAAAGCACAGTATTTCCAATTATTTTCCATTTTTTTCTTGAGTCGAAATACAACCCTGAGAAATAGTACATGGAATAGCATAATTATTTTGTGGGCTTTTCCGTGACTAACAATGGCGCCCAACGTGGGGCAAATATTCTATGCTCTAGATTTAGTCGGAACCAATTCCTGGTTACGTAACGATAGAGTAGCATAATTTTAAATATTTTACTTCGTCTATAATCGTGATTGCATATAAACCCAAGAGACAGACAGTCATCGAACCATTGTAAACGATTTGGTCGGTTACAATTGTTAGTAACTTTTTTTAAGTCGACAAAATAAATTAAATTCTTCAATAAGTTATTAGCTAAGGCCTCTAGCTTTCCATGAGTATGCTTATTCCCATATAATGTTCAATTGGAGTAATGTTGTGAGCCAAAAACAAAAGTGTGCAGGCAACCGAACACCTTTCCCTACAATTGTTATGTGCTAGTCGTATGTCTATATATGCATGTGTTTGTCTGAGTATTTGTGACAGAGAGGTCTGAGAATGGATGCAGAAATGGCGTATATGATAGAATAGTGGGTAATCATTCTTGGGATTCGTTAATCACTTTTTATCGGTGTTCAATTCGTGCATTCGATTCGATTAATTCGGGAAGATCGGATTGAGATCGGATAAGGTACGATTAATTTAGCGACGCACGTAAATCATTTATTCCCGGGCAACGTAGCATGTAAAACTTCTAACGGAATGCAATTGTCGTTAATGGTAATTAAGTATCATTTGCAGGCATTTAGACGATTTCAAATAGTTTGATTGCATGTTACATGTGTTCTCTTTCTAACCAGTGTATTTGTTTCTGTCCAAGACTTGTGAGATTGTCGCGATTAGTTTATCGGGTGTGAATATGTCAAGAAAGTGTCTGTGATTTATCTAAAAGTGGAACACCGTCAGAAGGCCTATGAACGCAGCCAGGAAAACTCGCCACAGTTTCCAGTACCCACCACCAGGAGCCAAGATCGACAAACGGGCGGCCATTGGGAGTGCCGATAACGATTCCAATGATAGCGGATTTCTGAGAAGACCTAAAAGGTCAACGGTCGAAGGCAAAAGGTCAGTAACCGCCAAAACAGTGGTGAATTAACCGGTGACCATCGACTTGAACAGTTGTGAAAGTTGAAGTTATAAAAAGTGAAGTTGGAAAGTTTAAAAGTTTTAAAGAAGGAGAAACAAAGATAAAGTGGATTGCTGAGAGAAGAATCTAGAGTTCCAGGACCCCTTGGTTTATACCTTGAAGACGTGGTTTGTAATTCGAAGCCATCGTTTGATAATACCTTTGAGGCCTAGTGAAGCCCTGCCGTGTCCGCTCGTCGATTAACTACGCCAGAAACCGGGCATAACCGACGAAACGAACCCATCGTCGAAGCTCGAGTCCGTCAACATACTCGAGGGCCGCGTAGAGGACCGGTAGCGAGAAACATAGCCGTACCAAAGCCGTGTGGAGTTGCGGAGTCGGAGGACGAAAACCAGAGGTATTGGTGGTGGAGTGGATGGACAGCGATCGGGAGTGAAGAAGGGGCCCCGAAGAAGAGAAGAAAGAGAAGTGCTAAGGTAGGAGGTAGCCAGTAAGAAAGTGGGAAAGAAAGAAATAAAACTGTCGACAGAATCGAATAAAAGAGGTGTTTGCTTGAAGATACTTACCAGGTGTTTTCTTGACCGCGATTAGCCACGAGCAGTGATGTACCGATGGGAAAAATTCCTTCTTCCCGGGTTTTTATTTTTGGGTTTTAACCGGGAAATATGGTTTTATCGAATGTATGATGTTCATTTAATGTTTTTTAACCTTTCGGTAGTCGCGCTAGTGCACGGAGTGCACGCTGCTCTGAAAATCTAGCAAAATCGTCTTAGGGCACCAGCGGCTGCTCGTTCAGTGGGCCATAAGCGCGATTTTCGGAGAGTTAAAGAATCTTGCATTTACATTTGAGAGACCGAAAATAAAAGTCGCAAGGATAAAACATTCTTTGTAGAACCCACTCCAGATATCTTAGCATGTAAAAATCGAATATAAACATCAAGCGTAAAAATCGGACAGAGATCCTTGAGCACGAGAATCGCTTAGAATATTCTCATCCGAAAAAGTCGGAAAGTATGAACCTCCAGTATAATTCGCTCATAGGAAATTCCGTACAACGTTACATTCAAGATTAAAAGTTTGAGAAAGAAAAGTCCTTTGTAAGAACCGGATATACTTTTTTACGGTTTTTATTCTATAGGAAATAATCGAAAAGCTCCTGTCCGATTTTGAAACTTGAAGTTCAAATTCAATTTTCACATTCTAGTATATTTATAACGGGTTTTACGAAGCAATTTCTGTTCCTGCGACTTTAATTTCGGTCCATTCCATATTCCAACTTGTTTTATATAATACTGGGAACAATAGTCATTGTTACTCGTGAAAATTAGAATAATCGTGTGATGCCAAAACAACTTTTATTCTGCTTGTTACTTATTTTAGGGGTTGCTATACTCTCACAAATCGCAATCCAAATTCTTTCGGCATCAACTACATCAGCAACAATAGAAAAAATGTTTAGTACGTTTAGGTGAATTCACATTAAGAAACGCAATCGACTTAGCCTAGAACGTGTTGAAAAGTTTTATCACTTATTTAACCACAATATTTGTAAAGAAATGATGGATCACCGCTTTAATAATAATTCAATCGAGGAAAACCATTCAGAATTCATATACATGCAAAACTTTATGACAATAATGCTCATAAATAAAATAAAAATGTTTGGATAACAATACATTAATGTTCAATTACTAAAATATCAAAAAATTGCAAAAAACCCAATCTTCCCGCGAAAAAACCGTTTTAACCGGGAAAAAACCTTGGGTTTTTTCCCCAAAATTATAAAAACCCAATTTGGTACATCACTGGCCACGAGCGTATGCCGACCCTGAGGCATTGGGAAAGGGAGTCTCACATTTGCTGGGTAGTAGCGATACGCGAGTCACATCTTCTTCTGCCTCAATAGTCTGTTTTTGTACTTCTAGTAGTTTGTTTTACCCCTACTCATGTGTACCAAAAATAATATCGGTCCATTTCGCTTCTACTTATTTTCTTTCCTTTTCTCTTTATTTGGCATGTTTTCTCTTTTATTGCTATATCTTAAATTAGATTCATACTAATGCTGATTTCGTTTTTAGAATCGAGTCGCTCTAGGTTTGCTCTGAGCTGTCAGTTTTGTATGTATTTTATAAATATTAGAGCGAACCTAGGGCGACTCTGATCTAAAACCAAAATCAGCATATCACTCACTAGCACAATGAATTGCATATTCTCTCATATACACTAATAATCTCTCTTATTCCAAACGTTCAAACGTGGCCTTCGCGATAACACAAACCTGATCACAAACGCGAATGCCCACGATCTCGCCAACATTAAAACACCCCGGTAACCAAGTAAACGTTTTACCACATATAAATTTACAAACGTCGGCCACATGCATCAACCCACCGCTCGCGCAATCATGAATCGTTCACGTCCGGAAGTATCTTCCCTCGATCCTAGCAGCCCAATCTCATGCCTTCATATTTACGATCCGCACGCAATCATTCAAGAATACACGAGCATATGAATGGCGCTTATAAAAAATCAATATTTTACAATGGTCTACGCGCGAAGTTACATACACGCTATCACACGCGACAACAATGCCAACATAAAAACGCTCGGGTCGTTCGCGATCACCCACGCACACCTAGGCCCACGATATCGCAACAGGAGAATAGCCCGGTGACTAAGTGAATAGATTAGCATCTATAAATTCACAAACGCTGTCTAAGGAGTGAATATTCAAATGCCCTTGTTCGCGCGATCATGAATCGGTTACGTTCGGAAGTCTTTAATCTTGACCCTAGTAGCATAGGTCCAGTGCTGTCAGGAAAAATGACGCTTATATCAACTAAACAACACGTTCCATGGCGACATAAAATCGAATTTACACACGCGAAGTCAAACCAGCCGAAATCACGCGACAAAAATGTTAACAAACAAATGCTGGAGACTTTCGCGATCATTATGGTATCGCAAAAAACATTTTTTTATAATTCTCAAAGCCACCCCCTTTCATATTGTGACAAATGCCAAATTTCACATTATTTGGACAATTCTAGACTCCCGTCCACTTCGCTTGAAATTTTCGAAATTAGTACTATGGGAAAATATGGAGTAAAATATATTGAATGCTATAACTTTTGCAGTAGCAATCAGAAAATTACAATTTATACCTCTTTTTAAAGGAAATAACCTTAGTATTTGAAAGAAAGTAATTTCTGCTATAAGAAAAAATACGGAAAAAGAAATATCTCCATTCAAATACTAAGGTTATTTCCTTTAAAAAGAGGTATAAATTGTAATTTTCTGATTGCTACTGCAAAAGTTATAGCATTCAATATATTTTTTTCCATATTTTCCCATAGTACTAATTTCAAAAATTTCAAGCGAATTGGGCGGGAGTCTAGAATTGTCCAAATGATATGTAATTTGGCCTCTGACCTTACTTTGACATTTGTCACTATATGAGAGGGGGCCTTTGAGATTTCATAAAAATGTTTTTTTTTCTGCAATGTCCTAGCGATCATCCACGCAACCTACACCCGCGTTCTCGCAAACATGATAACATCCTGGTGATAATATAAACGTCTCAGCACTTATAAACAGGCAAATGCGGCGTCAAGCGTTAACCTACAAACTCCTGCGCTCGCGCGATCACGAATCGATCACTTCCGGGAGTCTCCATTCTCGATTGGACCAATTAAAAAAAAATGCTCTCATATCCACTGGACAACACGACATGACCGAGAGCTCTAGTCATACGGGGTAACGCACTCTTTGTCAGATTGTGATCCGTACACCGAAAACAACATATCAGAATGACGGTCCGCGTGACTATCCAACAACACACGCTTTTATGTGAATGGCGGCAGGGTTACAAAATCGAATTTATACACGCGACAAACATGTCAACATACGAAGGCTTAAGCACTTCACGATCATCTACCCACACCTACACCAGTGAGCGCGCGATAACACTCCAGTAATAAGGTATCTTTCAAAGTTACAAACGCGGTCTCGAACGCAAACCCGCAAACGTCCGTGTTCGTGCGATCACGAATCAGTCACGTCGGTAAATCTTTACCCTTCGTCCTAGCATTTTAGGCCAATTCATTCAGTTGGACCAATTAAAAAATATGGGTAGGTAATGTTAGAAACATAACCAAAGTGAAGTAGACTATTAATTCGAATGTTCCAAGTCCAGGAGTACTCCAGCGAAAATCGTTCCTGTGCTCTCCTCTGCTCTTTTTTCTTCTTCTGATATTGCTTGTGGCACTAAAACTGGATTCAAACCGCACTGCGCACTTACTATTCTTCTATTAAATTCTTCTCATAGACTGGTTAGTTCGACGGGTCTGTCTATGAAAATACCATCTCTCTATCACTTGAAATACATCCGTTTTGACAGCTCGCAATTTTCAGTAGCAGTTTGATCACTCGCACATTGACAGTGCGAAGTTCAGGTTGGTGATAAGTGCGCAATAGCAAAACGGAGTAAAAAAGAGCAAGTATTTTTTGCTCCTGTTTGCTCCGGAATCACTTCCGTATACTAGAACAAACCTATCATATGCATGAAATTGGCATGCCTGTGCATCATTGGGATGTTTCTCTTCACTAAATAGGAAAAATGGTTAGTCAAGTTTACTGAATCTGTTCCGTAAGTAGGAGAGAAGATAATTGAAAATTAGTAAGGTTTCTATGAGCATATTCCTGAAACTTCTATGATAGTAGTATGGGTTCCCTGCACTTTCGCTAGTAGATGCTAAACTAACATTCCTTCCCTTCCTCGGCGATTGTAAGGGCATGGTCAGGTACACTGTGATGATTGTTCCACTATAAGAAAAAATCGTTAAGGAGTTACATACCTTTTTATTTTTTAAATTTTAAATTTTTTATTATTTTATCTGAAATACTACTTGAGAATATTTTCCCAAATTTTTATAGAGATCCGAGAAATAGATCGAAAGTTACAATGCTTCCAAGCGCGCTTCGTCTACCGAGAGCAGTGGAAACATTTATCTTGAAATGTCGTTAATGAAAAAATGGTTTTCCGTGATCACGATTGCCGAAACCACCACCATAATTAATCTTTTTCGTACCTTGACAATTCCTCTCTTATGAATAAATTTTTGTTTGGTGGATGAGAATTTTTAATACAACTTTTAGAGCTTAAAACAGAGATTTTTTAGGAAAAACGTTCCCGAATGCTGGAAAAAATATTATTTATTAAACTAATCGTTAATAAACGAGAAATTCTCATATACTAATGGAATTTTTTGAGTTTTAGGATTTTAGTTGATCTATTGGTCTTCAATCGTGATCACTTATAAACCTCATATATAAAAAAGGCTTCGAGGAAAAAGCCACAACTCCGCCAATCATGAATATATTTTTATAAACTTATGCTTGTTTATTCCATTGAAAAATGTGCTACCAAAATACTATAAGTTTGATCTAATGAAATCATTGATGTATTACGTAAATTCAAACTTTTTTGACATTTTTCGCACAAAAAGGTATGTAACCCCTAATCCCATTTCCCTAATTCTCTAATTTCTTGCGACACGGGATGGTGGATATCATGTTAAATATTAGCTGATCATTGTACAGTAGAGTGCGCAGAAAAATGATGAATTTTGGAAAATTCAATTGGTCCACCCCTGAGTCGATTCCTAGTCCCACCAGGAGTACTGGCTCCATATTTGAAGCTAATCGGACAAGTCTAGCTACCGGACCAACGTGCCTGAAGTTTGTATGGGATTTTTCGTCAATTTACATGGAGAAAACCCACTAGCTCGCATTTTCGCCGCTAGGTGGCACTGTATGAATCATATTTTATCACTGTAAGTGAAAGTATCTCACAAAAATGTATAGTTGATGGGAATCGAGTACCGATACACAACCATGCACTGCTAGGCTCCATGCAAAACTGACTCAGACATCACTTCGTTAAAAGTTTAATAACTTCTTTTAACAAATCCGGATTCACTAGCAGTCTTCGACAAAGTTGTAGGCAATTAAATTATCGTTCTTATTTTTACTTACAATGATAATACGATGCATGAAGTGCCACCTAGCGGAGAAAATGCGAGCTAGTGGGTTTTCTCCGTGTAAATTGTCGAAAAATCCCATGCAAACTTCAGGCACGTTTGTCCGGTAGCTAGACTTGCCCGATTTGTTTTAAATTTGGAGCAAGTACTCCTCTTGGGACTAGGAATCGACTCTGGCATGGGCCGATAGGGGTCATTTTTTCTGTCACTCTATTGTACTGTATGCTACTTTGCAGTATACACCAGTTTATGCTATCTACAATTATATGAGAAATAAATTTATCATGTCACCTATAGAAGGATTAATCAACAAACGTCACTGTCGTTAATTCTTCCTAAAGTAGTACAAAGTTTTAACTAAGAGTTTCCAAGTGATTCAAAATAATCACGTTTTTCGTGTTTTTTACAATTGTGGAAGGCAAAAAACCTGGAAGAAGCCATCGACTTCAGGGTAAACCCCGCAACCGCTGGCCGTTTGCGGTCGGAGAAAGTGCGCCTGTGGCGGGCGTACAATGGATTTCTGTCAAGAACTCTACCCGAACCCGTACACGTAGGAATAAGCTTTTGTTATCTCAGGGTCCTGGTTGGGTCGGGTACATTGAAGAATATTTACTCAATTACGATGCGCACAATATTCTTGAATATTTATATGACCAATTTTAGCAAATAGCAGAACAGATTCCCTTCAATCCAGCGCTAGCTTAGTCCTGTCACTAAGTTAGTGTCGGATACTGATGAGACGAAGTCGAAACGCAAATTCCATAACTAATTTGATTCCAAACGAAATTTTGGGCATTACAACATTAATACAAGGCTCCTTCTGATACTAAGAATGTTTCCTAATTAGATCTCGATTTTTATGAGACTATTTTATTGTAATAACATTTTTATAAATAAACTGTTGTTGTTTTCGGCCAAGTTGTATACCACATTCTGGACTACTATTGAATTAGTTTTTCAACTTTTTCAATTCAATTGAAGTACACACCAAAAAAATATGAATTTTATCATTGACGTAATTTCAAAGATGACACAATTTAACGAACTGTAATTCACGAAATGACGAAATATAACTGTGTGTGTTCCGTTTAATTTTACATGAAAGATGTACTTTTAAATTACATGTGCTGTGCTATGAAATTACACCTATCAACATTTAAGACAAACGCCATATGTGGAGTAAAATTACGTGATTTACGAAATTTAATGTCGTGTAAATTTAAAATCGAACGTAAAACTGTGTCATTTTTGACGCTCGTATATGTCAGGGTGAAGAAACGTAATTTTACACGATTTTGACATTAAAAATGTCTTACTCCACTATCTGGGGTTAGGTGTCATTCTAAAATCTAGACTATCTCCCATGTAACGAAACTATGTAAGGTTTGCACGCTTATAACTTCGATATTACTAGATGGATTTTAATCATTCATACACCAACCGATTCAGAAACACCTAACTTTAATATTGGTAATAATTTAATATCTCCCCAATAAAAGTAGACTTTTGGAAATTGGTAAAATTAAAAAGTTCACGAAAAACGGGAAAATTACCATTCCAGAGGCAGATTTCTCAGACACAGCCGTCAAGAGAGGGCAGCTTAGTTGCTCAATGAAACACGAAAAGTCATAAATAGAAGCAACGCATGTCCGTTTAAATCAGTTGTTGCTCTTATCCCATCCGAGCAACATCGTCTCCGGGCGATGCAATAAGCGCTATCGATTTTCGGTAACGTTGGCATTTGCACACAACTCGCACCCAGCGATGCCAACCTTCCAGTTTAAACTGGATTCTTCCAGTTTTTTTTACTCGATCCAGTCAAACAGACAAATGTGTAAATCGTCCAGTTTTTTTAAATATTGTCCAGTTTTATCCAGTTTTTTTTCCCAGAGGTGTGCGCCAAAATTATTTCCTCACTATTTGCATTACAATAGTAGTTTACTATATAAACTAGTAATAAATAATAAAATAAAATAAATGAAATTGTGAAGAGTACAACCTCTCTAGGGAACAAGGGAAATTGTTTTTCAGTAACCATATTTTGCTGCACCCTGTCGTATTTCAATTCAATAGAAATTGAAATGCTATGGAGTGCAAGATTAGCAGATATTGTTAATTAAAATGAAGATTGTTTTTTTAGTCTGTTAATTACACATGGCATAGTGCGTTAGTTTGAAGGTACCAATTTTTTCGTTTAACATTTCAAATTTCTTAAAACTTGTAATGTGAAATTATCTAAAAGTTATATTTAAATAGTAGCGATCGCTTTTATACTATCTTAAACTAGAAATTCGCTGCTATATGAGAATTGTTTTCTTATTTTGTCTAATAGCTGAACGTTTTCATATTGAATGTTTGTCTTCATATTTGAGAATCCTGTTTTATTAAAGATAGATCCATTTTATTTTAAAATACTTTGCATCCCTAAACTACATTCCCTTTTGCAAGGATAAATTTGGTTATTCGGGCATCCAGTTTTTTCCAGTCTTTTTTAAAGAGAGGTTCCAGTTTTTTTGAAAATAAAGTTGGCAACGCTGCTCGCACCTAAGTGTCAAAACCATATACGGTTAGTTTATAAATAGAGGTGACGCGTACCCGTTTGAATCAGTTTTTGTTCTTATGTCGAACGGGTAAGATCATGGCTGCAGCGTTTGGGCACTACAATAAGCGGTAGACGCTATGCATTTTCGGCAGCGGTAGCCGTGTGCGGATTTTCGGGTACCAGCACGGTGTCACAGAATGATTTGCAAAGTGGGTGGGCGGGGTGGTTTGGATTTAATTCAATACGGTGTGTGCTGCTTAAGAGTGTTGCGTTTGAAAAAAATATATTTATTTTTATGCATGCGTGTGCGTTGTAACTTGTTAATACATGTTTACGGCGCTTTGTAGTTGCTTAGGGTAAAGAGCCTATTGGTTTTCATGTTTCATATTTCGGTTATATGTTTTTTATCAGTAAGGCATCTGACAACGTGCCCCGAATTACCCGTGCGGTAATTGTTCCGAATCGCGGCTTTTTCGAAAAGAGGGTTAATTTCTTTTGGAAAAGGTTCTAAATGGCCTATTTTATAACAAGCAATGAAAAAAATTCGGGGGGAAAGCTTTAAAATAGTTTAAACTGGAAAAATAAGTTATTCCCACTTACCTTTCTAACAATGGCATTGCTCATGAGAAAGTGACATTAAGGGTGAAGGTAGTGCGATGCGGCTTTGCCGCATAGTCGAGTCCAAGGATTCGAAGCGGCGCAAAGCCGCTGAGAAACCGACGGACGAGGTGGTTTTGATCTTGCTATCGAAGGGTGCAATCAAACCTGTAATCCACTCGTTTGCCCGGTATACTCAAACATAGGGACTATCCTTAGTTTAAGTCCGACTGAGCGGCAGCGAAGTCGGACAGCATGGCAAAAAGCGATGTGGCGTAGCCACATTAGGCATTAACAATGTTTTATTTAGTAACAATAGGATAGTTTTTATTTACAAAAATAAAATGTAGTCAGTGCCGAATGTGGCCACATCGCTTCATTCAAGTGCTGTCCGACTTCGCTGCCGCTCAGTCGGACTTAAACTAGGGATAGCCCCTATGTTTGAGTATACCGGGCAAACGAGTGGATTACAGGTTTGATTGCACCCTTCGATAGCAAGATCAAAACCACCTCGTCCGTCGGTTTCTCAGCCGCTTTGTGCCGCTTCGAATCCTTGAACTCAACTATGCGGCAAAGCCGAATCACACTACCTTCACCCTTAACGTCATTTTCTCATGAACAATGCCATTGTTAGTAAAGTAAGTGGGAATAACTTATTTTTCCAGTTTAAACTACTTTAAAGCTTTCCCCCCGAATTTTTTTCATTGCTTGTTATAAAATAGACCATTTAGAACCATTTCCAAAAGAAATTAACCCTCTTTTCGAAAAAGCCGCGATTCGGAACAATTACCCGTGCTTCTGTAGTTATTGCACTGTTCAGCAGCGTAGTATTTTATATAGGAGAGTACACTCAGGTTTTTTTACGCGGATTTTGAAATTTACGCGGTTTTCATTTACACGGCCTATATCCCCTGCGTGAAAAATCTGAGTGTAATTGCATCGGAAACAATCACATTCCCAGCAGAACTTTTTGTTTTCTAATTTCAAACACTTTTGTTTCGTACTGCACACAACGAAAAATTTTAAAACAGAACTTACCGTCCCAGCAGCAGTTGAAGCGGGTGTTCTTTTTCGATTCAAATTCAAGCCATGTCTTAAGCGTTACTGGACTTAAAATTGTTTTCCCAGTTTATTCAGTCAGATTATCTGTCCTACCCTATGTATTTAAAACACAGTTCTAATTGCGTTTTAAAGTATACAACAAATAGAACGGTTGGGTATACTAATTTAAATTTTAAAATAAATCTGTACACCTATATAACATAAAACGCTGCAGAATTGGTTTAATAATACAATGTTTACACTACGTTACACGTTTTAATAATTAGCAACAAGAAAAATGTCACCAAGATAGCATAAAAACCCATTTTAACTGGTAGTGTGAACGTTGCATAACAATGTAATTTATCAAATAATTTCATTTTTTCCACCACTAATCGATCAAGAAATACTTAAACTTAAGATTGTTTACTTAAGTTCAGTAGTACATTATTGAAAATTTAAATGGAAAATGAAATTTCATATTTCATGGAGAATCTCTATATTTCCGTTGGCGGGCGTGGGCTTCCTCATCACAGCTCTCAATATGGAACTTTTCTTTTGAATATATTTTCTGGACAGACCAGCCTATTTTTACTAGATGGATCAGCCAAATAATACCAATCACCTAGTAAGATACTTGATTAATTAATAGATTACCGTTAAAAGACCTTCAATAAATTATGTTTTGATGGGGAGGGTATATAGCAAATTGTAACATATGAAAGCAGGCGAGTGAACAAGAACGTGAGTCGATATGTGTGATAGATAAAATTCATTTGCACGCTCTTGAAAAAAGCTACATTTTTAATGTCACCGTGGTCGTGTCCTGTACATAACCCTTTAATTTTTTTCTAGGTGTGTAGTGATCTGAATGAGCGGAGATAGGGTGTTGAGCCCATTTTCGCCATGTTTCTATTATCCCCCTACCCATTTGAAGCCGTTGGTTAGAGCAGTGTCTGCCATCTTTGTTCAACGCATTGAGTCAAATGGTAGCGCAACAATAGGGCCACTCGATTCGAGTTTTCGTTGCGCTCAAACGCGAGAATTTCACCGATTTCAGCGCATTTGTGTTATTATATTGGTTCATAACAACGAAGCAAAACTGTTGATGTCAATTTTTTCGCGTTCCATAGATTATAGGCCGAGAAATTAATGAATTAGTGAGGCACCCTGCTTAGTATGGTGAAAATAGGCACTTTACCCTACATAAAAGTAAATTTTCCGACAATAATTTTAAAACAAGCTTTAACCACAATGCGCAAATCCTAGGAGCAACAAATCTCTCCCATAATTTGCATATCAAGGCACGTGTAATCGACCTTCACGGATTTGAACCAAATTTGGAGCAATTGTTCATCTAGGGCCAATATATAAAAACCCAAATTTTTGTGACAATTGAACCACCTCTCGGGTCACGTGAGCACCCTCCGTTTTGGCGAATTGCCAAAACTCTTGATTTTCTTTTGATCATATCTCCGGTTCTATTTACTCTAGAATCAAACCACAAAATGTCTTTTAAAGAAAATTGTTCAAGAAATCTAGAAAAAATATTATTTTTTTGCCGACAGTGCTGCCAACTATACAATTTTTTAAGTTAAATAATATTTATAAATTTTTCTCTCAATACATATATTTTAATTTTGAAAATTTTAATGCCATCGCGTTCCTCAGACATTTTTACATAAGAAACACTTATCATCCCAATATAATATGAGCGCATCCTGAGATACACTGTTTTGAAGAGAAAAAACCGCAATTTCCCATATAAAATCGCAAGCGCATAACACTAAAAAACCAACTTGACTATTCTGAGTTCAAACATAATTTTTCGTGAAGTAGACGAGAAATGATGAAAAACTACATTTTTGGTTTGCTTCTCAGGGTCGATTTTTATGACCGTTTGAAGATTTTCTCAATTTTGGCCAATAAAAATGGATTTTTATATGAGAAAACCGGAGTTTTTCCCTTCAAAACGGTATATCTCAGGATGCGCTCATATTATATTGGGATGATAAGTGTTTTTCATGTAAAAATATCTGAGGAACGCGATGGCATTAAAATTTTCAAAATTGAGAGAAAAATTACCTTTTAATATTTAACTGAAAAAATCGCATAGTTAGCAGCACTGTCGGAAACAAATAATATTTTTTCTAGACTCCTTGAACAATTTTCTTCAAAAGCCATCTTGTGGGTTGATTCTAGAGTAAATAGAACCGGAGATATGATCAAAAGAAAATCAAGGGTTTTGGCAATTTGCCAAAACGGGGGATGCTCCCATGAGCCGAGGGGTGGTTCAATTGACACCAAAAATTGTGTTTTTATATATTGGCGCTAGATGAACAATTCCTCCAAATTTGGTTCAAATCCGTGAAGATCGATTTCAGGTTTGCATCTTTTTTTTATCACTTCGCGTGGAATGACCCATAGACATTTGGGACCACAAAATGAACTCAAAAAGTTTTGCGCTTGCTAATTGGGATCATTTTTATTTTTTTCCATGCAACCTCGAGTCAGTCTAGTGACCATATAGCGGATTAATTCGGAAATTCGTAGATTTTTAAATAGTTGTTACAAATTTCTTACATTTTGTTGCGAAAAAATTAAATGTATTAATGTTTGGAGGAAAGCACAGAAATATATTCCCCCGCACTTAAATAATCACATCGTGGTTATTAGGATTTTGGGCTTCCTTCAGCTTAAAATAAATGTTTCTGGAACGAGAAAACAACACTTCCAGAGTGTTTTCCAAAAAATATTACAATAAGTTCAATTCGCTCTATAAAGAAATCCTAAGTTAATTCCTAAACCAAAAATTGAGGGCCAAAATGAAAACCACTTCCTTCGATGAGATTCTCGATAATTGTCTCCGTCGTGGGCATCGTTCTGTTGAATTCTTATCCATTAGCTGTTATAACAAATAAAAACCTGTTTTAATCCACCTAGCGGTGCAATTGTGCCTTTCTCATTCCTCTAAACTATGGCACGGAGGCTTTTTATGTTCAACATAATTGTGGAAATGTCCATTACATTCTTAGTACACTTTGCACTTATACACAACGGCTTGCCAGCCACGAACTTGATGAGCTACGTGTCGACGGTGAAACACCTGAAACAAAAAAAAATATCATACTTAATTAGCGTAATCAGCATTAGCTCAATGTTATCTGCTTGCTAACTCATGTTGTCATTCGGGGGTGGGTATGTGAGGAGGGCGAAAGTCCCATGAACGAACGACTCCCCAGCTTAAATTGGTATGCTTTGTGATATAGTGGTGGTTTAAAGATGATGGGGTTGAAAGGGAGGGGTATGAGGGCTGGATGGGGTGGTGGTCTAAGGGGTGATTTAAGGAGATTTTTAAAGGAGGGGAGTGAACAGTAGAGGGGGGGTGTAACCCCTCTCCGTAAACCATCAACTACGCCTCTGTTAATATCCAGAAACCTTTTGCGAGTCGAAAAACAAATTTGGCCGGGATTAGGTTGACGTTTTTCAGAGTGATTGCATAACCTTTCTATATGAGAAAGGCAAAATGTGCCAAAATCCAAAAAAGTGAATCGTCGTCAATTTTTTTTCGAGTTTGCATAAAATCTCGACGTTTCATGCACCTTGAACACATGTAGCATTAAAAATAAAAATTCTTTTTTAAAATTTTACCTATAGTTTATATGAGAAATTTCTGTGTGGCCGCACTCTGAAACCCGTAATTCTGGAACCAGAATTCCGATCGATCCAAAATTCAATAGCAGCCGATGGGAAGGTTGCACCTTTCATTTGAGACTAAGTTTGGGCTAATCGGTCCAGCCATCTCTGAGAAAAATGAGTGACATTATTTGACACATACGCACATACATACACACACACATACACACATACATACACACATACACACACATACAGACTTTTTCCGATCTCGACGAACTGAGTCGAATGGGATATGACACTCGGCCCCCCGGGTCGGGATTAGGTTGACGTTTTTCAAAGTGATTGCATAACCTTTCTATATGAGAAAGGCAAAAAAGCATTTTCCATGAAGATCCTAAAACGTCTGATCTAGCAGGGAAAAAATCGCCTCACGAGTCGTTCGTTCGCCATTCACAAGGAAGCATTGTGCTTGCATAGCAACCTGGTTCCGCGAATACATGAGTAATACCTCGAAACACGGCCACCTAAGGCAACGCCTACTGTCAATGGCATGCAAAAATAGTCGCGTTCTGTTTTGACAATTGGTATATCGTCTATTATATAGTTTTTCATGGTATTTTTTCAGATTTATGGTCGAAAAGTAATCGAAACGGCAAAAATAAAAAATTAAAGGGTTATGTACAGGACACGACCACGGTGACATTAAAAATGTAGCTTTTTTCAAGAGCGTGCAAATGAATTTTATCTATCACACATATCGACTCACGTTCTTGTTCACTCGCCTGCTTTCATATGTTACAATTTGCTATATACCCTCCCCATCAAAACATAATTTATTGAAGGTCTTTTAACGGTAATCTATTAATTAATCAAGTATCTTACTAGGTGATTGGTATTATTTGGCTGATCCATCTAGTAAAAATAGGCTGGTCTGTCCAGAAAATATATTCAAAAGAAAAGTTCCATATTGAGAGCTGTGATGAGGAAGCCCACGCCCGCCAACGGAAATATAGAGATTCTCCATGAAATATGAAATTTCATTTTCCATTTAAATTTTCAATAATGTACTACTGAACTTAAGTAAACAATCTTAAGTTTAAGTATTTCTTGATCGATTAGTGGTGGAAAAAATGAAATTATTTGATAAATTACATTGTTATGCAACGTTCACACTACCAGTTAAAATGGGTTTTTATGCTATCTTGGTGACATTTTTCTTGTTGCTAATTATTAAAACGTGTAACGTAGTGTAAACATTGTATTATTAAACCAATTCTGCAGCGTTTTATGTTATATAGGTGTACAGATTTATTTTAAAATTTAAATTAGTATACCCAACCGTTCTATTTGTTGTATACTTTAAAACGCAATTAGAACTGTGTTTTAAATACATAGGGTAGGACAGATAATCTGACTGAATAAACTGGGAAAACAATTTTAAGTCCAGTAACGCTTAAGACATGGCTTGAATTTGAATCGAAAAAGAACACCCGCTTCAACTGCTGCTGGGACGGTAAGTTCTGTTTTAAAATTTTTCGTTGTGTGCAGTACGAAACAAAAGTGTTTGAAATTAGAAAACAAAAAGTTCTGCTGGGAATGTGATTGTTTCCGATGCAATTACACTCAGATTTTTCACGCAGGGGATATAGGCCGTGTAAATGAAAACCGCGTAAATTTCAAAATCCGCGTAAAAAAACCTGAGTGTACTCTCCTATATAAAATACTACGCTGCTGAACAGTGCAATAACTACAGAAGCACGGGTAATTGTTCCGAATCGCGGCTTTTTCGAAAAGAGGGTTAATTTCTTTTGGAAATGGTTCTAAATGGTCTATTTTATAACAAGCAATGAAAAAAATTCGGGGGGAAAGCTTTAAAGTAGTTTAAACTGGAAAAATAAGTTATTCCCACTTACTTTACTAACAATGGCATTGTTCATGAGAAAATGACGTTAAGGGTGAAGGTAGTGTGATTCGGCTTTGCCGCATAGTTGAGTTCAAGGATTCGAAGCGGCACAAAGCGGCTGAGAAACCGACGGACGAGGTGGTTTTGATCTTGCTATCGAAGGGTGCAATCAAACCTGTAATCCACTCGTTTGCCCGGTATACTCAAACATAGGGGCTATCCCTAGTTTAAGTCCGACTGAGCGGCAGCGAAGTCGGACAGCACTTGAATGAAGCGATGTGGCCACATTCGGCACTGACTACATTTTATTTTTGTAAATAAAAACTATCCTATTGTTACTAAATAAAACATTGTTAATGCCTAATGTGGCTACGCCACATCGCTTTTTGCCATGCTGTCCGACTTCGCTGCCGCTCAGTCGGACTTAAACTAAGGATAGTCCCTATGTTTGAGTATACCGGGCAAACGAGTGGATTACAGGTTTGATTGCACCCTTCGATAGCAAGATCAAAACCACCTCGTCCGTCGGTTTCTCAGCGGCTTTGCGCCGCTTCGAATCCTTGGACTCGACTATGCGGCAAAGCCGCATCGCACTACCTTCACCCTTAATGTCACTTTCTCATGAGCAATGCCATTGTTAGAAAGGTAAGTGGGAATAACTTATTTTTCCAGTTTAAACTATTTTAAAGCTTTCCCCCCGAATTTTTTTCATTGCTTGTTATAAAATAGGCCATTTAGAACCTTTTCCAAAAGAAATTAACCCTCTTTTCGAAAAAGCCGCGATTCGGAACAATTACCGCACGGGTAATTCGGGGCACGTTGTCAGATGCCTTACTGATAAAAAACATATAACCGAAATATGAAACATGAAAACCAATAGGCTCTTTACCCTAAGCAACTACAAAGCGCCGTAAACATGTATTAACAAGTTACAACGCACACGCATGCATAAAAATAAATATATTTTTTTCAAACGCAACACTCTTAAGCAGCACACACCGTATTGAATTAAATCCAAACCACCCCGCCCACCCACTTTGCAAATCATTCTGTGACACCGTGCTGGTACCCGAAAATCCGCACACGGCTACCGCTGCCGAAAATGCATAGCGTCTACCGCTTATTGTAGTGCCCAAACGCTGCAGCCATGATCTTACCCGTTCGACATAAGAACAAAAACTGATTCAAACGGGTACGCGTCACCTCTATTTATAAACTAACCGTATATGGTTTTGACACTTAGGTGCGAGCAGCGTTGCCAACTTTATTTTCAAAAAAACTGGAACCTCTCTTTAAAAAAGACTGGAAAAAACTGGATGCCCGAATAACCAAATTTATCCTTGCAAAAGGGAATGTAGTTTAGGGATGCAAAGTATTTTAAAATAAAATGGATCTATCTTTAATAAAACAGGATTCTCAAATATGAAGACAAACATTCAATATGAAAACGTTCAGCTATTAGACAAAATAAGAAAACAATTCTCATATAGCAGCGAATTTCTAGTTTAAGATAGTATAAAAGCGATCGCTACTATTTAAATATAACTTTTAGATAATTTCACATTACAAGTTTTAAGAAATTTGAAATGTTAAACGAAAAAATTGGTACCTTCAAACTAACGCACTATGCCATGTGTAATTAACAGACTAAAAAAACAATCTTCATTTTAATTAACAATATCTGCTAATCTTGCACTCCATAGCATTTCAATTTCTATTGAATTGAAATACGACAGGGTGCAGCAAAATATGGTTACTGAAAAACAATTTCCCTTGTTCCCTAGAGAGGTTGTACTCTTCACAATTTCATTTATTTTATTTTATTATTTATTACTAGTTTATATAGTAAACTACTATTGTAATGCAAATAGTGAGGAAATAATTTTGGCGCACACCTCTGGGAAAAAAAACTGGATAAAACTGGACAATATTTAAAAAAACTGGACGATTTACACATTTGTCTGTTTGACTGGATCGAGTAAAAAAAACTGGAAGAATCCAGTTTAAACTGGAAGGTTGGCATCGCTGGGTGCGAGTTGTGTGCAAATGCCAACGTTACCGAAAATCGATAGCGCTTATTGCATCGCCCGGAGACGATGTTGCTCGGATGGGATAAGAGCAACAACTGATTTAAACGGACATGCGTTGCTTCTATTTATGACTTTTCGTGTTTCATTGAGCAACTAAGCTGCCCTCTCTTGACGGCTGTGTCTGAGAAATCTGCCTCTGGAATGGTAATTTTCCCGTTTTTCGTGAACTTTTTAATTTTACCAATTTCCAAAAGTCTACTTTTATTGGGGAGATATTAAATTATTACCAATATTAAAGTTAGGTGTTTCTGAATCGGTTGGTGTATGAATGATTAAAATCCATCTAGTAATATCGAAGTTATAAGCGTGCAAACCTTACATAGTTTCGTTACATGGGAGATAGTCTAGATTTTAGAATGACACCTAACCCCAGATAGTGGAGTAAGACATTTTTAATGTCAATATTTTAAATCCGCAATCGTAAAGTGGTGTTTGTTTTAAAATCCCCCCTGTCGAGAGCTAGTTCAAAATCCGGTAGGTTGGTTTTGAGCTAAGAATGAGCTCTCCGGTAGATATAATTATTGAAAAGCACATTGGAAAACCCCTTGCTCAAAATTATGCGATAAAATTTCAGCGAACACTGAACATTCTCCTCGATTTATTAGCGCTCATAGCATCGTTTGGGATGGCCGGTTTATAAAACAAGCGAAAGTGCAGCTTCAAAATCCGCCAAGTACAGCGCTCGATGTAAGGCAATGTTTTATTTTTCACAATTTTTTGGCAAGGCCTACATTGATTCGGTTAAAATTGTAATTTGCAGTGTTGTCGTAAGACAGTATTTGTATGTATTTGTATGAAATAATGTAAAAATTTGTTAAGTTGACCGGATTTTAGGTCAACACCACACTATCCCTTCCCAATAGGGACGGCTTCGCTCGTGACGCTCCTCTCGAACGGATCACGGTTTGCATTGGGTTTTCATCATGTATAGCAAAGTTACAAACCACCAAACAATGCTACAGCTTCGTGGCGCTAATAAAGTTCATAATTTTAGAATTACACCCAGCCTCAGAGAGTGCGGGTAGGCATTTTCAATACCAAAAATAATGTAATGGTATACTATGCTCGGGGTGGATTCAGCCAGACATGCCTCCCCTTAGAAACCACAATCATTTTCGCAAGCACTTACCCAATGATGGTCCGTTGGTTGGAAAGAACGTTTCAAGAGAATAATGAATGCTATAAACCAGTATTTCGCCTGAAGCTGACTAAGTATAAATGAGTGGGATGCTAATTACTTTGTTCGCGCTTTGTTTAACAAAGTCTGAATTTCTGGTAAAAGATCGATGACGTTCGCTGGCTGGAATTTTGTAAGTGCTGTGGATGCAATTTTCGTTACTGAACAAACCAGCCATTTTTTGCTTGTCCGCCTGGTGAGATGTCGTTAGGAAAAACCATAGTTTGTTATTAGTCACAGAGCACTCCTCGTTATAAGGACACTAAGTAATTTATAGTTTAAATATCTACGCACCGCTTACAATAGCGTTGGTACGACACAGCTAAAATTTTTTGTAATTAACCATTTATTTTCATGCACGTAATTATTTGAACCTTCACAATAAATGGAAAAAAAATTTACTTTTCCCAAAATTATAATTTCAAAACATATAAAAATTAAATATGGTTAAATATGGTTGGAAAAATCTGGCGTGACATTGACATTAACTACATTTTCAATGAAATTCTCGGGGAATATAATGTAAATACCTGCCATTTTCATTTACATGTCGACTACACTTCGCGATTCCAAGTGTTGTAATGTGATAACGCTTTGATTTTCATTCCCAACCATTCAAACAGCTACTCCGTATCGGTTCCATTATTTTGTCACGTCCGCAGAGTGTCTATTGCAAAATCAACTACCACGCCTCGTCTCCGAGGAGATAATCTATTCAACCCATATGGCTGTCCGGTTTCAGCCCGGAAGGCCTCGTACTGATTGGGGGGAGGATACATATGTTGATAAATTGATTTTCACCAAGCTGGTGACGCGTGACAGGTCTGGTTTACCCGCAAAACATTGCCACAATCCAGTAGGCGTAGCGTTCGGACCACTGACAGAAATGGTAAAGGGGGTAAAAATTATTCTGTTTTCATGGCAATCTTGTCGTCACTCTACTGACCAGTATTTTGAGATGCACTATGAAATTTTTACACAATGTTTTCTAAAAATCATTGATACGAGCTCATTCGAAAACTCAACTTTCATTATTTGAAAAAATGTCATACATAGAATAGTTTACGAGTTTTCTGTGATTAAAAAATTGTAATCAAAAATTCGAAATCACATTCACATATTGGGTTGTTTCTTTTCTGGTTTTATTATCAAGGCATAATATACAATTTACCCCCACCTGCCCAGCAACAGGAAGGACAATCAATACAGTATCCGGTCTGATTCTGCTGCTATCGCTCATCTGATGCAGATGTGAAAACTGCAACAGCAGCAGTACATCCATCACAATTTGTTAATCTTGCATGCCTCGCCCGGTCAGCTGGTTTGCGCAGTAATCCTATCGAGACTCGCCATTCAATCGGATTATTGCGGTTTTGTGAAATTACGGGTATATAATTCTGTAAATCTGAATTCACTCCGTGATCGACTGGCCGTGGCCTACTACCATCGATTTTTACCGGTATGAAAACATTAAAATTAAGTAGGTATGTGTACAAAGTTGAAACGATTTTTATGCAATCCTTCGGTATTTATTCCAGCATCAAAAATGATTAATGGATTTAGAAAAAACACCAAATTCGGATTGACTAACCATAAATCTGGGTACTTTAAATTATTGGGAGTGTTGTTAGCGAGATCGCGAGTGTGGGTTTGCGTAGATGATCGCAATTGCATCTTCGCGTTTGTGACCAGGATAATATTATCGCGTTTTACTCAAGCGCTTGTATGTGTAACCGCTTGCATATTCGCATGGGCTTTTGAATTTGAGTGTACGCTTCGCAGCTAGGAGGATGTGAGTTCCCTTTATCACTGGAGTATACGGCCACGGCACCCCGGCATTTCTGGTGTATATGAGTTTGTTTTTTTACACGAAGACTGAAGGTATGGACGTGGGTTGTTTGAACAGGACGAGGACCAAAGATAGGCGGCTTCTGAACGTGACTGATTAGCAATCGCAATGGAGCGGGTGTTAGTATAATCGCACTTGAGACCGCGTTTACATATAAATTCGACTTGATTACCGGAGCGTTTTTTTATGAATGTGAGATCGCGTTCGCATGTGTTACCAGATTGGTATTACCGCAAAGGGCACAACCGTTTCTATGTTAACGTGTTTGATTGCGATAGCTTGTGTGTGTATAATTTGGCGTGTTTGAATCGTTTTATATAACCTAGTGCATATCCCCGTGAGATTTTGGATGCTTGGGCTCCATCTCACTGAAGTCTACAACTATTGTGTACTGAGACTTGTTGGTTAGTGTATACAAGTTTCGCGTTTTAGAGTGAGAGCTCCCGAACGAGTACGATTCATGAACGCGCGAGAGCGGGGGTTGTGTGTTGGGGCTTAAGTCCGCATTCATCAATTCGTTCGTTTTTATAACAGCGAGGTCGTGGACGGGAACGATCGCATTTGCATTCTGATTTGTATGATAGCGAAAGGCAACTTTCTGTTAGAGATCAATAAGAAGAGCTACGATTATTTTCAATGGAATATGAATGACTATTTTCCTAGCTAACCCATTAGATTGAGATTTACAATTAAATAATAATAATTTAACTGTATGTAATCGATGCTTAATAACCTACATAATTCATAATGAAATGCTATTAAATACCGTGGTCATTTATTTTTGGTCTTTTTGTGGTAGACCGAGTATCCGTTAGTTTAGGCTTATGAAGGTCACCCCTATCCAATTCCATCATATCAGGCATTCAATGTAGATAATGTTCAGTAGATTGCCCCAGGCAAATAAAATCATTTAGCATAACAAACTACAACAAGTGGCTGATTGTGGCAGCAATAGAATCAAATTCAATGACATCGTGTTTAAAGATAATCGTGAAGCCATGATTCGACTACACGATCACCTCGTACACGGAAAAAAATTGTTCCCAAAATCGTGAATAAAGTGCCATGAATTCTGGAACAATCACGTTTTTACGTTATGAAAACAGGACCATGAACAAAAATCATGGCTTTTATAATTATGTTCAATTTCCCTTCAGTAACGCCCGCATAACGCTTTCATTTGTGGAAATATTTGATTTTGTTTTGTGAACTTCAGTCACGGTTTCCGTCTAGAACTATTTCACAACTTTTTGAACATTATTCATAAAACCAAAGGTTGACTCATGATTTTTTCATAGTTATAGGAACAATAGTTCACAACACCGATATATTCTGAATATTTTTTCGTGAACTATTTCACGAAATTCGGAATTTTATTCATGAACCCATTCAATTCTCGTGAACTAATTCATGATCCCTAAAATAATAGTCCCAATCCAATATCCGTGCTCGTGAAATGGTTCACAAAATCATCAAATATTTTTCATGCATTCGTGAACTGGTTCATGATACCTAGTATAATAGTCACAACTTACCATTCGTTTTCGTGAAATAGTTCACGAAATCATAAAATATTATTCATGTATTCGTGAACTGGTTCATGATTTCTAATATGTTAGTTACGATCCAATATCCGTGCTCGTGAAATAGTTCACGAAGTCATGAAATATTATTCATGTATTCGTGAACTGGTTCATGATACCTAGTTTAATAGTCACAACTTATCATTCGTTTTCGTGAAAAAGTTCACGAAATCATAAAATATTATTCATGTATTCGTGAACTGGTGCATGATTCCTAGTACGAACTATCTAATATCTATTTGCGTGCTTGTGATATTTAGAAGATATCTCTAATCATTTACAATTTCATGCAACATGGTAATGAAATTTTTACGTGAACTCTATCACAAAAGTTAGAATATTTTTCGTGCAATCATTTTTGTTCCATACACTTTTTAATGAATTACCCAGTTTCTATCGACTAGTAATAGGTACGAGCAGTAGATATAAAAAAATTATTAGACCTCGAACATCGTTATTCATTTGATAAGGTTCATTGTGATGTCCGGACAGAAAACGAAAACTACACTGAGAACCTCAAATAATGTGCGTGATATAGTTCACAAAACTAGATATCGCGAATGAGTCTTATTTTAATGATCCAGTTCATATTGTCACGTTATTCCGAGTAAAAAAACCATTAGTAACCAAAAAATAATAGATCAAGATAAGGCGAAGAGAATTTACGAATACCATGATAACACCACTGATATCATGAACATTAGTTACATTACTCTTTGAAAGTAAGCTCTAAAATAAAATATCATGATAACATGAACAGAAATTACGAAAATCGTTACTAAGATCCTGAAATCACGAACACAAATCACACAACTAGTGACAAAAATATCTAAAATCGTCACCAAGATCCTGAAATCATGAACATGAATTGCTCTATACATAACTAAAATATCACGATAACATGAACAGAAGTTACAAAAATCGCGACTAAGATCCTGAAATCATGAGCACAAATTACATAACTCGTGACAAAAATATTCAAAATCGTGACAAAGATCATGAACTCATGAACATGAATCACTCTACTTATGACTAAAATATCACGATACCGTGAATGAAAATAACGAACATCGCGACTAAGATCTTGAAATCTTCAATTTTAATCCCGCTAACGTCATGAGAATTCACAAGAATCGCGAATAAGCTCTTGAAATCATGAACAACGTTTGACTGTCGACTGTGTATTCCCAAATCATGAACAAGAGTCACAACAAAAACTAAACAACAACAGTAACCCAACCAAACATTCTAATGTAACGCCATGTATATATTCGGGGCGAACTGGTTTTTAGAAAACACAAATAGTTTCATGAATACGAGGTTTATTATTCATAATTTCAGGAACTTTGTCACAGTTTTCGTAAATCGTCCAGTTCATGAAATCGTGAATTTATGAATTTATGAACGAATTTTTTTTCCGTGTACTTGTGATATGACTTTAAAAATTATCGTTTTGCAATATAGAAAAGTGGTTTCAGTTACAAGAATGCGGCCTGCCTACCTGATCATACAATATAAAATACAAGACTAACATTCCGCAGACAACGCTTTTCAATTATCAATGACAGATTCTTACTTGCCCGTTATATTATGAAACGGTTTACTACATTGAACCATGGATAACACTTACTTACCGTTCAGGTTAGAGCCTTGTTGTCTCTTGCTGTATGCAGAAGCCGTCTCCACTCCACTCGGTCCATTGCTGCTTGTCACCTGCCTCGCAGTCTTCGAAGGGTCCGCAGTTCGTCCTCTATCTGGTCGATCCATCGTGCTCGCTGTCGTATTCTTGTTCATGTAGGGTCGCCCTCGAGAACCATTTTCACCGGGTCGTCGTCCGACATTTTGTCTTCGAAACGTTGACGGCAAGTCCAATACTGCTGGCTTTCAGTCCGATGTACGTGTCCAACATCACCTCAAAGTTCCGTGCCATTATATCAATGTCGTCGACGAATCCAAGAAGCTGGACGGACTTCCTGAAGATCGTGCCACACGTGTATTCCGCTGTAGTGTTTGGGAAAAATGTGGTGGGGGTTGCTTCAAGGCGTATTTTGCGTCAGACGAAAGCGTTGAGGAGGGCGTCTTTCGCAGATACCGCTTGGAAGTGACAGCCGATGCTGTTTGCGATTTCCTGGAGTCGTCAATGGTTACAAAGTTTTTTTTTTGTGCCAGTCATAAACCGTTTTGTCGCTGTTTACCGCTGAGAACATTACCCCGTCTCCATAGCTCAGAATTTGGGGAATCTGGGTGTATGCCGTTCAGGAAGTTGGACCAGCTGATTTCCTTAGCTTCTTGAATGGTTTGCCTAGCTAGATTGCGGAGTTTCCTACTGCTCCGACAGCTCTTCCTTCACGCAGGGGGTGGCAAGGGGAGTTTTTGTATGAGGAGTAATGCTTTCCTTCGTGTCCTAATGACGGAGGCGACGTCCAAGTTTTACCAGCGTATGGCGCAGTGAGTCGCGACCCCACTAGTTTGAGGAATACTTCTTTCTGCAGTGGTTTGGAGAGCTCTTCCGGAGTGTATGTGCCGTCCCGATCAAGGTTGAACTGGAGAGCTGCGTCGTCGTCGTCGTCGTCGTCAGCGTTCTCGTACACCCGTGGTTTTGGAAGGGGTCACTCTCTGCTGTGTGGTCTCCTCCTGCCATCCGCAGGTCGCTGCAACAGTGTTGGAGCAGAAAGTTATGTCCAAGGCCGACGTCAAGTTTCCGTGGATAAGGGTTGTGCTGCCGTCGTTGAAGACTGTGGCGTCGCTTTCTTCGAGGGCTCTAAGTATGTATCTCATTGCCGCGGTGGCAGCACTTGTCCAACCCCTAGGCGGCGTAATGAGTAGAGCTGGAATCTATTAGATGAGGTCGATCAGTTAGTTTCGAATGTTCGTGACTTCTTATGGTATATATAAGAAGACAAAGCCGGGAGCTCCAGATGAGGGTTCCTGGCGACGGCAACCAATTTGGTATTGAAGGGGATGTGCTCCGACAGGAGTTTCACTTTAATGACCAAACCGATGGTTTAATAGTTGTTGATTCCTGTGACGTCTCCCGCTCGTACCTATACCCGCACCAGACGGGTCGACGCAACGCAAGCGTAAAGGTGGGTCCCCTGGATGACGCGGCAGAGCAGCTCAAGGTGAGAAATTATACTTTGCAGATTCCCGAGGTTGTGTCTCAGGCCGTTAATGTTCCACTAAACGGAGAGGATGGGTAAATCCTAAATTTTGTGAGATCAGAGTCGGCTGGTATGCTTGCTGGTGGATCAGATAGATTTGTCGTTAGTGTGGGATAGATTGTTGCCGTGGGCGGGCTATTTGTGGTAAGTTTACCGCAGGAAGCCGGGCCCCTGCACTAGCAGCCGTCGGTGGTTCTTCAGTAGGAACCGGGATGTTCACGGTCAGGGGCGCTGCAGGGACGGGGTCTTTTTCCCTGGCCGAACAGCTATCTGTTTCGGATATGGAAATTTGTCGTCTTTGAGCTCGTCTTTCCACCCCTTCCGGCCACCGCCGGGGGTGTGGCAAGGGGTCCACGTAGATCGTTTTGTTTTGGTTACAAGGGATCTAAGTGTTGTAGGTGAGATGTTGTATCGTCTTCCTGGGCGAGTGGTAGCCTGGGCGTCAGCTGGGAAAACTTTTACTGGAAGAAGGTTTGGGGCGCTGAACTGTTCTCGGAGTGTGGATTAGAGAGCTGAACTTAACCGGAGGATAGCCGGGCCCCCTACACCAGCAGCCACTGAAGACTCGTCGGTGAAGTCCGGTACATCCGCGAATAGGACCGGTGCTATGGAGAAAACCTTTTCCTGCGCTTAGTGTTCTCGGTTACGTGGTGTGATTCGTTGGCTGTAGTTCAGTGATCTAATACCGGGGTATTGGTTGTTGATCGCATTATTCGGAAGGCTGTGCCATGAGCATCCGACAATTGGACTTGGTGATCTTTGTACTGAGTCCCTTGGATTCGGTCTTTCGTTTTCTGATTCTTGCTGATGTGCTGTTTAGCATTGCGGATCCCTGTTAACTGTGCGGCCCGGCTGTCGTTCGCTGCGGTTTCCGGGTGTATGTCGGCGGAAATCCGGTTCGCCGCTTGGGAGAGCTCGGTTGCTGGTGGTGTTCGGGTGGACTAGCGCTATTGCTTCAGTCGGTTGCCACATGTGGAACCTAATTGAGTGCTAAGAACATCCGGCAATGGGGCTTGGTGTCCGATGGGATTAGCTTTTGGTGTGGTGACAGTCATTTGTTGGTATCTTTGTAGTGGTGTTCGTCAGTGGGCATCGGTTTCCCTTCGAGGTTTTCCCGGTGTAAGGGCTGGGGATGAGTTGTGGTGGGTTGTCTGGAAACAATTCAGAGACGTACAGTTCCTTGGGAGCAGGGGTGTATTGCGACGACCTGTAGTCGCGTCTTATGCTGCTGGAATTGGGGGAGTAGTGCCTCGTTTAGTAATGCAGTTCGGGTGGGCTAGCAGGCTGCCCTTCCAGTGACCGCAGGGGGTATGGCAAGGAGTCCGCACGGGTTGGGTTGACTGTCCCTTCAGTTGATTGCATGAAGAGGACCAAGAGCATGCGGTGGTGGGGGTTGGTGCCCGGTGGACCGGGCTTTTGGTGGAGTGCCTGTCATTCGTTGGTTTTTAGTACTCGTGTTGGTCGGTGGGTGACGGATTCCTTTGTTTGTCTACCCGGTGTGAGAACTGATGAGTGGGTGTGGTGCGTTGTCTGGAAGCAGTTCAGATAGGTACGGCTGATCGTTTGCCGGAAAAAGTGCATTGCGACTTACCCGCGGTGCGAGGCCGGGTCCTCTACACTAGCAGCCGCCGGAGGCTACACCCCAGTCGGTGTTGGTGTCGAGGTGGTGACTGCATAGCATTTTATGTAGCTGTAGCTGTTTCCTTTGTTTGTGTTAGTTTGTTCGTTGTGGTCATATTGTTGTTTTTGATGCTTGGTTTTATTGTTTATTTTGTTTAGCTTGTTTCTGGTCTAGCTGCTATTAGTATTTTGTTTTTTTTGACATTGAAAATGTCTTATTGCACTATCTGGGGCAGGGTGTCATTCTAAAATCTAAAATCAAACGATGTCACGTTTTTGCGTCACTATTTTGAACGCTAATAACATTGGTATTTATGAACGGATTTCCGTCTGGTTATTACCAAACAATTCGGAATTAGCTGAAATTATGTTTTATTGCTATAGTGTTTTTGTATTTCAATAGCACACTATTGAAAAACAAGCAAAAATGAACAGATCTCGAAAAAGTGAAAACTCCCATACATCAGTTAATCTATCCCCGGCAGAGCCGTCAATAGGGAGCAGCTTAGTGATTCAAACGAACACGAAAAGTTATAAATAAATGTGCCGCGTGCCTGTTTGAATCAGTTGTTGCTCTTTTACCAGACAAGTAACATCGTGCCTATAGCGTATCGTACGACAGATTTGAGCACCCAGCACACTACGCTTCTATGAATGGCGTCATCCTTGACTATTTAAAGAATATCATTCCTCGAGCGACTTCATTCTCCTGTCGAACGTCGGGCCGCAAAGAACAGCAGCAGCAATCACGCATGTTAACAATGCGCTGCGATGAGTGCTGCATTTGATCACTGCTACCGCTGGGGGTGATCCGATGTAAATAGAGTTGACAAACCTCAGTTGAAGCTGTTCCATTGTGCATGTTATTATTGTTAAATTAAAAGCCCTGTTAAGGGCTATAACATGCAGTGAAGAACAATTTTGAATATTTCCAATCATTGACAGCGATAATCCAATTGCGCAGTTTATATTCGTTATTTGTTGCTTGCGCGTATATTGTCAATCTGAAATTTGCAACAATCTGTTATTTGTTTAAATTTATCCTTCCGAAACAATGCAAAAATGTGCAGCTACTTAAAGTACATTTCCAGTCTGAAATTGGCGAAAAGACCAACAAAAAGCTGAATATTTCTTTTTCGATGCGTGTAAATAAATTATTGTAGTTTTTTTTTCAATAAAAACTTCATTGACTTCCAACACGGGAGATTCGGCAACACAGCCTTGTGCAAATGTCGTCTACTAATGTTGAGCTGACTTTTTATCAAATTTCTTAGTGATATTTGCAATTTAAAAGTTATAGTGGATATTAGTTTTCCAAATAAAGCCATGTTCTACTAGTTGATAATGAAATTAAGTCGAGTACTGCGCGAGTGAAGTGATTTGATAGTGTAAATGAATGAAGAAGATCTCCAGAGATCCGGCCATTTGCATTCTGCCAAAAGGCACACATCTATACAACCAAAGGAAGTATATTTTTATTCTATTTTATACCGGGGAGCCGACTTGTTTTTTTATATAACAGTACAAGTAGCGACGCCATAAGATCGCTTTCGATTCATTCATCACTATACCGACCATATAACTGAATGTGTTAAATTCCACCAGTCACGATATTCCAGAATATTCGATTCAGAAAGGTAGTGAAAAGCATATGCGATAGGAGACAGATTTATCTCATTGGATTCGATTCACAAGATGGTGGTAGGCCAACAATAAATTTTACAGCGAACTTATCAGGGTTACCACTTTCACAGATTTTTTCAGTGGAGGCATTGTTCGATGCACTTTCACAGATCACACATTATTTTCAAGTTCCGCTGATTTCTTTATTATTTCCTCAAATACTCAGATGCATTGACGGATTTTTTTGAATTTCTCATGATGAACAGTCATGGCTATCAGGGTTGCCAAAATTAAATCTGTATTTTTATCCTAAAAAATCTTTTCATCTGTGTTTGCTCTTCGAAAGGTCTGTGTCGATGTCTGTATCGGGTCGGTTGAGTCGTTTAGCCTTTTGCTGGATTATCTATCAAAGATGTTGGTTCCTGATGTTTGAATCAGTCAAGCAAGGACCTGTTTACATTTTCGTAAAGGAAACAATACAAATCGTTCTAATATTTTACATCCAGAAACTTGATCTTTGCCGATGTGCAGGGTTGAAGAATTGTTTTCTTCTTCATTTAATTACTTTTGTTGATGTATAATGTTATATACGTTGGGTCGACCAATGTAGCTGTCATGTTTTCGGACAGAGAGTTGGGACTTGACAAAATCACGGGGTGTTTCTGGAAGTGGGCTTCAGCCAGGCGTTTGCTGGGTGCTGGCATGTACTACAAACCTTTGCCTTTCAGAGGGAGTGACCGCTCTCGAATGTGAAGATGTATTTTGATTAGGCTGTGCACGCAGACGAAGTAGACATGGATAGTGACTTGCTGTGGGCCGTGTGAGGCAATGTTTGTAGACACGGCTCACAGTGGAAGTCATTTTTGGGTTGACTTCGTCAGCGTGCACAGCCTGATGTGGAGGGCTGGACTGAAAGAGACAAAGGGAAAGTATTGCTGAAACTGTGAAGGGAATTTCTAAAAATAGTTTTTGTAACATCATTTCTTAGAAGTCTGTATATCTGTGCATGCGCGCAAGAATCTGTATATCTGCACATACAGATTCTTGGTCTGGGGATGGCTGAGGGGTCTGTATGAATATGGATTGTTCTGTATTTTTGGTAACCCTGATGGCGATATTGCGCATTGGTCTCGGTTTAATTATATTTTGGGGATATTATGACGTTTGGCTGTACTGGCCTTGTCCCGAATTACGCGAATATCTATTTTTGAACCAAAATCTGTGTATTCGTACATACAGTTTCTTGGTTTATAAAAAGCATATGAATCGGAATACATACTGATTTTTATACATTTTTGGCAACTTTGATAGCAATCTGTCAACATGCTATCTCTATTCCTCTCCCTGCACACGGAGTAAACGGTAGTGAGGTGATCAAAGTTTCATGCCACACATATATACATGCAAGCATGAGCGACACTGAGTACCAGACATGCACACGCTCATATTATTATGCACAGGTCGGACTTACACTGGGATAGTTGGGAACCCGAAAATGATTGTGGAAAGACAACGGAGTATTTGTGTCAGGTGATTTATTTGAAAGTGTTCGCGATGAAGGGATAGCGCCTAATTCATGTGATCTCGGATCAGCATCGTTCATTTTGTTTGTCTCTGGATTCGGGAGATGACAAGTACAACCACATTCAAGAGAAAGGGGAGCAATTTTTTTTCTCGAACAGTGCTAGCGGATATTAAGACGATAGAGTAAAGTGCGATTTTTCGTCCTGTTGGGGAGGATGCGTCACTGGTTCATTGAATGCTCGGCCTACGGTCGAGGGGATGCATAGGGATTGGCATCGACAGCTTTGCTTCGTTGGTGGGAGCCAAGGCAGGAGCACGGATGCCCTCGGAGCAGTGGGGTAATCGTGTTTAGACGAGTCGGGTGCCGCAGTTGTTGCCATACCTTTTGACACAGCGCGTTGAGCGGAGATGGCTGGTGCTGCTCTGGCCGGCGGCTTCGGGTGGGTGGGGGATGGGCTCATTACCCTATGTGTATGATATATGATATTTGATACAGGCAGCCCGTGAATGCAATGTAAGCTTATTCGTGGTACGGTTTTCTTATATAGAGTAATATTCATGTTTTTGCACTGTTTATGCTGTCGCCCCGCCGGTTTGGACCCGTTGGACGGGGCATCGTCTGCCGTCTTTAAGCACTATATGCACCTGTCCGATCCGTTTCGGTGCCGTGCGCGGACACCGCTATTCTTTCGTACGGTTCGGGTACGGGCGTTCACGGTTGTCCGTCACAATGCCATGCCGGACGGGTGTGAGTGCTCGCATTTGAGTCGTGTTGAGGAGTGTTGGTGTCCGTGCATGGAGCTGGACCGTCACTGGGACGGATCGGATAGGTGTAGGTCTGGCTTTGTCATCGTATTGGCTCGGATGGCGGACGTCTGTTGGGGCGTCCAATTCGGGTTTTCGCTGCGCATAGGCAAGGGCAGTGCGACGTAGCATTAAGTTTAAATTTTTTCGACGCGTTAAAGAAAATAATTTAATACTCCTCTATTCTAAAGAGAAATAAATGTAAATTCACAAAAATTACTCTTCATACGATTTTTCATGCAGTAAGTTTTTCAATTCGCGGTATTGTAAGATATCCAAAAAACGTTAAGGTTATTTGTACGCTGTTACAAATTTAATCCATGACATATAAAATTCAAAACAAACCTGTCAACACGATTTTTGTCATGTAATTGATTCATTGTGTATGCAAATTGTTGTTATAGCGAAAAAATTTGAAAGAATTATACGAAACAAATTTGAATTTTTTCGTCGGCCGGCAGCGGTGCGAGCGGGTGGGTCATAGAATGCTACGTTGCTGACAAGGGTGAGGCTAGAATTTTGTGACCAAATGCTACAAGGGGGGAGGAAGGGGTCGAAAGTCGCCGAAAAAAGCTACGTCATTTGTGCACGACCCCTTATTGTATTGGTTCTACGGAACGGGACGGAGATGTTGATGCCGTTTTCTGTGCGTTCCTTGGATTGTGGACCGGGTGGTTCGTGGGGTGGAGCAGAGCCCTCACTGGTGTCCGTGGTGGGGTCTTTGTCATATTACTGCGGTATACATTTTATTGCAAATCATTTTCTGCGGGTATGATTTTCGAAGCCGATGGGATACATTGCCTCTATTTATGAACCAATTTATTATGCGATTCACCGACACATATCACAACATCTCGCGTGCATAATGAAGGCAATATAGAGTCGGCATTTTGTTCACTCATTTGAAGAGAAAGTATGTAATACATTATTGTGATACTATCACGATTTAATCAAGGTAACTGTTAATTATAATAAAATGTAATTAGGTATCAACTTTTTTATTACGAGATAGCTTGAAGCAGTAAGCATAATCGTACCAGAACTATCTTATTATTCTAGTATTGTAGAGTTTCACCGGAACAAAGAAACACGAAAAAATAACATTTTCACTTGTCGATTGAAAAATTCTATTAAATATAAGCAACACTCCCGACAGCCGGCTATCCGGAGTTTAAGTTGCATATTTCACGCACTAATAATTTCCGTATTAATACAACAAACGATAAATCTAATCTCAATTCTCGGCAGCCGGCTGCCCAGAGCAATAAATACATGATAACACTTCAGAGAGTTGCATAGATCGTATCATTTATCAAGGTGAATCCTGATCTATGTAGCTATTGATCCCATCCCACTAACCAAAATTCCATCCCGTGACAACCGCAGAGATGCAGAGGTATACACGGTCTCTATAACAACGGTTGTCACACTAACATTCCCTTCCTTCCCCGATGACTGTAAGGACGTGGCCGGCGCCGTTATTGCTACCTCAAAATTTAGAACCCTCGAAACGTGCACATTGAGGATGGAAAGCTACTCCCAGGCTCCATTCGTTGATTCTCTGTGCAATTTTGCTTGTTCTGGTCAATCACGGAGTAGCAACTACGAATTGTATGGTCATCATGCTCATGCTCATGCTCATTTCCAGTCTGAAATTGGCGAAAACCTGTGATTTATTAAAAATAATCTTTCGGAAACATAATCCAAAATTCTGCAATGTTTCAGAAAATTGGAGGATGTGGCAACACGGCCAACTAGCGAAAGCCGTACCAAAAAGAATCCGCAAATATTTTTTCGTTATTCTGCATGAAGGCAGTCCTTCCATCATCAGTGCGAAAGTGATAAAAGCCGATGTCACGTTTCAAGCTAACAGTATTTCATATTAGATGCTGAAGGGAAAGGTTGTTTCTTTTCATTTAGAAATATTTATCTGATGTAAGTAACGTGCGGCTGGAAGAGATGGCAAACCTTTTTTTTGCAGCTGACTAATTGTTCCATTCTGCATGTTATTTTTGTTAACCCAAAAGCTCTTAGTTAGTTTAGTACTTTTCATTCCATAGCACGCGTGTTTGTGTATCCCACAAATAGTCCTTTTCAGAATTCCACCAATGGTCCTTTTCAGGACCCCACATACAAAAGAGTTAATTTGAATGATTTTCTTAAAATGGTTCTTTTTAGGACCCCAAATAGAGAACATTTCAGAGTTAATGTTAATTAAA
This sequence comes from Topomyia yanbarensis, assembly GCF_030247195.1. Taxonomy (NCBI): domain Eukaryota; kingdom Metazoa; phylum Arthropoda; class Insecta; order Diptera; family Culicidae; genus Topomyia; species Topomyia yanbarensis. Next base: position 8,341,007 of record NC_080671.1, read on the forward strand.
CCACCGAATATATAAAGATACATATGTTATACTTTCTTCGTTTACGTATAATTTGATTTATGCCCAGTTATTTTTCTATAGTGCTTGCAAACATTTGATTTGATAGCAGGTATTTAACCCTTTCATGCCCAACTTTTTTCTAGTGCATGTAGGGTTTCAAAACTATTTTTTCTTGAAAACGGTGGGGTCAAGAAACATGAAAAGCCTATTTTCATAAAGATAGGTGCTTCCATGGCAGTGCTAGAAGTCACCTTCTAATGCTCAATACAATTGTCCTAGAATATTACAATAGTCTTATTACGTGGAAAACGTAGCCAACGACAGTCTAAATTGATAGGTTTTATCAGTTTTCAATAATATTGCACCATAACAAAGATATGTGAAAAAATCTTTTTCCGTCGTCAACGTAAACTGTCCCTGGCAGCACTGCTCCATCGGAAACCAATCAGACTAATTGCAATAACTTCAGTTCTAGATCTGAACCTTGCAACTGTTAATACTCAAATTAAAGGCAATAATCACATTAATGAGCCTTGGAATAAAACTTTTTTAAAACATTAATTTGTCACACTACAGGTTATCGATTTTAATTTAAAAATTCAACAATTATCTCTGGTGAAGAATAGCATGCCTGTGTGTAGTTCTGAAACAGTCGATGGCATTAAGGGGTTTTAATTTGGCCACGGATAATAATGCTTGCTCATAAAACTGGCTGCATTTTTAATGTCATCGCGGTCGTGTCTTGTACACAACCCTTAATTTTTTCAATCCGAGATGGGTTCCTGGCGGTCGGTACGCCAGTACTTCTTCTTTCAACTTTTGTGTCTCAACGTCCTTGGTTGCCGTCGGCGGTCGATTCGCTACGAGCATGGCGACTTACCCTATCAGAGCGTTTATGATTCGGTCCCTTTCATCGACTGTGGGCCAATGGTTTTTTTGAGAGTGTCCGTAAAAGAATTATTGTGGATGTTTTGGTTGTTCAGTGCTTTAGCCTCAGGGAACGTTAAATTGCTATCGATTATCAGTTTAATGGTTTTCGCTTCTCTCCTCTGAACAGGATCGAACTTTGGCTGAATGTTTGTCACTACAATGAATGCATTTGCTCTCATCGCTGCACGAGATTTCTTTTTGTGGACTTGGTATTCCCCACTACAGTTGAGACACACTTCTTTTTGATTGCTTACCCTCGATCCATGACCGAATTTTCCGCAGCGGAAACATTGCATCGGGTTAGGGTAGAATCGCCTGATTTGAACGCACACCATGCTTAGGAAGATTGTCTAAGTAGCGGGGTGTTTGAAAGAATTTTGGAAATAATTTTGGTGATCCTTCGAACCTCTATGACCCTTTGCTCCTTTAGCTCTCGCAGGATGGTCGACGTTTCCATGTTGGTGGTGCCCAAGTCCTATAGTAGGCCTTGAAATTTTGTTCAGGAATAGGTGTGGGATAATTTAGATCTTCTGTCTATCGGCTAACCGATCGATTTTTAACAGCAGTAGGTTCTCTAGGAAGAAGTCTGAAGGGCGTATTTGGTCCCTCTCGCCTCTTTAACCGCCGAGATTCATTTTGTTGGTTCCGTTTCCAGGGTGTTTTCGAGGGTTAAATGTATTAGGGATGGTTTAGTAGAGAGTTTCCCTCATATCCCATTTTCGTCTCTAGCTACCCTCTCCCTCTTCTCCCGAGGGCCCTTGGTTTGCGCCCATAAAGTCGATTGTTCAATAGTTATTTGGATGAAAATAACTTATTGTGATTGCTTTGTGATCCTGCGAAGAACGGTCTCCCCTATGTGGGTGGTTCCCCCTAACAGCAATCTACGCGTGAATTCCTTTTTTTCGAAAATGTACGATTGTCAAAGTTAGACCAGAATGACGGCCTGTTACGCACTTTAAATTCCGATTTTCTCCACTATTTGGTCGAACTATTTCGGTTACAGACCACTGAAAGACTTTTTTCAGTTTCCACTCCCTGACGTTGCTTCGAGTAAATGCCAACATTTCAAATGATTTTTAGTATCGATAAAAAAAATCGATAGTAACCAAAAAATAACAAATAGCGATAAGAGAAAAAAAAATAAGAAGAGAAATTACGAATATCATTATAATACTGCTGATATCATGAACATGAGTCACATTCATCCACGTGTAGAATTCGAAAGTAAACTCCAGAATAAATTATCACAATAACGTGAACAGAAGTTACGACAAACGTAACTAAAACCCTGAAATCATGAAAATAAATATACATAAATCTCTACACGCTACTAAAATATCACGACAACGTGAATATAAATTATGAAAATCGTGAAAAAGTTTCGAAAACCCTGAACAAAAGTCACATTACTCGTGATTAAAATATCACAAATCGTGACCAAGATCCTGAAATCATGAACATAAAACACTCTATTCGTGACTAAAATATCACGATAACGTGAATAGAAATTACGAAAATCGCGACCAAGATTCTGAAATCAAAAACAATAAATCCCGCTAATATGACAGAAAAATCTGACCTATGAATAAAATACCTTGCGTTTCGGCTTCGCCTCATCAGAAACCGACACTAACTTGTTGTCGGAATAGATTAGCGCCGGCTTGACGCAAATCCCTTAAAACTAAAACACACTTTGTGTAAATATAGCATAATTCCTGTTTCGCCCTAAATAGAATTTCCACTATTCATGGAAATATAAACACAACCAAAGTTGATATTTTTGATATGGCATCTAAAACATGAAAAGGATGTGAAAAAATGATCTTTCCCCTTTCATCTCATTCCTTTTTACCTTCTTGTGAACTTGTAATCGGAAAATGTGTCACTGGAGTTCGGATTCCAAACACGATTTTGAACCCCAGTCAATCATTGAAATCAAACTTCAAAGAGTTGCAATAGATTTGCCACACTCGACCAACAGCAATACACAACGAAAACAGACACAACAAAAAGACATCAATCGATTCACAATTTACGCGACTGCTTGCCTGCAAGGTACTGATAACTCTTTCACGGAATTCTGATTTGGATCCCATCCTCCCATACAGAAGCTCTGCTTGCCATTCTCGTTGATTGGAATTTATGATCAGAGATGGTTCGTGTGCTCGCCATTCCGCCGTTCTGGGTTCGAAGAAAATGGAAGGTATACTGAACATCATCATCCTAGAATAGAAGCCAGTAAATCCATTCCGATGGAAAAACGAATAAGCAGTCGATCCTCGTTAAAGTAATTCTACATCCAATAACTGTATGCGAGGGATTTTCTCTTACATTCGCTGCGAGAGATTTTCTCTCGCCTCACGCACCGCCATAGTCATGGTTTATCAAACACGTGTCGCATAAATTTAAATTTGATTTGGGAATGGATGGTATCCTGGATCGTATTTGATTAAATGGTGACCGGAAATGCGCAACTAAAGTTTTAGATTGACGATTTTCGGATGAGTTTGGACCCTTATAGGGAATATTTTTGTTTTTCGACTTTTCCTTATTTTTCTTTTTATAGAGGTTTAGTCAGGGTTATCCAAACATGAAAAGTTTGGAGCCATAACATTCAGAACTACTCTATGATTTTGTGTAGAATCTGCATAAAACACGCCATTTGGATGGAATCCCATGAGATAGTCCTTTCCTAACCTACTTTCATTGTTGAAGCTGTTATGTTTCATGCAAACTAAGTTTTTGACAAAGCAATGGTAAATCCAAATCAATTTATGAGATTTGTCGTCATCAAAAAACGTGAACTTTCCATTCTACGTCCATTGTAGCAATCACTATATGTACAGGAAACATAGAAACTCTCTATTGTAACAACGTTACCCATCAAGTACCAATTCGGCAGTGCCGGTAAGCAGCAAAATGTGCTTCGAATGATGATCCCACAGAAATTCAAATGTGCAGCTTTGCTCTCCCCATACACAATCATTGGAGATTTCCGGCACACATACGCCACCGAGTTCAAATACTGAATGGATGGATTCTGCCAACTGGTCCCAGTCATGTTCATCAAGTTGACGGTATGATAGTGCGACTTTTGGGAACCTGTTGCGCGCTGTGGAGTGGAGATTGTTCCTTTGCCAAAAGAGTGATGGAGACAGATAAAAATATTCCCAGCTGGACTGGTACAAGTGTTTCGAAGCTCGGAATGAAAAATGAAAGCCATGTTACATGTTTCCTCTATTGTACATTTTTGACAAGTGCTAGTTTTTATAGATGGGGTGGACGGAAAAAAATACGTGCAATGCTAACGAATAACGACATGAGCAGGAAATGAAATGTAGTATAGAGAGTATGGTTCTGACAATTTTCCCTTCCATTACGTGAGACGGCATGACTGATTGTGTCTACTGTAGAAAGGATGCCCACCGTAATCAGTAGTGGGCGGTATTATAGATGAATAATTTGAAATTTAATGGCCCATTAAACGAAGCGAAAGCCAAAAAACAGATGCTCTAAAATGTTGTAAAAAGTTGAAAACATTTTTAATTGCAAGTCTGGAAAGAATAAAACAAGGCGCGATCTTCCACCAATGCTTTACTGCAGGTCTTTTTTAAATAGATTAGTTTGCTTATTTTTTTGTGTGAAAACTCGTAAAGCTTTTTATTTTTAATGAAGAGTTTCATTTGACAGCAGCAGATCATAAAACTCGTGGATTTCCAATTCGAACGAAACTTTGCGGTTGGTTTCGGTTTATGAATCTTTCTTGTTTTTCATTCGAAATTTCGCTCATTATGACTCAAAAAAAAATTTAAAAAGGAAATTGAGTTACTGCTTGTACCAATTTCAAAATAAATTGTTCGAGAACCGTACTTTAAACAACAAAACCATCTGAACGCCCCGGGGTTAGACAGAATCAAATTCAACTTGTTGAAGAATCTGCCTGATTCCGCGAAAAGGCGTTTGCTGAATTTATTTAACAAGTTCCTTGAGGGTACCATTGTTCCTTATGACTGGAGGCAAGGGAAAGTCATCGCCATCGCAAAACCGGGATAACCAGCCTCCGACCACAACTCGTATCGACCGATTGCAATGCTTTCCTGTATCCCGAAGTTGTTCGAGAAAATGATCTTGTTTCGCCTCGACAATTGGGTTGAAGCAAATGGCTTACTGTCAGACACATAATTTGGCTTCCGCAAAGACAAAGGGACGAACGATTGCCTTGCATTGCTCTCAACCGAAATTCAAATGGCCTATGCTAGCAAAGAGCAGATGGCATCAGTTTTCCTAGATATAAAGGGGGCTTTTGATTCAGTTTCTATCAAAATTCTTTCTGAGAAGCTGCACCAGCATGGTCTTCCACCGACTCTAAACAACTTTTTGCTAAAATCGCTGTCTGAAAAACATATGCACTTTTCGCATGGCGATTTAAATACATTGCGATTTAGCTACATGGGTCTTCCCCAGGGCTCATGTCTAAGTCCCCTGCTCTACAATTTTTACGTGAATGACATTGACGAATGTCTTGTCAATTACTGCACGCTAAGGCAGCTTGCAGATGACGGGGTAGTCTCTGTTACAGGGCCCAAAATTGCCGATTTGCAGGGATCATTACAAGACACTTGGACAATTTGTCTGCTTGGGCTCTTCAGCTGGGCATCGAGTTCTCCAAGGAGAAAACTGATCTGGTCATCTTTTCTAGGAAGCGTGAGCCGGCGCAACTCCAGCTTCTACTCATGGATGTAACGATCAATCAGGTCTTCACATTTTAATATCTCGGAGTCTGGTTCGACTCTAAAGGTACCTGGGATATCACATTAGGTATCTGAAACAGAAATGCCAACAAAGGATCAATTTTCTCCGGACAATAACTGGAACATGGTGGGGACCTGATCAGGTTATACCAAACAACGATATTGTCGGTGATGGAGTACGGGTGTTTCTGTTTCCGCTCCGCTGCGAACATACACTTCATCAAACTGGAGAGAATCCTGTATCGTTGCTTGAGCATTTCCTTGGGCTGCATGCACTCGACCCATACGATGAGTCTCGAAGTGCTGGCGGGCGTTCTCCCGCTGAAAAATCGAAAAGGCTCGTCGAGCTTAATTCTCAAACCCGTTTTATGTCCTTGTACTTCGACTACATGGCACAGAGCATCAATCCTTCTTATAATCCCAACCGTGTCCACTTCCTAGATACTTCTGATTCTACTGTATTCTTCGGCACAACCATGAAGGAAGAGATTTGTAGAATACCGGATCACATACTCCCACAAGTGATCCCCAATATAGTTTATAATAAATTCCGAGAAGTCGACTTTGACCAAATATTCTACACTGACATATCAAATCTCGATGGGTCCACTGGCTTCGATATCTTCAATAATACTTTTACCGCTTCATTCAAGCTCAATGATCCCGCTTCAGTTTACGTCGCAGAATTAGCTGATATTCAGTACACCCTTCGGATCATCGACACTCTGCCCATACACATACTTCATCATCTAGGACAGCCTCAGCTCTATCTATGCTCTTCGTGCGATGAAGCCCAAAAAACAATTCCCGTATATTCTGGGAAAAATACGGGAGTCCTTGTTTGGGTCCCCTCTTATTGCTCTATCCCGGGGAACTCTTTAGCAAAGGTAGGCGCATTAGAAAGTGACATCGATGAAAGACCAATTTGCTTCAACGAATTTTTCAGCATCTGTCGTCACACTCAACAGTTGGCAAACCTCGTGGAGCAATGGAGAACTTGGACGATGGTTACATTCCATTATCACGAAGGTATCAACGAAGCCATGGCTCAGGGGGGATGGATGTGGGTCGAAACTTCATTCGTGTAATGTCCCGGCTCATGTCTAACTACTACACGCTGGCTGCACATTTGCTGTGTATTGGGCTTATGGAGAGTAGTCTGTGCGCTTGGGACGAGGGTTATCACGACATCGACCATGTTGTCTGGGTTTGTGCCGAGTATTCTGACGCCAGGTAGGCCACCCAATGTCCCAGTCCGGTATATGCTAGCAAATTGCGATCTCCCCTAAATGTCCCTTATTTACAATTTCATTAAAACGATAAATATCCCAATTTAGCCCCTCTCTTTTATTTCTCATTTTTAGAAGCTCCCTGTCCTGCCTTTTGGAGCCAACCTGCGCCAGAGCGTCATTATGTGTCCGTAGTCGTCCTTATCACGCTTGCATAAAAAGAACTTGTAGCGAAAGTGACTCGATTCCCCGTGGGTCCGATGAATTTCACCCATCAATCCGGTTCTTGACATCATGGTAGCCTGAGGCTCTAAGTCATGTCGCTGATCTCCCGTTCGCCTGAAAGTTTGTTCTTCTTTCTTTGTCATCATGTCCTGTCCCTGACACAACTGCTGCTACACCGATGTTAGAAAAAAATCAAATTTGTATTATGTATTCCTAGTTGTAAGATAGCTGTAAAAATTTTCATGAAAAAAACTTATGTTTTCCCTCTTGATTATCAAACTGGATTCCTAGTTTTAAGATTTTGGAAAATTTGCTTATAAAACACTATTGTTCCCACTCTTGCATATTGAATTGTATTTCTAGTTATAAAATAGTTGTAATTTTTTTCCTCTTTGATAAAACATACTTCCACATTGTAACCTCCTAGTTTTTAAGATATCCAAAATGTTAAAAAAAAAAAAAAAAGAATTTGACGCCGTCAAGCAAATGCATTTGTGCCTATTATATAAACAAACTGAATAAAAAAAACAAAACCATCTGAGAATGAGTTGACGGCAGGGCTGCCGAGGGGGGAGGGGGGGGGGGAGTGTTTGCCCCCGGTTCCGGATTTGTGGAGGGGACCGGGCCTGAACAGAAGGAATGATTCTGTCAGATATTATCACAATAACAATTAATTTGGAAATTCAATTGCAGTTTCAATATTGGTATTGATTTCCTCCAATTTATATCACAAAGTTAATTATAAATTATACCATAAAGTTTAAACTGCATGAGAGGCTAATCAAAGGAAAACTTTGAAACTTAGAACTCAAAAACGATTTTAACGCGCAGTGGGCAAAAAGACATAAGATCTTTTTATGCGTGTTAAAACACTGAAAAATATTTTCTACTAGCTAATACCCATCGCGCGGTGCTGCGACTTTCTACGAAAGAAGAGGAAAACACAATTTGTTCCGTAGCGCCATCTGGCGGACAGATAAATAATGCCTACTATGTATAATTTTTTTCTCGAGTATCCCATCTCCATCACCATCTGATTGGCCGTCCATTTCATCAATTTTATAATTTGCGGTCCAATTTAACTTTATTTCGTATTATCCAATCTAATCAAGCTGAATATTTGTTCACAAAATTAAGACCTCTTCGTAATCCTCGCACATTAAATTTTTCGTTACTCCTTCATCATACGGCATATTACAGCCAATCAATATTTGTAAAAGGTTTGTTTGTTGGAATAACTTGCCCTTTCCAATCAAAACTTGTAATACAAAAATAGCCTTTAAGCAAGAGTTATTGCGCGAACTCAATAACATGAACTAAAATATTAAAAGCTAAGAGCAAAAATTATAATTAGAATAATAGACTAGCATCAGTTTTAAAGTTTCGTCTATTCGTCCTTTTTTCCATACTTTTCATTTTAAGTTTATCATTTGCTTGAAACATCATTCTTTCTATTTATTTTTTTCGTTTTACCTTTAATTCGTGCTGTGAATTTTTATGTTCTCCATTTATAGGTTTTGAAATTTATGCCTTTCTTTTGTGTGGATTTTTTCAATATTCTCCCATTTTTCTTTATTGTTATGTTCCATTACCTTTAGCATTCTACTTTTTTACCCATTTAAACAATTTTGAATTCCATGTTTTTATTTTGTTATTTCTTTCATTTTAACATTTTTCTCATTATTTAATTTGATTTTTTTGCGTTTTGTAACTGTTTTTTTGTTTATTTATTTTAAACCAATTTATTTTTTAAATTTTTCCTTATTTTCTGCTCAATCCTATTTTTTCGTTTCTTCTAGCTTTTTTACATTTATCCATTTAAACCATTTTGATTTTACATGCTTTCTATGGTTTCACTTTTGTCTGTTTTTGGTCTATTTCCACTTGTTCTTGCTTTCTATTTTTTCTTTAATCTATCCCATCCAATTGCTCCTATTCCCATCCCATTACACTCATTCAGTTCTAAATGAGTTCATTTGTACACTTTTTGATTTTTCATTGTAATTTTATTTTTATCTACATACTCCATGCTTGTCTTTTATCATTTCTTCTATTTTAAAACATTTTTAACATATTCCCATTTTCCTGTTTTCATTTTTTAATTCGTTGCTAATTTTTATATTTCAAACATGTCACATAATTGTTATTTTTACATCCAACTCAGTCCATTTTATTCATTTCCATATTTGTTTACTTTTTTGTAGTATTGTTTTTATATTTTTTGTTGTATTCGTTTTTCTTGTTCAGTTTTTCCTTTTTTCATGATACTTTATATCATTTTGATGTTTACGCGTTTTCCACTGTTTCATCCATTGTGCAATATTTTTCTATTTCTTTAATTTTTGTCTAATTTCTTTATTCATTTCCTTCGTTTAATTTAATTGCTTCAATTGTTCAATCTGTTTTATTCTGCTATTTCTTTAAATTTTTAAATTTCCAATTTATTTCTTTTCCGTTGTCTTTGTCTATTTTCTGTTGCTTCTGCGCTTTGGATTTTTTTCTAGTTTTTGATATTGATAGGGTTTGACAATTTGCATATTATTCTTTTTCCATTATTTTATATTATTTTTTTAGATTCCTCGTTTTGTTTTGTTTTATCTATTGATCAGTTTTTCCTCGTCTGTTCTTTTTTTGTTTTGTGCTCTTTAAATTCCACCTCCATTGAATGTTTCTTTTGTTTTCTTTTTAAATTTATTAATCTTTCACTTCAATCAGTTTTGCCCGAAACCAAAAAAGTTGTAGAGCACCGGCTTGTCCGAATGTGTGGTTTCTTTAACGAATTCTATGTGAAACCAGGCAAAGATCCAAACAAATCCATGCACCTGGATAAATATGAAAATAATGATAAATCGACTGCTTTCAAAGACACTAAAATTTCGATATTTAAAAGATTATTTGGACAGCAGAGGGTTGAACAGCAATGCATTCCGCGCACGTATTTTTTTTTGTGCATAATGAATGTGCATAAATATTTTTTTATTCACTTCTTTTCGGGATAGAGAAATCCCTTTTTGGAAAAATCCTTAACCCTATGTGCGGGGTTGGGAATAGAACCCAGGTGACCTGCGCGTAAGGCAATCGATTTGCCAACTACGCTTATGTTTTCCATTTATGGGTTTAACATCGATCTGGCGGTTAAGTTGATCTGCTACGATGCTGATGATACGAAGTCGAATCGCAAATTCCTAAACATACGGTTAGTGACTAAACTATATTGACACATTCATTTTCTAAGAATGCTTTATTCTAAAACCCTTCCATCCCATTCCATCCCATTCAGCGTTGCCGTCTTCTCCTACTTCACCATAAAAACTTACTCCTATGCCATCTCTAATGGTTGACTTTTATCCTACGCCGTACTAACCGATGCGGAAAAACTGATAACAGGTGGCCAACGTGTAGAAATCGTAAAACATGTGTCTTAAAATAGAATGTTGTCCCATGCTGGATGCCACCTCCGGAAAGCCTGCTTTCGCATTAGCATTCCAGTCTCAAGTGGAGTCATCCCCATCAGCTGATGTCGATAGGCAATAAGCGCTTCCGTTGGAAGGCACGCCGGAGGGCAATTTTGCCACCATACCATACACGACGGCAGTTCAGTTAGCCTTGTGAAGTTTGTTCGAACATTCCGCCGGCTGCATTAACATCATGGTTTCCGTTCAACGACGTCTGCCGTTTCCCCGTAGCCGATAAGGATGGGAAGATTCTTTAGAAAATGTGCTCTGCCACTTGTTGAATAATGAAGTGTGCTAATTTCCTGAGGCATGTGTGATTAATGGTACTTCAACTAGTTTAAAAAATCTTTTAAAGTGAGCTTCGTTATTCTAAAATGGCACTTTAAAAGTTTTACTGGTAACATACAAGTTTCACAAAGGTTTTTTTTTAAATACTCACAGCAGTAATTTAAACCGTATAGTTCTACAACCAAGCTATTTCAACAAATTTCCACGAAAGTGCTTTGAGCCTGCTTCTAACCACTTTTATGCTTCTGCCCTTAAAGAAGATCAGTTCGAAAGTAAAGCTCTAGCACCCCACATCTTAAATAAAATCTCGTTTATGTCCACACTGCAGTCATTGGTGAACTTTCACCGAAAACCCGCCTGCACCGCGGTCGAGACACTCGTCCGTTGCAGTCAACTGATCGGAGCTAACGCCGTTGCCATAAAATTTTCTCTGTACTCTGCAGTGCAATCTAATTATCGTTTATTTCATTTGTCGAGTTTCCCTAGCCGCCCAATAGTTCCCGGCAGCGGAAATCAGCCAAGCATCAGGCCTTCTACAAGCCGCAAGGAAGTCGAAGTGAGGAAAAGCCACTAACCACTTCGATGGCGCTTCCGGTTTCTTTTTTATTTCATTTCCCAAAACAGCTCCTTGAGGGCCTTGAGGTTTTACGTCGCAAAGTGGCTGGCCTCTGGAAGGAGTCTGATAAATTAAGTTCATACTTGCTGCTGACGTTTCTCAGTTTTTCGCGATTTGTCTCCGTGGAGCGCTTCTGGCCGGTGTCTAGCAGTGGGAACTGCAACAGGGGGAGGTGTTCTTTTAGCAGAAATCTGGAGAGTGCATTATTTCGATAAATTTTTCTTTTCTATTGTTAGACCCGAGTAGAGAAGGCGCTAGTTTGTATTAGAGTTGGATTTTATGTCCAACAAGCATAAAAGTTGATTCTTCTGGGGAAATGTTTTCTCTGCTTTCCTGAAACAGTTGCAGCGTCGTACTCCGTATGGATTTGTATCAGCTAATTGAAATAGTTTTTAGGGGGTGAGGAGGTCGTGAAAAGAAATTATAACTTGTACCGGAAGCGTGATGCGACTATACTGATCGAATCATCGCCATGCATATGATAGGTCCATTAGTTTTTTAAGAGAGTTTGTTTGACACAGCTCAATGCTATAGCTTGATTGAGCCGTGAGTCTGTTATGTTTATACAGTGTGTTCAAAATACAATTACTGCTCAACCCCAGTGCTCTTCGATTTATCAGAAAACCAGCTCTATGCCACTCGAATCTTGGTATCACAACAATGTGTACGATCCTTTCGCTAAATTGATGTTATCAGAGAACAATAATTTATCTAGGAAACCAGTTTGAAGCGCTACTGAGCCAGTCGTAATTTAGTAAGATCACAATGCTTCGTTCCCTTAGTTCCAAAACAAGAAGCTCTGTTCTTAATTGAAAACTCATTCGAGCTTCTTTGGCTTGCACGAAAATTTGTTTCTGCACTTGTTCGTCCTGCTAAAAAACATCTTACAATACACGAAACATGTTAAGATTGCTGTCTTACAGAAATATCTAAACAATTTGTAAACCGTTCACCAAAAAACCTTGCCCTAGAAAGGCATTCAACAAAAAAGTAAATCCGCAGAACGTACCATTGAGTTGGCGGTAATCATTTCCGTTCTCTGGCTCCGCTTCTCGAATGCGCACTTGAATCACCAATTGGTTGAGTGTGCCCCCATCGGTAAGAACTTGGCAATGCCGATTCCACGCATTTCACACAATTTGTCATATCTTAAATACGAGTACGATTATTTTAAATTGGTTTAGTTTGTGGGTGTATTAAGGTGTCCTGTACAAATACCAGTTGAATTATTGACAATCGACCGATGTTTGTGGTAGTTATACTTCGAAAAAAACTATGTTCACAACTCCCCACCGTCCCCTACTTCGCCTAGCTGCCCAACACAGCCTTTTGGCGGAGTAAGTTCTCTAGATCCTAAGTGTAGTTTCAAGTTAGTACACGACCAATTTTCAATTCTTCGGTAAAATACTACTGTAAAGTAACGTACCAATAGTTTTAACTTTTTCAAAATTTCAAGATGTGTGATAATTTTTGCATTGAATTGTACTACCACACCCTAAATAGTTGTTTTTTCTCGTTTTCCTCGAATTTCCAAATTTTAACTCAAATATCATTTTATATTGGTAAGAACTCGGCAAGATAAAGTTCTTAGACGATTCGTTATCTCTTTCACAGTTGCTCAGCTCTTTTCACGAACTGATTGTTGAGATCGCCACTACTTTGCACCACGATGTAGAATTCCGAACGAAACAATTCGCAAACTATAAGTATGAATGCACATCTTTTGGGCTATCGATAATAAAACCGACAATAAACCTAGTCTAGATACTTCACACTCCCTTCTATTTACTTCAATACAAATGAATACTATTTACAGGTACAGTAAGATTCCGTTTTTGGCATGCTCACTTTTTGGCACACTCCGATTTTGGCAACAAATGGGTTCCGTTTTTGGCAACATTTTTGTTGGTCATAATAAGTTTTTTAAAAATGTGCAATAGATATTTTTGTATCAATTGATATCACATTATTTGACTTCATTTCCAAACATGGGAGTCATATTAACCCTCAAAGGCGCAAATCAATTTTTTTAATATTGTGAAAATTGTCTCATAGCTTCAATACATTACTGTGATAATTTTGAGATGTTTTTGTTTTACAACAGTGTTATGCATTTAAGGGTTACCTATATTTTACACTAGACGTGTTGTATTTAATCATTACAATAAGTGTAGAGATGCAGTATTTATGTATAATATGGACAAGTTGCAAGTGATTTTTACAACAAAAATGGTTTTCTTCAAGCCTAAATATCATCAAGCATTGCAGTTCGATTTTCATTCTATCAATTTCATTTGAAAGATCAACGATTGGTTAGTTATGGAGAAGCAATAAATTTATTTGTTTTCTAAAAGAGCTGTGTTTTTTAAACAAAACTGTTCAATTATTTCCAGAAAGAATACATAACAGTCCCAGGAGCGAAATCAACACTACCATTCAGTGAATTGTTCAAGTTTTGACGTTCAGTGGGCCGAAGAAAAGCGATTCGAATTAAATGCTATTTTACATATTCGTAGTGAGGGTAATTGCACTCGAGAAGTGCGCGAAGATTGTGAGAATTCTACAGGACGGCACAGTGGGCAGAATGCTACTTTCGACGCTCAAATCCTCTAGCGCCCTGGGTATGTATCCTGAAGGATTTGAGTCTTCGGAAAAGTATCTTGGATGAAAATGAGCATTATTTTGACAACTGACTGATAAACATTTTTTGCAAAGAATAAGCATAGCCTTATGACTGAACTAGAATTCGGAAAACTGCAGAAAGGACTAGACACAGCAGTGATTTAAATAAGATTACTTTATAAATTACTTGATAAATTTATTCTCAGTTCGAAATATTATATTTGAATTCGAAAACAAGAAAATATTTGAATATATTATATTTTTTTCCTCATTTCATTTGTCGGCAAAAGGCCCACCTTGCCCCACTTTTTTCTCTTCGTGGTTATAATGTTAAAGGTTTTTACTAGTCACAAACAAACAACCAGCTGCCGCTTCGTGGGTTATTACAAATTTTGTGGAACATATTTTTTAATATATATGATAAAAACGACCTTAAAATGTCATGATAACATTTATCACTCTAAGCATTTTTATCATTGTATATTTTCGAAGATTTAGGAATAAAACATTTATTTCTAGATATATTTTTCATAAACAAATGTTAAAATTCATTTTATCGAGTATTTTTTAAATGTCGTATAGCGCCATCTACATAGGTTATAAAGTATAAATGTCTTCAGTACACGTGTTAGAAATATCAAAACGAACAACTTTGCCGAAGACAGTTTTTTGATAGAACACCTCTATCAAAAGATATAACTGATCTAGATCAGTTTCTTCTTATCTAGATTAAAACCAAAGTTGTCAAAATAATGATCATTTCCATCTAAGATGCTTTGCTAAAGACACTAATCCTCCAGGATATATACCCAGGGCGGTAGAGGTTTTGAGCGTCGAAAGCTTGCCCCATTGTACGACGTCTGAATTTGATAAAATCATTTTGGGTTTTGCCCTTACTGTGTTATGCGAATCTCTGACACAGTGGACCATTATTTTCTTCGCAAATCGTGGGAATTAAATGATCATGTCCCATTTAAACCTGATATGGCTCGCTATATGCGTTAACATCCCAACTCGCTTGGTGTCCTCTAGTTGTTGTGCAATTTGTGTTGGAGATGAAATGTACAGTTCTCTAATCAACAATGGTTAGAATAGCACAAATCAATCTCCAACATAAACGTACAGCAACTCTGAATTTATCTCGACTCATGCAGGAAGGTAAAGCTTCCATAGCATTGGTTCAAGAACCGTATTTCCATAAAGGAAACTTCTATTTTGGAAAGTTACTTAACACTGCCTTCATTGCTTACAACAAGACAGGCATGACTAACCCACGTGAAATGCCTTGTGCTTGCATTCTTGCAAATAAGGCTATTGACGCGTGTCTCATATCGGAGCTCACAACTCGCGATATCTGTGTTGTCACAGTTACACTGACTGTCGGAAACGTAGACAAAAAATATATATATTGTTCAGCATACCTACCGCATAACGAATCATCTCCTTCTGATGATTTCAAAAGCATTGTATCATATTGTAGCAGAAATGGGCTTCCGCTCATTATCGGCAGTGATGCGAATGCTTATCACATCATTTGGGGCAGCTCCGACATCAATCTGAGAGGCTCTGAACTGATGGAGTACATAAGTAGTACAAATCTCCATATTCTGAATGTGGGAAACCGACCAACTTTTGCGAGGTCTGGGAGGGAGGAGGTGTTAGACATAACACTTTGCTCTGATAGAATTTTGCATGAACTGGGAAATTGGCAGGTTCCAAATGAAACTGAACCGTCTCTATCCGATCATAAATATATATTTTTTGATCATTTTGATGTCACCTTCAATGTGGTGACATATCGTAATCCTAAATCTACAAACTGGGACCTCTTTTTGGAAAACTTGGCGACTAAATTTCATGGATATTTTCCAACAATTAGTCAACTAGACGACTTAGATGACGTCGTGGATACGACAAACTCATTCATATTAGCATCCTATGAAGAAACTTGTCCACTTCGTACTGTTAAATCGTCTAGGGGAACCCCTTGGTGGAGGGCTGAGCTTGAAAGAATGAAGAAAGTTAGGGGAGGAGCTTGGAACCGGCGTCAGCGTGATGACTCCAGGGCTTTCAGGTCAGCTCGTAGTGCATATAAGAAATGTCTTAGATCTGCAGACCGGGCTGGCTGGCAAAGCCTATGCACTAATGTCTCTAGTCTGAACGAGGCTAGCAGATTAAATAAAATTCTCTCCAAATCGAATGATTTTCAGATGAGCTCCTTAAAAACCAGAGATGGTGTTTATGTGACGGACGAAAAAGATGTTCTTAATTGTCTCTTCGACACACACTTTCCAGGTTGTATCGATACGGAGTTGAACAATGTTCACAGATCTCATTCTGGTGATTCGGACTCGTGGGCGTTAGCACGCACATTAGTCTCCACTGAATCGGTCAAGTGGGCAGTTGACAGCTTTGCTCCATAAAAATCACCCGGAAAAGATGGAACACTTCCCGTGCTACTGCAAAAAGGATTTGATATTCTTAAACATGTCTTGAAAAAGATTTTCCAGTCTTGCTGCCGGGTATATCCCGAAAGCATGGCGAGAAATAACTGTTAGATTTAGTCCAAAAGGGGGGCGCTCAAGCTATGAAGAAGCCAAGAGTTTTAGGCCTGTCAGCTTAAGTTCTTTTCTTCTGAAAGCTTTGGAACGGATAATCGATCATCACATCAGGAACGTTAGTTTAGTTGAATATCCACTGCACAAAATGCAACATGCATATCAGTGTGGGAAATCCACGATCACTCTGCTTCACGATGTTGTTTACAACATTGAGAAAGCCTTCTCGCTCAAGCAATCTAGCTTGGGTGTATTCCTAGATATTGAGGGTGCTTTTGACAATGTGTCCTTCCAGTCTATTTTGGAAGCGATGCGCGGTCATGGGATACCTGCATGTATCTCAGGTTGGATAAACGCAATGCTTAGTAACCGCATACTTTGCTCGTCACTGCGACAGGCTGAGATACGGAAGTTGAGTATTTGCGGTTGTCCTCAGGGCGGCGTTCTGTCACCTTTGTTATGGAACTTAGTAGCTGATGGCTTGTTGAAGAAACTCAATGAGCTTGGATTTCCAACCTACGGGTTTGCTGACGATTACCAAATACTAATTACTGGATTTTGCATCGGAACAATCTTTGACTTAATGCAACAGGCATTAAGAGCCGTCGAACAGTGGTGTCGACAAGTTAAACTATCAGTTAACCCAAGCAAAACTTCAATGGTTCTTTTCGCAAAGAAGCGAATAACAACCGGGGTTCGTCCCTTGCAGTTCTTTGATTCTGAGCTACTGTGTGCAGATCAAGTCAAATACGTTGGAGTCATATTGGATTCCAAACTGAATTGGTCTGCTCACATTGAGTTCAGAGTCAAGAAAGCGTGCATGGCCTTCGGGCAGTGCAGACGAACTTTTGGAAAGACCTGGGGTCTCAAACCTAAATACATCTATTGGATTTACACGACAATTGTACGTCCAATACTGTCATACGGATGCCTTGTGTGGTGGCAGAGGGGAGAGGTGGTGACAGTCCAGTCAAAGCTAAACCATCTGCAAAGAATGGCGCTCATGGCGTTGACTGGTGCTTTCACCACGACTCCGACTGCTGCTCTTGAGACACTTCTAACTATCAAACCATTACACATACACTTAAAACAAGAAGCACTATCATGTGCATACAGACTGCAGAGTGCAGGTTACTGTAACTTTGGAACAGTAACCATGTTGATCTTGCTACCAGTCATACACGATTGTGGTCACAAATGGATACATGGGGTGAAGATATTCTTGCTCCCAGCGATATTACACTCACTTGTAGTTTTCCTTACAGGACATTCCATGTGAAGATTCCCTCTCGAGAGGAGTGGTTGTCTGGCTTTATGGAAAGACAACAACAAACGCAAGTAGTCTGTTACACTGACGGTTCTCTGATGGAGGGACGTGCTGGTGTCTACTGTCGTGAAATGAGATTGGAACAATCTCACTCACTAGGTAGATACTGTACTGTATTCCAAGCAGAAATCTTTGCGATTATGTGCGGGGTGCAATCGGCTCTTCAACTGAGTTTGTCCGGCAGAGTTATAAACTTCTGCTCCGATAGTCAGGCTGCAATCAAGGCCCTTAGCTCAGACAAATCCCGGTCCAAGCTAGTGATCGCGTGCCGAACCCAAATCGAAGAACTAAGCATTGTCAACACTATCGAAGCTCCACTGCGGCATGCTGACCAGGGCTTTAACCGGCCACTGCAAACTCAATTATCACATGGCAACTATTCAGCGCGCTGAGTCTTTTTCATGTGATCTTTGTGAATCCGACTACGGAACCTCATATCATCTGATATGCAACTGTCCAGCGGTAGCGCAATTGCGATTTCGAGTCTTCAGCCGTCCTTATATAGACGAAACCATGTTTGGTCGACTGAAACTCAGAGACATGCTAAAGTTTCTTATCCAATGTGGTAAAGAGCTTTAGGCTTATTCGCAGGCCAGTTGAACTACTTGTGAGTTTAACTTACCTGTTGTTTATTTTTGTTTTGTGCTGTTATTTTTCCCACCCTTCCAATTCTACTTCCCCACACCTCCTTGTCCTTTCCTTCCGCTCAGGAAATGATGAAAACACACGGCAAGGCACAAATCCCCGACTATGTACGGGGAACGTGCCATTTGGGCTAATATATTCTGATTCCTGATTCCTGATAGATCAGTTTCTTCTTATCTAGATTAAACCAAAGTTGTCAAAATAATGATCATTTCCATCTAAGATGCTTTGCTAAAGACACTAATCCTCCAGGATATATACCCAGGGCGGTAGAGGTTTTGAGCGTCTATACTGTATTACTATACACGAATCGTATTATCTCTGTCGCTCTCTGTATGTGTATGTACAGTATTATTCGTGTGATCTTTGTGAATTCGATTACGGAACTTCAAATCATTTGATATCGACGGCGCCTTTGGTCACGCCTTCCTTCGGAAGAGAAGTAAATATGTATCTCAATGCTCAGTAATTTCTTTCACGCGCTAAAAAAATCCAATCTTGTGGTGTTATACTATCTCAGGGAAAACACTTGAAAGAGTGTCAGTTGTCAGGGACCTTGGAATACTGCTGGATTCTAAATTGACGTTCAGAGATCACTATTCCCACGTCATTGCGAAAGCCAACAGGAACCTTGGTTTTATCATCAGAATAGCCAAAGAGTTTACTGATCCATATTGCCTGAGAGCACTGTATTTCTCTCTCGTTCGCTCTGTCCTGGAAGCTTCAGCTATCATCTGGTGTCCGTATGCGAGTATCTGGATTAACAGGATTGAATCTATACAAACTAGATTTGTCCGATTTGCTCTTAAATCTCTGCCATGGCGCAACCCGATAGAGCTGCCACCTTACATTGATCGTTGTCGTTTGCTTGATATGGACACCCTTTCAAAAAGACGAAATATCTCCAGAGCAGTCTTTGTAGGAAAAGGTCTAACAGGTGAAATAGATGCCCCAAATATACTTTCACAGATAAATGTAAACGCACCCCCTAGAAGCTTAAGATCGTGGGATTTTCTAAGACTCGACTATCAAAGTAGTAATTATGGCCAGAACGAACCCGTAAGGGCGATGTGTAATGTTTTTAATAGTGTGTATGAACTTTTTGACTTCTCTGTTTCATGTGATATTTTTAGAAATAGGCTTAAGCGGTTGACTTAGTGCATTAGATTTTGATTTGTTAGATGTATTATTAATTAAGTAATGTAATGTAATTTAACGTGCAATATTGTTTAATGTGTATATGTGAAAAGATAATGAGGTTTTTACGCGCATTCGGAGGGTGTCAAATGGGCTTTTCCTCATTCCATACTCCATATTTCATGTAGACCATGTAGGTCAGATGGAAAATCAATAAATAAATAAATAAATAAATAAACCGTTGGTCCCTGGCCCATGGGTTGATGGGTCGATGGATGGGTCTATGCCAGATAGTGGAGTCACCTCTCTCTCTCGTCGGTGTTTAGCCTAATAGTGGAAATAGACTGACGGAAAATAACTAGAACATGAAGAAAAAAATATGTAACTGCCCTGCAGTAATAAAATTGCGTATCCGAACCTATAAACTGAAACGAGAAAAAACCCATATTCTACACTAGGGCATTGCATAAAAAATATTTTTTTCAGAATTCGCAAACCCACCCCCCCCCCCCTTCATCTTGTGGCAAATGTCAAAGTTAGCTCAGATGCCAAATTTCACATCATTTGAACAATTTTACACTCCCGTCCGCTTCGCTTGAAGTTGTTGACACTATGTGATAATATGAGGATATAATACATTAAATGCGATAACTTTTGAAGTAGCATGCGAAAATTTACAGTGTATACCTTATTTTAAAGAAAAAATTGTTAGTATTTGAGACATTTGAAGCTTGAAAAACACGGAAAATTGGGATTTTGAGACTTTTTGTCTCCAAAATAACTTTCTTTACTGCTTTGTGCTGCAAATCATACATAAGTTGCAGTTTCTCTAAAGTGAAAAAATCTCATAAATCGAATGGAACCTTTGCAACCCTTGTGCGGATACCGGAATGTTGGGATTGTAGGGCCTTTTGTCATTCATATTAATTATCATGTTCCCGTGCGTATATCTTTAGCTTTCTTCAATCAATTTTCATAAAATGTACCTTGTTGACCATGTTAAATTCTCGAGAACAAAATAGGATTATATTCCTTACCGGTAAAATTCATGAATATTAGATTTTTTGACATTTAGTCTCGATTCCATATTTTTATCATTAAAATTCACATATCAACTCCATTTAACAATAAATTATAATTTAATATACCACATGTAGTGTAAAATACTCTTAGAGATCACATGAGAAAAGTTTTATTCCTGGAAAAATACGTAAAGTTGGGGTATTAAAGCATTTAGTGAAAAAATGTGGTTTGTAAACTGAATGTCAAATAAATCTACCGGCAACGAATTTATTTTTATTTTGCTCCTGAGAATTTCCCACGTTCAACAAGGTACATTTTATGAAAATTGATTAGAAAATAATGGAGATATATGCACGAGAAAATGATAAAATTTAATATGAGTGACAAAAGGCCCTATAACCCCAACTTCTCACATTCCGACAAAGATTCCGTTCGATTTCTGCAATATTTTTAGTCAACACAGAGTGGAAAAATTAAAAAATTAGAGGATTCTGAGGACAAAATGACCCAGTACCCAACTTTCCCTGAGAATATCTCCGTTCAAATACTCAGGTTAATTCCTTTGGAAAGCGTGAAGAGGTATGAATTGTAATTACTTCTTCAAAAGTTACAACATTTCCATATTAACTTTTCAAAAGGGCTAATAATATTTGTAAACAAACTTTTGTTTTGCTGATTTCTCTTAATTTGCCATAATTTTGTTAACGCCGAAAACATTTGAAATTTCTTCTACGAAAGGTGAAGATGTGGATTAACGTGAATTTTTCATGAAATTCCACTCTGCAGCGGAGTAATGAGCGATACAAGTTTGTTTACAAAAATCTCTTTAGCCCTTTTGAAGAATTAATATTGGTTTAATATTTTTTTGCTCCCTATTTTTTCATAGTAGAGCAGAATGGGGTAAAATAAGTATGGGGTACAATTGGTATAGGGCATTATCTTTGCTATGTTATTGCTAAGGTCGCTCATGTTGCGCGGATTAGATACACGGTAGACAATATCGTTGACGACTGTCATTTCGGCTGTGATCGTGGATCAGCTGTATTGGTTACAGCGTCGTTTATGTTTTTGCGTGCTGTTCTGCGAAAACGCATTGTCTTTCGTCCTCAGTATGTAAAAAAAAGTCAAGTGAGTTAATGCTGAACACGAGTATTGTGTTGGTTTTCCGATATATTTATTTTTGAAAAAATTGATGTCCGTAGTTTGAACATGAAACACACGTTTGGGAGCACGATAGGTCAGCAGTTTGGGGCTACTATAGGTCACTACTATAATGTATATTTGAATTAGTTTGACAGGAAAATTGTGCGTAATTTCGTGCGTAAAGCGCTAAAACGATGTGAAGAGGTCATAAAGAACAAAGTTGCATCTGCACAAGTTTGCGCCAGTATTCAATCAGCCTTTAAACAATTCAAGGCACCATTCGAAACATTACGTGCTCGTGTGAAAGGAAAGTGCTCGTCATCAATGTAAGCGCGTCAGATATTTCGCGTGAGTTAACAATATAACAATTTAAGGTGTTATTGAAGTAGATAATCAAGGAATATGCTCCGAAATACAAACGTGATCGTTGCGCTTAGCAACCACGTGAGCCTGAATACACGACTTCAATTCAACACTCTGGCGACGACGAGGACACAGAAGAGGTAAACCAAACGCAGCCAATGAAAAACATGCTTTTTCAACATTTCCTTCCGCGGTTTTATGATTTTTCACATCATTTACTACTTCCTCATTTTCCTACTTGAATGGATTGTATTTATTATTTGCGTTATAATTGTTAGATAATCTGCAATATTCATACTCTTTAAAAAAAGTTGAGCGGCTGATTTTCTAGGTGTGTACATTGTTTTATTTAACCATGGATATAGTAACCTATCCCCAGATTTTTAAAAAAACATCGAAAAGTACCTTCGCCTTATTGAATTAAGCTTGAAAAATATTTAGCCATGCATAAAATCATTATTGTCAAAATGTTGCCAGATTTATAGTCTTTCCAACGAGTGTTTGTTTGTCAAAATAATTGAAAATATAAAAGATTTATTTTTATGTAAGATATGAAATAAGCAATCTAAGCAACCTAAAATACCCCTGCGAAAAAAAATCATTGGTCATCATTCATTAACATCCACTAAGACGCTCAAAATGCTTGTTTTAAAAACTAAAGAAAATGAGGCTTTAAATTCAAGTAGGGTTACTGTGCCCTAATTCATCTTAGCTCCTCTATTCATCCCACCTATTTGAACACCTTAGTTACAACAGTGTCTGCTATCTCTATTCAACGCATTAGCTCAAATGGTGGGATGAATAAGGGTACGTTGTACTCGACTTTTTGCTTCGCACAAATGCGAGCATTTCACATTACCAGGCAAAATTTTTAACTGTACTGCTTCCTAGGAACGAATCAAAGATGATAATACCTATTTAAGCGCAATCCAGTCACTCTTAGTCGAGTTATCAACGAAATAGTGTAACATCCTGACTAATGAGATGAATAAGGGCTCGTCTACCCTAACACAGTAATGAATTTAACGTACCAAAATTGGCCGCATTTTATTTGATCCGTTAAAACTAAATAATCATTTCTGAAGCACCATAATGAGATGTAAATCATTTCGTTTCAACATGTAAAATAAATTCTGCTTACCATAATAACCATTGAAAATTTTTGCAAAAGATAAAATATTTACTTTTGAGCCACCCTAAAAAGTAGTAAAGTTAATTTCTAATATTTTTATAACCAAAAACAGAATCTAGCGCACAAAAATTTCTTTAAAAAATTTATTTAACCTTCGCATCAAAATAATTATTTTTGAGCCACCCTAATGAACAATGAAGGTTTTTTAACAAATGGTAATATCAGAAACGATTTAAAGCACGAAAAATATTATATAAAAATTTTAAGAACGATTTCGATAAAATAGATAGTTTTGAGACATTTTAATCAATAGTAAATGTTTATTTTTAATATGTTTTAATATCAAAAACGAATTCAGTGTACCAAAATTACATAAAACCGTCCTATTACAACCTTTATGACTTTAGTCCACCTATTTTTTTTTAATTCGTTTATTTGACACGGCTCAATGCGTTAGCTTAGAGGAGCCATGGGTCTTTTATATATTTACAAGAAGTAAAAAATAAAAATAACAAATTTTATTTTGAATCTGTAAGATCCCGTGCGCGCAACTTGCTATTGCGAGCGGAGATCTTTTTTCGCGTCGGGAAGATGCTCCTTCTTTCGCCAACTTCGGGGTTACCCATGTTTGTCTCGTTGTTGCTTACGTCGGTATCATCATCTTGATTACTGCCGTGATAATCGCGATCAGATCTTCTTCCTGGCTTCTTGCCCTTGCAGGTCCCGAATGTGAACACTCCATCCTTGGTGTTGGCTTCTTCACTGGTGGTATTAGTTGTTAAGTTTGAAGCTTTTGCAGTTGTCATTATTGCCTTAACTGCAGCCACTATTTTGGCAACCGATTGTGGTTCAGGTGAAGATATTGGGGCTTGGGTGTTGGCATTTTTTTTCTGCAACTGAGCTTTCCTTAGCAGTTTCTGGGCAGGGTTGTCCATAGTGCGCCGTTTGTTCACAGAATTGACACGTATTAGTTTGTCCGTGATATGTACAAAGAGTTCGCTGTGTAATGGTGTCACCCCCTTCTGTGTTGTACTGCATGGTAAGGTAGGAGGGAATGGGTTGGTCTACCCGCATTCTCACCACAAAGACACCATTTGAAATACATGGGAAGTAGTTTCTCCATGTGTCCTCCGTAATAGATTCCACTGCTCCAAAATGCGACATGAATCTTTTAATTGCCACTTGGCAAGTAAGTGGAGATAAATCATGTAATTTCACTTTAATACTCCCATTATCCATGTACACAGGGATCTTGATTTCAGCGTTGTCACAAATAAGCACGTGTTTTAAGTTGTTCTGCGAAATGAATCTTTTCGCCTGGGCGAATTTGTTGAAAGTTATCAGCACCGCATGCCTGACGTGCTCAAGCTGTATGGAGGTGACTTCCGAAAACCGAAGCTGCATTTTCACCTTCAGCAGATGTTCCACATCACGAATACTTGGTCTTATGCGAAAAGACCTGAAGTCAATGGCCACTGTGTTAGGCCGAATAATCACGTTTTGTTGATGAGACTCAGTCATCTTGATAGATCACACAAGAATAAAAATAACGGTATCCTGCGTTGTTCAGACAATGCACACAAGTAACTGTTTTTTTCGTTCGCTTTGCACTGGCTCGGACAGAAGCAGGAGCACACTGGGTATTGTGACCGATGCCTTTGATGGTTGAAAATAGACTTTAGTCCACCTATTGTTCTAAGTCATGCGATTTTTTATTATTATCTATTTCATATTAACACTCAGAATACCAAGGGGGTCAAAAAATCGGAACGCTTACTTTGACCGGTCGTATCTCAACTGTTACTTGATCGATTTTAAATCTGTCTTCAGCACTGGAAAGGTGTGTCTTTTGTAAATACGTCATATGGAATAATAGAGTTGTCTACCGTAAGTTATAGTAAAAAGAGTAAACAAAGTCAGCGAAAACTTTGACTTGCCATATCTTAGCTGTTTGCTCACCGATTTCAAATTTTTCTTCACCATTGGATGGGTATGTCTTTTACAAAAACGGTGATAATAAATAATGAAAAACGTATTTGTATATCCGAGATAATTCTAAAAACAGGAATCGAAAGTCAGTACAGACAAAATGAGCTTTTCTGTTCAAACAATCGCATCTCGGTCGTTTGCCAATCAATTCTAATTTTCGTTACATTACACCAATGAAATCCTTAGAGCTTCTAGATTTGTAATGTATGCAATAAATAGATTTTCAAAAATCACTATAATTTTTTTGGGTTTTAGGCGAATAATGTTCACGAGGCACACGAATTATATGTAAATACGAAGAAGTTCAAAATGTTTAAAGCATTCGTAATATAACTGTAAATTTAAAGCGATTATCTCTACTTTTTTATATACCAATCGATTGTAATTGATGACGGCTACAATTTCCGAAAGAACAAATTCTTATATTTTCTCAAATATAGACAAAAGTACGTAGAAGTACAGAAATTTCATTTAGTTGGTAAAAAACTTCGAATTAAAAGCGATGGCATTTACATTTTCATGTACCAATCGATTGTAATTGATTGCGACTACATCTCTGGATTTTTTTATATTTTCTCAAAAAATAAACAAAAACACATAGAAGTACAGAATTTTCATTTAGTTGGCAGATAACTTAGAATTCAAAGGAATGACCTATACATATTTATACACCAATCCATTGTGATTGATTTCGGCTACAGTTTCTGAATGAACAATTTTCTTTATTTTAAATTTAGATTTAAAATCTATCAAATGTCAGCTAAGATATGACCGGTCAAAGTAAGCGTTGCCATATTTTGACCTCCTTGATAGTCCGCGGTGTAAGGAAATTTTTACCCCCTTGGTATTCCGAGTGTTCACTGTCTTGCTATTAGAGGAATTAATTTTTATTGCGTTAACAATAATAAGGCCAAGTTTTGAGTGAAATAGTGTAACTTTTTGTATTTGGTGTGTAACTGGTGGCCAAGATGATCTGTCATGCGTGAAACGAAGTCCGAACACTAAATCCGACTTTATTTATTTAATTTCTTAATTACTTATGAAGGACCGTATAATTAACTAATTTCACTACACGCCCAAAAAATGTACAACCTACCAAGGCTACGGACACATCGCCAAGCTTTCGTCAAACAGGCATTAAACATTCACTAGATTAGGGATTGCTCTTCTACGATGCCGATGCACGAACAGATTGGAAGGGTGGATGTCCATTCGACACCCACCACCGGTTGCGGTATAAGTTTACTCGTTTAGCTCTCAGTTCAACTTGGTTGGTTCGTTTCGGTTAATAATGAATGAGACCATTGCACGGAAGTAGGTCTTGCATCACCCCGAGTGGAAGCGAGTACGTAAAGGATGCATTCGATGAAAATTCAACGCTCAACAAAAAATGGTTCTTAAAACATGTTTTAGTTCGGAGTCTTTCGAAATAATCCTAGATAAAGAACTACAAATTGCTTACCAGATCAGGGTTTGATCTTGAAATGGATTTTGGAATTTTTGAATGGGCGATGCCCCGATATGTCGTGCTATGATTTCAAAATATTTTCGCGAAATTGATTTTTTTCAATTTCGAAACGGCGAAAGTTTTAGATGATTTTTTATAGTTGTTGTGTCCCATTTTGTCAAGTACTCCCTTTACCTACCGACTGTATGCGCCAACTAAAGCTTTGGTTGAATTTTTTCACTTTCCTTCTAAGCTATTCAGAATGTTCAGATTAAGTGAACGATAGTCTCTTGTAGAATGTGATATGCGGCATTTCACTAGCAGGTATTAAATGTAAAGTAATAAATTAAAAGGAAACTTTTTACAAAAATAGGACAGAAGGTGTGGGAGGAATTTTGGCGTATTGCAGATCAGTTCATGAGTCAATTTAGGAAGTTCAACTCAAAATTGCTATCAAAACTAATCAGTATTATTTTTCATTACTCTTTTTACAGAGCACTAGCCGAGGGCATCCTGGCAGACAACCCCCACCTAGTTCTGCTCTTCTACCTAGCTCAACTATTCCTAAGAGAACTAATCAAAAGTCACCGTTTGGTGCAGGTCATTCCTATGGATATGTCCGGTTATTACGGTAAGCTAGGGTGAATCTGTTGCCAGGATAGTTTATCAGCTTCTAACTTTTCTTTATTCTACTCCAATCAATAGAAAATCGTGCCGGTCCGTCGAACCTCGGCAATGTGATAAGTCAGATATTGCTGTGCAAACAGATTACGCCAGACTTCAATCAGGAGGAGCTGTGCAGCATAACGAAGGATTCGCAGGAGATTGCCCGAATATTGCAGGATCTGCAGGAGTTTATGCCCCAGCAGGAAACCTACCTGGGTAATTAAAGATAGTTTAGAGAATCTTTTCTTTAAACGTTGACTAGGCCAACTCAAATAATTTATTTTCGGACATACCTTGCCAACCTAGAACAAAAAAATCGATGTTACTTCAGCTAGCTACTAAATCAAAAAACTATTCTCATTCCGTACTTCCAGAGCGAACAATAGCCCTTACAACCGAAATCAACGGCCCATGGCCAGCGAAGCGACGACGTGGTTCACTCTACAAAAACATGGGCCTTCTGTGCTGTGTTTCGAGGCCAAACTACCTATGAACATAGAAGTACAAAGTCTATCAGTGCAGCTTCCAGTCGGTATCCAACAGGACCGGGCCGCTGTCCACCTCGCCTCGCTCATCTCACCTGTACGTACACCGCCGACAGGTCCTAGGTGCCATCATCCCACCCACCTCCAGCTCCAACAGACGGCGATGCAGTGCAGTGCAGTTCGTATAGTGATAAACTATTAATATCCTTCGGGGGTTGCAGCTCCCGCCAACGCCTGATGGCATCGAAACCACGAAAATCCCTGTACCTATAGATAAGTTTATTTTTCGATACGTGTGTTATTTAGTCTAAACTGAAAATGTGCTGTCGGTTGCATGCTAGGTACATGGTCACAATTGCTGAGTGGTACTAGTTTAACCACTCTACGGCACCTGAAGTTAGTCGTTCGTTCCGATCGATTGGCGCTCGGGAGGGGCCCCTCTGGGTGGTATCCTCTCTTTGTGTTTTCATCAGGAACACAATATCAAACCGGATTAAGGTTGCACAGAGAAAGGGTAAAATTCGCAAACGAAAAAAGCAGTTTTTTTCCACACCGTATGTCAGATCTTCATAAAAATCAATCAGCGTATGTAGAATGTTGTTACAGTACTGCTGATTGATTTTTATGAAGATCTGACATACGGTGTGGAAAAAAACTGCTTTTTTCGTTTGCGAATTTTACGCTTTCTCTGTGCAACCTTAAAGTCAATTGAGCTCGAAATTGGTTGGGATCAGTAACATTATGAAAGGTGCACACTCTACAAGCTGTTGACTGGCGGTTCTTTCTAAAATACACTAAACCATCAGGACCACCCTGAATGCAACTCCGTGCTAAAGGTACATGGCAAAAAGATAGAAGAAGAGTTGGGATTTAGAAACCCCTTAGAACACAAACGGGTGTGTTCGAAAGCTGAGTTGAAGACCAAGTTGAGCCAGAACTAATCATGACATCAATTAAAGGCGGTCGACCGCAAAATGTACACACATACTGCCAACAAGCAAGCAAACAAGAACGAACGGAAATAGACTCGTTGCTTTGGTGCTTGTTTTGCAGATGTACATAAGAGAGTATATTCAGCCGGCAGGTGCTACAAGGATGCAGAGAAAAAAGATAAAATCTAATAAGTGAATGCCACTACATAGCACGATCTGGGAATCATTTGCGATTTGCTGCTAAACAATTCGACGAGTTTATTTCTTCTCCTGTGACCGTTTTCTTCAATTAAAAGTGCTGCAATGTTTACCTGCCAGGTGTTCTGCAAATTTTCATCCTATACACGTTTTCATTAGTTTTTCCCCGACTATATTAGAGAAAAGTTTTACGGAGAAGTGTTTGTGATTGTGCTTTACTGTAAATTAATTCGAACCATTGAATGAGAACCGACTGTTCAATTTTCACAAACTGTTCGTGCTAAGCTTGGGTTTACAGTAACATACAGTAGGCCTACTATGATGACGGTGAATTCACATCTTTGGGGTCGTACACTCAGGCAAAAAATACAGCGAATTTCATAGAAATATCGTATACTTTTTAGCCACAAGTAGCATGTATGAAAATAATAAGATTATCTTATGAAACGGCATTTATTTTGTCAAATCGGTTTGATATGATTTCATGTTCCATAAGGCATCTTTGTTTTAACATAAGACTATATTATACATTTCTCTTATATTTATGAGAATCATAAGATGTTCGTATGAAATTCAAACGACTGGCATATGAAATACCTTATAAAATTAAAAGATAATCATAAAAGCCGTATGTTTTTCATGTTATAAAAACATAATTTTGTTACTTTTCTATGCATCACAAGATAAATCTTATGAATTTCGTTCGTGAGTGTACATAAGATATATTTTCATCGTGACTAACGGCTAACATTTCAATATAGAAACTCCTTTTCAATACAGCGAATAAAATGAGGATAAATTTTCGAGATTCTATATCATTTGTTGTACTGAATCAAATAAAACAATTTTTGTACTATTTTCTTGCGAGGATGTCAACCAATTTTGTATTAAACTTTTATGTATCTGTGCCACTAATTTCCTTTTTTTACACTGCACTACACCGGTGTAATCGGTGCTACACTCATACAAACTTGGGTGTAACCAGTCTATCTCTTTTTTGCACTACGCCGTTATAGCACTAGATAAAAACGAATAAACCATTGAGGGATTCCATGAGAAACCGGCCGACCGCAAAATATGACCATTGTCGATTCGAACGAAACTTTGCAGGTGTGTTCGCTGTATGAATCTCCATGATATTCTCTGGCAATTGGAATATTTTGATACAAGAGTAATTTTTCAAAAGGGCGTAAGCGTTTCTACGTGTATGAATTTCAATTTTTTTTTGTTCGATTACTGTATTTTATACAGCAAAATTATCTGAGAACAAGTTATAGGGAATGAATACTTCTGTCCGAAAAAAATATACATTGAAAAAAATGTTGTGTCATTTTTCAAAAAAACAAAAATTTATGATAAAAATTTAAATTGCGAAAAAACCCATTTTTTAATTTTTTTATATTTTGTTACCAAAAACCTAAAGAGAAAAGAAACATTTTGATTGTGATTGCATGATGAAGAAAAAATCGGTAAAAAAGTTTTCCTAACAATAACTTCGTACATGTTTTTAAATTTCATACTAATTGACATAAAAAATTGTAATTTTATTACAGAATATAATTTTAAGCACCATTTAAAATCAAAATGCATTTAACAAAAATCTTCCAAAATGCGTTAGTTTTCGAGATATTTGAAATTTTGCTCCTTCAAAAACAATTAATTCGTGTAATTATGCTCTTTTTAAAAGTTATTCGCGTTACCCCATCAAAAAATGTCAAAAATTTAATGTTTATCGTTTTAAAGACGTAAAAGCAACCTTTTTAGTGTATTTGGATCAAGTTTTCAATAAAAAAGTTTTCCTAACAACAACTTTTGACATTTTTTTATAATTCTTACTATTTGCAGTCAAAAATACAATTTTCTTTTTGAATATGATTCTAAACGCCATTTTAAATCGAAATGCTCTTAACAAAAAATTTCTAAAATGTTGTAGTTCTCGAGATATTTTAACTTTTGTTTTAACAACACAATTATTTTGTTTTATTACGACCTTTTCATAAGTTAGTCGCGTTTCTCCATTAACAATAATAGGTTTTTCAAAAGGCCCGTAAACTTTTGTGCAACTTTTTATATTTCAACCATAGGGTCTGTTGATTAAACTATATAGCTGAATCATATGTTGGTTGTTTTCATGTGGTGCTTAGAATTATATTCTGTAATAGAATTACAATTTTGTGGTGCTAAAATTATATTCTGTATAAAAATGGTGCTTAGAATTATATTCTGTAATAGAATTACAATTTTGTATGTCTATTAGTATGAAATTTAAAAACATGTACGAAGTTATTGTTAGGAAAACTTTTTTACCGATTTTTTCTCCATCATGCAATCACATTCAAAATGTTTCTTTTCTCTTTAGGTTTTTGGTAACAAAATATAAAAAATTTAAAAAAAATGGGTTTTTTCGCAATTTAAATTTTTATCCTAAATTTTTGTTTTTTTGAAAAATGACACAACATTTTTTTCAGTGTATTTTTTTTTCAGACAGAAGTATTCATTCCCTGTAACTCGTTCTCAGATAGTTTTGCTGTATAAAATACAGTAATCGAACAAAAAAATTTTGAAATTCATCCACGTAGAAACGTTTACGCCATTTTGAAAAGTTGCTCTTGAGTCAAAATAATCTTATTACCTGTGGAAAATATTTAGTCTTGCATGACGGTGAAACGTGTAAAGTTTCATTGGAATCTAAGATGGTCGGTCACGATTTTAAAGATTTCCGGACGGATCTTCGTGGAATTCCTCCATTGCGAAAATGGACTCTGAGGAAGTGTAAACAAATTTCCTAGAAAATCTAGATTTTTCTCACCTTGTAATTAACAAGAAACTGAGAATGGTCGAATCTAGGGCAAATCGTGTTTTGAAACGATTTGACCGAAAATGGATCTCCGTATAGTGTGAGTCATGAATGTAAGGAAGTGAAACAGATTCAATTGTGACAGACACTGTTTTTTTTTTTAAAAAATGATAGATAAGTTCCATGTATAGAGAATCGCGGTAAGCCAGGATGTCTCTAATAGAAATATGGATTGGCCTTCCTCGGACTTGTAAAGAATCTACTAATTGGAATCTGGCTTCACGATATTCAGTGCACGACCAAACAAAATGCTCAATGTCGTGGCAACTCTCTCCACAAGCACAAGCCCATAACGGTAGAGTTGCGCATCTTTTTTGTCTAGGGGGAATCTTCAAAAGAGACCACTACCAACTTGGTCGTGGTACTGTCGGATTCTTACTGCAGCTCTTTATCCAGCAAGCCTACCGAGTAAACCTGAACCTCCTGTATCTCCGTCTCCTCTTCCTCCCGGGACCACCGTTAAATATTACGTCAGGAGGGGATTGTGCTCTTGCACCTCTTCTTTCTTAAAGCCCCTTGGCTCCTCGACCGCGCCTGTTCGCTGTGTGGGTGTTTTATCAATTTATTATAATTAGTTTGTTCTTGGCTTCTTTTTTTAAATTATCAATATGTTTTTCTTCTTCTTTTATTATTATTATTATTACTATTATTATTATTATTATTATTATTATTATTATTATTATTATTATTATTATTATTATTATTATTATTATTATTATTATTATTATTATTATTATTATTATTATTATTATTATTATTATTATTATTATTATTATTATTATTATTATTATTATTATTATTATTATTATTATTATTATTATTATTATTATTATTATTATTATTATTATTATTATTATTATTATTATTATTATTATTATTATTATTATTATTATTATTATTATTATTATTATTATTATTATTATTATTATTATTATTATTATTATTATTATTATTATTATTATTATTATTATTATTATTATTATTATTATTATTATTATTATTATTATTATTATTATTATTATTATTATTATTATTATTATTATTATTATTATTATTATTATTATTATTATTATTATTATTAGTTAACCCGCGTACAGCTTGCAATGTTACCGGTCCGCCGGCGATTGCCAACGTCGGAACCCGCGAAGACGTGAACCGATACAGAGATACCGAAAACGTAACTCGCATCCCTTCACCCCCACCCTTGGAGGACTTTTTTTCTTTTTTAACCGACGTTAATCTGCTTGTTGGTGTTGCCAACTTAAAGCTCATATCTTCACTGCGCTAGAGCTCCGACAGAATTAAGGTTACTGACATTGGCTCTTAGCTGTCCTTGAGCCCGTTGGCTCCCCTGCGTACGTTGAGTCAGCCAGCACGCTATCCAACCCTCGCAGCGTAACCGGGCGCCAACGTTGGAACCCGTCAAAACAGGAACCGATCCGGAGATGCCGAAATGTGACTCGCATCCCTTCACAGCCACCCTCGCAGGATTTTTAACCTACGTGAAGCTGCTTGTTGGTGTCACTAATTTTGTGCTCGTTTCTCCGCTGCGCTTGAGTTCCGGCAGAATTAGTGTTGCTGTCTTTAGGTCCTAGGAGATGCGCATCTAAAGTATAATGATTGGACATGAGCCTAGGTAATTCGTAAACAAGAATACTTGTAACACGTCAGTAGAGATGGTCGGGTTCGGGTTTTTGGACCCGAAACCCGGACCCGACCCGAACCCGACGGGTTTCGGGTCGGGTTCGGGTTCTGTAAATTTAAGCTTCTCGGGTTCGGGTCGGGTTCCGGGTTTTCAAATTTGAAATTCTCGGGTTCGGGTCGGGTCCGGGTTTATGAAATTTTGGACTTTCGGGCTCGGGT
Source organism: Topomyia yanbarensis (assembly GCF_030247195.1). Taxonomy (NCBI): domain Eukaryota; kingdom Metazoa; phylum Arthropoda; class Insecta; order Diptera; family Culicidae; genus Topomyia; species Topomyia yanbarensis. The sequence continues at coordinate 8,374,888 of NC_080671.1, forward strand.
CGGGTTCGGGTTTTTCAAATTAGAAATTATCGGGGTCGGATCGGGTTCGGGTTTTGAACAAAACAACCCATCCATTTCATGACACTGTTTGCGTCTATACACAAAACGCAGTCTTTTTTGTAGTAGTTAATTCACTACGAATGGATGACACATATAACCGTACCAAATGTTAGCACCTCTGAATCGCTAGAATTCGTCGTATTTTCTGGTGCTCAAATATTGTATTTTTTCATTCTTGCATAAAATTCCGTCTCTTCAGATTCGCAAACTGCCTGAATTATTTAATTTTTTAAACGAACATTCATGAAAGATCATTCAACAATACGTGTTTCACATCTAAAATCTCTTTGCTTATTATTTTTCATGATAATTAATAATAAACCAAGTCAACAGGAATTTATCGGAAAATATCGGTTCAACATTCTATAATGGAATATAAATTTCGACAAGTACTTTAAAACCGATACTTAGGCCGCGGCGACTTTTTCTCTACGTAAACGGTTTTGTGGGATACATTCGTACCCCAGAACTAAAATCGCTCTAGTATGTCTAACTTTTATTAAATTTATAATTAAATTGGATAGTTTTATTCTAAAATCATTCGTAAAGTAACCTGTTTATAAATATTCGTGTTTTGGCTATTTAATTAGGTAATATTTCATTTTGTATAGACAAGTCGTCAAAATTCTCTTTTTTTCTTCATATTGCTATAACTCCGGTAGTTTCAAATCGATTTTGACCATTTATACGACATTGTAAAGCTTATTAATTTTTTTTTTCAAAAACCGGTCAAAAAGTATATTTATTCCGATGCTTTTTTAAAACCAAACGCCAATACAAACGTTAAATATGCAGCAATATGCAGTAACAGAGATGAAACAGGAAGGCGTCGAAGGAATAGGTAGAGCCGGTGCATTGTACGTGTATATAAAGTAAGTATGTTCCAGAGACTGGGCTGCAGAAGATAACGAATCGAATGATGCGTCTTGCATAGTATATACAAATCATATTCACGAATGTGTTTTGACTCTTTCATCCGCAAAAGCAAAAATTACGATACCGATCCAAGCGCATTTTCTAGTTGCTTTGCTATAGTGCTTTGTTATACCAAATAACAGATACTATTATTCAGCAAAGTTGAAACTTATACAATTTTACACAAGTTTCTCGCTTACTATGTATCGATATTTCGCTTTTAAAAAAAGATGTAATTTTTTTTGAATTATGTACACATGACAAAACACTAACGCTAACGGTTTTGTGGGGTACATTTGTACCCCAAACAAACTTTAAGCAAGCACTGTTAAATTGGTCAAATGAAACAAATAGGTTGTACCTGCCTTCACGGAAGTTTAATAATCAAATTGGTTTATGATAAAGATTTCTTGCAATTCTTGCAATAAACTGTAACGGAAAAATAAGGATTTGGACTCATAAATTTGGTGGTACTTTGGTGTCATTGTGGCGGCTCAAATTTAAAAAACGCACATTATTTTTTTAAAAGCAGATAGTTTAGGCCAAATTTATTTTCTAGAAACTATCTTTGTTCCATCAGACCTAAACCTAGCTTCACTTCCGCCAGGTTTCGTTGTTCATGACACTCATATGGTGATGGGATAATAGCACCATTATCAAATCAGTGGTACATATATGATACAAGCACTTTCTGTCAGATTGTTCCCGGCCTAGCTGTTGCATGATCCGGATTCCTTCATGAAAATACATGAATTTCCACGAACTTAACGAAATGATCGCAAAAATTTTGTGTGTTCTGTTGAAGCCATTAACGGATTTTTAAGTTTGGAGTCGTTCCGAGAGCTCCATTGGAGATGTCGAAGCATCTCTATTGGCGCGCATACCGTATAATCTGAAGCATAAAATAACGTCAGAAAATGATTGATACCCTTCGATACAGGTTTGACCGTTCCAACCAGTAACGTGGGTGACGTCATGTAAACTGTCGAATACGAATTGCCAATTGCCATAGCTTAATTTAATACATGTAATAAACTATACGAAATTGCCTTGCAGGAATGGTTTCTGATAAAAAATCAGAAATTTTGGTCAATTACGACGGGCAAGGTTGTTGGAAACTGTGACCATTAAGCTTTCTGTTTCCCCATGAGTTTGCCGCCGATTTAACTTAATTTCCGGTTAAGATATGAATGATTTATCAAGTTTCTCAGCACGTTACAAATTTGACGTTCAATAATAGTAAATATAAATGCGGATTCTACTCGGTAGTGATTTGTTTTTCCAAATGCAGACATAACTCAATGCGTATGGTGCTACTTCAGATTCGAATGATTCTACTATTCTTAGATGAGTCAAGGGTCCAGCTCGGGTGCCTAGAATTAAAAATCTTCGAGATCTTTGGTTGATTCTCCGAATTTGCAAGTTGGATTCGGATCGGGCTTCTCAAATTTTAAACTTTCGGGTTCGGGTCGGGTTCGGGTTTTCAAATTTTAAAATTCTCGGGTCGGGTCGGGTTCGGGTTTTACAAAATTTTCATTCTCGGGTACGGGTCGGGTTCCGGTTTTTAAGTTTTAAAATGTTCGGGCTCGGGTCGGGTTCGGGTTTTTCAAATTTTATAATTTCGGGCTCGGGTCGGGTTCGAGTTTTTAAATTTTCATGCGCTCGGGTTCGGGTCGGGTTCGGGTTCGAAAAAATTGAAACCCGACCATCTCTACACGTCAGGGCAAAGTCATTATATAGGAAGGTCCCAGCATGCGTCAAAACGAAAATTGCTTCTGCGCTCGTATGTGTGACAGTTTCTAAGGGCGAATGGTAGCGTCCAAGGTGCTTAGAGTTCTAAGGTGATTCGTCTTTGACAGTAACTAGGTGAGGAGTGAGGTAAGCGTGCAGCAAGCTGCGGGGAAAAAATAACAGCGAATAACGTTGTTTACATACTGAAATCCAAGCAAACAAGCATGGGGATGTACTAAACAATGTTGTTAGCTGTCGTTTCTAGAACCAACATGGCTGATCGGCGATTTAGAGGATCGTATCACCTGAGAATAAAAGCTCCTTGGTAGCGTCTATGTCATCAATACTACATTTTAGAGGCTGTCTCTGTTCACTACCGCTAACAATTTTGACGCATGCTAGGATCTTGTTTAGAGGGACTTTGCCGTCAGGGTAACAATATAGCACTGGGTGGAAATCTACATATTTGTACGTACTCTCTCCGTAGAGTGTATTGTTTACGTAACATAATACTCACCACTGTTCCTTATGATCGTTCACTTTTTCTTGTAAATTTTGTTTGTTTTAGCTTTTGTAAACAATTATGTTGGTCTAGATAGATGTAGAAAATTTTGTTTCCTCTTGCTGTTGAATTGGTTGCTGGTTATGCTGCAAGCGGGCGACAGCCAGAGTTAAAAATATTCAAATTCATTGAATGAAAATTGATCATATTCAGCCGCACTCATTTTCAATATTCAGTGACGCAGCTGAAAACGTCAAACGAACAAACTGCCCATTCATCCATGCAGATTTTCATTCGGCTCCGATTATTACACGAAGCGACCGTGGAGCAACGAATCAAACGCATCAAAGTAGGCCATGGCACAATGTAAGCGATGATGATTGTCGTTTCATATGCTTTATCGGCTTTTGAAAACATTTTCCTGGATAATTAGTGTAATGAATATATTGTACGATATTCAACTGAATGAATAAGATGGATAGTTGAATGAATATTTTTTCTATTCACCGCGAGTCGCAACAGGTTCATTTTCAGCCTTCAAAAATGAGCTTCGATTATTTTTAACTCTGGCGACAGCTATGCACCGAGGCGGTGTGTCGATTTCTTTTGGTCGTGCAGAAGGCGGCCATCGTATAAAATTTAGTTAGTGACAGACCCCAGTATATGCAAGACGTCCTCGATAAGCCGTTCAAGGACAGTTAACAGCCACAACAGCAATTGTGCGAAGTGCGCGTGTGTGACGGAAGATATCCGTCGAAGAGTGCCGACCCGTGGTTTGGGCATACGTAAAAGCGGTGTCGCACCGTCGTAAGGGAGGTTCCAACAAAAGAGCAAAGCTCCCCGAGCAGAGTCTGATAACAAATTGAGAACTAAACTTGATGTTGTGATGTAGTAGGGAATGATTGCTCAGGTTGTTATCATTTTGGTCGTTTTAACGGTTAAAAGATCAAAATCGAAAGCAGAAAAATTGCACTATGACATCAAACTGAAAACTATTCATGCTATCAGTGAAAGCAAATTGAAAACTCATTGAGATGGTGAAATATTTCATTGATAACAAAATAAGTAATCAATTTGATGTTTGTCAAAGAAAGAGAAACAAACATTTTTTTCTAAACATGTAAGCACATTAAAATGAGATCAAAATATGATGTCATATCTGGAAAAATTTAAACTGATATCAAAATAAGATTTCAATTTGATGCTTGATATCAAAATATGTTGTCTATTTGCTGTAATTTTGATGTTGGACTTTGATCGGGTCACCTCCCTAGCTATTTGTCAAGGACCACTGCCGGAGCAGATATGACCGAAGTAGAACGCAGCCGTTGGCATCCCGGCTGATCGGAAGAAACCGCCCGTCCACCTACCTGCGACAGCATCCAGTGAAAGTGTTGGACAGCAGAGAGGCGTGACAGAGGGAGAATAAACGGTAAAAGTTAAATTTGTTCATTTGTTTACTTTGTTTATTGGCATATGAAAATCCTAAATTCTTGTAGAGGAACCTAGGCCGCCCTGATAAGAAGGGTCCGCTGGGCAATCAGACCCGAGTAGTGGGCAAACCCCTACATTTATATTGTATTCGCACCCTACTTACATACGGGTTCGCAGCTGAACGGAAACAGAAGCACCCATTTTCTATTTGTGAAAGTATCGTAGTTTGATACAATCTTTTCAGGTCACTTGGATGAGAACCCATTTATCCTTTGTTGGCACCTCGTTATTAAATACTTAATGTGGCCTCCTCGTATGTCTTTAATATCGAACCAAATTCCGAGGTATTTGCTAGTCAGGGCTTGGGTTATCGTTCCACCAACCAACTGAAGCCAAAGCTGAGCTGCATCACGCTTCCTTAAAAAACGACCAACTTTGTTTTCTCCGTAGAGAAATCGGTGCCCAGCTTCAAAGCTCAAATTGATAAATTATCTAAGCTATCTTGCAACGGTTGTTGTAAATTTATTGCTTTTAGTTCTTTGACAGAAACCACACTATCATCTGCAAGTTGTCTTAGAGTCAGACTTACCATGAACATCGACAAGTTTGTACCTATATACAAAATTTCGTGCACGAGTTCAACCTCAAACATGCTTCGTCTCGATGTACAGGTTCACCTCGAACATCGAACCCAAGCGAACGATGTGCAAACTCTAGTTCAAACATCCGTGTACGTACACCGGGTGCGTAAACGAGAACAATTCTCACAGGGCACAAAGAGTCAACGCTAGTTATGATGAGAGTGAGAAAGGGAAAGCTGGTGCTACGATACTATGTAACCGCACACCGTGTACGTACACGGGAATCAGTTGTGCAGGCGAGCATGTGCACGTGTTTTGGTGCGAAATAGCGTGTTTGAGTTCGTACACGAATATGAACACAGAACCAGAGAGAACAGGAACGACACCAATAGCTTAGTGTGCACGGCTACAGCAAATAGAGCTGGCGCACGGCATCAATAATTTAATAATGCCCATTTTGAGCATTATAAGAGGATTAGGCTGTTTATCATACACAATTTGCACACCGTACTCAACTACTCTCGGAGAGTATAAATAGGGAGAACAGTAAAGGGAGGAAATTTCAGTAGGAATCAATAAATCATTTGGATAACATACCCGCAACTTTTAATTCGATCTTCGGAACAGTAATTCCCCCGAAACCGAAATGCCACTAACGGAACAGGAAAGTTCCCCGCGAAAACAGTTGCCAAATCGCCATATGAACAATGTATGTACTTTTCTGACAAGAAATCTAGTTTCTCCGAGAGAGCATCAATAGAAACAGAGTCTAATGCTCCTTTCGTATCTAAAAACAAAGACGCCATTTGTCCTTTATTGCGTAAGCGAGTTGTTGTGCATCATTCGTTCTCTTTCCCTTCCGAAAACCAAACTTGCTATCTGATAGCGAGCCGTTCACCTCAACCCAATTGTCGAGGCGGATCGTATTGCAATCGGTCGATACGAGTTATGATCGGAGGCTGGTTTTTCTGGTTTTGGAATGCCAGTAACTCCCACTCCAGGCATGCGAGAGAATGCTCTGCTCGAGAATCTCGTTGAACAAATTCAACAAGCGTCTTTTGCAAAGTCAGGCAGATTTACACAAAGTTGAATTTAATTCTGTCTGGACCCGGAGCATAACTGTTGCATGAGAGGAATGCAATTCAAAATTCCACCACTGTCAAGGGCGAATCTATGGAATCGTTACTTGTGGGAGCATCTTCTGTGCGGGCGCTGAATCTGGCCAAACTTTCTTGGCACAATTAAATATCAGGCGATTCGAGAAATCTTTGCTTTCATTCAGTGATGGTGATTGATGAAAATATTGATGATCCAAAATGATACATATCAACGTCGAACGTTGTATCAAAGAAAAATAATAAAGACGTAATTCATACGAACAAATTATAGAAATTATGTGGCTCATTTTACACTTTTGGAATGAGTGCCTGCGGTCCCTTCAGATTTGATCGCACTCACCGCTTGAAGGCGCCCAGTTTGACGTCTCTTTTGAGAGTGTTCTGAGAAAGAAAAAATCATCAACGCAGGCCTAGATGGAAACAAGTAAATATAAACAAAATTTGGTATCCATGCATAATTTTTTGGGGCAGTTGGATCTGTAAGTAGATTCTTAGTAATCTAATCTTTTAATTTAATATTATTAATCCAATCATGTATAATTGACTTCTGCTTAGATTATATCTATGATCGGAGTCGATTCTCTGTTTTCTGCAGACCTTGAATTTTTGCATCAATAGATCAAGCACTTCAAGATTGGATATTGCTGGTAACGATACGCCTCTATCGATAAACGCGCAGGGAGTGACCACACGATACGAAATACAGTGCCGATAACGTAGGAAGTAATAAATATGTTTTTAGCGTCCCGATCAACGCTCAATCTCAATTACGAACAGATGGAAGTACTGTATGTCGCATCTGGTCTTGATTTGAGTTTTTGTGTAAATTAGCAAGAATTAGTGGTCTGTTTCATAGAATTCATAAATTTTACATCCCTAGTTACCTCAAGTTGCTCATCCAGTAAATTACCAACAAAATCATCACCCTGATGAAACCGGAAGTGATTTCCTCATATATGACGTGGAACCAGCAAGCATCAAACCAATGCGAATGGTACTATCTACGAGTTAGTTAGTACCGTTATACTACATTTGAAGCTGAAGAGTTTATTTAAGGCATAATAAATGTACAGAAATGTAAATCAGTGCACCATATAGGGTATAATAGCATCTATTTCACTTTTCGCTGCCACTCTTCTAATAGTTCCTGTAATTTCTTCTCGCCACATACAGTAGAGATGGGCAAACCGATTCGGTTTGGTGGGTGAACCGGTTAAGTGGTGGGTGGATCGATTAAGTGACTCGTACGTTGAAAAATGATTTTTTTAAATAAAATGAGAAAAAATCCAGTGCTTTAAGAAACGCTTTCGTTTTACACATATTTGAAGTAATTTTCTGCCATAGTTCCATTTTAAATAATTGTCTCAATTCGTTTTATGTTTCTCAAATACCATTAGTGAGAATCTTGACGTTGAAGGTACGTATAGGCGTTTTAGCATAATTTCGAAAAGAGTAGGGTAAACTAATTTTCTTTCCTTTCATCAAATATTGGATGATATGTGAGTGTGAGAGGAGGTTCTGCTATTATTTGACAATCTCCAATATAACTGCAACCGTTGGATTTAACGAGACATTTAGACGAGATGTTGTCAAAATCTTTTCAAATGCTCCATCTAGCAGTAGCTGTGCCAATTTGGAAACCATGAGAGGGCTTTGCTTCACCTTCGGTTGATTGAAGCACATATTTTACCATTATGTTGGATATAACAGCTGTTTTGTTGATATTTTATTTCATGTGGACAAACAGTGTTCAATGTTTGTCATTCATTTCGTTTCATTCGCTCTAAAGGTACATAATCTTAGCAAACTGTCAAATTGACTCATTGTGTTCTTGTTAAATCTCATTGGGCTCATAATAATTAGCCACCTTTTCAGTGAATCGTAATTCTTAAAAAAAAATGCGGTTCATTTTTGAAGAGTCGATTCTTTTGATCGATTCGTGATTCATTCGCCCATCTCTAACATACAGTCACTGGCGGCAAACATGTTCCCACACTTTTATTCTATACCCGTACACGACGGAATCATAAGCCGGTCGCGGCTGGATGAATGATCACTAATTGACTGCTGAACGGTAAGAAACTTCGTGCTATGCGTGGTTTCTATCAACTGCCGATTGATGGAATTTTTTAGAATGCAAGCATTTTGTAGGGAACACAAACGTATCAAGTACTATTAATTTTGGTATATTTAAATAATAGCACTTGCCAGATATAAACACGGGTCAGCGATATTTCAAAATAAGGTTCAATGTGTAGTAATAATTTGTAGATCTATATTCAACTTTCATACCATACGTTATAAAAGCTGTTAACCTGAAGCATTTCTGATTTTATCTTCGAACACTCGGATGTCAAATCCTATACAGAATTCTGGGATTCTAATTGATTCCTGTCAGAATTCTGGTTACAATATAACAGCCGGTCAATACTCAATGAGTCTTGAAATTGGTTGTTGCATTCGAACCAGAAGTCTTAATTGGTTACGGATTGCTTGACCAAGCCTGAGCTTCGATAACACATTTATTTTAAATAACGATGATGTCACTAGAATACATCTTTAAATCAAGGTATGAGTGTCCAGAAAATAAGACAATAATATTACATTTAATACAGATAGTCGAACTGGTTCCTAATATTTTCCCCAACATAAACCGAAAAAAACTTATAAAACCGGTTGAGCAATCGTACTCGTTATGTACATGATCGATTGAATCCGATTTAGCTTAATCAATTCCCTCGGAGGTTGCTGTGAAATGAGAGAAAACAACTATCGTAGTTTCAAAAAATCCATCCGCAATAATTTGAAATATGTATCAAATACCGAACCTTTTCAAGCTTCGTAATTTCCTTTTCATATTTATAGCCAATGACCAGAAAACTCTAAAAGTTTTGTTTATTTTTAGCTCGTTCGCTTTGTCCTTAGATACGTTTATTATTTATTTTTCTTAGATACCTGTTGTCCATATAAAAATGAGTGCCCGTTTTTATGATGACAGTAAAACGTCATGGTTGCGTTTGACATTCTAAGGGACCGTGAGTTACTTATTGGCGATTTCGAAATGAGACAAAAAATAAATGTTAGAGGCAAGGCCCTGGTTGTATACTGAACCAATTGTCCTTGCTTATCAGGTCATCCTATTTGTAGTAGGCGATCAAATCAAAATACATAACGCGCCAAATAGAACTTTTCTTTCGTCAATAAATGCTGTACTACGCGTTGTCAGAGGCAACTCAGCATTGAGTGATGATCAGGCAAATATGGATGATTTCTCATCGCAATCGATAACTTTCGATGCTTGATGAATGAATCAAATAGCATTCGTCGCAATTCTTGTGGGTTTTAAAATGTGGATATTTTGGCATCAATAGTTATAGTCGTGGTTCTAGTGCCATAAAGGCCCGTAACTATAGCTGTTAAATGCCCTTCTTAGGCATTAAAGTCTCAAAACTGTTTTAATCACTTCGATTGAATGCGGAAATTTTTATGGAACTTCTGAATGGGTAAGAATCGAATATAGTGTAGCATACTCAGATTGAAAAAGGATCACGTGGAATTAATGAATGGAAGGAATGTAAACAATCGAACTTGGTTACGCTTTTCATCGATTCAGATTTGTTTGCAATTGGAAAATATGTTGCCATGGAAGGTTTTTGTATGTATACAGGTTTGTGCAACGAAACCATGGATTACTATCAGGTTTGATTTGGTGATGAGCGTCAATTTTGATGGAAATTGTCTTCACTGCTTTCATTAGTTACGTTTCAATTCCACATTCTTCTGATTGTATTCCAAAGAGTACTTATAGATGTTTCTCTTGACAAGCCATCAACGAAGCGTTCTCAATAACGAGACTTTTTGGCACGATGTAGGCCGTCAAATTTGTTTTTCAAAATCGTCAAATTGTCTTAGTTCCTTTCGCTTCAAACATTTTTTGCAAGCAATTTGTTTAGCTTCATAGGCACCGGATCACTCTTTATCCAACCTAGGATTAGGAGACCGTCTATTTATTGTCATGCCAGGATTCCGATTCGTTCGAGCCTGGTTTGCTGCCTCAATAATCAAATCCGCTAGGAATTCATATTCGGCGGTAGGGGGCAACTCTTCCGTCGAAGCAAGAGAAGCGGATATGCTCAACATATGTTGTACAACGTCGAAATTTTTTGAGCGCACGTGGATCTCTGCCCGATAGTAGTTTGAATCTACTTCGGTAATACCATGTTCACACTACAGAGTTAAAACATGTTATAATAATTAGCAACAAGAAAAATGTCATCAAGATAGCGTTAAAACACGCTTTAACTCGTAGTGTGAACGTAGTATAAGTTTATGATGCTGAAGAAGTTTTTTCGATGATTGGAATGTGCCAAACTTTTTTTTCAGTCTATTGATTTGGCAATCTCTAGGTGACTTGTTGGTACCTGTACTAGAAAAGAAGACGTTTCGTAATATCATTCCACGGTCCAATGTAAGCATTCATGTAGTCGAGCTTAACATCCCGCCGTGGGCAGCTGTCATAGCCACAGTTCCGCTATATGTAATATGTCTCTTTATCATTACTTCATGCGGGTACTGCACGTTGTATTTTTTTCCAATTCGTTTATTTATTTTGAGCCTGTTAGATCCCGTGCGCGCAACTTGCTATTGCGAGCGTAGATCTTTTTTCGCGTCGGGAAGATGTTCCTTCTTTCGTCAACTTCAGGGTTATCCACGTCTCTCTCGTTGTCGTTTACGTCCGCATCATTATCTTGATTACTGCCATGATACTCGCGATCAGATGTTCTTCCTGGCTTCTTGCCCTTGTGGGTCACGAATGTGAATTGTTACGTTCGAATTACTTAACGCAGCGTTTGCAGTTGATATTGTTGCCTTTACTTCAGCCACAAATTTGGCAACCGATTGTGGTTCAGGTAAAGATATTGGGGCTTGGGTGTTGGCATTTTTTTCTGCAACTGAGCTTTCCTTAGCAGTTTCTGGGCATGGTTGTCCGTAGTGCGCCGTTTGTTCGCAGAATTGGCAAGTTTTAGTTTGTCCTTGATATGTACAAAGAGTTCGCTGTGTAATGGTATCACCCCCTTCTGTTTTGTACTGCAGGGTAAGGTAAGAGGGAATGGGTTGGTCTACCCGCATTCTCACCACAAAGACACCATTTGAAATACCTGGGAAGTAGTTTCTCCATCTGTCCTCCGTAATAGATTCCACTGCTCCGAAATACGACATAAATCTTTTAATTGCCACTTTGCAAGTAAGTGGAGATAAATCGTGATTTCAGCGTTGTCACAAACAAGCACGTGTTTGAAGTTGTTCTGCAAAATGAATCTTTTCGCCTAGGCGAATTTGTTGAAAATTATCAGCACCGCATGCCTGACGTGCTCAAGCTGTATGGAGGTGACTTCCGAAAACCGAAGCTGCATTTTCACCTTCAGCAGATGTTGCACATCACGAATACTTGGTCTTATGCGAAAAGACCTGAAGTCAATCGCCACTGTGTTAGGCCGAATAATCACGTTTTGTTGATGAGACTCAGTCATCTTGAAAAATCACCCAAGAATACAAATAACGGTATCCTTTGTTCTTCAAACAATGCACACAAGTAACTGTTTTTTTCGTTCGCTTTGCACTGGCTCGGACAGAAGCAGGAGCACACTGAATATCGTGACCGATGTGTTTGATGGTTACAAATAGACTGCTGCACGTTGTTGATGCTGTAGTTGAAGAATCGGCCTTTTACCATCGAAACACACATCTTACTAATTGCTCTCGTCCAAAATTCAGTCGAACAACGAGAAGCCAAGGTTCAGCTTGGGGCCTTTTTTGTAGTTTGTGATTTTGTCGATTGTTCCGATCCGTTTTGCCTTTCCGATATAAAGAAAGGCTATGCAATCACTCCAAAAATCAATTTTTCAACAGAGGCCCGGAGGGCCGAGTTTCATATACCATTCGATTCAACTCGTGGAGATCGCCAAATGTCTGTGAACGGTGTAACCCATAAGACGTTATTGAATTTTTTATTGACTTCCGGTTCCAGAGTTACGGGTTGAAGAGTGCGGTCACACAGCAAATTCCCAAACAACGGACAAGCCTCTTTGCAAGCCTGCTAATATGAGTGAGTTTGTTTTATCCAAGACCTCATCCATGCCAGTTGAAGGTATAATCGTTTGGAAAATACCCATGAAACCTAGTCGCCAAGCGCTCTTTACTGAGGTCTCCGCCTCGTAGAAATTTAGAATTACAATATCTAACAGATTTTGTTGTTGTCAGCCTTAGCCTTTTGAATAAACCACTCAATTGCTGTACCAGTATTGAGCTCTACTGTGTTCCTGCTCCTAAGTCCCAAAAAATCACAAAACAGGATTATCTTTTTTGTTTCTAAAGACGTACGCACCACACTACTTTTTATTGTTTTAAGATTGTCATGTTTCATCGGCATAAGAAAACGAAATAATATTGAACAACAGAAAAATATTTATTTCAATTAAATATTAGCTACACCACATGCTAACTCCAAAGGTCTTTCATAAAGCGAAATTTGTTTGTTATTTTGAGCTACGCATCGGATTACTTTCGGAACAGATAGCGCAAAACAGCACACGGTAAACAGCTTTGCCAAATGAAAACTACTGCTGGAAATATGGCCTCCATAAATAGCGAGATGTGAGAGGATTGAGTCATATTTCCGCTGCAAAGTATGTGTACATATACGGTCATACCAGCACCCCGTAGGGGTCCGAGCTATTGAGCAAGCCGTTTCCTTGGAAATTACACTTCCTAAACGGACGCACGCATGTGCTGCGAATGGAATCACCTGATAGTAGGTAGCACAGCACAGCATCCTCGCTCTTTAATGGATAAAATTGGTTTTCCGATTTCGCACATCCGTTGTTCTTCATAGGATAGTTAGCAGTAATGAGTGGTTGGCCGGTATTAATGTCCCGTCGCTCGCTCAACGTTGAAAATAACCATATAATGGTTTGTTTGTTTGTTGGTCGGTGGCTTGGTTGGGTGGTCGGCCTCCTACGTTAATTGATTCGCATGCATCACTGGCTGCATAGGAGAGCATCGAGGTTATGTTTCACTTTGCACTGGCAGGCTGCTATGATAATTTTCGTTTATGTGAGTAGGAAAGCATCCCATGCTTATATTATCCGGTTAAGATATAGCGTACGTGTCCACAAATAGTTTGAGAATAAATTTTCGATCCAATATAATTGATAGCACTGTTCAACACAGGATTTCTGATTGAAACATCATCGAATTTCACGAGGTTTGGGATTTTTCACAATCGACGGTTTGTGAAAAATGACATGGAACTTCACAGCTTAAGACCATTTCTATGTCTAAAACCGTAATATCTTTCTCCGTATCAAATAATCATCTCCAGCTCGCTCGGTTCATGGTCGTTCTTCTTGAACCTGTCGGATTAAACGGATTGCAATTTGAGATTCACACACCGTCTCCACGTTTCTGATTCCTTCTAGGACCCTGCCGTAGATGGTTCGATACACCATCCATTCGAAAACACTAAAAATAACTGATTAAATGGGCGTTTGAGTAGTGTTCAGGAAACCGTTTGCGATTTAGCTGAACATGTTGAAGATTGTAGGTTAGATTTAGGAGCAGTAGATAAAATTTCATAGCAGTTTTCACGTATTCTTTGCCATGGTGTTTTGTCCGATTTAAGCAGTGGTATGCAGGAATCAGTTCTTGATGGGTGAAAATACCCGAAAATAAGTTTCTCCAAATATGAAGTGAAACGTTTTCTAGTTCTGGATATTGCAGCCAGAGCCATAGCGTGCGGTTGACCCCCGCCAAGGAGGCCATGCTTAGGGGCGCTGAAATCGTGATCTATTTTGTAAAATAAGTAAGGATAAGCTATTAGAGGAGTGCCATTTTCAAGTGCACACTAAATTATTGTTCGAAAATCGAACTGACAAAGAAAGCCAATGTAAACACCAAAGTAGTGCACAACTGACACCCTACCAAAGGCGCTAAAAGATTACGCTACGCTGAAGTTTTCTCGATGCCAGCAAGAGTTCCACAATATCACAAAGTTGCCAGTGATCAACGAGTTTTGCACTAAGTTGAATCTCTGGTTGACATGACATGAGACTTTTGGAGTTCCTAAAAGCGTTGGAAATTTCCTGTTTTATCTCCAATTACTAATACCAGCTTCCTCTAGCTGGTATATTTGACGACCTCTTAAGAGAAAAATTGAAAACTTTATAAGTAATCTCACCTGCCTATAATTTTCGGAGCAGTAACAGATGCTTCCACATGGAGATAATCAGAGTCACACTCCTGAGTCAAGCGAGCAAAATGATTTGTGGTCGTGAGCGGCGTAGCTATTTTTAGTATTTCTGTAAAAGAGCATTTTCAAAGGGAAGCTTTTTACACGCGGGGAACAGTTATGTGGCCTCTCCTGCCAAAAGTTACCTGACACGAATTTTGAGAGCACACAAAATTTTGTCACGTTCGGTGCGATTACCATTCAAACTCTTTTCTCATCGGAGTAAAGGGTCCTTGAAACAATCAGTAGATCCACGCATGACAAACTTGAATCGGTAACTATACTGTCGATTTCAACTTTGCGAGCGGGCATGTAGACGTGATAGACCTTAATAAAAGACAAAATATAGTAATTCTGAGCTTATCTGGGCAATATATCTGTTACCGCTGAACAAGTCGTAGTTTAGATTGTCTTACAGACTCTTAACTTCATATTCACTGCGGCATATTCGCTAACAATGCTGCTAGCGTAGACAAATGATGCATGGGGCGCAAAACTGAAGCTTCGCCAAGGGCGCCAGAAGACTACGCTACGGCTCCGATTGCAGCATGTATTAAGCAATTGGCTCATGTGGGTGCCCGGTGCTATGTCGTCCAGTCGTACCTCTTTATTGTAATCTTCCATATACACAGGAATCTTACTGTTACCACTTCCAATATTGTGTTTTCGGTTGCTTTGCAAAATATAACTTTCTGCTTGGATTGTTAAATAATATCAGTACTCAATTGCGCAAGTGATGGAACTGGATGAAGACAGCTTCGGTAAGCATACACTCCATTTACAACTGCAGTGAAATTTACACTTCGCGAATACCCGATCGAATAGCGCACAAGTTGAAGTCCCCTAGGCCTTCTCAAGCTCAAGCAATCTAGCTTGGATGTATTCCTAGATGTTGAGGATGCTTTAGACAATGTGTCCTTCCAGTCTATTCTGGAAGCGACGTGCGGTCATGAAGTCTCTACATGTATCTTGGGTTGGATAAACACATTGATTAGTTACCGCATTATTTACTCGTCACTGTGACAGGCTGAGATGTGAAACTTAAGTATTTGCGGATGTCCTCACGGCGTACCTTTGCTATGAAGTCTGGTTACCGATGGCTTGTTGAGGAAACTCAATGAGCTTGGGTTTTCAACCTACGGGTTTGCTGACGATTACCAAATACTAATTACTGGACTTTGCATCGGACAATCTTTGACTTTAATGCAAGAAGCATTAGGAGCAGTGGTGTCGACAAGTTAAATTATCAGTTAACTCAAACAAAACTTCAATGGTTCTTTTCACGAAGAAGCGAGGTTCGTCCCTTGCACTTCCTTGATTCTGAGCTACTGTGTGCAGATCAAGTCAAATACGGTGGACTCATCGACTTCAACACTGAAAAAATCGATTTCAAAATTTTTAAGCCCATTTACAAAAAAAACATTTTTGATTTGGATGAAATTTGGTTCCAAGATAGGTAATTATGTTCCCTACCTACAGTCAAAAATTCAAGTTGGGAACTTTCAAGGAAAAAAGTTAAACTTTCCCTTATCCAAACTGATTTTGTTGGTGTATTTTTATAGAAATTAAACCAATGAAAGTCATAGTCATCTCAGAATCCAATTTCTCAACTGCTAGTTGCCTGATACATGCGAAAAGTATCAGTAACGAATTTGGTATATATTCGTAACAAACTTGAATGAGGGCAAAGATAAGCCATTTAACAGCATTGACACATGCGAGATTTAACTAAATACCACTTGGTCTATGTATCCGCCCGGGAAGTAGAGATTGATGGTGTAGTATCCAACAGGGGCCTTAATTATGAAGTATCGCTATTATGAAAATTCTAGTTCGCAAGCAATGGCATTCAGGTAAAATCAAGGAGTATTTGAAAATAACTTATTTTCCATTAGCCTCCTTTCGAAGCTTTCACCGAATCTGCTCTTCCAAAGCTTGATCTTTTTGTGCCGCGAGGCATGAACTGCCAATTGGGCCTATAACAACTTATTGCAGAAACAAGGCACGCTGTGGGGAATCATGAACAGTTTTCCTACTGTGGAGAGACTCCGCATGATCTCTCGACATATCCCACATATAAATTATGTGGGGACAAAATGAAACAATATTTTAAGGAAATCTCCGATAAGGAATGCAAAAGAGTGCTACGCCACCGACAACGACTAATTTCTATGTTTCCTTGTACACTAAAGAGCAAGAGTCTGACCATCCCATTGTAGGAACATCTTCTAATGTGCCTTCCGAATTTCCGAAAGAGGAAAATCAGTTTTCTCTCCTAAGCTTCCTCGAAAAGGCCTGAGAGTGCCCCTTGAAGGGTGCTGTTACAAAACCGAAGTAATTGGTTTCTGGTCTCGGTAATCTTAAAAACTAGCAGGAATTTCCACATGGGACATCCCCATAGTTTGGTCACTACATTTTCCCCCAGGTTTTACACAATGCATTTGCACTACGATTAAAGGTCATACGAAACGAGTACCCGACGCGAACAACCGTGAACAGTCTCCTACTTCGTGGTGGTCACAGACGGAAGGGACTTTTGAACGTCCAATCGCCTGAATTTTTCACGCGGCGTTATAAATGCAAATGAAAAACGCGATTATTGGCACCGGTCCGTCGACCGATTAGCGGACGGATCATCAGAGAAACAATGTTTCGTCTGGTGGCTAGGGCCTACATTGTGTATACGATTCATCCTGAGACTGGAATACACGAAATGTTTGTCATATGATGACAGCTATGCTTCGCTTTTATGCTAATTATTAATCATAAAAGAGGTTGTTCTGCCAACATTCTTCCCACAAAACTGATGGTTTTTTTTACCTATAAACGACCATTCCCACAACGATTCAGTTACAGGAGGCTCTCTGTTTGATGGAGCATGGAAAGCACTCTTTGTATCTCCTGGAGAAAACATGGGAGTTGTTGAGTACTTTATCTGAAAAATCATCGCAGATTACCTTAGTTTGAGTTCTTTCGCAGTGCTCCATTCCGGGTAATGAGAAGGTGGACAGTTGGATTAGAATGATAATGAGAAGATGGACATTTTGGCAGTTGAAGGTAATATTTCTGAAAGATCGCGTAGCTTTAACGAGTGTTTAAGTATTTCTTCTCAGAGGACGATGACTTAATTCGGGTGATATCTCGGGTCATGTAGAATCATTATACGTAGAATGCCCATCTCCGTCGTATTGGGGTCGTCGTGAGCGGTCTCTGCGCTTGTGGTCGCAATATTAAACATGTTGTCTGGTCGTGCACTAAGTGTTCTAATACCAGATCTCCGTTAAACGAATCCCTTCGACCTCGTTCTAGTCCAGTCCGAGATGCTATATCAAATTCATTACTGATACTTTTTGCATGTATCAGGCAACTAGCAGTTGGGAAATTGTATTCTGAGAAGATTATGACTTTCATTGGTTTAATTTCTATAAAAATACGCTGAAAAAAAATCAGTTTGGGCAAGGAAGTTTTTTTCAAAGAACTTTTTTTCCTTGAAAATGCCCAACCTGAATTTTTAAGGGTAGGTAGGGAACATAATTATCTATCTTGGAACAAAATTTCATCCAAATTAAAGATAGGTTTTTTTGAAAATCGACCTGAAATTTTTAAAATCGACTTTTTTAGTGTAGAAGTCGATGAAGAATTTTTTTAATATTTTTATTCAAATATTTGACTAATTTTGTGCAAATCACTCCTACAACATTTTTTTGTAGGATTTGTCTTTTTTAGACCATAGCCATTTGGAAAAATTGGCAAAAAAAAATTTGACTCTTTTCAAAAGAAAGTCTAAATCATTTTTGGAAAAACGAAGTATGCAAAGTTGCTTTTTGTGACAAAGTTCTCATGTACAGAAAGTTTCATAAAAATCTGAGAGGGTACTGCCAACATTTGTTCGATTTGGCACGAAATTAGATTAAAAAAAAAACCCTTATTCTCAGTATAGGAGAGCACTTATCTGCTTACTCGATGTTCGACTGGATACAAAATTCCGCCCACAGATCACTTTATTTTGCACGCACTAAGGACTTACAAAACGCATAGCATCCGCCGTCCACTGAACAACCTGTCACGTCTTCCGAATGATACGCGTTGAAATTAATTAAATTAAATTTTTATATATTGTTCATCGGGAAGACTAATTTTGCACAATCTTTTCACGACAAAAATTAAGCAAATACACCAGAATAAAAGGAAAATTGAAAAAAAATACGTTTCGATTTTGTTGTTGAAAAAATTGACGGAAACGAAAACAATATCCGCGACCGGCGCGTATGCCTACTGCGATAAGAATCGCTACACGACTGTGGTCACAATTGATTACATGGGATGAAGATATATTGTTACTCCCAACGATATTACACTCACATGTAGTTTTCCTTACAGGACATTCCATGTGAAGATTCCCTCTCGTGAGCAGTGATTGTGTGGCTATATGGAGAGACAACAACAAACGCAAGTGACCTGTTTCACAAACGGTTCATTAAGGCAGGGATGTGCTGGTGCTTGTGTCTACTGTCGTGAAATGAGATTGGAACAATGTCACTCACTAAGTAGATACTGTACTGTACTCCACGTAGAAATTCCGCGATGTTTTGCGGGGTACAATCGGCCCTTCAACAGAGCTTGTCCGGCAAAGTTATAAACTTCTGCTCCGATAGTCAGACAGGCCACTAACTCAGACAAATCACGGTCCAAGCAAGTGATCTCATGCCGAATCTAAATCGAAGAGTTAAGCGTTGTCAACACTATCTACTGGGGCATTGCAAAAAAAAATTTTTTTTAATTCTCGAAGGCCCCCCTCTCATATTGTGACAAATGTCAAAGTAAGCTCAGATGCCAAATTTCACATCATTTGGACAATTTTAGACCCCCGCCCACTTCGCTTGAAATTTTTTGAAATTGGTGCTATGGGAAAATATGGAGGAAAAATACATTAAATGCTATAACTTTTGAAGTAGCAATCATAAAATTACAATTTATACCTCTTTTGAAAGGAAATAATCTTAGTATTTGAACGGAGATATTTTTGTTTCTAGGAAAATACGTGAAAGTTGGGTACTGGGTCATTTTTGCCCCAAAATCCCATATTTTTAATGATTTTTCTGCTCCGTGATGCAAATCATACATATTTTGTAGTTTTTCTAATGTGAAAAAATCTCAAAAATCGATCGGAGCCTTTTTGACCTTTGTTCGAATACGAGAAGTTGGGGTTAAATGGCCTTTTATCACTCATATTAAACTTCATCATTTTCACGTGCATATATCTCTATTATTCTTCACTCAATTTTCATAAACTATACCTTGTTGAACGTGCAAAATCCTTAAGATTATAACAAAAATAGATTCGTTACCGGTAAAATTCAGGAACATCAAATTATCTGACATATAGTGTCGATTTCACATTTTTATCATAAAATCGCACATATTAACTCCATTTAACAACAAAATTCTTATTTAATTTACTAATTTTAGTGTAAAATATGCTTAGGGATCACATGAGAAAAGTTTCATTCCTGGAAAAATAGGGGAAGTTGAG
The DNA here is from genome assembly GCF_030247195.1 of Topomyia yanbarensis. Classification (NCBI taxonomy): domain Eukaryota; kingdom Metazoa; phylum Arthropoda; class Insecta; order Diptera; family Culicidae; genus Topomyia; species Topomyia yanbarensis. Next base: position 8,395,049 of record NC_080671.1, read on the forward strand.
GTATTAGAACAAATAATGAAAAAAATGAGATTTGTAGAGTAAATATCAAAAAGTTTGATGCTTCTGAATTTTACCTTAAACGTTTTTATTTTTGTTTTATTCCACAGAATTTTACACGTTCAACAAGTTACATTCTATGAAAATTGATTGAAGAATAATAGAGATATATGCATGAGAAAATGATGAAATTTAATATGAATGACAAAAAGCCCTAGTTAGGGTTACCCTAACTTCTAGTATTCGAACTAAGGTCAAAAGGCTCCCGATCGATTTCTGAGATTTTTTCACATTAGAAAAACTACAAAATATGTAAGATTTGCATCACGGAGCAGAAAAATCATTAAAAATATGAGATTTTGGGGCTAAAATGGCCCAGTTCCCCACTTTCCCGTATTTTCGTAGAAACAAAATTTTCTCCATTCAAATACTAAGATTATTTCCTTTCAAAAGAGTTATAAATTGTAATTTTCTGATTGCTACTTCAAAAGTTATGGCATTTAATGTATTTTTCCTCCATATTTTCCCATAGTACCAATTTCAAAAAATTTCAAGCGAAGTGGGCGGGGGTTCAAAATTGTCCAAATGATGTGAAATTTGGCATCTGAGCTTACTTTGACATTTGTCACAATATGAGGGTTTAGAATTCAAAAAAAAAATTTGCGATGCCCTACTATCTACCTTGTCTGGGTTTCCGGACATTCCTGTATTACTGGAAATTAATGGGCTGCCGAATTGGCCAGGGCAGGATCACCTACATTTTTCAAAGCTCCACTGCGGCATGCTGACCAGGGCTTTAACCGTCCACTGCAAACTCAATTATCACATAGCAACTATTCAGCGCGCTGAGTCTTTCTCATGTGATCTTTGTGAATTCGACTTCGGAACCTCATACTGTATGCAACTGCCCAGTACTAACGGACATACAAAAGTTTCTTATCAAATGTACATGGGACAACTATGCGTAGAACGGCAGTAAATCGAATAGCGCAAAAGTTGAAGTCTACCGTGATCGCAAAAGTCCCTACCGTGATTGCGGCGCAAAACAATGCTTTTTCTTCAAATTCACCCCAGTCGGCAAGAATAAGAACAACGATTGCTTTGCCATTTTGTGCTTTAATCAATGCACACTAGATCGAGTGGTCCGCTTGTAACTCTGATTCGCGCAGAAGTAGAAAGCAAAGCGATCCCTAATAAAAAACTATTATACACGAACCTTAACCCATATAGTCATACGATTCCACATACTGTTTGGATGATACCCTGAACAGATCGTTTGGCTCTTGAATCATTCGATGTTTATTAGGGATTGCATACAGGCAATTTGGGAAAAATGTCTTAAATTTTCATTACGTTGGATTGTTAGACGTAGTGCTATGTAGTTTCTTATGGGGCTCGAACACGATACACGCAACGCTAAAATATACTGCTTTGATTGGTAGAAATAAATTTAATTTTGTTAATATATAAAATTATTTCTCCAATGAAAATGTTGAAAATTTTCTGTGGACCACTCTTGTGCACTTTTGAAATAACATTGATAGCTAAATTGGGATGCCTGGCGTCTCCAAACGAAACTTGGCGACAGAAATCTTCTGCTGACAAACAGAGCACAAAGATTGAGGTTATTGAAAAGTATGCTGCATTCCAACAACAAAGAATTGAGTCATCTCCATTAGACATTTTTCAATACATTTCAGGCTCTTACCCAACTTACCGAACATTCGCTACACTTACCGTAACACAAAACAAGTGTACAACTGAATGATCCAATCAGAGCGAGTTTCAACTTGCCATGAAATCTAAGCAAATGCGCCGTATACCAACAGCAACTCTAGGATTCTAGGAAACAAATTCGTACCGAAACAATACTCACAAGTGTCGAAATAAAGGGAATGTATCAATTACAAAACATCACTGAAACGATAATAATATTATGTACAAAAGCAATAGTATTATAAATATTACAGAGAAGAAACGAAAGAAAACCATACTTTGGTAGAAGGATGGACGGAAAAATGATCATTGAAAAAGGCACATGAATAGATGACTCTAGATTTTTACCTATATAGAGCAGCAGACCGAATATAAAAACTGTAAGCTACGAAAAGATCGGAAAAATACTATATATTAAAAAATAAATATGTATAAGCAAATGCAACTAGCACTCGGTACCGAGCACGGCGTGGACAGCACTCATCACGAATGTTCAGAACAAAACCAATCCAATCAAAAAGGTAAATCTGTAGTAGTAATTAGTAGTAGCAGAAGTAGTCGTACAAGTACTCAAACTAATATCATCACCAAGTGACATCGTGCAAAGTAGAAACGCTTGTTAAAAAAGTAATGATTTTATTATTATACCTACAAATACATACCCCCTTAATCACGTACAATCCAGACTTAGTTTGCGTTCGTTGTGTTAGTGAACGGAATGAACAGCTTCGCCAGCGAATGTATGAATAACAAACCATTTACTTTTAGTGATAACTGTGATATAGATGTCCTAATTGTCAATTTAAGCGAGATATTCAATAGTTTTTTCAATCTTTAGAATCATAAAAGTAACTAGATGAAACACATAGAAAAGAAAAAAAACGTTCCGCAAATATAATAAAAGTGAATAAATGTTATAAAGAAAGGTGAGATGAGAGCGATATATTTTTGATGATCATTAACATGATTTAAAATGAAAAGAGATTTGTTAACGGATAAGTTAAGTTCCCCTACCAAGGAACTATTCTGAGATTTATTACGATTTTAACTAGCATTTATCAATACAATTGAATCGATAGGAACACCAAACTTGGTTTAGTTCGCAATAGGAAAACTAATAGTGGAAAATAGTGAAGCTACACTGTTCTTTTCAAATCGAAAGAATGGATACTCTTATTTCGAGGACCAATGGTTTTACAAAGTCACACACTAACACCGAAGTCACTGATTTACACTATGGTAGTTGAGAACACTCACTCAAAGGAATCTTTATACTGTTTAGATAAGTGGTAGCATTTTTCTATTCGAGTTACACATAAATGTTAGCCAATTTCAATTATAACTTTTTAAAACATGTACCTTTGTGTATACTTTTGTAAAACTGAAATCAAAAGCAAACTCATGAAGATATCGAAATTGAAGAAAATCAAATTACACCCCTCGCGATTGCAAATTATTCAAAGCCTACTGTCTATTTTAAATCAAAACACATTCCGAAATGCAACAACACGGAAGACAGCAAAGAAAAACACGAATTCAAATCAAATGCAAAACAACTATGATATTCGAAATATATTATATCTGAAAACTGAATTTAATAAATACTGACTTGTTTTAAAAAAAATTCACACCACTCATGTGTTGATATATTTGATCGAAAATCCCTGTACACGTGAGCGCTTTGTTGTTCCACCGTCGCCTACATATTGCGATGCTCGAATAGCTAGCATATTACGTAGAGTGGGACTAAACCTATCATTTGCAGTTACATTATTTTCAATAAATATGGTACAATTCGATTATTAAATATCAGTTCTGAAAACGAAAATTCAACAGCTAATTTGCCTCCAATTAGCAATCAGCGATGGAATGTTATCATAATTGCGGATTATAACTATTAAACATTCCTTCCCACACTGTTGTATGCGTACAAACCCCCATTCCAATGGAGTGCAGTGCCTACTGCCGCCACCCAGGTTGACACTGGAGGCGTATTGAACCGAACCGGCGAAACGAAAAATCATCATTAGCTTATCAATTTTTCACGCTTGCAGGTACATGTTTACAACGCAATTTAATTGAGCAGACATTATTTCTCCAATCAGGTGTGAATTGTTGAAATCACAGCTCATTATGCTTACGTGGAACATATTTGCTATGAAGTGATTATATGCTGGTAAGTGTCAACTACAGGCTTGCTGAATTAATTTCTGGGAAACAAAAACGTACCATTATCGCAAGTATTGTAGTCGTTGATATTCACATTTGTGTGTACGGTATCGAAGTCCGTTTTGTCTAGAATAAAAACAGGTGTATACAAGATTACATATCTCATATCGCAGTTGGCAAACACCTGATATTTCGTCGTTTTTAGAGGGAGTTAGGATCAAAAATTGGTCAAATAACCATGTGTGTAGTGTGGCCAAACTTTATATTGAAAAACAAATCCCGTTCCTCCTACAAATTCATTTCACACAGAATAAAGAAAAAATATTCACTCAAGCATCCTTTCAAGCGAATGCGAATTGCCGGGTCTTTCATTTGACTTCTTCCATCACATTTTTGCATAGCCTCCTTAGATGCTTTCATCGCCGCAGAACACCAGTTTGCCTCGAACTGCATCTCACTGACAACTGTCCGCGTCTTCCTGAGTGCCCGCTTGACTATTGTTACTATGTTTTAATTGCCGCAAGGTTCTACTGTATCGATTTTGTTGGCTATTTTCGGCAAATTTGAGACTAAGAGAAACGAAAGCAATGAAATTGAAAGACGGATAGGTATTCTAGAGCGAATCAGTTATAAACTTAGAACGGAAAACTAGAACTAGGCAGGCTCATATGGGCATGACTATTGTTCATTATTTTTTCTTTTGGGTGAAATTTTGACATGTTGGGTGGGTTCATGTCCTTGGGTACTAACTGGACGTTGTTCACAGCATATCACTTCAAGGCCTTCTTCCGTAATAACAATGTGCAAAATCCGGCCAAAACAGAACGGAACATTTGTGTTGCTTGAGAAAGGCAAGAGACGTTTTTCCAGGCACTAAAGCATATAAATCTCCCGGTTGATGGTCCCGGTTGCGAGAACCCCGGAACAGATGGCTTATTACACGAGATATTCCTTTGTGAACTTCGACAGCTTAATGTGTTTGAAAAGCTCTGCCTCTTCCAGTCGATGTATAATATTCCTTTCCAAAAAGCTGTTTGAAATCTCTTTTGGCGTAGGTTTCATCATCCTGTACCACGCAATAAAACTTCGTCACCAGCTCCATATACAGCTTCCTCAATCGTTCTCTGGCCGGTTTATTTTGCTTATCGCCAAGATTTATGCCACCACCTAAGTAGACAGTCCGGCTCAATTTTTAGCTCGATGAACGGTTGCTTACGAGATCTCAAACAGAGAAGTTGAGATTCCGCTTGAAACAATTGGTCACATTTTTCGTCATTTTTACCGCTTCCGGTTTTCGTTTTCCCCCGATCATTTCTTCTTGGCTGTCGACAAACGCTTTTCGAACACTTTTATTATATTGGCGATGGTTGATTTGATCACCGAATAGGGAACAGCCGGCCATCGAGGCTTCTTATTAACATTTCATTGATTATTTCCAAAGTTTGCGGTACTAAGCAAGCGTACAAAAAGTATAAAAGATATCCTAAATCAATGTGAAGAAATTCACTGCGAAATGTTAATGACAAGTTGGCATTTCCACTTTCCCTACCAGACACGTTTCCATAATTGGATTACATGCCAAATTGCAAACGACATGCGTAATAAATGTAATAAACACGACGTCAAGGGCTTTTAATCCATCGGCGTCCCAGAAGAAGAATAGATGGGAGAAGAGCAATACTGGCAAAGACCGACTACCATAGGAGCGATTCAAACTTGAAAAAGTGACGCAGAGTACTGCACTGGATGATTTTGAAGAAAGGACTAGGAGTGCGGTTTTACGAATTTTCAGCTTACGATGGCTCTATATTTTCTGACGGGGTGAAATTTTGGAGTGTTCAAACCTTCATGAGACCTCAAGAAGTCACTTTTGGACGTATTCGTCAATGTAGATTTGTCTGTAGACGGTTCCAGATTTAATAAAAAAAAACTTGCTTATTTTGACACATCTACAGCTCGCTTGCCACACAATAAACTTTTTGTGTTATTCGACAGTTTCATCTTAGGTTAATTCAAAAAATTTCCTACTTGAAAGTTTGCTTTTTTTTAATAGGTTTTCTAAACCAATGCTTTGAAAGTTATACCTTAGAGTGGAAGAGCCAGTATATCAATATGTACATGCTGTGTACATTAGTGTAGAATTAGACTTAATCCTTTACGGCTATTGAACAACCGCCAGAAGAAACCTAAAACGTTGGTACACAATCGGGAATAGCAAATCAGAAAAGGTGACTATACGTCAGTGATTCACTCAATATAGAATGGATAAAGGCTATGATGCCAAACCTTAAGGTCCGTCCAGGTTAAGTCTTCGGTACGGATCAATACCTTTTTAGCCCACCGGACACCACACGGTAATACACACAACCAGAATATGAAAAAAAAAAAAAAAAACATTTATACACGCGAAGTTCCATATAAGCTTGCACACGCGACAACGTCCGCGCATTCCAACACGGTAACATACAAACCCTCGAGCTCTTTGCGATCATCTACGCAAACCTACTCCCACGATCTCGTAAAACGTGAAAACGACCCGTTGATTGACGCTTAATAAAAACGATCGATCCCACGCGATCATGGAATCTCCTTGCCCCTGAGCTATACACAATCAGAATCCCGGTCCGCTGCAAATGACCTTAAGCAGTGCTTCAGTGGGTGACATTTCCCGACTCGTCTGCAATTGTAGGGATTGCTTCTGACAGAAGGGATTCTGGATAATATTTCCAGTGAATAATTTTGGGATCTGATACAGAATTCAAAATTAGAAAACGAAGTTTTGTATGTTCAAGAAAAATCTATAGTCCGAAGCTGGACTTCAGAATCAAGAAAATCTTTTTTGGCTGAAGAGAAGATTCTAGAACCACGAATCAGATTCCAGAGGAACCGACGTCATGTCACAGCGGTCATTGACTTTAAAACGTGTGGAATTCTCCCGCTCGTACTGCAACTGGAACACTTATCAAAAGAGAAAAGATTTCCAGATACGATTTCACCATGTTTGAAATGTGGGACTGGTACAGTTTAGTTATCGTGTTTTGCTAGAAAAAATTATCTACAGCAACAACAAGACACACTTCGTTGAACATGATAACGTTAAGGTCAAGATCCCCATCTACATGGAGGACAATGAAGTCGACGTTAAACTGCTGCATGATTTATCTCCTAGTACAACCTGTTAGCGCAATCCGGAGATTCATGGCGCAATACGGCGAAGTTGGTATTCGGGCTATAAGAATGTGACTAAAGCGTCCTTTGTGACCCTGGAACATGGCACCTGTGCTAGATCTTTTGAAGTAATAGAGGAAGAACGGCTCCTTTCATTTTGCAAACCTTGACCAACAAATCTATCAGGCACGTAAAATTGGTAGCAATTGTTTATTATTCGTTGCTAAGTTCGTTTCTAGGATTGTTACTACCAGCATCTTTTATTGTTTATGAGTAGAAATGTTTTAGGATTTTTAAATCAAGCAACGCCACCTAGATTGGAAGAAACCATCTTGTTAAATGGACTAGAAAAATTATCAGAAGTCACTTAGTATTTGTACGTTAGGGTCAATTTGTTAGTGTGTGGAAATCCATTTTTACCTCATTGCATTTTACATTAGAGGGATTAAGATCCATTGCCGTGAAATGGACCTCTAAGCTTTGTACCACTCCATAGTTATCGTGAAACTTCAAAAATGAAAGTAGAAGCATTTGGAGGCATTCATTCAAGTACACTTGCCCATTGAGAGTTCTGGTTGTCAAGAAAGGGGTGCTTCTCGTTCCATAAAAGCTAATTCCATGCCAAAACACTTTTTGGACTTTGTAGGTGTGTCTTGCATCTTGCATAAATTTTTTACTTAATTGCTGTTTTTCCGCGTCTCTCACTGAACTATTGGGTTTTCCCGTGAAAGCTTCGACTACCTATCGACGACCAAATGTTCGTTGTACCGTTTCAAAAAAGAACTTACCGTATGTTGAACTATTCCCAACTTCTTGCTAATGCTCGCTGAGAGAGAGATCCGGATTTTCTAGGTAATGCGCAAAATTTGTTTATGCCGCTAATGTTTTTTATCGGAACCATTTTCGCAAACGTTCCACAATTGCTTGTGAAACTTATACAATGTAAACTTATACAATGTAAAACATTGAACTAATTTCACTCAAAAATTCAATATAAAATCCCGAATGGAAAAAAAAGTTACAGCAATTTGACTATGATGCAATTTCATTCCGTACACCCTTTATTAAGATATAATACGCTCTTGCAGATATGTGATTTTTGCTGTAGAAAATTCTAAACCTGCGTGTTATGTGAATAGAGGCACTTAACATACCTTAAAAACTAACTTTTAAACTATAAAGGGAGCTAATCGTTGTAATTGATAATTGCAACGATTTTTGTTGGAAATTGCTTAGGACGCTTAATTTTCAGAATTTTTGTTCTGAATCCTTTCTTTCTGGTAGCACAACTTACCCAAATAGGCTTTGCATATAACATTGCCGGTCTCACTACAGGTATACCTCAATTTAACATACATTTTCCGATTCAATCATGTACGTTAAATCGAATTTTATGTAAAATCGAAACACAAAAGAAATATTTGTTTTCGAATAGAATTATTTTCTTTTATTCATCACACGAAATATTTACGATGATATTACTGATTGTATCCACCTAACAGTGACATAGAAACCACATATGCTCAATTGAACAATTAGATTGCTCTTCTGAACATAAACAACATATTTATCTTAACCTTGCCAAGTATTCGCCAATTCTAACAGATATTCATTTTATAAAGTTCGTCGCAAAATTTTCTCAGAATTCAGGATAACTTATAAGAATAGTCAACAAAGTTGGATTAACCATTGTGTGCATGAAGAGCACAATGCCTAATTTTAGTAAGTAAGAAAATTTGTGTTTCTATTTTGTCTCATCTTTATCTTGGTAGACCAACCTGTCCGTCAGATAATCGCAGAATTCAAAAAAAGAACACTACTTGAGTTCACGACCAAACGACTAGTCACGAAGTTTTGTAAGCACAGGAGTTCTACTTGCAGAAAAAGCAACCAAATCGAGCCATTGTAGCGCTATAGTTCTCCTTAAGGAAAAAGTTGGATTAAATCATTTTGTTCACGACAGATACAATACCTCAGTTTAAAAGTCGAAATCATCAGAATAAATAAGACATTTTAATAACAATACAAAAAATATTAAAAAAAAGTTTAATCCTTATGTATGACGAGGAGGATCTATCTCCTTTTTTACACATTTTATTAGCTTATTATTTATTGGATTTATATCCTAGATTTCTATTTAAACGTGAACATTTATTATGGTACTCCTGGGAGCCAAGTATCCAGAGTTTTCGATCATCTTAAATCGTACGCAAATGCCAGTACAGTTCATTCGAATCCCAATCTCTACTAACGACCATTCTCTATCCGTTGCAGTTGTTGAGAGTAATATATACAGATATACAGAATACGCAGTAATATATGAAGAATATAATCACAATCAGTGTCGGACTAACTTTGCTTTTGTGTGCTTCCTCTGTTTAGATTAAGTAATGACTGGCACCGGTATTGATAAATAAACACCGTGAGCTTACCAGGAGTCGTACATTGAAGGAAGACTTGTATCTTCCATCATTATCGTCTATTGCATTTTTTTGCGATCCATAATGAAGTTGTCGAGCTTACGTTCTTTTAAGCTCTAGTTGGGTGCGTTAACATCGAGGAACTGTCATGACTTCAATACAAATTTCTAACAGTTTCGTAATAACTGCTACAGTCCCAATGCCTATTAGTGGAACTCACCGTCCGCCAACATCTCGTCATCGCCCTATACCTTCCATCAACCATATCTTTCCAGTTATTTATTTTTAGCTTACACATAAAAACCCATAAAACTATTATCAGGAAATAACTTGAACCACAAATTCGTGTATTCATTTTACTGTGCGGTATCAAAATAAGAATGTCTTTGTATCTCAGAATCTTAAACATAATCTAGCGAAAAAACGAAAATAAATTATGTTTCTTTAAGCATTGGAAGTGGATCATAGAATAAAATTGATATTGATTCTTAACATTTCGTTTTAGTAACATGGACATTAATTTTTTTTTGCATGTATGTAAAATCGAGGTAAAAATTACGTTAAATCGAAATATGTTAAATCGAGGGTATGTTAAATCGTGAGTATGTTAAATCGAGGTATACCTGTATTTGTTTCTAAATTAATAGTTTGTTCTTTAGGTAGGCCTAGAATTTCAGTTTATAAGTGGATTTGAACATTTTATATATTTGTGGCATTTTGTTTGAATGTGAGCCTTGAAAATAAGCAAACAAAAAAATTATTAATATGATTATTATTTGATTTAAGTGAAAAAGTTCTCGGTTTATGCAGAAAAAAAAATAATTGTGCTTTTATCAAGCCGTGTGGTGTCCGGCGGGCTGAAATCTTTTTGCACTATTTCAACCAAGAATAGAACCTCTGGGAACTGCTCCCATGTCGTAAGAGGCGACTAACAACATGTTAGGAGTTCCTAGGCCGAGGTTTTGTTCCGTACCGAAGACTTAATCTGGACGGACCTTAAGGTTTTCCATATTACCCTCTTTCCACTCTGTATTTAGTGAATCACTGACATATACCTTTTCTGATTCGCCTTTCTTGATTGTGTACCAACGTTTTAAGTTTCTTCTGGCGGTTGTATATTAGCCGTAAATGACGAAATCTAATTCTACACTAAGTAACAGAATATATTAATATACCGGCACTTCCACGCCAAGGTTTAACTTCCAAAGCTTTGGCTTAAAAACCGTTTTTAAAAAATGGAAACTTTCATGTAGGAAATTTATTGAATTGGCCTAAGATGGAGCTGTCGAATTTCACAAAAAGCTTTTTATGTTGCAAGTGATCTGTAGTTGTGTTAAATTAGGTATTTTTCTATTATATTTGGAACCGTCTACCGACAAATCTACATTTACGAATACCTCCAAAAGTGACTTCTTGAGGTCTCATGAAGGCCTGACACTAGCTTTATGATACTTTTGCTTTTCTAAACAGTAATAAAAATCTCAACATTCAAGAACTTCACTTTGTCAGAAAATGTAGGGCCATCGGAAGCTAAAACTTCGTAAAATCGCACTCCTGGTCCTTTTTTCAGTGCAGTACTCTACGTCACTCGTTCAAATTTGCACCGCTCTTATGGTAGTCGGTATTTGCTAGTATTACTGTTCTCCCATCCATCCTGGTAGTCAAACGGTGGGATAGCAAAATTCTTACAAGTTTCCTATCTCATGCCTCCACGCGATTCTAAGTCTATTGATGACATTTGGTCCTTAGACCGCAAAATGAGAGGGTGCGAACAGAATGAGAGGGTGCGAACAGATCTAGTCGAGAAAACATTGCCGTAAAAATGAATAGTTGATCGGAAATTAGCCCCAATACGACTAATCTGACTAGTATCTATGAACACGGCTCAATACGTATTGAAAATTCGCCGCGTCTGTTTTTATGAACCTAATTTAAAGCTCCGTTATTGCTAACAAGCCCGTGCATCAGATTAACAATCCTTTATATTTCCCTTCAGTGTTCGGTATTATCGCTCGTATACTTGTATTCCACAAACAATCCGATATGGAAAATAAGAAATACTTTCCTAGATTTATAACATCTCTCGCTATTTTTGCCTGTATAATGTGTTATCACTCGGTAGTTTTCAAGCCAATAAATATATCGTAGAGAAGAAGTAGCGAGTTCTGTCCAAATACTGTTGCAATAAATAGTGATCCGGCCCATTACGCAGATAAGATTAGCTTTTCCAGGCAATACTCCCACGATCGGCTGTGTGGAGTTCAAATTGTTTTTGTTTAGGGAACATAGTATACTCTCGGTAGCCGGCTGCCCAGAGTTTAAAAATAACCAAAAACTAAACAAGATCATCTCTTTTTCGAGTGATCGTGCACTCGAAGACTAACTAAACAACTACCTAATAAAATATGCTTTACAGGTCGCATCGTTTGCTTGGAGCGAATCCTAGACCTGATACCCTTCCAAACCACCAACTCCGCGACACCTATGGAAGAGTCTGATGAATCGTCGTCCTTCCGTTAAGTAGGTGGAGCATCAACACTTCCTGTCTACCTTATCCTTTATCCTTCCCCGTGAACGATGGAGATGGGGGCGGCCGGCAATGATGGCTATCATGCTGTTGAGGTTTTAATATGGGTCGGATTGGTATGAATTCCTACTTACCACTTCCTAAGCAACTCTTATTAGATAATCAGCAGTCAAACATGATGAAGTCAGTGTGCAATCCGCCAAAATCATCGTCACAACGCAACGCAACGCAACGCAAAAAAAAATAATTGTGCTTTTATCGCGTCATTGGAATTTTTCCATTTATTTAAAGCTTCGTTGCAGTCAACTGCGCACTTTTACCTGAAGCAGAGATGCCAGTGTCATCTCAGAAAAGTGACATTATAAAGCCTGTGGGCAGATTCGGACGATCGGCAGTAACAATATTATACAAGGAGCAACGCCTGCTGAGACTGCTAAATTGATTCACGATTTTGACAATTTACCTGTCAGTGAAGCTGGTTTAGATAATTTTTAATTATCGTAGTCATGGAAATGGAAAATTCAAATCCCATATCTTTGCAATTAATCCGTTGTGACCAACGCTGTCGAAAGCTTTTTTAATGTCTAGAACAGCAACTCCAGTGAAATAGCCTTTGTGATGTTAGTTACTCTAACAAGTTGATGAGTAGTTTGATATCCAATACGAAATCCAAATTTCTCAGGAAGAAAAATAGAATCCTCATTGATATGTGACGTCATTCTAGTTAGGATGATTTTTTTTCAAATAATTTACTAATAGAACAGAGTAAACTAATTGATCGATAGCTAGATACTTCTGCTGGATTCCCTAGTAACATTTACAATTTTATGGTACTCTTGAAGCCCGCCTTAAAACATAGATTGCACTTGTAGATAGATTGTGCAATAAAACTAGAAATGCTACTTGGCAGTGGTGGCGCTAAGGGGGGGGGGGGGGGGGTGCAAAGGGGACGGCCGCTCCGAGCGGCAAAATCAGGGGGCGGCATTTTCTAAACAACAAATTTTTTTTCATTTTTTAGTAATTTTTCAAGTTTTATAAATCACGATAAAAATCAAGTGCGAGTGAAACACTTGAATTTATACCTATTATTTTCGCATCTGTTGACAATTAAAAAGGTAGGGGATTGAGACGACGGATGCGATAGAACAAAACTATATACATATTGATCAGTCAAAAAGATTCAACGGAGATTAGTTTCCGAACGTACTTGTAGTAGTGTGAGTATGCAGACTAATTTACTGAAATTAAACCAGGGAGCTCTACCATATACAGGGTGTTTGGTTCATTGTTATGAATCTCTCGAGGCGTGATAGTGAATCATATTTAGCGAACAAATCGTTCTACACAAACTATCAAATCTCAACTGTCACAGAAATATTGAACTGTAAACAACTTGTTTGTCTTTAACCGTTATGTGTCCAACAAAAACACCTTTAAGAGGCCAACGAGGGTACCCGGGTACCCACAAATTGAAATGCTCATAAGTATGGCTTCCTTCAACCGATTTGGACACTTTTAGATGTTTTGGATTCAGGGATTCATCCACTTTTTGATTCTGTAAAGTTGAACCGTATGAATGAACCTGGTTCTTGGTAAACCGGATTTTACGGAGTAATGTTCCAGTACTAGGGCATGATTTATAAATTTTGATAATGTCCTAGCAATCTGAGCATCAAAACTCTTCAAATTGTCTCGGAAGTCTGTTATTTATTGTTACGGGACCATATGACAATTTGAAAATGGAATTGGAATAGAATGGCCACTCACGGTCCCACGGGAATCTGCTCCAGAATGTCCGTTCCAGGGTCAAATCACCAAATAGTTCCAAAACCACGAGATACACTGATGCATTTCCACCAATTTTGATACCCATATTGCTAGTATTCCATTGAAATTCACAAATAGTAGCCCAGCACTGGAACATGCTTCCAGAAATCCGGATTCCCAGGAACCGAATAAAGTAACCCGATTCATTTTTACCAAGTCTAAAAGTGAATGAGTTCCCGAATACAAAACCTGTTACGTAGTAAAAAAATTCTAGAGCCTCACTTCCCCCTTAATTAACAATATTATTAACCCAAAAGCTTGACTTAGTGAAATTCTAAGATGTCACAAAGTTTCAATTCCCAGCCACGGATAAAACATGGGAATTTCATAATTTGATACCTCAAAAGGTACCCGGGTACCGCGTCGGACACACAACGGTTAAATGTCTCTACCTCAAAAAGTATACAAGTAGTGAGTTTTAAATTTTTGAATTCCATTGGAAAGGTGTTTTCTTTTCTGTTACGTGTAACGGCTGCGTTGGTCCAGCATCGTCGATTAGACAACCGTTCTATAGAGTGAGTGAATCCGAGATTTTAAAAACGATAAGGCCGTTGAGAAGGACGGAATCCCGGGTGAACTTCTAAAAGTCTAAAAAGTGACCGGTTGTGAGAAGCAATCCACTCCGTAATCGGGATGATCTGCGTGGTAGATAGAATGCCTTCGGATTGGTTGAATGGCCTCATATGTCCTATCTTCAAGAAGGACTACAATTTCGAACATAATGTCTTCCGAGGCATAACGATCCTCAATGCTGCCTACAAAGTAGTCTCTCGTGTTCTTTTGAGGAGACTGCGTCTGTTGGCTGAATTCTTTGTCGCTCAAAATGGGTTTCAAGAAGGACGACGGACCAAATGCGACAAATTCTGGATATATTCCGGGAATACAACTTGCGGGCTCACCATCTGTTTGTGGATTTTAAGGCGGCAGACGATTCAATAAAACGAAATGAACTGTGGCAGATAATCGTTGAGCATGGTTCCCCGACAAAACTGATTAGCTTGATTCGGATGACGTTGGATGGGATAAAATCAAGCGATACGAAGATCTGATGTGCAAAGGAACGGAACGATCATCACGAGATCTCACATGCTTCTTGGCTTTGCGATCAATATCGACATCATTGGCGTTGATCGCAGAGCAGTGGAAGAGGCATTGTTGCCTTTTAAAAGGGAAGCTGCAAGAATCGGGCTCACTATAAAGTCTGACAAGACAAAGTACATGGTAGCTGGCAGAGAACGTGGCAGTCGTGTTGGGTTTGAGGTGGAAAACGATGGGGTACGGTAAACCAATTAATATATCTAACGATATGATACATATGATAACGATGCTAGCCGCGAAGGAAAAATGCATGTTGCTGCTGCGAATATGGTTTACGTAGTCAGCTAGAGTTCCACAGCCTAATAATGCGCACAAAACTTGCTCTATTCAAATCGCTGATACTCCTTGTTGCTCTGAACGGCCATGGATGTTGAAGGAAGCAGGGTATCGAGTGCTCGGCTTGTTTGGGAGAAGACGAAAATGGAGAATGGCGCAGACGCACGGACCCCCAATAGTACCAAGTATACATCCATGCTGACATTGGAAGGCTGATAAAACACGATAGACTACAAAACCTGGAAGAGGTCGTCGATTTCGAGGCAAACCCCGCTATCGCTGGCTGTGCACAATTGAGGAAGATGCGCGTGCGGTGGGCGTCCATGAAACTGGCGGTCCAAGATCGAGTAACCTAGAAATCTAAAATACATTCGGATATGATTCGAATTATCCGGTCACTAAGTCACTAAGATAATAATGACGATTGTTAGTTTGTTAAGGGGAAATTTGATATTATGACAGATGCACTTGACCGCCCTTTCACCTAGGACGTTTGACAAGCAATTACAAAGCTGAGGCACGAGCTAGAACCTGCGAACACTGGGAAGTATTCACCATTCGGCGACCTTGTTATTAGTATTAAAAAAACTACAAATACTAATAAAAAATTTGTCAACTCTTGTCGCATAATGAATAATGACAAGGTGCCGCAAAATAAAAAAGAATGTACTTTTCAATGTGATCCAGAAAAGGTTGCAGGTCTGGTACAAACCCAACTCTTTTGAAAATTCATTATAAAAAGGGCGGCAAATTTAATTTTTGGCCCCGAGCGGCAAATCATCTCGCGCCGCCACTGCTACTTGGTTTTTTATCTGGCTTCAGAATAGGAATAACCTTGGTATTTCTTCATCTTCCAGGAAAGTATGCGCATGCACAACATTTGTTGAATATAGTATTTCAAGGTGATTTCAGGGAGGTTTTTAAAAAGAATGTTAAAAAAATTTACCTGAGGCATTCATATTTTTTAACTTTTTAAGATGGATCTCATCTTAATTTCTTTATCTCAACAATTTCGTCTTGAGGTAATTCTTGATTTAAAATAGTCTCGTATTTTTGTAGAACTATGTTTTCAATATAACTCACAACGTTGAAATTAAAAGTATGGACGCTCTCAAACTGCTGAGCAAATTTTCGAGCTTTTTCCTCGTTTGCAAGAGGTAAGTTACCTTCCTTCAAAGCTGGAATTGGTTTCTGTAGTTTGTTATTAATCTTAGACAGTTTGCAGAAAGGATTAGTATATGGAAACTCTTTCACGAAATTTCTTAAGAGTGTGAATCTACGTTAAATTTCCTTTTATAGATCCTGACGAATAAATTTCATAGCAGGATCACGAGAACGTTGATAATTACTCTTCAATCGAATCGGAAGTTGAAGTTATTTAGTGAGGTTTTACTCAACTACCACAACTATATTACTCGATCAAATACTATGGAGAAAAAAACGAAACCTGTTCCATAACCGGGCACGTGCTTCTTATTTTGGCAACGATTGACCGATTCTGCCGGCTGTTCGGCCATCTATGGGAGCTGTCCATCAATGTCAGCTTCTTTCTCCGAACAGCCTAGATAAGCCGTGTAGTGTCGGTAGTGGTTGTTTCAACCGGCTAAGAATTACACTACGGACTACCTGTTCCGGTGGTAACACCAAACAGGGAACCCTAATTCCATAGTGTCATGCGACCCGTGCTATGGGTAAAATTGTTGAGGGGGTTTAAAATATTCTCAATGGCGAACGGAGCCTGGGAAGAGCCGGGCGAACTCCCCAGTAACTGGCTGTGGTCCACTAGGAGGTTGATAACTCTATTATCTTTCTCCGGACAAAACCAGCCTAGAGGCCGCGTGGCATCCGGCGGGTTGAAGTATGTCAGTTATGGAAATAACTGTCAAATTCATTCCCAAAGGTGGCCGCGTCACTTATGAGGAGGCAAAGAGCTTTAGACCGATCAGTCTGACCTCCTTCCTTCTCCAATCAGTGGAACGTTTAATCGACCACTACATTCGGGATGGTAGCTTGGGCGAGCACCCGCTGCATGCAATGCAACATGGATATCAGCGGGGGAAGTCTACTACCACCCTGTTACACAATGTTGTCTACAACATTGAAAAAGCTTTTTCACAAAAGCAATCAAGTTTAGGAGTTTTTCTCGATATTGAAGGTGCTTTTGACAACGTGTCTTTCGAATCCATTTTGGAAGCAGCACGAGATCATGGAGTACCTTCATATATCACGAACTGGATACACGCAATGCTTAGCAACCGACATCTGTGCTCATCGTTAAGACAAGTAGAGATGAGGAAACTGAGTGTCTGCGGATATCCTCAAGGTGGTGTGCTTTCACCACTTCTATGGAACCTTGTCGCCGATAGCTTGTTGAGAAAACTTAATGAGCTTGGGTTTCCGACGTATGGTTTCGCCGATGATTATCATATAATGATCACCGGTATTTGCATTAACACACTTTTTGATTTGATGTAACAAGCCTTATGTATTGTTGAGCGGTGGTGTCTTCATGTTGGACTATCAGTTAATCCAAATAAAACCTCAATGGTGCTTTTCACGCAACGAAGGATTACAACCGGAGCTCGTCCATTGCAGTTTTTTGACTCTGAAATTATTGTCGAAGATCCAGTTAAGTACGTTGGGGTAATTCTCGACTCAAAACTTAATTGGACAGCTCACATCGATTTCAGGATCAAGAAAGCTTTCATGGCCTTTGGCCAATGTAGACGGGCTTTCGGCAAATCCTGGGGACTCAAACCCAAGTACATTCAGTGGATCTACACAACAATTGTTAGACCAATACTGCCATACGGGTGCCTTGTTTGGTGGCAGAAGGGAGGAGTCATGACAATCCAATCAAAGTTAAACCATCTTCAGAGGACGGTCTTGATGGCGATGACTGGTGTGTTCTCGACAACACCTACTGCTGCTCTCGAGGCACTCTTGAACATAAAACCACTACATGTGTTTCTGAAAGAAGAAGCACTTTCTTGTGCATACCGTCTTAATGTTACTGGGCTCTGGAACAGTAACCCAATAGATCGTGTAACTAGCCACACAGGACTGTGGCCCCAAATGGTTACTTGGGATGAATATGCACTTGCTCCCAGTGACCTTACACTCACATGTAGTTTTCCTACTAAAACTTTCAATGTGAGAATTCCTCTTCGTGAGGAATGGCTGTCTGGCTGGATGGAGCGACAACTTGAAGAATACGTAGTTTGTTATACGGACGGTTCTTTGTTGGAGGGCCGAGCCGGTGCTGGTGTCTATTGTCATGAGATGAGATTAAACCAATCTCATTCGCTTGGTAGATACTGTACCGTATTCCAAGCAGAAATCTTTGCGATTCTGTGTTGCGTACAATCCGCACTTCAACAGGGAATTTGCGGTAAAAGAAACTATTTTTGCTCTGACAGTCAGGCTGCCGTGAAAGCACTTAGTTCGGCAGATTCGAGATCGAAATTAGTAATCGCATGTCGAACTCAAATCGAAGAACTTAGCATTTCAAATGCTATCTACCTTCTATGGGTACCCGGTCATTCCGGTATTACTGGAAATGAATGGGCGGACGAATTGGCTAGAGCTGGCGCTGCGACTGATTTCGTTGGTCCAGAACCAGTTCTATCTCTGTCAATAAGTTGCATAAAGCACAAGATTCGCTCTTGGGCTGCATTCGAACATGCCAACCATTGGCGTAGCTTGCAAACTTGGTTCAAACAAAGGCTTTTCTGCCGGATGTGAGTCCGAAAATGTCAAGAAATTTGTTGCATTTTTCCAAGCACAACTGCAGTATTCTGGTCAGGGCACTGACTGGACATTGCAAACTCAATTATCACATGGCTATTATTCAGCGCGCTGAGTATTATTCATGTGATCTTTTGTGAATCCGATTACGGAACATCATATCATTTGATATGCAATTGCCCTGTATTAATGTAATTGGGCATCCGGATTTTTGGTTCTCCATACATAGATGAACCTATGTACAGAGAGCTGAAATTTAAGGATATGCTTTTGTTCCTAACCCAGTGTGGTAAAGAGCTATAGTTTTTTAGCCTATTTGAATGACAATATCTCTTCGGGGGTGTTGTCGTTCTGTTATCTCAATATCCCCTCGAGGGTGTTGATATATCCGCTCACTGTTTGAGTAGAGGTTCTAAATCCCTCCGGGGGTTGGAAGTTTTATTCCTGCTGTTGTAGCACCTGCAGATTGTTCAGCATCACTCCGGGGGTGCAGAATGCTCTGTTTTAATTGTTATGTGTCGTTGTTTTCCTTACCCCTAACCTTACCACTTCCCCAATCCTTCCCATCAGGAAAATGATGAAAAGACGATTCTTGGCAAGGCACAAATCTTCGATCAACATGGGGAACGTGCCATTTGAGCCAGACGCTACTGATTCCTGATTCCTGATTCCTGATATTACTCGATCAAATACTATGGAGAAGAAAAAAAACGAAACCTGTTCCATAACCGGGCACGTGCTTCTTATTTTGGCAACGTTTGTCCGATTCTGATGATACCACTTTGCCATCCAGCTTGTATTTACCCAGCAATCAAAAGACCAAACGGAGACTGCATTTACAAGTCCATACAATTTCGGCTAAGCCTGGCCATTGCTATTGTGAAATCTTGCTCGACATCTCCATAGCTATGTGTATAAAATTATGACAAGTTTACATAATTCTCTGCTGACATTTTTTTTCGCTTCCAAAACAAAATATCACGAACCGACTAAACGTGTGGAGCTAGATGATGCCATACCAGGAAAACGGCAAGCAACCCCTACCAGCCACCGACGGCGACGTTGATCCGGGGGCCTACGGATCCGGGGGCCAACACGTTGACTGAGAATGAAAACACAGTTTTTAAAGAAACACGTGAATGTCGTCCTCACCGCCGCACCTGAGTAGGCTTTTCCCGTTTCTCACCGAAACGTCCTGGATTTGCATCTCAGCGGAAACAGATACAATCTATAAAGTAGGCGACGCCGCACAACAGATACCAGGTGTTTGAAATCTTCGGTGGAAATAAGGATAGCTCCCGTCTGTCTCTGCGGAAGACATGGGCAAGGGAAAGATGAACATCACCATAAATAAAGACGGGCGTGAACAAACTGATGGGTGCTGCATTTTTCCTAATATACATACATTGGCGTTGGCGGAGAACCGGTGCCATAACTGTTCCTGGCAGGCCTTTGTCACGCTTACTGCCGGAAGACTTTAACGGGAAAGATCAACAGAGCAGGCTAATGAAGCAAGAAAAAAATCATGTGGAAGCACGTCAGTAAGGTTCCACATTTAAGATGCGCTGCTCCAATCGAATGGGGATATTTTTAGTTTAGTCTGGCTACATTTAAAATATGAAAATACCCACATGTTAATCTAGTTAAATACGATGACTTGAAATGTTCTCATATGGTAAAGTTCTTATTTTGGCCCTGTTAGGAAGTGTGCCGCATTGATTACATAGCCCACAATTTATGAAATGTGCTAAAATTGTTACTAAAATCTATGTAACAGCACGATAGGTCCAAAAATAGTAAAATACTTCTACTTGAGTGCAACAAAAATTCGAATCACATGCCTCATTTATCGCACTACTATTTGTCAATGCGTTGAACAAATACGGCAGATACTGCTCTTACCAGCGTATTAGAAACTGGGTCAAAATAGGCTCATTACTATATATCACCAAATCATGATCAGTTTTCCAGTACGTGCCGAGATAAGTTGTCTTATTAATATATAACGTGATCTGTCTTTCACACTTCGCGAGGTACAAGCTATGAGTACTTTTCGTTGTGATTGTTAAATTTTGACTAAGAAAAAAACACGTAGCAGCCTCACCTTCATAAGTAGATACCGCTGTCTGGGCGTGAAGTGTTTCACTGTTAACAGTGAAGACCGATTGGGTGGGCAAATCGTATTCATACATAAAAAAATTCTTGTCTAGATCAGTAAAGAAACTTCTTCGAGAGAATAAATATTGCAACTTTCACAGAGTAAAACTGATCTCATTATTATCCCAATTAACGTTTCGAACAATATACTATTCTCCCATTGACGTACACTGCAACCACCTATCGCAGCTCTTTCACAGCACAATATGATTTCAAGTCACATGAATTATAAATTCTACATTATTCACTTGTCGCAATTTTTCCACCCGACAGCACATGCGACAACATGAAAGACTGATTTCCGCCTTCATCATCGCCGGAAGAAAATTGCTACTAGGCGACGACAGCACAAAGGATTTGATATAAAAACAGTCTTTTATTGTCGTTCCGGTGGGAAATGGTTCGCAGGTGACGACGACGCACAAAATAGTCTCCGGGTCTTTTACGTTTCCGACTCGATCAGCATCGAATGCGAATGTAATTTGGTGTAGATGAATCGATTGGGTCTTTCTCGTAATGGTAGAAAGGAATAGGAACAAAGAAATAGCCTACTTTTGTATCATTGTAAATTTAGCTACGCCAATGAACACTCGCTCCACTCGAATCGATCCTTATCAATTCAGGGAAAATGTAAATTTTCATCACTTTTTGACTGTTCCAACTCGCACACATTTCACGAGCTGATGTACATGCAGAAATCTTTTTTCTAACTCTCGTCATTCGGTCTAACGATAATGGAACCGTTGATGGTGAAATGCTATAAGCATTGATTTCATTTGTGATATTTTTTGGGGATGAATTTTATTTACATTGTTCATTCATTCGACAGAGTCGGGTAACTGGTGAATGGAATTAGATAGGAATATTGAAAAACTTTCCACTCCAATAGCCACGATAACCATAATGCTACGGGTAAATGGGCAACCGAATTTAATGCGAACGCCCACGTTAACATTGTGTTTCTTTGAGGAGTAGTTGTTTCTAAATCGATAAGAATCTTAATCCTTAGGAGTAAATTTGAAAACGAATTTCAATTTATTATATAGTAACAAGAAAATTTAATTAATATCCCTCGAATCCAGATTTAAATAGATAATCTTTATAAATGGGTATTAGAGTGGGACATGGTTATATTAAAAAAATAAAATTTCGCTCCGAGTAACGTTTTGGGTCCCATTTAGCTCCCAGAACAACTTTGCAAATTTTTGGAGACTTTGTTTCTTTGTTAAATTTCCTACAAAAGCCGCAAAACGGTTTATTTTTAGGAAGCAATGGGCGACTCCTGGAGGAATTATTCTGTGAAAGTTAATTTTCCCATATAAAATCCCATGTAAACTCTAAACAGTGGGCGCAAAAATATAGTTTCAGAGATCGAGCTAAGAATTTGCACAGATGCTCTAAGACCCAAATGGCACCCAAAAAGTTGCTCGGAGCTAGACTCTATTTTTTGTCCCACCCTAATAGGTATTAAGAAGGACTCACAGCTTGTAAGCCTTTTAGACCCCTATTTTTATTTAATTTATTATGAGAAGCAGGCCCGTGCACAAGAGAAAGGTTTTGGGGGTTCAAACCCCTCCCATGAGGGTTTTGAGTTACTTTTTAAAAAATTTTAACTAACATTAAATTATATTGAGAGCCGTTTTTAGATTTAAAATGTCATTTGAGCTCAGTCACTCTAGAAACAAGTCGTTGAAGAAACCGAGAAAGAAACAAGGGTGACTGGAAAGGGATGTACGTCAAGTTGTACGTCAGGACTTGAGCAGGTCAAATACACCACGAAGGTTGGACAGCAACCTACAAAAAGCAGGAATGGAAAACATGAACGATTAACACAAAATAAAATGAGGAGGACCACAGTCCCTACTGAAGTAGTACCTATCGGTTGCCCGAATGGATTGGGATGGATACCATGAGCCGGCAGGCAGCGGTGTCTGTTGAATTTTCCTTCTCGATAACAGATATTTTCCCAATCTGTTGAGCTGAGTCGATTAGTAGACAACGCCTCCGCCCTCTATTGCTCTTCAGCGTTTGAGTGTTTCTATACCTTTCTTTTAAAACAAACAAAAAAATCAAAACCCTCCCCATGAGAATGTTCTGCGCACGGGCCTTATGAGAGGACTAAAAGAGATATGAGAACGAAGCTTTTTGTATTCTATTGTTCGTTTATTGAATATAACAATGTATTTTTTGCACTTATCGATGGTGATATGGTAGAATATTCATAAGCTTCTGATTTCAGTGTTGCTTAAACCAGATTAATGTCAAACCCAAACATAAATAATGAGCCACAGCGACCGACACTTCTACTATTTTTACTCTCATTACATTTTCATTTCATTTTTACAAACATCTGATTTATTTAGCTACTGGCTCGTAGTTGCTCAGTACTTTTCGATTTATTGGAGTACCGAGCAGTTTGGCGTGTTGCAATCGCGGCGGAGAAATGTTTGTCTGCTCGCCTACTGCGCCAGGGGAGTTAATTCAATTCCCGCGCATCTTTCATGTAAAGCTCATCATCGTTCAGGCTGTCTTGGTATCCGCCATCAGATGCTCTTCTCTGCTGGCCTGCACAACTGCCTCAACTCTGAAAACTCTGTTTTGGGCTGGTTTTCCGTTGATGAGCTAGCTATCGTTTGAGGTGCATTCTCCTTTGCATCTTCCGCGCAAGGTTGTCCATTCGTCCCGCATCCTCACAACAAGAACACCGTTGGGAATACTCGGGAAGATGTTTCTCCAAGTATCAGGTGTAACAGATTCTACTTCTTCGTATTACGAAGAATCCCGAGGAGAGAACCCAGACTCCAGATTCCATAGCACAGAGTTCAGAGTCCCGAGGAGAGAGACCAAAATCCAGAGTCGCGAGTCCTTAACCCAAAATGCTGAGACCAGTCTAGAGTCCAGAATCCAGAGTGCAGTGTCGAGAATGCAGAGTCCAGAGTCCATAGCGCGGCGATCAGAACCCAGAGTTCCGAAGACAGAGCTCAGAGTCCAGAATGCAGAGTTCAAAGTCCAGATCACAGAGTTCAGAGCCCAGAAATCAGAGTTCAGATGCTAGAGCCCAGAGACCGGAAACCAGAGTCTAGAGTTCTTGTCCCAAAATACTGAGCCCAGAGTCCGCAGTACATAATGCAGAGCCCAGAGCGCTTAACCCAAAATAGGGGGACCAGAGTTTAGAGTACCGATTCCAGACTTCAGAGTCCAGAATCCAGAGTTCAGATTTGATAATCCAGAGTTTAGATTCCATATCCCAGCGATCTGAACCCAGAATCCGGAGTCCCGAGTGTAGAATGCATAGTCCAGAGTTTAGCGTCCAGAGTCCAAAGTCCAGAATCAAGACCCAGAGCACATAGCCCAGAGACTACAGTCCAAAGTCCATAGCACAGAATCTCGAGGCGAGAGCTCAGAATCCAGAGTTAAGAATGCAGAGTCCAGAGTTCAGAATGCAGAGGACAGAGTCGAGAATCCTGGGTCCAGAGTCCTCAACCCAAATTACTGTGGCCAGAGGCCAGAGATCTGAGAGCAGAATCCAGAGCCCGAAGTACTTAACCCAAAATACTGACGCAAGAGTTGAAATTCCAGAGCACAGAGCCCAGAAACCCGAGTCCATAACAAAGAAACTCGAGGCGAGAATCCAGAGTCCAGAACCCAGCGTGAAGAGTGCAGCATCTAGAGTTCAAAGTCCAGAATCTTGTGCTCAGAGTCCAGAGACGGAATCCTGAGACCAGAGTTCAGAGTCCAGAGACTAGAGTCTTCAACCCAAAATAATGAGCCCAGTGTCCCGAGCTCAGAGCCCAGATCCCAGAGACCAGAATCCACAAAATGATACGCTAAAACAAGGTATTTTTCGTGCCTCAGAAAGCCCAAATTCGTCACCCATTTGAGTGGTACCGGAAAAACTTGACGCTTCTGGTCAGAAAAAATAGCGGTTGGTTAACGACTATCGTAAAAAACCTATTTTAATCCACCTAGCGGTGCAATTGTGACTTTCTCAATCATGAATCACGAGAATGTGTGCGTTGTTTATATTCATTAAAAGCTTTTAAATGCATACATTACATTTTATTATTGTACATCACATGACAACTATATACAGGAAAATAAATCAAAAATGTTGAAGAAGAAAAAACAGCCACGGTAATATTGAACTGAAAAAAAAGGTGCGAAATCGGCAAAGTCCCAAAAAGTCGATTTTTACAAAAAAAAAAATTTTCGAGATAACATAAAATCTCGACGTTTCATGCATTTTAAAGATGTTTTGCATCAAAAATACGAAATCGATTTCTGAAATTTCATGGGGTCCCCCATTTGAAAAAAAAATTTGAGTTCCGGTTTATATGGGAATTTCATATATGACCGGACGATTTAGTCTATATTTCCGGCCCCATATAAGCGATCCGTACGAAATTTTATAAACATCTGTGGGGATATTATAGCTGTCATTTGGGACTAAGTTTGTGAAAATCGGCCCAACCATTTCCGGAAAACTGATGTGAGTTCGTAAATTTTGAAAGATGGCCGCTATTCCCGGGCACTTCCGGAACCGTCTATGGTGGTCAATGTAGTCAACGAAAGTTTGGTTGGCCGTCGGTGACCTAGAACAGCAAATTTAAGTTGTTTGAGAGACATTTTAGCGAAATTTTTACCTTTTTTGCTTTCATCGGAGTATCGGTTTGAATCACAATTTGCTATGTGATCGCACGCCACAACCTATAACTCCGGAACCGGAAGTCGGATCGGGATGAAATTAAATAGCCATTTACGGGGACGCAATACTTTTCATTTTAGGCTAAGTTTAGTCGAATCGGTCTAGCCATCTCCGAGAAACCAGTCACATCGGTTATTCTGAATTTAGATACTTCCGCCGGGGCTTCCTGAACCGATGATGGTGGCCAATGTGGCCAAATAGACTTTGAATGGATGTTAGTGACCTAATACTACAAATCGAAGCAGCTGTGGTCATATTTTCGAAAAAATTTCACCTTTATGCATTCATTGCAGAATTTATTAAAATCGACATTTTCTGCGTGTTCGTACTTATCACCCTGTAATTCCGGAACCGGAAGTCGGAACCATTAGAAATTCAATAGCAGCCTTCGGGAACGTTGCACCTTTCATTTGAGACTAAGTTTGTCAAAATCGGTTCAGCCATCTCCAAAAAACCGATGTGGACATTTTGTTAACAAATCCGCACATACACACATACATACATACATACATACATACATACATACAAACATACATACATACATACATACATACATACATACATACATACATACATACATACATACATACATACATACATACATACATACATACATACATACATACATACATACATACACACATACACACATACATACACACAGATATTTTGCGATCTCGGCGAACTGAGTCGAATGTTATATGAGACTCGGCCCTCCGGGGCTCGGTTAGAAAGTAGGTTTTTGGAGCAATTGCGTAACCTTTATATATGAGAAAGGCAAAAGAATAGTATTTAATTAGCTTAATCAGCATGAGTTCAATGTTATCTTCATGTGATTATATTTTGAAATGTTGGTGGAATGGGTTTAAAAGTGGAGGGAATGGGGGGTTAGTAGAGTGGGAGTGGAGGATGCGTCAGAAATCCTTCATTTTATTTTGGTATACGGGGTGGATGAAGGAAATGCGGGCGTGAGGGTGGTCCAAGGGGACGGTAGTGATGAAGGAGGGAGATGTAAGGGCAAGGCGGGGGGGGGGGCGGAGGGTGTCTGATGCAATACTCAGCTGCATATTTTGCCTTCCATTTGAGACTTGGTTTGAGAAAATCGGTTCAGTCATCGCCGAAGAACCGATGTGACTTTATTTGTGGAATATGCCCGGAATTCCGGACTTCCGGAATCGTCGATAGTGGACAATATATTCAAAGAATGTTTGATTGGCAATCAGTGATCTAGATCTGCGATTAGAAGTAATTTGGTGACCATTTCAATAGTTTTTAGCCTCTGAGGTATTACGATTGTACCGATTTATATGGGAAATTCCAGTGTATTCTTACTAACACCCCTGTAACTCCGGAAGCAAGAGTCAGAACCGAATGAAATTCAGCAGCAGTCAATGGCATTACTGTATCTTTCATTTGAAATCAAGTTTGTAAAAATCGGTAGAGAATTCGTTGGGGAGTGGGTGTGATATTAGCTTAAGAACTTGGCGGGTTCCCCGGGGGCGTCATGAACTGTCATAGGTGGCCAATGTGGTCAAAACTGCTTTGATTGATCATTAGTGATCCAGACCCGCAAACTAGAGTAATGTTACATAAATTTTAATATGTTTTACATCATTTGAACATCATGGTGGTACCAGTTTATATGGGAATTTGCTGTGTGACCGCACTCTTCAACCCGTAACTCCGAAACCGGAAGTCGGATCAACTAAAAATTCAATAGCAGCTTATGGGAGCGTTATACCTTTCAGATGAAACTAAGTTTGCGAAAATCGGTTCAGCCATCTCTGAGAAAATTGTGTGAGTTTAAATGACACACACATACACACACACACATACACAC
This sequence comes from Topomyia yanbarensis, assembly GCF_030247195.1. Taxonomy (NCBI): domain Eukaryota; kingdom Metazoa; phylum Arthropoda; class Insecta; order Diptera; family Culicidae; genus Topomyia; species Topomyia yanbarensis. The sequence goes on from NC_080671.1 coordinate 8,422,696, forward strand.
ACATACATACATACACACACACAGACATTTGCCGATCTCGACGAACTGAATCAAATGGTGTATGACACTCGGCCCTCCGGGCCTCCGTTAAAAAGTCGATTTTTACAGTGATTGCATAGCCTTTCTTTATATGAGAAAGGCAAAACGATAGATGTTCGATACCCAATCCCAAATATAACTGACATATTAGACAAACTTGGTCGCTGTCAATACTTCTCAACTTTAGACCTGGTCTCAGGATTTCACCAAATTAAAATCCATAAAAAAGACACTCTCAAAACTGCCTTTAGTGTTGACGGTGGGCATTACGAATTTATCCGAGTCCAGAGTCCCAAGGAGTGAGGCCACAGTCCAGAATCCAGAGACCCGAATGCAGAGCCTAAAGTTCAGAGTCTAGAGTTCAAATCCCTAGGGGAGAGCCAAGAGTCCAGAATACAGAGTCCCGACTATAGATTCCAGAGTTCAGAATCTAGAGCTAGGATTCCAGAGTCCAGAATCAAAACCCAAGAGACCATAGTTCGGAGTCCATAGAACAGAATATCGAGGCCAAAACCCGGTGTCCAGAAACCAGTGTGAGTTCAGAGTTCACAGTCTAGAATCTAGACTCACTGAGTATTTTCGGAATGATCTTGACGAGTAGGTGCCTGAAATTCATGTCTGACGCCATGTTGAAATCCAAGACTTCCGAACGTAAATTATTACGATTACACTTCGGATTGTTTATCTTTGCACAGCACTTGATACTGTTTAACTTTGATTTATACAATTGATCCATAATGATAATTTTTCTAGAACTGCTCTTCACAACTATTGTTACTAGACTGCTTTAAGTATAGTAACAATAGTTTTTATAGTACTGTTATTTGAAAAAATGAGTATTGATGCAGGTAAGGTACAGGTAACCAGGGTAATATGCCAAACGAATACCAAATTCATTACTGGTGCTTTTTGCATGTATCAGACAACTAGCAGTTGGGAAATTGGATTCTGCGACGATTATGACGTTCATTGGTTTGGTTTTCGATAAAAACACACTGAAAAAAAATTATTTTGGACAAGGGAAAGTTTTTTTCAAATGACTTTTTTTCCTTGAAAGTGTCCAACTTGAATTTTTAACGGTAGGTAGGGAACATAATTACCTATCTTGGAACAAAATTTCATTCCCTTCAAAGATGGGATTTTTTGCAGTGTAGGAGTCGATAAAGAATTTTTTCAATAGTTTTATTCAAAAATTTGACTAATTTTGTGAAAATCATTCCTACAACATTTTTTTGTCATTTTTAGACTAGAGCCATTTAAAAAAATTGGTAAAAAAGTTTGACCCATTTTCATTTTTAGACTAGAGCCATTAAAAAAAAAATGGTGGCTTTTTGTGACAAAGTTTTCATGTACAGAAAGTTTCATTAAAATCTGAGAAGGTGCTGTCACCTCTGAATATAGTCATTTTCTACATACAGGGAATCTTAATTCCAACGTCGTCACTTTCAAACACGTGTTTTAAGTTGTTTTGCATGTTCAACCATATAGCTTTCGATGTTTTACAATATCACCTTGATGTCAAATAAAAAGTTACAGCAAATGTTATGGGCGTTTTGAAAAAGTTTTTATTGTTGATGGAGAAACGCGAATAACTTCTGAAAAGGTCGTAAAAACAAAAGAATTATGTTGTTAAAACAAAATTTGAAATATCTCGAGAACTACTACATTTCAGAGAATGTTTGTTATTAGCATTTTGATTTAAAATAGCGTTTAGAATCATATTCGAAAAGAAAATTGTATTTTTGACTGCCAATAATAAGAATTATAAACATACACTGCTGGCCAATAAAATAGGTGTGAGATAAAAATACATGAAATTTTGAGTTTTCTCTAAAAATATTTTTAATTCCAATATTTTATAGTTAGGCACAGTCGTAAATATGAAAAAGATGGGTGGGTAATGTCTGCGACATAACCGGAGAGATGTAGAATACATAAGGAACACGTTCTTCAAATATGTTGATACTCATTGGAATTTTCGGACAAAAGGTGATTTGGGCGAGGAATATTTCAAATTATTCTTTACAAAAATGATGGTGGTTCTGAAAAGGACCGGTTTTGTTGGCGTTGTTGGCCTTGGTGAGAGAGATGGCTAACGATGAAATTAATTGTTAGCATGAGGAAGTCGCGTAGTACTGGCCAATGGAAGAACAGATAATAATTGATTCCTGAAAATCAATTTTTCTTTATTCATGTAAATTATACATACTTACAAATCTAACAGAAGATTCCTGATCATATTTCTGAATCATTAGTGCGAACATTGTGTAATTTGGTTAAGTACAATGAAAGTTACAAACTTTCCAAACTCGACCTTCTGTTCCTTCAGAAATATTGAAATGGGGTGTCTATATTAAACCGTTAGTCGTGGTCACAATAAAAAAAAGATGGGTGGGTAATGTCTGTCACATAACCGGAGCGTCGTGATTTCAATTCGAGACGTTAATTTAAATCTAATAATATTCAACAGAATCACGTTTGAATGGGAAATTTTCAAATAATTCTCTATGGTAATAATGGTGGTTCTGAAAAGAACCTTTGGTATCGGCGTTGGTGTTGATGGTGATGCGCTGGATCGTTGGATATATTTGGCATGATAGTTACGTGCCTGGCGAACTGTTTTGTAGCCTCGAACAAAACGACAAGACTGGCTTCTTCGGGTACTATTACGGCTGAACTTTATAAGCTTAGCTCGACTTTGAAATCCTGCACAATCTCACGAATCAGACACTGGTAGGGCCATTTTTTTGCTACTAGCACGGAACTGCACAAAAAAATAATTTAATGCAGTTAGTTCACAGAGGCTGCCAAAAAGCTCGAATAGAAGCATGCGACTTCAACATTTCTCTTAAACATATGCAACAACACATTCGTTTTGGTAATACTGATAATAACAGTAGAAAGGAATGGAAAAACAGTGCACGAAACGAGCGAGAGGATAATTTAATTTTTTGTTCCGTGTGCAAGCTGCTTCTTTCCACACAACGTATTATGTTGATTGTTGAAAATTTGTTACACACCTTAAAATGAAAGTTTCAGTTTAACTCTCACTAGAACACAATTGATTGGTCCTGAAAAGAACCGTTGCTTTTATTATAATTTACGCCCACTCCCAGCGGACACTGTGAGCCAGTTTGATTTCTTTTGCGAGAAAGTTACGTACTTGGCGCACTATTTTGTATCCTCAAACAAACCGACCAAGTAGGCATCACTGGCTTCATTACGGCTGAGCTTTGTAAGCGTAGCTCGACTTTGAAGTAATACACAACCTTACGAACCAGACGCTGGAATGTTAGCCAGCGGATTAGTTGCTCCGTTGCCCTTTATTTGGGGCGAAATACTGGCATGGCGACAGTTCCTGATCGGTAGTTGGTTGCAACTGATTTCCTCCGGTGGACTGGCTGCTTGCTAGTGCTTGAACGAATACGAATGATGAGAAAAACCGACCGACCAATATTCATATATGAAAACACGAGAAAGCACTACTATCGCTCTCTCGCTCGTTTTCGTGCCATTCCTGTGCCTTTCCTTTCCGTTCGGCTACCAATACTAGCATAACCAAAACGAATATCCTGTCTTTCCATCGCCTTCAATCTAGTGGCCAGTGCTAGCAAACTTGCATGTTCAGTTTTTCAATAACAACATTCCAACAATATTTTCAAAGAATGTTGCAGATTTGAAAAGAAAGAAGGAAAAGATTTTCACAAATTTAAATTCTTTTGTCTTATTTGTTAGAGCTGATACTGGCCATGGGATGGTGGGGGAACACCCACATTCGTTTATTATGATGGTATTAGCAGCAGAAAGGAATGGAAAAGCAGTGCACGAAAACGAGCGAGAGAGGATAATTTAAATTCTCTTTCTTTCTTTCCACACATCGTATTTCTTATATAGCTTTCTGAAAATTATTTGCTATACACCATAAAATGTAAATTTCAGTTTAACACTTATCAGAACACAATTAATTGATCCTGTAAAGAACCGTTTATTGTTTTATTGCGGGAGCATAATTCAGACGCACTCCCCGCGGACGCGGTGAGCCAGTTTAACTCTTATTAGAACACAGATTAGTTTCTCTGTTGCCCTTTAGTTGGGGCGAAATTCTTGCAGGGCGACAGTTCCTGATCGGGTTGCGATGAGTCACCAGTAGCTGGGGCACTTTTTCCGACCGTCGTCATCGCCAACTGCTTTCCTTCGGTGGACTGGCTGCTTGCTAGTGCTTGAACTTGAACGAACACGAATGATGAGAAAAACCGACCGACAGATATTTTTATAATCGCGCTAATATACACAACTATCGCTTTCTCGCTCGTTCTCGTGCCGTGCATGAGCCTTTCCTTTCCGTCCGGCTTCTAATGGCCTAACCAAAGGAATATGCCGTCTTTCCCCCACCAACCGCTCTCGTCAAGCAACCCAATGCGAATAATCATAGAAACAAACATGTAGTGGACCTATATATAAACTTTTCATTATTTTATTGTTCGGTTGGTCTACCAAAGTGACGGCTCTGTGCGGGATGGGCTGAAAATTTTCACTTTTCCGAGTCGTTTTGGAAAGATTTTTCAAAACACAATTTTTTGTTATTAGTGCATGTTATACATACTTCAAATTTTAATACAGCATAGTCAACAAATTGGCCTAAAAATCAAATCATTCTGTTAAGTATGATAAAAGTTATTATCGTTCAAAACCTGACGCGGCGCCGCAGCCGATATTTTGAAACGGGACCCCTATATTGAAAGCTTAAATGTATTCTACATTAAAAGAAAACTTTTACTTGTAAATTAATTGTTATGCTTTACAGGAACTCTCTCTTCCTTATGAAATCCAAAAAAGCACCTGGTCAATGAAATAGGTGTATTGTAATCCATTGCATTAAAAATTTTCAAATCCAATGATTTTAAGACTTTAATATTTTTGACAACTAGTAGCCTGTGTAACCTCCCTTATTCAACCAAATTTTATCCATTCACCTTGGCATTGAGTCATTCAAACGCTGATAAGTTTCCGTTGGCATAGTGTACCATTCTTTTTAAGCTGCTTCCCACAAACGACACTTATTTCTGAAGTTTTGACCGGATAACTTCTTTTTAAGTACATTCCGTAGATTTTCTACGGGATTAATGACAGGAGATTGGTAGGGTCCGAAATTATAGTTACTTTATTATCCCGAAATCCTTCCTTTACATACTTCGATGTGTGTTTTCGTTCAATATCTTGCTGAAACTGCCATATAAAGGCACGTTATCTTTGGCATAGGACTGCATGACATCCTTAAGGATGTCCATTCTTTAGCCTTGCATTCGAATCTTGCCATTATAGTAGTGTTGCGAAAAATAGGACCTGCGCCATTCCACGAAAAGTAGCCCCAAACCTCATTGTTCTCGCCTCCGTGCTTTACCATATTTTGCGTGTGTCGCAGATCAAACTTTTTGCACTTTGGACGTCTAACGTTTCGTTGTGCATCGGAGGAAAACAGGTTTATCTTTGATTCGTCCCTCCGAAGGATATGTCGCCATATTTTGATTCCTTCTGAACCATGCCCATTAACGGTGTTGAAAAGTAAATTTCATATTTCTGCGGTCTTTTGCTTCGCAATAGTGGAACCTTTTTAGCATTTTTTTCTGGAAGATTTGAGTTTTACAGCCTACGGCGAACTGTTCTCGGACTTACCACATTTCCAATTTGTGCTGTAATAGTCCTGGATGACGCGAATGGATCAGATTTCGCTAATAATGCAATACAATGGTCAGTTGCTGTAGATGTTTTCTTGGGTTTTTTGCGTGTTTCTTTTTTCAAAGGTTTTAATGCATTTGTAAAGAAGTTTTCGGAATGCCAAAGTGTATTCGCGATTTATTTGTACGTCTTATCTTCTTTAACAAAATTTCTTAGCAAAACTCGTTCCACTTGAGTACAGTGAGATGCTCTACCCATTCTATAACAAATCTTTGACTTATTCAACATTTAAATACATTTATTAGCACGCAAAATACAAACTTTACCAAATTAAACATATGATGGTATTGAGTAAAATAATAACCAGTTAATGTTTTTCACACACCTATTATATTGACCACACAAAAAAGCCTGTGGCAGTCTTGTTTTACATCTTGACAAAGATTGCAAATATAATCAGCGCCAACAACCCACTAGTAACTTGACAGATACCAAGGCTTGTGTGTGCGGTAGGTGTGATTGAGACTGCTGTAACTTGATATGTGTAATTGAGAGAAAAACAAAATAATCTATAACAAACCTATTTTATTGGCCAGCAGTGTATGTCAAATGTTTTTGCTAGGAAAACTTTTTTACGGATAAGTTCTCCATCATACAATCACATTCAAAATATTTATTTTCTCTATAGGTTGTTTCTAAAATATAAAAAAATAGAAAAAATGGATTTCTTGTAATTTAAATTTTTAACACAAATTGTTGTTTTTGTAAAAAGTAACACAACATTTTTTCAGTGCATATTTTTTTCGCACATAATTATTCATTCTCTGAAACTCGTTCTCAGAAAGTTTTGCTGTATAAAATACAGTAATCGAACAAATTTGAAATTAATGCGCGTACAAATGTTTACGCCCTTTTGAAAAATTGCTCTTGTATCAAAATATTTCAATTGTTAGAGAAAATAATGGAACACAACTTCAAAGTTTCGTTCGAATCGACGATGGTCATATTTTGTGGTCGGTCGGTTTCTCATGGAATCCCTCACAAAAACTCGGTCGCATTGAACAAAATTTACAGTCAACGACTACGGCGTTGGGTCGAATAAGAGATTTTTGATCTACTTTACACGTGATGACAAGAATGTTTCCTTTGTTCGCGAGACAAAGCTCACTAGATCGATAAGATGATAGTTGTCGTTCACTTGGTTCGATTGTAGGTCTGACTCAGGGATAGGTAGAAAGTAGTCTGATATTTTTCCGCATTTATATTGTTTTACTACAACGAGAGAATTCTAAACTAGTAATGTTCACCCATCTATCAATGAAGATTTGCATCTATTGACATATAATAATATATCTTAACTGCATTATCATAGAGAGATAGAGTTAATAAACTCTATGATATATAGACAATAATTCGATGACAATATTAGGATAACAAGTTGAAATTTACCCGGCATAATTCACCATCTGCCGTCCCCTTCGAGGTGAATTCAACCCCGGTTAAAAAACACTACCCTAGAGCATTACCAACATCTAACCTTGAGCCATCTATTAAGCTATGACCAACCAACCGACAAGAAACATGCACGGTTAAATAAAACAACCTGCAGAAAAGTTCTTTTAACTTACTTTTGAGTTGTGCGTCGCTTTCGCACTTATTAGTGTTGTCAAAAACAAAAAGAGAGATTCGACTCAGTCGAGGTCTTCCGTGGGGGAAGGTACTTTTGAGTTGTTTGGGGTGAACTCAAAATAAGGTAAATTCAACTTAAATTTGAGTATAAAAAACCTATCAATGAGTTGTGATTTTTGCCGTGGTTAAATGGAAACTATCTTCAACACGGTTTACCTAATTTTAAGTTCCCCCACGATACCACGAGATTGAGTCAAAGGAACTCAATTTTAGGTAGTTTTTCGTTTCCGTGTGCCATGTCAAAAAAATTCAGAGACAAATCACTTCCAAATACATAAACTTTTCCTATCGACCAGTACCATGGCTTAATCTCGCCTCGTCCACGGATTCAAATTAAACTCCACACGAAAAAGTTTCCGGTGATTTGAAAAGCAACTACAAACATGTAAAACCACCTGCCCACCCAGCAAGCAATAAGCAAACTATCCAACAATGAATCACTCAACAACAACAAAAAACTCGTTGACACGTGCATGTTGGCAATTTCTCTTTCATTTTTCTAGCGGTTCGGTGTACCGACCTACCAACTTATTGAGACGAGATTCGAGTTATTTACTCGAATGGTTCGCGAATCCGAGATTCTTGACGGTCGAGCTCAGAATCTCTCAGAGAGACGAGCATCATCATCATCATTACCTACAATCATCCACGCCTTTTACGATTGGCACACCAGAAGCTCATCAACAGCTGGTTGGGTCGGTGAAAAGCTCCCGGTAAGCCATGCGGTTTTCCCGTTCCACGTTGCACGAGACGAGGCATGCGCGATGAGCAATCGACGAAGTTAAAAGCTTTCGTTGGTTCTTTCGACAGTGATTTTGTGAGATTTCGAAATCCCAACAGTGCAGCTTGAGTGGACCTCTTCGAGGATGATTTGTACAGGATATTTGCAAATATTTATGCAGTAATATTATTGAAACTAAAAATTGTGAGACCGGCGCTCAGTTGTCCCAATGTTAAACAAGACGGTCAAAAGTATTTACTGGCTTTAGAAGACGTTTGCGTGCTGAAGTGTCATAAGCATCGTCATAAACCTTGATAACACATCTGAATCAGTGTGCGGTGTGAGTTCTCTTAAGGGGGTACAGGTCGGACTCGATTATCCGGGGATTTCAAAAAAAGGCACCCCGGATAATCGAGTCAGCCGTAACAACAGTTCACTAATCGAGTCAAACTTTTTTTGTGCTATTTTATGAATTTAACGCTCCGGCACTCGCGCAGGGCTTCATTCGCGAAGAAATTGGAAATAAAATGGTCGGGGTAAATTTTCTAATTATGGTAAATGCAAATGTACCTATTTTGGACCTAGTCAATTTCTCAGAATTTTAAGGTGTAATTTGTATTTTCTGTTGATTTTTATTTATTCTTTACATTGGCAATTAGTTAACGGTATGTATCAGTTGTTTATATCTATTTGCGCAAAAAATCTAAGACACTTTTTAATAAGATGTGTCTTTTGCAATACAGGTCAAACTCGAGTATCCGGGGCTTCGATTTTCCAGGGTAAATTTTTATTTATTTTTATTTATCGATTATTACTAGAAAAAATAAAAGTAAGAGTAAATAAGCTGGGGGTCATCTGTTTCTTGGCAACAATTTTATTTTACGTGGTGGTATCACATATCACAGCTAACGTTTCTTTTAACCCTCACTCTAATTAGAACAGGGCGCGTTGTGCCTCCACAAAGAGACTTTGTACTTGTAGCATCATTTAGTTCACCAATGTCGTATCGGATTGTCAGTTGATAACTACGCATGTAGTTTTCGCAAACTCGCCCACTCATGTTTGTCACCAACGAAGGACTTCCAAAGGTTGCGGAGATGATGGGTTCCCGGCAGTCTCGGCAAGAAGTAGTGCGGGCGCTCTCTTTACATAGTCTAACATCCATTTTTGCTTGAGCTACACAAGAATCGACATCGCCTTCAGTGATTCTTTTCCCTTAGAACTTTTGGCTTCATGAAACACTACAAACCTGGTTTAAGGGGTTATACACAAAGTTGGAATTCAAAAAATCAAAAAAAAATTAATGAATATTCTGAAAGTACATACTTTTGAAAATTTCACCCAGATCGGAGCACTAGAAGTTAACACAAAACTTCAAACGCAATTATCTCGGAAAAAAGTTTTTTGAAAAGTACCATTGCGGTGAACGTGATCCAATTTTCATAAATTACTTTTTGAATTGTTTGTATTTACATTCTCGTGTACTTGAACGATTTCTTTTTCATTAAAAAATATTATATGCCTTGCTATTAATTTCTTTTTGAATTTTTAACTCGACAAAACTCGATTTTTTGGCTAATGTGCTTTTTTTTGCAAGAAAAAATTTTTCTATTGAGAAACCGATCCGTTCAATATATTTTTCTTCAATAATCTTTTTAGTTTTTGGATTTCAGTTGAGTGGTTCGGCTTTCACCGTTCACCGCAAACCTCAATATGCTTCGGGGGATGGGCCATAACTCCGAAAACCTTGAATATATTTTTAAATTCAACTTGTTTTTTTATCTTCGATAGTGCTACCAACGAACAGTCTTTCGGTTTTTCAAATAAAATTTACATAAAACACATTTAAAAAATCACGAACTTAGCTCACTTTTTCGCTACAACTTTGTATGTAATCCCAGATAGGTGCTTCTTTCACAGTGCTAGAAGCTGCCCTTCCGATCTAGTCCAATTACATGGAAAGGTAGTTGAAGGCACTCTAAATTAGAAAGCTTCTAATATTATCAGGCTACGAAAATATTCCAAAATTTGATTTTCATCATAAACGTGAAACTATCCCTGGCATCACTGCTTTAGTGGACCCCAGTAGATTAATTGCAATAACATCTGTTCTACTGATAATATGTATAACTGTTAGTGCTCAAATGAAAGCTATTGGTCCCAGTTATTAACCTTACGTTTTCTTGTAAACATATGTTGTATAAACCAAAAGTTAAAAAAGTGGTTATTTATCAACAACATGGGCGTGAAGGGGTCATGCCATTGGTATTTTGAGCAGGAATCAATTGTTGAAAAAGATAATGGGAGAAAACATAATATTTGTGTCCAAGTCCATTGGAAATCAGAGCAGGATATTCACCAGAATTTTGCACCGGATTTCATTGTAAATAGGAACAAGATTCTGTCAGCATGTTGAATAAATCAAAATCTTCGGCAGAATTCTATCCTACGAAGGATTCCACCAGACCTTTCAGATGCTTTTCTCTAGAATACTACATCAAAATTCAGAGAAAAAACCGTAGAAATACGGATAAGACTCAATCGTAATTCTGAAACAGATTCCCTTGGAATGCTAAGAAAACTTCGATCAGAATCCTGGAAAGTATCCAAACGGAATCTTGAGAAGCATGTCATCATTATCCCAAGAGAGTGTCAGAAACCGATCGAGCAAAGTAGGTATAATGACATATTATGGTTCAAAAAGACCTGCGATGACCGATATGTGAATAACGAGAAAAATGTACTTTTAGTTTAAAACAACAATGACAACACTGCCAATTAAAAACTAGTATTTTTTCTAGATTCATTGAACAAATCATTTCAAAATTATCGCGCTGTTTGATTCTAGTGCAAATAGTAACAAAGATATCATCCGAAGAAAAACGACTTTTTTAAACAATTTGTTAAAATTAAGTGATTTCCTATTCCCATTTAGGTTATTATATATTGGCTCTAAATGAACAATTTCTTCAAAACCGGTTCCAATCCGTGAAGATCAATTGTAAGTTTTGGTTTTTTTGCCACGTTGCCCGGAATAACCCATATATAAGCTATTTTTTAGGAAGACCAAAAGGAGGCTAACCCTAGACCCCCCGAAAAAAAGTTCTATTGACAGCAATGATCGAATTAGCACTATAATCAGAGATTATTTCGAAACACCCGGATAATCGAATCATTTTCCCCGGATAATCGAATCATTTATATATTTTGAACATTTTGTATTATTTTTATATTTTAGACATTTTGTGTTATTGTTCTTTCTACTTCAGTCAAATTTCTTTTTTCATTTTCTTCGTCTAATTTGATTATTTCATTTATTCAATCAATTTTACAGCGCTGTTCGAAAAAAATAGCAGCGCTAATATTTTTTCGAGTTTGATGCACAATGCTCCCATACGTTCTACTCTCCAATAACATTCTATGTTTTTGTAAGTGACGTATAGTACGAAGAGTGAAACGCGCCACTATTTGGAATCATTGACTTATTGTTTACAAAACATGGTTGTCATTTCGGAAGAAAGTCGATATAAAGCTGTTCGTTAAAATGGAAGCGCTACCACAAAAGGTTTTTAAATCGCTAAAGCTTTCAAGATGTTCAGTTTATGCTATCTGTTCTGTGCAGTATTGTGTTCCAACGCTTACAATTAACTGGAAATTAAAAGTTTACAAGTTGTAGTATTTCACGAAAATGGGTCGTTCGAAGCACTGTACAGTCGAAAAGCGAAATCTTACCAAACGGTAGATCGCTAGTGGCAAAACATACCGTGAAGTTTAGGATTTTTACAGAGTTCTGCTAAAAAGATACACAATGCTTTGCGCTGGACAAACAAAAGTGAAACAAACCTTTACAAACATCTGAACTTTGCCAAATTTCACGCTAATATCCATAACACTATACTTGAAAACACTCGCGCTGCTATTATTTCGAACAGCACTTTTTATTTTTTTTACAAACTTTCAAATTTCATTGTCTTAATTTTGTTCATTTTCTGTTGTTTCTCCGCTTTGCATTTTTGCCTTTCTCAATAGAAAGGTATTGCAATTGCTCTGAAAACCGACTTTTTAACGGAGGCCCGGAGGGCCGAGTGACATATACCATTCGATTCAGTTCGTCGAGTTCGGCAAATGTCTGTGTGTGTGTGTATGTATGTGTGTGTATGTATGTGTGTGTGTATGTGCGTCTGTGTGTGTGTACGCGAACACAATCTCACTCACTTTTCTCAGAGATGGATGAACCGATTTTTACAAACTTAGTCCCAAATGAAAGGTGCAACGTTCCCATAGGCTGCTATTGAATTTCTAATGGATCCGACTTCCGGTTCCGGAATTACAGGGTGATGAGTACGATCACGCAGAAAATGTCGATTTTAAGAAATTCTGCAATGAATGTATAATGGTGAAAATTTTTCCAAAATGTGACCACAACTGCTTCGATTTGTAGTACTAGGTCATTAACAGCCATTCAAAGTCTCTTTGGTCACATTGGCCACCATCATCGGTTCCGGAAGCCCCGACGGAAGTATCCAAATTCAGACTAACAGTCACATCGGTTTCTCGGAGGTGGCTAGACCGAATCAACCAAACTTAGTCTCAAATGAAAGATGTTGCGTCCCCGTAAATGGCTATTAAATTTTATCCCCAACCGACTTCCGGTTCCGGAGTTACGGGTTGTGGCGTGCGATCACATAGCAAATTGTGATTCAAACCGATATCCCGATGGAAGCAAAAAAGGTAAAAATTTCGCTAAAATGTCTCTCAAACAACTTAACTTTGCAGTTCTAGGTCACCGACGGCCACTACATTGACCACCATCGTTGACTACATTGACCACCATAGACGGTTCCGGAAGTGCCCGGGAAAAGCGGCCATCTTTCAAAATTTACGAACTCACATCAGTTTCCCTGAAATGGTTGGGCCGATTTTCACAAACTTAGTCCCAAATGATAGCTATAGTCTATAAAATTTCGTACGGATCGCTTATATGGGTCCGGAAATATAGACTAAATCGTCCGGTCACATATGAAATTCCCATATAAGCCGGAACTCAATTTTTTTTCCAAAGGGGGGACCCCATGAAATTTCAGAAATCGAATTCGTATTTTTGATGCCAAACATCTTTAAAATGCATGAAACGTCGAGATTTTATGTGATCTCGAAAATTTTTTTTTTATAAAAATCGACTTTTTGAGACTGCCGATTTCGCACCTTTTTTCAGTTCAATATTACCGTGGCTGTTCTTTTTCAAAATTTTAGAACTCGAATAATGATTTATTTTCCTGTATATAGTTGTCATGTGATGTATAATAATAAAATGTAATATATGCATTTAAAAGTTTTTAATGAAAATAAACAACGGACACATTCTCGTGATTCATGATTGAGAAAGGCACAATTGCACCGCTAGGTGGATTAAAATAGGTTTTTATTTTGGATATTGGTAGATTTTTGACTATTTGCATTTTATTAATCTATTTCAATTATTTTAAATATCACTTTTCAGCTTTCTGGTTTTGTTCCATTTTAACTACTTATTATTTTTTCTCGTTTGTTCCTTATTTTTTTTATTTTTTGTTTTTCTCTCTTTGAAGTCTACTTCCATTGAATGTTTTTTTTCTTTTTGGATTTGCATTTCAATTTTGCTACTGCAATTTGCACAAGATTGTAATTCTGAGTTTTTAAACAATACTATACCAAATATATAAATATGGGACTCGCAAAAATCCGTTCTCCTCGAAACCGAAGAAAATCAGCTATACTTTCGAACAAATGAGATGCTGTATTTTCAGACGGTGACAATGTTATAGCGAACCGACTTGTCCGAATGCTTTTTCTACTTTAATGAATTCTATGTGAAACTAGACAAAGATCTGAACAAATCCATATAATACCGACACCTGAATAAATATGAATTATTGGCAAATCGGCTTCTTCCAAAATCGTAGGAATGTTTAACATGTATTACGATCAAAAGTTCGTCAACTTAAGCTTTGCACGATATTCAAGAAAATCTGCCTACTTTGCCTGCGTGCAGGAAGATGCCTCTCTTTCGATTTCGACATTTGCTCTTCGGTTTTAAAAGTGTCGTCCAAGCAAGAGGAGCAGCACAGCGAAATTTTGATCATGTATCGCCTGAATCCCTACTAGTTGCATACTGAGTTAATAGTAGCCAACTCAACTGCCACCAGCGTAATGCCAACCGGAAGGGAAAAGTGGCCTATATTTTAAGCATTTGAAGCTGTCGAAGATCACGCAGAAATATCTGATTCGGCAAACGCAAATAAATTGAAAAAGTTACGTGCGGAGTAGAGAAACTAGAGAAACTAGAAGAAGAAACTAAATTGAAGCAGCTGGATGAACAAGAAGAGTTTTTGAAGCACAAACTGTGGATGCGGCTAGAGGAGTAAAAGATTGCATCTAGTCAACGAAGAGATTTTAGTGATGCATGCGTGAAGAGTAGGCGCAACCAGTTGCAGAACGGGTTGAAGGGAGCTAAGTCAGATTAAGGATTCCGTCGTTGGTCCTTTTGGTTACCATCTGTGCCCACGACGATGATTTCGCTTGATGTCCATGTCGATGTCGCTAGAACAGTTTTGGTTTACAATGTTGAAAGTTTTTTGCTTTTTGCGTTTCTCAATGACTCCGATGTATTCGTTTCTTTTTTTGGTTACTCCTTCGCTAGGTACACTGGAGGATGGTTTAGGGTTATCGAGGCTGACTGTTTGACCGGTTGTCTGTGGTTTAGCATTTGAAGACTGTTTCTTAGATGGTGTTATAGTAGATCCATTTTCTTTAGCAGTTTTATTACATGATTTACCATAGTGTGCCATCTGATTGCAGAACTGGCACGAATTCACAAATGTTGGCCCAACGGTGAACAAACTACTTGTTTTACCGCCTAATGACCACTACATTGGTGACTTGCTGGATAGCGTCGATTGGATAAACGAAGCCGTAGAACTTATGAAGCAGATGCAAGTTATTAACGCAGCATCTGAATTCCAGCTCGGCAAAATACCGCCTGATGAGCAAAAGGTACTCAACCAACTCGGGTAAGTGGAACCCATTGATATGTAAATCGTTGCATCTCGATAAAGATGGAACATTTGAACGCGTTCCAGGTGTAATGTGGGTCACATCGGAAGATCATTTTACATTCGATCCAAACGGGCTAGAGGAAGTTGTCGATCATGGCCATGAACTTTCTACAAAGTAACGAGTGTTGCGTACTGTAACGAGATTATACGGTCTATATGGATTCATCGCGAGTTTTGTGGTACATGGGTACAAGGGACAATGTTCCGAAAAATCACATCGCAGCAGATTAGTAATATCCAGGTTTATGTATTCATCATGAACGCAAAGTCAAAAATGATATAAGTCCTATTATTGGTCAAGGGGAGATTCTCATTCAAATGACCAAAAAGTAAGCAAAATTTGGAATTTTAGTAGGCCAATCAAAAAAACACAGAAGGAAACATTTTTAGGATTCAAAAAGCTTATAGTTTTGTCTTCATTTACAATTTTTTTCAAGACAAAAAAAAACAAAATGGCGCCCGTTGTGAGGTACTACCTAAGGTTAGATGCGCGTTGAATTCCAAAACTGCGTATAGCCTGCTGGCTTAGGATCAATCTGAAACACAAAACTAATAAAAAGGCTCTGAAGTAAATTAAATTTATTCGAGGAATGACCTATGAACAAGTAAAAAACTTCAAGTTTAACGCAATGATGCGATCTTAAATCGAATCGATTTTTAGCCCCATTTTCCACTTTAAGGCTTCACTAAAAATAGTGAATACAAAGAATTTGTAGATTTTATAGGTCATTCTTCCGTTGAAAAAGGTTTCCTTTCGAGAGATCTAAAGACGAAGTCTTTAAAATGAACCGTTTTCAAATGTGATTGTACGCAGTTTTGAAAAATCATGTTCTGAGATAAAGTTAGTTTTGAGAACACTTTCGATGTGGTAGAATGTCAATTTTTTGTAACAATTACATAGAATTGTGGGTTTTGGACATCGCTGATTACGAATGTGAAGTCAGTTTTTCGAAATTCAAAATGGCCGACCCAATATGGCGGACCCCCTTA